>NW_026294525.1:43414546-44014546 GCF_007827085.1 Peromyscus californicus insignis
CAAATTAATTCAAAATAAAAAATTAAACAAAGACAGGACTTCCAACTTCCCTGTGGCCATGCTGGGCAGACCCCACTACAGTGAACAGGTATGTGATGGAGAAATGGGAGAGATGGAGAAGGGAAGTGGTTGCATGCACTTTGCAGAGAAGCTGAAGTGAAGGTGTTTTGATGGTGAGGAATAGACCTGGGTGGTCTAGGCTGAGGCCTAGACCTGGGGCCATGTGTTGTCCTGATGTGCTACTGGTAAGGGTCATGTCTGGGTCTGTGGTCCAACTACAGCCCGGGTCTGTGTTGATGTCCACAGCCCATGTTACTACTGGAGGTCGTGGGAAAGCTGTCTCTGGTGGTCTGGGCACTGGAGAACTGGACTCGCCAAAGTGGGAGAACTGTCCGCAGTGGTGTGAGCAAGAGGGAGCTGGCACTGACCCTCACCTGAGGGAATCAGTCCTGGTAAATGTCCAGACTGACTGACTCAGCTACCACACAGGCCCACATCCAGGGCTTTGAATTGGCCCATCCCAGCATCTACCCCATCTATGATCTGCTAGAGTGAATGAAGGGACTGGTCCCAAGGAACCATAGCCACAGGGTCTCCATGACTAGGAGCAACAGCAGGATATCTGAGAGAAGTTACAGTAAGGATCCAGTACTGATGGACCTTCACTGAGGCCTTGAATCAGACCAACAACTCATTGCAATGAATATTTGCAAGAAAATCTGTTTGAGGCAAAGGGTATACTTCATGACACACCACAGCTCCCAAGGCCACTATGACAAAATAATATATGATGGAGAGGCAGGAAAGATGTAGGAATGAAATGGGTTTTGTTTATTTTTTGTTTTTGTTTTTATCTTCAGGTGAGGCTGCAAGCACAGAGGGTTAACATGAAAGGACTGGAAAATGAGTGGGACTGGAGTAAATGTTATGAAATACCCAAAGAATCAATAAAAAATTATGTTAAAAATTAAACCAAGTAAAGTAATGAAATATCCTATATGACTTATAGCATGTGTAGATTTAAATTATCTTACAGCAATAGCATAAAAACAAAAGGAATATCCTGTGTTATTAGAAGAACCTTTTCTGTAAGTGGTGTAATAATCATTTGAAACTAGACTTAGAAGTTAAATAATGCAGAGTAAAGCTAATAAAATTCTTAAAGAATATAAATGAAAATAAATTATAATAGTCATGTATCAAAAATAAAGCTAGCATGCTATATTAAAGCACATTCAGTTATTCCAAAAGGAGCAGAGGGAAAGCAGAGAAGACAGCAGATTCAAACCCAGTTAGATATTATTCAAAATAAAATATGTAGACTATGGCATTGGAGAGGAGAGTATATTCGTATTTTAAAATTGTGCATTTTACATATATATATACATAACTACAGCAGAGACATAGTTATTTTAAATAGTCTGGAGTATTAGGGCTCTATCTAAGTCCTAGTCCCTCATTCTCCCATCTCAGAGGTCTCCCTAATTGCTGTTAGGAGTGTGGGAGTATAGACCACATTATCATCTTCTGAGCTGACAAAAGTGCAAAGGAAGGAAGACCAGAAGTCAACTTGTCTCTGAGCGGGGCTAATAGAAGGGATCAACTGATGGTGAAGATCTAGAACATCTAATAATCATCTGATGACAGAAGCATCTTTGCAGCATGTTATGGGAGTCAGGCAGCATATAAGTGGTACTAGGATCCCATTTCTCTTGAGGGTACAATTAGACAGGAGCATCTACTTGACAATATAAAAGGGAAATGTAATCTCATCTGGCATTGTAAGATTGCTTAGTGATGCACCACAGATAATATGTGGGTATCTTGAATTATTTCATTCCAACCTGTAAGTCTGTCCACAGGGTATCTGGTATCCTGCTTTAATCAGGAAACAATAAGTTACTGTGTAAAAAGCCCCTTAACAGCTATAAGAACTCTTCCAGAAGGAGAAAGTGCTCCATAGTTGGTGAAAACATTTTCAGATTTGGCTTTGGCATTTAAGAAGATGGGCCTGCTTGTCTAGACTGCAAGTAGGAAGTGAGGTGCTGCCCTGGGCTGAAGTCAAGATGCCCCAAAGCAGGGCAGCACTTTCCCTATTAAAAAGAGAATCACCAGGCATGATGAGCCATGCCTTTAATCCCAGTCACTCAGGACACAGGGGCAGGTGGAACACTGTGAGCACAATATTTTCCTGCTCTCTAAAGCAAGTTCCAGGCCAGAGAAAGAAAGCAAGAAAGAAAGAAAGAGGAAGGAAGGAAGGAAGGAAGGAAGGAAGGAAGGAAGGAAGGAACAAAGGAAGGAAGGAAGGAAGGAAGGAAGGAAGGAAGGAAGGAACGAAGGAACGAAGGAAGGAACGAAGGAAGGAAGGAACGAAGGAAGGAAGGGAAGGAAGGAAGGAAAGGAAGGAAGGAAAGGAAGGAAGGAAGGAAGGAAGGAAGGAAGGAAGGAAGGAAGGAAGGAAGGAAGAAAGAAAGAAAGAAAGAAAGAAAGAAAGAAAGAAAGAAAGAAAGAAAGAAAGAAAGAAAGAAAGAAAGAAAAAGATACAAGTCATTAGTGGGATGTAGTTGTCTCAATAATACCTCATGCGGTTAAGAGTCAAGTCAGAGGAGTGCAGTTTTTTAGAACCAGAGATTATTTTTATTCTCTCATATATTACATCTTAACCACAGTTTCCCCTCCCTCAACTCCCCTCAGTCTCTGTCCCCCACCTCTTCTCTCGCCCAGATCCATGCCCCTCTGCCTCCCCTCAGAAAAGAGCAGGCCTCCCAGGATATGCACCAAACCTGGAAAAAGCTACCATAAGCCTGTGCACATACCATCACATCACGGCTGGATGAGGCTACCATTAGGAGGAGTAGGATCACACAAACAGACAAAAGAGTCAGAGACCACCCCCACTCCCAGTGTTAGGCATCCCACAAGAACACCAAACTACTCAGCCATAACATATATTCCGAGGACTCAGGTAACACCCCTACAGGCTCCCTGATTTCTGCAAGCCCCCCATGAGTACCAGTCAGTCGATTCTGTGGGCCTTGTTCTCCTGGTGTCCCTGACCTCTCTGTTTCCACCAGTCCTGCCTCCTCCTGTCCTCCACAGGACTCCACCTAATAGTTGGCTGTGGTAATCTACATCTGCTTCCATTAATTGCTGGATGAAGTCTCTCTGCTGGGCTCCAGTTCCAGAACACTCCACAGGCAGGACAAAGTGTAATTCAAAGGTTTTGTGGCTGTGTTGGTGTCCCAATCCCTCCACTTGAGGCCTTGCCTGGTTATAGAAGATGGAAGATTCAAACTCCATGTCCCCTATTACTAGGAGTCTTTGCTAGGGTTACTCTAATAGAATATTATAGTAATATAATATTCTATTCTATTATATATAATGTATAATAATTTTATGGAGTTTCCATTGCACTAGGTTTCTGCATCCCCGAAATGCCCCCCAACTCCAGTTGTTTCTCCCAGTATTTTCCCCTCACTCCCTCATACTTGATCCCTCCTGTTCCCAACCCTACACCCTCCCAGTCCACCTATTAAATATACTCTATTTTTTCTTTCCAGTGAGATCCTTGTATCTCATCTTAATCCCTTCTTATTACTTAGCCTCTTTGGGTCTCTGGACCAGGGCATGAATATCTTTTACTTTACAGCTAATATCTATTTATAATTGAGTACATACCGTATTTGTCTTTCTGGGTCTGGATTCCTTCACTCAGGATTTTTTCTAATTCCATCCATTTGCCTGCAAATTTCATGATGTCATTGTTTTTAAACAGCTGAGTAATACTCCATTGTGTAAATGTACCACATTTTCTTTATCCATTCTTCCGTTATGATATATCTAGGTTATTCCAAGTCTGGGGCTGGTATGAGTAAAGAAGTTGTGAACATAATTGAGCAAGTGTCCTTGTGGTATGATGAAGTGTCTTTTGGGTATATGCTCAGGGTATATGCTGGGTCTTGTGATAGGTTGATTCCCAATTTTCTGGGAAACCACCATATTGGTTTTCATCATGGCTGTTCAAGTTTTCACTGGCACCAGCAATGGAGGAGTGTTCCCCTTGCTCCACATCCTCTCCAGCATGAACTGTCACTTGTGGTTTTGATCTTAGCTGTTCTGTCAGGTGTAAGATGAAATCTCCGAGTGTGTTTGATTTGCATTTCCCTGATGGTTAAGGATGCTGACCATTTCTATAAGTGTTTCTCAGCCATTTGAGATTCATCTGTTGAGAATTCCCTGTCTAGACATGTATCCCATATTTTTTGTTTGTTTGTTTTTTGAGACAGCGATTCTTTGTGTAGTTTTTGGTGCCTGTCCTGGATCTCACGCTGTAGACCAGGCTGCCCTTGAAAGTTGATGAAAATCTTTTCCCATTCTGTGGGCTGCTGACACAGATTTAGATAATTTTAAACCTTGGTTATACTTAGGGTGTTTAAGGCCTTGTAGGTACACAAATCTCTCTCTCCCCCCGCCTCATTTTTATTTTTTGTTAAGAGCAGTCAACAATATGATCCTCAAGGATCATTTGGGCTTGAAAGAACCCTAAACCAGCCTCTTTATCACTTATTCCATCTACACAAAACTAAACCAAAGGTCTTACTTTACTGTTGCTTCCAGAAGACAGACAGGGAGAGGATTCTCAAATACTTGGCTTCTTCCCTACTCATCTGACCTAAGACAAAAGTCTGGAAACTTTAAACAAAGATCTAATGGGATTTTCTTCCCATCAGTAGGGACACTCGGTGCAGGACTAGTCCAAAAGGTTCAAGGCTAGAATCAAAACACATTTGCCCCAAGTTGTGGGCCTATCAGCTTCCCTGCCATTGTTTAAACTGGCCAAATATAAATTAGGAAAAGATATCTCATGAAGTCTTTAAAATACCTAGCCCTCTAGGAGAAGCCAGATGTTGGTTTTTGGAATGACTTTGCTTTACAGAGGGTCTTTCTCTTTGTGTGCCTTGCTCATATGTGTATGTTTCCCCACCTTTAATAAAAAAATCTTCTTTCACTGGTTAAAAACAAACAAACAAAAAATGATAGGCTGTCTAAAATTGTAACATTAGAAGTTTTAATTTCTGAGTTTGGAGTAGCCATATTTTTTCTGTAGTTGAATATTTCTCTTAGCTGCTCATATTCCTGGTTTTGTTGTTTTCTGAACTGGTTCCTGGGAGCTCCAGAGATCCTGTACATGTTTATAACCTGTATTGAATCCCTGCAATCAGTAATCCTGACCAATCATGACGGTCTGGGCATTCTACAAAGATCTCACTCTTCATCACCACTAGTAACCGTGTATATGCAATTCTGTTTATAAGGAAAGTGAGTGCAGCTCCCCAGCATGGCTCTTCCAAATCCCTCCCAGATCCTGTCTTCAGTGCCCCTCCTACCTTCTAAGTTCTTTCTGCATTGAGGTAGATCTCTTCACTTACTTCTGTGGACACGTTCTAAGAGAAGGCCAGATCAGAAGTCACTCATTTAGCCCATTTTTAGCCCTCAGTAAACATTTGCAAAGGTTTCTTACAGATCAAATTGGAAAAGCGTTACTTAAATAGAACCAGAAAAATGCTTTCTTCCATCAGAGAAAGCAACTTTAGACTTAGCCTCTCGGTTTTAAAATTTTTCATATATGTTTATTAGAACACCTGTGCTCTCTGCCCACAAACAGTTTACAGAATTTCTGGAAACAGAAAATCATGTTTAAATGAGCCATGGGAACATCAGAGGTACCTCCAATCTCATAAACCTTCTCCAGACCATCATTGTGTTGTTTGGGGATTAGAACAACATATCTGATGGTAAGTTTCCTAATTCATATCCTAGAGGCAGAACAATTGCTTTCCCACATGAAAACCCAACAAAACAAACCAAAGAGCTTAGTAATAATGTGTTAACTCATTAAGCACAAATATATCTTTCCCTGATTATATTTGATTGCATTTGAAGGACGTTAGCATTGCAGCCTCACCTGTTTCTCACCACTAGCCTGTGTCTTTCTGTAGAATGAATTGCATAAGGATTTGATGCAGCTTTCATGCTTGTGGTTCTATGAAAACTACACAACAAATGAGCCACTAAGAAGTCAGGTTTCCAAAGAGAATTTAAGTGGTGTCACATTTAGTTAGAGCAAATGATAAGATTTTGTTTTTAAACATATTGGATGGATCACATAGTTTACTCATTATTTTTCCACTCAAAGATTTACTGAATGTCCAATGAGTAGACTGTGAGTGCCAGGTACTCCATTGTAGTAAAAAATCATGAACTAAATAAAACTCAAGAAAAACTCAATTTTAAAGTTAGTTCAAAGCTAAGTTGGACTTTGGCAGCTATACTGATATCCTTCTTCAAGACACACTGAATTATAAAATGTCATCTGCTCCTCTCCTCCCTTCCTTTCCTCTCATTGCCTTTCATCTTCCCCATGCTCCCTGCTCTTGTTTGTTCTTCCTGTCTTATGTCCACAGTTCATGATCCTCAAAAGTCTGCCTGCTATTTCTTAAGATGCAGTTTAGCAACTAGTAAGTATTCCAGACCTTAATTCCATGAGATCAGAGAAAACAGAGGGAGTCAGTAATAAGGGAAGGGGTTATGTATTGAGAATTTCACAAGGAGGACAGAAACTTGGTATCTGTAATGAGAAAGGCATTTTATGGAACAATTAAAAGCTAGGACACCTCTGTCATAAAAAATGCATGAGCTGAGGCAGACCCATCAGTGATGTAAATTAAAGGACTATGGAACCAATTTACTGAAGGAAGAAATTTGAGTATTATCATAAGTGGTGAAGGGCTAAAGGAACTTACTTCTTACTTCTCACCTGATTAACACAACTAATGTTGTGTATGGATTAGAAATGAAACAGAACGAGCAAATAATCTCCAAACCTCATGTTTCTAGTTAGGACTGCCTTCAAATATTAAAAAATAAGAGATGGTTGTTGAGTATTCTTCCTGGTCCTTTGTAAATACCAGAGAAGTAAGAGGAAAACAGAAAAGTAGCTCCAGAAAAACAATGGACTTTGACAGAATACAGGAATTAAACTCAATACAATATAAGGAGATCTGAGTTCTCTCTCTATTTTCTCCTTTTGCACTTTTCTAAAAGACCCTCAATTGCTTAGTAAATGTTTTTGGCACAAATTGCCACCCTTCTTTCCTTTTATTCTCTCCCACGCAGACTACACCTATTAATTCTGACATCCATTACAGAAATCATCTCAGTGCACTTCAATTATGTGCATTAAAGCACAATGTATGTTCTCGGTTATTCGCCCTTGCTTGTGTTCCAATGTATTTCTTCTTTTTATTAGCGCACAAAGCCATGTTCAAGCCAGATCTGTTTTCTGTGTTAACTCATTAATGTTTAAGGTCAAGATCATCACTCTATGGGTGAGTTCTGTTTTATTAAAGACATATACTATTACATCTATGTAACCAAACACACGTATATTTTTCCCAGGCAGCATACTACATAGTGTTACATATCTTTATGTCACTTACTGCTTTCTTTAAAACTTCCTTCAGTATAAAAAAAGGTTACGTAAAATATGCTCCATTTGACTTTTATAATATTAAAGCTACTGGAAAATATTTGCCTCACCCAGTAAATAATGTTTCTTTATTTGAGAAATCAAATAACTTCTTCGTGTCTTTGGGGATTTGTGAATATACTTGCTTTCTGAACCAGATCATTTGTTATGCAAGAAGCCTGCAGAAACATCAATGATGTCTCTATCTGTAAGAACTTCAGAGACTACTGTGGAACCACAGCCAATGGATCTTACTTCCGTTCTAGGAAAACTGATTGGATTCATAATAAATGTAAATTCACTGTGTGTTGAGGCAGACATTATCTTGAAAGGAAAAGTAACATGGCAAGAAATCAGGTCTGACTGCTTTGACACATAAAAGTGCATTGAAAACACATAGATGTGACTTATTCACTTTCCAAAATCATTGAAGACCTGCCTTTCATCTTGTGGTGAGTTCCTATTATACCTCAGTGGCTATCTAGGGAGCACGCATTTGTTAGGTAATCAAAAGATGGCTAGAAATTTGAATAAATTGCACTAATACAAAGTAACTTCAGCATACCAAAAATTTAGAGACATTGTTTGTTTGGTTTTTTTTTTTTTTTAGACAAAATGAACTGAGTTTTAAAACGTTACAGCAGAAGGAAGCAATAGTTCCTCCAGAGTGTGATGGCCACACTAATGAGTCCAGAAAAGATCAGAACATCATGAAATGTCACATGAAACAATGTAAGTAAATCTCTAAGGTTCACCAAAGGTAGACTTTCCTGGTAGTGGAATGCCACTATAATGTAAGAAATTATCAAAACCCAGCTTCCTTTATTATGTGAAAAAAATAAAGTACAGAGTGAACATTAACACACACAAAAAAAAACTAATGTCAGCTACATGCCGTGAGTTTGTGAGCTGCCCATTATTACTCAGCATTCATGCAATGTGAACATCATTGCCTGTAACCTGCTTCTGGTCCTTAGGGAGTTTGGCAATTTTTAAAAACATTTCCATGTGATCAGGGAGGATAATTAGGCTATAGCAAAATAAATAATAAAAACTCTTGGGCTTAGCTAAAACTAATAAAAAAATTTAGTAAACACTTTTCCATAAAAGGAAAAATCCATTACATGCTACTTTAATGAGGTAGAACTTTTGTGATGGTTGATTTTAATTGTTGACTTGACAATCACCCAAATCATCTGAGAAGACTGTATCAATGAAGAATTGTCTGCATTGTATTAGCCTTTTCAAATGTTTGTGGAGGATTGTCTAAGTTATTTGACACGGGAAGACCCACTCCACTGTGGGCAACACTATTCCCTAGGCATGGGGTCCTGAAGTGAGTGTAGAAATAAAGACAAGCTCAAGCAAGCAAGCAAGCAGCTTGCAGACATTCATTTCTTTATATTCCTGGCTGTAGATGTCACATGACTGGCTATTTGAACTTCCTGCTTTAACTTCTCCACAGTTAGGGGCTGTGTTCAACTTTGATTTCTATTGCTGTAATAAACACAATGATGAAAAGCAACTTGGAGAGAAAAGGTTATATTTTAGATGATAGGTTATACATCAACAAGAGAAGCCAAGGCAGAAATGTGAAATAGGAGCTTGAAGCAGAAAACAGAATTACTTCCAGAATCACATTCAGCTACCTTTCTTAGAAAGACCAGCCCCATGCCCATCCCTACTGAACCTTACTCTCACCTTTACACCCACTTCCAGTCCCCATCAAGTTACCACCTGCTGTGGGCTGGGTGTACTTCTATCAGTTAGCCAGCAAGAAATGCCCCACAGATTTGCCCACAGGCCAATCTGACAGAGGCAGCTCTTCAGCAGAGATTCCCTCAGACAATCAAAACTGACCACTGTAGATTGTGAGCTGGAATTATAAAATGAAAAATTTTAGTCAATAACTATACTTCCTAAGTTTCTTTTTTGTCAAGATATTTTTAACACAGCAACAGAAACAAAACAAAGATAGCACATGAACTACCTACAATGAAGCTACTTAAAGCCAAGAGAGAAATGCTTACCCTTCTAGAAACCTGCGGCGAGTCCACACAAGAATCAAAAGTCCAAGCAAAAGCTAGTACCTGGAAAAAAAAACCACATACAATGTGTCTTATACACCTTCTGACCACATACTCCAATTATATATACCTATGTCTTAATTAATAATGTTCATTGATGTTTTAAAGAATGAAAGCAAGGTAGATATTAAGGTTTTTAAGTCACGTTTACTTATAACTTTAAGAATGCAAATCAGTTATACAGAGAGAGTTTTTGCTGAATATAGATGTTAGTCCTGGGTTTGATCCCCAATAGGCAAAATTAAAAACAAAAAAACGATTCCATGCTGTTCACATGTTGGGTTGTGCCTGATTATAACACTAGCTTTCCTCCTGAGCACCTGCCCACCCTCTAAAGTTCCATTGATTCTCAGTTATGGCCCCAAATGGCGTTGTCCTTTCACAGGAAGCAATGTGTGGGTTTACAGTCTCCTAGATTGTTGAAATGCCAAAATGTTATGAGGCCTTGCTGGTCAGAGGTTGCAGTCTACCATGGCTTGGAAGCTCTCTCCAAGCTCCACACAATATGGAGGACTTCCCCTCTACCTCCCACTCACAGTAAAAGCCTCCTGCTCTCTACCTAACCTTATTTGGAGAATGTCTCTAGGCCTGACTTATCTCAAAGATGACCATTAACACAGTGCCCTACAAACACTCTTCCCCTGTTGCCCATATGGTAAGTAGGTGACATGCTCTAGTTATTTTGGTAGGGCTGTATCTCTATTAATACAGCTATATGATAGGACCATACCATTTAATGCAAGTTAGGTTGTAGGGTTTGAGGAAACGCTGAAGGAATACCCCAGACTCAAATAATATGAAAGAGCAAAGAGCGTTTATTGTATCAGCATATGTGGGGTCATTTACCTATACAAAATTGTGACAACCCTGAGAAGAGCATGTAGGCTCCTTTTAAACATAGCTAAGAGGAGTTTCAGGGACAGTTAGGTCATCTCACATATGATTGGTTTAAACACACAGCAGTTATATTAGTATACTTTTAATCGGCTGAGGCTTAATCTTATTGTTTTTGGACATATTTGTCCAAGCTTGGGCAAGTTCAGATGTGACTCAGAAGGGGATGCTGGATTTGTCCTTGAGACTTTGTGAGGTTGGCTCAGGCCTCATCCCTGAAATTAAGAGCATTATAGATAAATGGGCCTTTATGGGTGAGATGCCTGTTTTGCCCTTCTCAGAAAACTGAAACCTAAACTCAGTTATGAGAATGGGAGAATTTATCCCTTCAAGGTGATTCCCCAGCTACTCTCCCCAATCCTATATATCCCCTATACTCTGGAATAAAGCCGGGCTGCCTCACTGAAACTGTCTTCTGGAAGGCTATTTCTGTCGTGCTCACAGGCCATACAAAGCTCTCTGTCACTGTGTCTGCCCCTTTGTCCTTGTTTCCAATGGACCACCAGGAAAAAAAGGGGACCCCACACCAGGGTGTTGTGTGGCTATTTCCTCTGAACTGAAACAGTTCCTCCTGGAAGGAGGATGCAGGATGATCACAAAACTCAGGAAGTCAGTGAAACTTCACAAGGCTCAAGAGTCGCAGGAAACATTCGAGATCTGTGAAGCCCCTCCCCAAAGCTATAAAAACTTCAACCGTTGCTGGGAGGCAGTGACTCCAGGGTGAAGCTTCCTGTACCTGGGAATGCAGCTTTCATAAATCACGACCCATGCCGCGGTGAATTTTTGGTGATGCAGCTGCCTCGGAGACACTCATGCTCCTGTCGCCCCAATAAATTCACCAGGGAGACAAGTCATTCTTGAGTGGAACTGTTTCATTTATCTCCCATAGCTGAAGTAAATGGACATTCGTTCACATCTTTCCCTGAAAAGTCACATGGCACAGGGAAAGAACGTATGAGGTAGAGAAGACAACAGGCACAAGTGGAGAGGAACTGTAAATGCCAGCAAGAGAGGTCACAATGTGGTCTGATAGGTCGAAGGATGTCGGATCATACAGGTCTTTATAAGGAACATCAAAATCAACCAGAACATTCTCAAGGGAACAACATAATACCACTTTAAAATTTTTTAGAATATAATACTGATAGATGACAAAATTAAATGAAGGGAAGGAAATAGCAGGCCCAACTAGGAAGCTTTAATACACAAACCACAGTGAATCCTTACTGTGGCAAGAGATAAAGGTACTTGAGAAATCCATACTGAGATGTGTTTTAGTGAGTATAAAGATCATCCAACAAAGCTGTGCATACTACTGCCATATATATGTAGCAGGACACAAAGACAGTGTATGTTCCCACTGTAGTGACTCACAGCTGCAATCCCAGGATTGTGGAGACTGAAGTGGAAGGCCTGCCATAAATTTGAGTGCAGCCTTTGATACAGAGAGACACAATTATATCATGAAAATATATCACTGAGGAATGATTTGACATAAAGAATGAATAAACATGTTTCTGCTACACATGCTGTATGGAAAAGTGTCGATGATCTGGGACTGGAGCACTCATAAAGAATAGAGAATAAGTAGGAGCTATGAAGTAACACCTTAGATACATTAGGTTGGGACATGCGTTGGATGTGTGTTATTGTTTGTGGGTTGTAGAACAAGATTTTTCCTGGGGAGATGCAATACACAGCTATGCACCCCAGACAGGGAACCCAAAACAGACCAAAGTACTGATATACCCAAGTCCAAACTTAGTGAACCTATGAGTTTTATTTGGGTTTCTTACAGGAGCAGAAATGACTCAAAGACAACTGTATCACTAAGAGCCACCCCAACATGGGTGACAACTCATAAAAGCTAGGGATCTGAAGCATGCTGCACAGCCTGGAGGCAGATCAACAAGATTGGAGAGAGTCCTTTCCAAGTAACTCAGGTGAACAGAAACTTATCCAGTCAGCTGGTCTGATCTCAGAGTCTTCTTTGTAACCTGGTTTGTTTGAGAGTAACCTTAACTGTTCTTTATTGCTTACTCTGGGAAGGAGGGGCATAGTGAATCTGTTCAGTTTCAGGGACTTCCTGATGTTATTTTAAGTTGTTTACCTTCAGTTTTAAGGAGCTTCCTTGGGAAATGGAACTTTTCAATCTCAGAAGTAACTGCTATACAACAATGTGTAGAAATGATAACAGGAATTTGAATATTTTGAGTCTCAAGAGCAGAAATGAATATTTAAGAGACAAACCTGAGGAATACCAATTTGTAGACTATTTTAAACTATGACAGTAGGTTGGTTAAGAATACAAAGGGAACATCAGCCATGGAGGCACAGCACCCACCCATCAATTGAAGGATGCAGAGACTGAAAAATTATGAGTCACATGAATAGTGTTGAAGAGAGTTTTAGTAGAAAATAGATTAATGGAAGTCAAGAAAGTTTTTTCTAAAACCAAAACATAGCAAGATGAGTTAAATGCCCTAAATATTAAGCGAGATGAAGATAGAGGGCTATTTTCAAAATCTAGCAATCGGTGATTTCCAAACTGTGGCAGTGGAACAGAATTGAAAGAAAACAAATTGGCATGGTTTGAATACAAAATAGGAGGAATTAGAGGTACAATTTTGCCTTGAAAAATGGCAAGGAAAAATGATGGTGATGATGCAAGTGATGTGAGGCCCAAGAAGAGGGTTGAACTTTGAAATGGGAAACAGCAGAGCTCTAGAGTCCAAGTAGGAGGAACAGGACCCAGAGAGGAGCAGGGACACTTCACCTCTTTAATTAACAGAGGAGAGAAGAAAGGATGGATAAACAGGCAGATGCATGGGTCCACATAGTCTAGAAGAATGATACATTTTCCTTCTGCTTTCATCTGATTGGTGAGGTCTGAGGAAGGCTATTAGTTTACAATGTAAGAAGTATTGTTTCTTTTAAAGATGATAAAGCAGATTTGCCATGGAAACCTAATCCTAACACTGGACACTATCGGCTCTTATCCAGGTTTGTGAATTAAAATGTTATTACAGATTGGGGTTGTTTTTTTGCTCTCCCCCCAAATTCAGCTCTTCTGATGAGGATGGGGCAAAAATAGACAGTTGGAATAAAGTTAGAGATTCTAAAAGTGTATATGACAGTAGGGGGAGAGGGGAAATCATTGAGTACTCATAAGGAGACAACACTAAAATTGGAATATAGAATCTAAATTGGATATGGAAGGAAGGGAACGGTAGGGGCATGATGGTTTGCTGAAAGCAAAATTTGCATCAGGTGCCATTCCAAGAGAGATGATACTTTGGGTTGGAATAGGAATATATACTAACTGGAGTCCAGACAGAAGAAAAAGGACGAATGGAAATAGAAACAAACTCCAAAAAAGCGAAGCAGAAACTCTTGTCTCGAACTAGGCTTTGAAGCTCTGACATTAGAAGTCGTGGAGTAGCAGGGTGGCAGAGAGGAACAGGGTGCAGCTTGCTCTGGACAGAGGTAAAGCTGTGCGCTCTCCTGGAGAACAGTCATGTTTGGAGGGTACTGGTTTAAGGTGAGGAAAAACACCCCAAAGGGTGATAATTTCTTAAAAAGTAGTTGATGATACTGGAATAAAGGGATCAGTTTGCCAGCTGTTGAAGATTCATCCAGACCTTGTGATAAAAGAAAAAGCATTAAGTGAAGTTAAATAAGTATCACTGTTTATATTATAGTTTTGACACCTAAGATTCCCTTGACAAAGCATTGGAGTTTTCTCCATGCCTCACATCACAGGAAGCCCTCCTAGGTCTCTGAGATCCTGTTTCTCTCCAGCACTGAGTTAGTAAATGCATTGCATTGTGGGAACAGCCCATCTTCTTCCATAGACATCAGCCTAATATATTAACAGCTTGCCAAACAGGGTGTTTCCAGCTTAGAACAAAACTGTCAAAAGTACTCACACCTTTTTAGCAACAATTTAAACACAAACTTGCACACAATTAAGATTTTGAACAGGTTCCTCATGTGTTCAGAATCCAAAACCTCATGTTCATCCACTGTGATCTCCTTCACCAAATTCTGTAGTCACAGAACTAAAGGGCTCCCTAGGTAGCCTAAAAGCTGTAGTTATAAAACAACAGAAGTGAAGTATGAATTTACACAGCAGGCAGTAGGCTCATGAAACTTATTCCCCTACCTGGC
Organism: Peromyscus californicus insignis; assembly: GCF_007827085.1. Taxonomy (NCBI): domain Eukaryota; kingdom Metazoa; phylum Chordata; class Mammalia; order Rodentia; family Cricetidae; genus Peromyscus; species Peromyscus californicus. Next base: position 43,429,226 of record NW_026294525.1, read on the forward strand.
AGAATAAGCTAAAAATATAGCTTTCTACGTATTTTTGGATGATAAATTTATAATAGGTTATTAATGAAACTAGAACATTTAGTATATAATCCTGACTTTTCTAAAGTTAAAATTCTGTAGAACAAAACTGATTCTTGCCCTCACAAAAATGTATATACCAACAGCATTGAAAAATGACTTTTCCTGGGATTAATACACTATGGGCCTAAAGAACAGATTCAATTCTTTCTCTGATAATACTTTACACGGCACCTGCATTCAAAGAGAAGAGAGAACAAAAATATTAGTCTTATTCTGTAAAATATCACAAGCTGACATGCTTCCCCTCTCCTTAATTTCTATTATTCACATACCATGCTTCTGAAAAAAAAAAAACTTCCTCACTGTAATTTTAAATGAAATAAAACTAAAGTTGTTGATAAAAGGCTGTGGTTTAGTGAACTTGTGATAGATAAGAAATAATCAATTGCAATCTTAACATTTTTCTTCTATTCCTGAGAAAATCGTGTGATCCAGACATTTAAAAAAAGATAGGGTAACTGTTGTTGAATCTACAATTGCCAAATAGGCTGTCAGTGTGGCCGGTTTACAGGGGTATATGTCCAGATCCTGTTTAAAATAAAAGATGTTGAATGTAATATAGAAGACTAATGGTACTGCATAGCTAATACCAAGTGCAACACACAACAATGGAGAAGCACAGTAGATTAAGAGAGACCTAAGGATTTATATTTTAGGAGTGTGGACAGGTTTCACCATTCAATGTTGGCTTCCTGGAACATGGTTCACAAGAGCTGGATCTAAGGCATATGGAGACATGGTATAACCCTGGCTTTAAGACAAGAAGTAAGGATAGATGCCACTGCCAAATGAAAGAATGAATAAATAAGCATATGTTAAGATAATCAAATAATCCCATGTGAGCCTTGTTTAGTTGATTTGGTGGTCCATGTTCTCCTGGTGTCCTCTATCCCCTCTGACTCTTGTAATCTTTTACCCTCCACTTTTGTGGGGTTCCCCAGTCTTTGAGAGACCAGATAGAAACCTCCAATTCAGACCTCAATTTCTGCATGTCTGGCTCCCATCTGATACCAGAGGAAGCCTGTCTGATGATGACTTGGCAAGTCATTGATCTATGAGTATAGCAGAATTATCATTAGGAATCATTTCAGTGACTCTCTTTTGTTTGTTTTTGGCCATTCCTGTTTGGTACAGAGACTGAAGCAGCAAGCAAAGAGCCTGTATGGGTCTGTACCAGGTCATCTGAGTATATATTATGGCTGTTAGCTTGGTGTTTATGTGAGACTCCTAACAGTGGGAGCGGTGTATCTGACTCTTTTGCATGCTCTTGAGACTCTTTTCCTCTTTTTGGATTGCCTTGTCCAGCCTTGATAGGTGGGCTTTCACCTTGTCTTATTGTAACTTGTTTAGTTATGAAGTAACAATGAAAATAATTTTATAGTTGGGGATCACCACAACATGAGGAACTATATTAAAGTGTCACAGCATTAGGAAGATTGAGAACCACTGTTATAGAGGTTATTTCCTTAGCATTATCTTAACACAAATTGAAACAATATTGACAAGCATTGATTCAAAATCATTAATTACTGAATATAGCCTGGTATGGGGCTCAAATATGTAATCTCAACACTTGGGAGGCTAAAGTGGGAGGATTGCTACAAGTTTAAAGTCAACCAGAGTAGCACTGTCTCAAAAAGAATGAATATGTAGACCTTCAGACTTCACAAAATACATAGTTTAGAATTGTGTAAGAAACATGCATATTTCTCCTGTTTATATACTAAGTAACAGAAAATTAATTTTGGAGAAAGTAAATGTATAAAACATTCAAAGTCTAGTTAGAACATGGTTTAAAAGATGAAAAAAAAAAACTTCACACATAATTATATACACACCTCTCAGATGTCAAATTTAACCTAACAGTATACCTAGTCAAAGCTTAAAAAATGCAATGTCCCAAAAATGTTACCTCCAAAATCACATTTAACAAAATTCCAACCAATATGTCAAGATACTTATTAAAGGAAATCACGAAATGATTCTAAAATGTACACAGAAGTGCAAAGAGAAGAAAAATACCTAAGACAATCTTAAGGCAGAAGAAAGAGTGAGATAATTTACTGTACAGGTTATTAAAGCCATTTAAAGCTCCAGCCATTCAGAACTGCAGTATTGGAAGAACAATAAATAGACCAATGGAGTCAGACAGAAAGCTTTCAATTGCAGAGCCTTTCCAGGTAGGTGAATCCTTCAAGAGAGCCAAGACAGCTACCAGCAGTGTGTAAGGCTCATCATTCTATAAATTCTGTTGAGTTGAAGTTTTGCGGATCTGAAAGAAATTAACCCCTCTTTATACTATTCACAAAGATTAATTCTGGGTGGCCTGTAGATGTAAATGTTATGTGATATAGTTACACTTTCCAATGAAAAAGTCAGAGAATATTTTTGTTGCTAGAGTTTTCCTGCCTGGCCCACAGTCAGGACAAATCTCTCTCACCCGCCAGTCCCAAGCCGCTCAAACCCGATCAAGTAAACACAGAGACTTATATTGGTTACAAACTGTATGGCCGTGGCAGGCTTCTTGCTAACTGTTCTTACAGCTTAAATTAATCCATTTCTATTAATCTATACCTTGCCACGTGGCTTGTGGCTTACCGGTACTTTACATCTTCCTTATTCTGATGGCGGCTGGCAGTGTCTCCCTCACCAGCTTCCTGTTCTCTCAATTTTCCTCTCTGTTAGTCCCGCCTATACTTCTTGCCTGGCCACTGCCAATCAGTGATTTATTCATTGACCAATCAGCAACACATTTGACATACAGACCATCCCACAGCATATTTTTATGAATTTTCAATAGCTCTGTATTTCTTAAGAAAAAACACAAAACATATTAATATTTTTTAAAAACAAAAGAGATCTCCTGGGTGCACTGGGGATGGCTGGGGATGAGAACTTGAGGGATCAGGTTGAGGAGTTGGATGGAGGGACAGAGTACTGAAAGAGATGACTGGAAAAGCGCAGGTATTTTGGGATCAGGTAGAAATCTGGTGCATTCAGGAATCTACATGGACTACCTCAGCTAAGACTCCTAACAATAGGGAATAGGGTGCTTGAACTGCCCATCTCCAGGATCAGATTGGCACCCAGCCCAATTGTCATCAGAGAGCCTTAGCCTTCATCCAGTAACTGATGGAAACAGATGCAGAGACACAAAGGCAAACATTAGGCTGACCTCAGAGAATCATGATGAAGAGAGAGAGGAAGAATTGTAGGAGCCAGAGGGATCAAGGACATCACAAGAAAACCCACAGAAACAACTAAACTGGGCTCATAGGAACTCACAGAGTCTGAACCAACAACCAGGGTATCTGAATGGGACTGACCTAGGTCCTTTATATATAGGTGATAGTTGAGTGGCTTAGTCTACTTATGGGACTCCTAAAAACAGGAGCAGTGGCTGTCCCTAATGTTTGGCTGGCTCTTGAGAACCTATCCCTCATACTGGATTTCCTTGCCCAGCCTTAATATCAGGGGAGGTACTTAGTCTTACTGCAACTCAAAACGCCATGTTTTGTTGATAGCCATGGGAGGCCTGCCTTTTCCTAAACAGAAGCAGAGAAGGAGTGGATGAGGGAGAGAGAGTTGGGGGAGGAACTGAGAGGAGAGGAGGGAAGGAAAACTGAGGTCAGAATGTAAAATAAATAAATAAATATAGAGTAGTGGTAGAGCATTTGCCCAGCAAGTGTGACACTCTGAGTTTGATCCTCAGCACTGCAAATATAAATAAATAAAACCATTAAAAATAGTTAAGTACTCCTATTTAACAAGTAATAATAGAAGGGCATACCAAAGCCAACAGGTGAAAGGGACAAGACATTTGCAACTTAGACAATAAGGACTTTATGTTTAACAATAATTACTAATGTATGCAAAATAATAAGAATAAGTAATACAAGTTTCCAAAGTAGACAGTATCTTTAAGTGGGCATTTTACAAAAGGAGCTTTGTCTATGCATGGTCAAGGCCAGTGCTTGAAGTTGGTTATTTTCCTCTACCATTCTCTAGACTTCATCTTTTGAGACAGCGGTATCCTTCTGTCTCTACTATCTGTGGCTGGGATTATAGCAGTCACCCTCACACCAGGCTTTTTATGTGGTGGATTCTAGGAAATCTGAACTCAAGTCTTCATGGTGGTTCAACAAGTACTTTATCAACTAAGCCATCTCCACATAGCCTCAAATTGGCTTTCATATTCATAAGATATATAGGTTTGATGTATCCATAATCATCTTCTACTATGTTGTTGACTTTTTGCTAGATTTTGTTTGTGTTTGTTCATGGAGTAGGCACATTGTTTATTTCTGTATTGTTTTCTTTTTCACATGAGTAAATATTCATTGTACCATCACCCACTGCTGGAAACCTGATTTTCCTCTTGAAGTATCTCTAGGTTTTCTTTTTATCCTTAGTATTTTGGTATTTCATCACATTTTGTTAAAGTCTATCTTCTCTCTACTATTTTATTGCATGCTCAGCAAGTCCTTCAGCAAAACACATCTGTTACCAATCCTTGGAAAATATTTATTCTTCCATTAACTGTTTCTTCTTCTTTGTCTTTGTACATTTTGTCTTATTTAGTAGGCATTTAAATATCCTATTCTTTCCATTTCAAATTTACTGTGTTTTTAAACTGTTGGCACTTTTGCACTTCATTATGGGAAAATATTTTGTCATCCTTTAGTTCAACTTTTTTCATTTATACTATTGTTAATTGAAAGAATATTGCATCACTTTCCCTCTTACTTTTCTTTCTTCAGACCCTCGCAGCTATCCTGCCTGTGATCCCTCCTATGTCCTCCGACTCTCAAAAAATAGCCTCTTTTTCATTGATTATATATATATATATATATATATATATATATATATATATATATATATATATATATATATAACTTTTAATCTTATTCTTTTCATCTTTTGGAAATTTTAAATTTCAATTATCAATTTTTATTTCCAAGAACGTTATGGGTACAGCCCTTCTATAGATTCATGTGGCATTATTCAAACTTATATAAAACACTTTCTTTATCACTTTGCTTCTCATAAGTTCTCTATTGATTTTTACATATTGTTAATGTCAATCAGTCTTTGATTATTGAGTTCCTGCTTATCTATGTACTTTAAATACCCTGTAGGACTCAAGTACCTGCTAAGGTTTGGCTTATAGACTCTGCATGGTGATCCTGGGATAATGGCAGTGTGATATGCTGCAATAGTCTGGCTAGTTTTTAACCCTTCATTATGGTGAAAGGAGAAGATATGGATGTACTATATGACCATGTCTCTGTAAGCATCTCTGCCTTCTGTACTAGAAATGCCAACTTCCATTTGGTTGCTATCTGAACTATTGCTCTTTAACATTACATTTAAGTTGCCATACTCAATACTTTGGTAACATTTGAGTCACACTATCTTTGATCTGTTGACTCTTCGGAATCTACAATATTTTCAAATTCTCTATTCAATATCTCCCTTCAAGTGTTTTCAGCTATTTGTCTTGCAGATTAATACATTTCTGACAGCCTACAACTCACTTGCTAATTTCACGTACCTGCTTGCATCTAGACAATAGTGCCTATTATCATTGCTATATTACTATATATACTTTATCACTGCTATATTACTGAGCACTTACTAATATGTCTTACTTCCTATTTGCATGTGTTCCAGTGGTCTGTCTTCCTTCTGTCTTATAACTATCTTGTAACTGGCATCCTTACAGAGCAAACCCTCTCATCCAGCTGGCTGGAAGATTCTTTCAGCACTCCTTTCCAAGGTTCCCTAAACATGATGCTATACTAGACTCCACATCCCCTACAGTTGAACCCCAGATTTGCTTTGTTACTTGCTGTTTCTTTATTTTTGATCATTTGCTGCAGATATTGAAATAATCACTGCCTTTATATAAAATACACAGATTCAACTAGATAAAAAATGACAGCACATATTTCCTTGTGTCTTCAAATGGAATGATATCTACTGTATTGCCTTCCCACTCACACATCATTATAGAAGGATTTAAAATGACAGAATTAGTATTTAACTTGAAGAAGGTGGAGGAGTGAAGGTGAAAGCCCTGGTTGTTGGAATCTTGGCTTTGCGTTATATATGGTGAATATTTACCTGATACCTTTACCCAATTTTGACCAATGGTCATCAATCTCATGAGACTTGGCTCTACTTTAGAATCACTCTGTAGACTTTAGAGAAATAGCAACAGCCAGACCCTGTCTGGTCTTTTCACATCAGAATCTCTGGTTTGGGGTCCCTGCCTCAATAACTTTCCAGTGATCATAGGTGTTGTAGTCTGCTCCAAGATTGAAGAACAATGGGTTTAGAGCTCTGCTTTGAGCCTCATTTCCCACTATAGCATGCTGCCCACATCTCTCATGGATTTGTCCACATTGGTTCTCATACTATTTGACCTCACAGTTACCTGGAGCATGTCTCATCTCCAATACGCTAGGCAAGTGGATCTTCTTTTAGCATTTTAAGAACAAGGCTGGCTTGTTACACTATGGTTTCCCCTAATTGCTCCCACTTCTCAGGGAATAAATGAAAACTATTGGAAAAAATAGCTCATATGGAAATGGAGTGGATATCATAACCCATCTCATTGACCACTCTCCATACATTATGTACTTTCTATCCCCTCTGTAGTCAGTTTTCCTGTGTCCCACCTGGTCCTGCAACCTCTAGGACCCAAGTAAATACACAAAGGCTTATATTATTTAAAAACTGTATAGTCTATGGCAGGCCTCTTGCTAGCTCTTATATCTTAAATTTACACATTTCTATTAATCTATGTTTTGCCATGTGTTCCATGGCATACTGGTCTGCTGGCATGTTGTTCCTTGGGTGGCAGATGGTGTCTCTCCTCTCCTTTCTTTTTCCTGTCTGTCTGCTTGTATTCCCTGCCTGCCTCTAAGCTGCCTTGCCCTAGGCCAATACAGCTTTATTTATCAACCAATCAGAGCCACACATACTCACAGCGTACAGAAAGACATCCTACAGCACTCTACATTCCTGATTTTATAATCAAAGAGAAAATATAGTCCCTACAAACCTGACTTCTGAAACTGCTTCACTTTGGCTCTGATAACAACTGTTATTTCCCTTTATGTAATTTATTTGTGAAAAGATTTCAATAGTGTTTTTGTTATAAACTCATCAAAGAAGTTATAACATGGAATGGCAAATGGCCCAGTGAGTAAAAGCAGTTGCTGTACAAGTCTGAAGAATCAAATTCTGAACCTGAGAACCTATATAAAAGCCTTGTCCTCTGACCTCAAAGTAGGTGGGGAGAGACAGAAAAACTAGCAAAAATATTATCAAACATTGCAAAGAAAATTATTAGAAACTAAACAACTTAATGTTTGGCTGGAAAGATAAACTATAACATATATATATATATATATGCCAATCTGATAGAGGCAGTTCCACAGTTGAGGTTCCTTATTCCCATTTAATCCAATTTGTGTCAAGTTGACAAAACTCACCCGCACAATAAGGCATATTTTTCACATATTACAAATGCGTATACAATCTCACTGTGTTAATCAAATACCACATTGATTTTACATTCCATTTTTACCTTCAGAATAGATAGGAAAAATAGCAAAGTTTTCATAGTTATGTTCACAAGAACATGAAAGTAGCAGCTACGCTGCCTAAATGAGACACTAACAAATATTTTGTCAACACAAATGCTAACATGGAAGGGGGATTCTCACAGGGCCCCATACCAAAAAAAAAAAATGATAACTACAAGCATCTAAAGGATGCTGAGAGAGATGAAATAGTCATCACCAAGGATAAAGCCCCTAATTGGTGATCTAATACCTGTTGGTCAGACCTGAAATTACATATGTACAAATAACACTACAGGGACTGAGAAAGTTGTATTTATATATTCATTTTATGCCTTTATATATAATATACACATACATTTATATACATATATTGTTAATGTGCACATATTAACAATAACAATTAAAGAAAAAGAGGCCATGAACTGAAGAGAGACCAAGGTGAGGTTATGGGAGATATTGGAGAGAAAAAAGGAAAGGAGGAAATGAAACAATTATACTTTAATTTCAAAACACAAATAATTAAAGAAAATCTTATCAGTCACAAACAAAATGACATTAAATATCAAAAATTTGGCCAATGTTTTATGCATAAAACTTCAGCCTAAGATCAGAAGTACTCCTCTACTTTTGCTGCATAGATCATTACAAATGAATTTGAGCTGCAATATTTTGAAAAGTGTTAACACATCTGCTAAATGATAGCAAGTCTAAGAAGTTACTGAGGAAAATTATACACATGAGCCACAGGAATATTTAAAATAAAATTTTACTATTGAAGGCTCACTTAATAGTAGTTAAGAATGGAAATGAAGATTATTATATTGGCTGAAATACACCAGGCAAAGAAAAGAAAATAAAAAAGAAGACATGATCACACTTGTATATAGATGCTGAAACAAACTTGATGACATGAACTAAAAGCCGAACAGTGGTTTCTAGTATCTGGGGAAGGTAAGGGGAAGTGAAGTTTATATGCTATGAATGCACATAGCTTGATGGAACAAGAAGTCCTGCTGGGCTACTGCACAGTGCGATGACTGTAGATAACAATGCCATGCATCCCACAAAGCTAAAGCAAATGATAGTTTCACCATAGAGAAATCATAAATATTTCATTTGTTTTACCATAAAGAAATCATAAATATTTTATTAGAGAGTTTTGTTTAAGTTGCCTTAAGCATTATGCAGTATTTGTACACAGGTATTAAAACATCACATCTTATACAATAAAAGTACAATTTTATGTTTTAATGTATCAGCTGAAGGGAGACCATCTGGGAGGAAGTAGAAGTCGAGGTGGAGAACATGAGCAAGCTACAAAGATACACATACATATACATACATAATATATGTAATGCATAATATATATAAACCACCTGCCTTCTCCCTTGCCAGTTTTCTCCCTAGACTTTGGGAAGCAATGTTCTACTTTCAGTTCCTATGAGATCAATCATTTTAATATCTACATACAAGTGAGATCATGTGTTCCTTTTTTTCTATGTCTCACTTATTTTATATACATATAATGTATATATGTAGTATATAATTTTATATAATATAAAATCATATATAGTATCATAATTAACCCATTATGTTATATGCTAGCAAAATTAATAAAATAAATTAAAAAAAACAACAGAAAGTTAAAGCCTAGAATTCAAACATGTAATAGGTATAGTTACTATTTTTCAATAAAATTTGTATATATATTTGATAAAAGAGACACATTAACTGTTGGTCCTCACATGGTGTAAGTCTCAGGGATAAACACAGCACTGAGCCCTCCCAGTGGATTAAAATCTTTAGGTAACTTGTACCTCAGAAAACATATGCATATGTAATCATCATGAATTTCTGTAAATTAAAATTCGAGGCAAGACCTCAGTTAAGTATAGAATGATTGTGAATGAAATCCCTTTTATAAAAAAATGAAATGTATTCACAGTAATCTAAAGCTGATCATACATTTATGATGCACTTTAACTATGTACTGTCATACATCACATACAATTTTATTCCATCAATATATAGACAGTATCATTACTTCTAATAATACTAGTTTGCTATACTAATTGACTTATTATTATTCAATAATTGACTCAATAACTGGTACTTTGAAACCACTCGGTAAGTACTTATCAACAAAAAATGAATAAATTAACGTATTCATGTTGATTTTTTCAATGAAGAGGCAAGCTAAAATACGATTAAGTGAAAGAAATCTAAGCAATTATCCATTAACAGTATTAATATGACACTCCTTGCTCTCCATAGTAATTTGCAAAGAATACAATATTGTCCACAATCTTCTCCATGTTAGGGAAAAATTCACACTAATTTTTAATTCTTTTGATATGGTCTCCAAAGCATAGCAAACACATGAAAACAGCCAAAATTTCAAAATTTGACCTCAATTTTTAATGTAACACTGTAGTAAAGCATTAAATTCCATAAAGAAACATAAGTAAGAAAAATACTGGAATGTAACTTAAATACATTTTCAAGATTTTGTATCTTGATGACCAGTATAGAAACACTGAAAGTAAAATATTTATGAACTGTATCAACACAGTAAATCAAAGAAGGTGCTCATGATGCTACAAAAATTAAGCTCAGAACATAGAAAACATAAATAAGGAATAAGACATGTCATTTTAATAAATTTCGCTTATATCCCAAAGTAAGCAGTGTTCAAATGGAATCATTATTAGTTAAGCTTAATCAAATAAGGGATGAAAAAGAAATGGGTGGCATGATCAAGGAAAATAATATACCAAATGGAAGCATTAAAAATTCCAAGCTAAATCTTGACAGACAAATCTTGTTTTAGAGGGATGTCATAAGTATTAGTCATTGTACAACGTGACATAACAGCATGTAAGATTGATTCAATGTGTATTTTAGACCACCAGTACATTACTTTGATTGCTCACACAATACAGCAATGAAGGTATTATTATTCCCATATCACAAATGAGGAAACCTAGTTGAGTTATAATAATGAAAGCACAATTCTAGTGCAAGGCTTTTCAGTTATGAGCTCAGTGACTCTGGGGAAATCATAACCTCTCTTAGCTTCAGTAACTACACCTATAATACAGAGATGATGCTTGCCCTGCTGACCTTCCACAGTTGTTTGAGGATGGCAGTTAGATGACATGGAAAGTCTACATGAATGGAGAGGTGCCTCAGAGATAAAGATTTTTGGTTTTTGTTTTTTACAGTCTCAAAGGTGGTGTTAATAGTATCAACATGAACATAGGCAAATTTGTTCAGATCTCAGTCCCTGGAGCCACACTAAAGTATGCATCTTGATGAAATAATTTCCCACCTGAGTAACCTTTGGAGAGCTGATGCTTTCATAGTTCAGTTTCCATGGTGGTAAGATAAGGATAGTGCCTATCTCAGAATCACTGAATATTGAGTGAGGCAACATATAAACAGTCCTGTGATCATGCTGATCACATTGCCTTCCTGTCTAGATAGAAGCCAGTCAACATTCACCAATGACTGGTGGGTCTCATAGATGACCAAATAATGCTCAAATTTAGTTATGTTCCTATCAACAGACCTTTATTGAAAACCATCACTTTGAAAGCAATATGCTAGACATTTCAGGAGGCAGAGATAAATAACATAATATCTTCATCTGAGGACTCATAGCTGGCTGAGAGAAGAAAACACATAACTAACGGTAATAAAAGATTGGGTGTAATATATAGGAGTCCAAGAGGGAAATTCCTACCATATTTCAGTTATGAAACCAATATTTTCTTACTTTTGTTTATTTAAGACTATCTACTACCTTAGTCTATAGTAACTGAAAAATGACATGTATGTATTTTCACAGGTGGTGTGTAAAATAAAAATTCATACTCGTGTTCTGGATCCTGTGTTCCAATATGAAATTAAGATATAGCTTTGCTAGTGACTTCTGGTCTTTGGGTGGCATTAACAACCTGTTTAACGGATGTGGATGAATTTTACCAGAGTGCAAAGAGATACGTGCTGACTCTTTGAAGTCTATTGTTACTATTGCTACCCACATTAAAGACAGGGGCCTGTGCCTGGGAATCAGTCTTTAAGCATGAAACAACCAAAGAGAAAAGACTAGTAAAGAGATTGAACCTGAAACCTCATTCCTCTAGGTAGCTATATGCCATCAATCTGCTGAACTCAGATGCCCAGACACCATACTGAGAAGCTCCTCTGTATTCACTCCCTGTATAAGATTAGCAAGTATTTGCTGTAGTGCAGGGAGCTCAGATTACATACTCAGCTACAAATTGTTAATTAAACAACACCAAATTCAATATCTTATTTATATCACAAAACTCCCTCTTCTTGTGTTTTTGGTGGAATATTTCATAGGGAACTGATACTTAAAACAAAATCTAAGTGCGAACTCAACACTTGCAGTTACCTTTTAATTAGTCTCAATCCTAGTTTCTCTTACATTAACATCCATTCTGAAGAAATACTTAAAGTGCTCTTCAGTAAGCAAATTGCTCCCATTATGTGCTCATTCAGTTATAAACAGAACAGGCCAGCTCAAATAAATGAAGGAAAACTGTTATTCATAACTTAAATACAGTAGAAGTCTCTCTCTGTACTGTATATTACATTCTGCCTTTATCATTCTTCATGGGTTGATTTCCCTTGGGGATCTGTGGGTCTTCACAGTGCAAGAATTCTGCCCTATTTATCTTTGTATCTCCTAATGTGAAAGTATATTACAGCCCAGATCAGCAATGCTCAGTGGTTCTTATTAGTATATCAAAAAAGATCTCAAACTTCACCATGTGAATGTCAAACATCTAAATCCCACTATCTCTTTACATTCTCCCATACAGCCTTGTTTAAATAGGTCCCAAACCTGAAAAAGGAAGAGAGAAAGAACAGTTTGCAATCCATTCTACACTATGACACTGTAAGTAGTGGTTAAAGTCTGTGTGTGTGTGTGTGTGTGTGTGTGTGTGTGTGTGTGTGTGTGTGTGTGTGTGTGTTTCTGTAGCATCATAACAACATACATAACGTAACTCATTTATAGACTTAGAATTATTTCTCCCAGAATACGGATTTGTAAATGCTCATCCTTTCAAGTCTGTTACTATTGCTATCCCCATTAAATCAGATGCCTCTGCTTGGGAATCATAATTTAAGCTTTGATTATTTCACCAAAACTAAACAAAATAAAGATTGAATCTGAGCCTACACACACACACACACACACACACACACACACACACACACACACACATATATATATATATGCGTGTGTTAAACATGTTAATAATTTACTTCAAGCCATAAATAATGCATCAGTGTCACATAAAGATAAAACACACTCCCCCTTGGTGTCACTTAACCAATTTCAAGCTCAGATTTGAATTCTCTACTTCATGCTTCTTATGTCTTTGGTCCTCTGTCTATTGTATGAGTCTGAATCTCTGTCTTCCTGAAGGCTGTCTTGTGAATCTATCCCTGTGACTGTCTGTGTGTCTGCCTATACCTAACAAAAAGCTTTGCTTTGCTATTATTGGACAGCGGGGATATATGGAGAATGAATAAGAGATCACATATAGAAATCTCTAACAGAGTTTTACATGGAGTTGTCACTGACTCCAACTAGCCCAGATAACAAACAATATTATAAACATCATTGTTCATCAAACAATAGCCAATTGATACATTCAATATTATCTGTAAATGTTATTATAGTGAGAGCTGCTGGTAGTAAAAGACCATGGGTGTATACAAGCAGGTGACAACTAATGTTTAGAAGGTCAATCTATCAGAACCAAGGGTTCTGATGAAAGAAATCACTGTGCAAGGCATTGGAATTACAGCATTTTGAATCAATTGGCTGTTTCTTGTTGTAAACTTCTTGTGCAATAACAGCTATGGTATCTTCCCATTATCATGCATTTTTCATAAAACATGTACATGTAATCTCATGATTATATCTCAACTTTAAGGGTACATATATCTATGGGTAGTCAGTCAGAAAATGATATTTTATTTAGCTGTATAATTTTGATATATGAAAAATATACTAGGATATGCTTCATAGCCAGATCCATTTTCCCATGAGACTGTATACTCTTAAAGCTTGCTTTGTTTCTTTTGCTCAGACTAACACAGAAAAAATAATCTCTTCCTCAGTCTAACACAAACTGAACACATTTAGCTCATTTTTACCTCAGAGCAAATTCAAACTAGACTAACGGCCTTTGTATATAGATCATAAGTTTAAAACTTTATAGTTATGCACAAGGTCAGAGTTGCAGGTGCCTACCAAGGTTACTAACAAGAAACATGCTAAGAAAAGCCTGCCAATTCTTCACTTGCCAAGTTTGCTGATAAAAAGCTGTCTCGGAGTTTGTGGCACTGGGCACTGCACCCCCTCCCTCTGGTCCTGAGACCTTGGAACTTTGTGTTACTATGGTAATGGCTCTGCTCCTTGTCATCTATTCTAGGAATGTGCTATGACCTTGAGGGTCTTGAAACTTTTCTCAAGATTGCAAGGAGTCTCCTGCTGGAAATATGAGAAGCAAGAGAGAAGGATGATAGCTGAAAAGAGGTTGTAAACTTAGAGAAAGAAATAAGAGAGAACAGCAAAGAGATCAGGGAAATAACTTAGAATTAACTTAGAACAATAAAGTGAATGAACTGAAAGAGCACAGTTTATGTAGATTCATTTGTTATCCCTCAGATTAGATACCCAGCTGCTTGTAAGCATTTTCCCCTGGACTCTGGGAGAAAACCCCACGGGGCAGGTACCCAGGGGTCTTTTGATATTACTGTGTTCAACATTTATGATAGATATTCATTTTTAAAGATTCTTTTGGACTTCTATTAATGCTGCCTTCAGCACATGATTATTAGAAGATGCATGTGATTTCCTGGTTCAGGGTATCAAAATCTATACAACTTATTATATCTATGTGTTAGTTTAGGTTATAAAAGTTAATTGTTTTAACTTTTACTAATGAGTTAAAATTATAAGGGATAAGTTAATTACAAGGGCAGTCCAAGGCAAGTAAGATGATTATTACATTGTTTTTTTAAGGGTTGCTTAAATGAATAGTCTGAATACACATTAGGTATTCAGTACTTTAGTCTTATGTGACCTCAAGGTATATTAACTTTGCCTTCAATGTTCTAAGTTTCAGTCACTTAGAAATGTAAGGGATATTTTTATCATAATGTATTATCTCATACATACACATAAATACATACATACATATATATATATATATATATATATATATACAAAAAATGGTATTACACATGTATTCTAACAAGTAAACTATCCCTTTCCTCCACAGTTATTGTGTTTTTTTTTTTACAACCAATAAGGCCATTGCAAATATCTAACCTATAAACTACAAAGAAATATCAATGATGCCTCAAGGGTCCTCATGTCTAAGAAGTATACATTAACATCTTTCAAACAGAATTCAAGTAGTAGATATTTCAAAGTAGATATTTCAAAGATATTTCAAAATCTTGATAGAAGATTTTCCTGATGTCCACAAATAAAAGCAAAACTATCCTCCATTAATTTTCTTATAATTGTTGTCTAATCATCCCCCTTTTCTCTATTTGATACTAATATTGTAACCATGCCTTTTGAAAGTCAGAGGCACTTAGAATTTGGCTTTGAATCACTATTCTCATATGAGAGCCTTAGTTTGATTGGGACATTGGGGCATCAGTTATTTAAAAAAAAGTTTAAAGAGGTCTGTTACATATTGTACAGTTATATACATGGCCATAATTTCAAAAGCTTGAGAAGAGGCAAGGATTTTCTAAGTCACAATGTCTTACTCTACATAGCCCTACTTCTCTTAATCTTAATGTTGATTTTCTGAACAATATAACATAATTTTAACTTGTCAGTTTCTTTAAAACTGTAGTTCATCAAGCCAGGTGGTGGTGGAGCATGGCTTTAATCCAAGCACATGGGAGGAAGAAGCAAGGAGATTCCTGTGCATTCAAGGATAGCTTGGTCTACAGAGCTAGTTCTGGGACAGCTAGGGCTACACAAATGTGGGAGGCCAGATTCCACCTTTTAAAGGGTTTCTATGAGGAGGAAAGAGGAATAAGAAACTTTTAGATAGAAAGATAGCAGAGAGAAGACAGACAGAAACACAGGATACCTTTGGGAGGACTTCAATCAAAATCCACCAGCCCCTTCTGTCTCTTCAAAAGGGCTTTTTGTAACAATGCTAAGGGGCAGGGCAAAAGACCCTCCCCCTTTACTAGATCAAAGCATACTGCACAGCCAAGTGGAGACCCTTCCAAACACCTGGTAACCATGCTTGTGGTCAAATCATCCCTTATGCAGCCCTGCTGGGTAAAGCAAGCTCAGAGTCTCTGACCCTGAGTAAGTTCTCACTAGAAAACCTCTGTGGGTCTCTAAAGCTCCCCTTTCTTAATACATGAAAGGGCCCCTCAGATAGACTGTCCCTGCCATAGGTCATTCTTTTTCCCTAGTCAACCTTACCAGTCCTTGAGATACATTTTCCATCAAGCATACTCTGTCTTAGATTGGAAGCTAGCGAGAAGAATGTTGCCTGCCCCTGACTACCAGCCTCTGGCAGAGGTAGGTACAGAGCTTAACTCAGCTCTGACTCTGGTCCCTACTAAGAGCTTGCAAATAGTTGGAAAAACCACAGCAATCCCTAGAGCTGCCACACCCCCAGTAAAAGAGTAGAGGATGATAAAGATGGAATCTCCTTTTTGAATGGGCCTAAGATGTCTATAACAGCGTTAGCTGTGCCAAGCCCTTTTTTAAATCAGTAAACTCTTGATGTAATTGCATCAAATAAATCAATAAACTACTGATGCAACTGCATCAAACTCAAAGACTTCCTTAGCTTCATTAATATTAACAAATGATGATTCATTAATATTAACAGATTAACATTATTCTAGTATGAATATTATATGCATATTTACAACTAGCATGAATATTACTATACATATTTACAATTCTAACAAACTTACATTCAAAAACAAACTCTATAGGACTACTTTACAAACTTTAGCAAACAGCTAAAAGCGATCTCTTAACAGAACTATTTACATTTTCTTCCAACAAGACATAATTCAACAAGTGTATATGAATTATGAGTCACACAGTCAAAATTGTAGGTGAACTCAAAACTGTTTCATTTCTGAAGTTTGTAAAAGCTCAGAAAAGTCAATTCTAATCAGCAGTCTTAAAGTTCCTGAAAGTTTTGAAACCAGAGCCTTATTCATCAGTGGCTCTAGAGTCTTTGAATCCAGCTCCCTCAAATGGGATTTTTCCCGTCAGGCCCTTCCAGCCAATCTGGAACTGGTGGAAATGTACCCAGTGGTAAATGGTTGCCAGACAGGGGGAGGTCCCTTTTCTTAAATTCATTGCAGTTCCCCCAAATAAAACAATTCAACTAACTTTAAACAAACAGCTCTGAAGTTTCACTCTCATCCACAGAGGCAATTTCCATAGGAGAAAATTGCTCCAGGGCCAAAGCTCCTAGATGGCTGGGGAAGAGTCCTTTCAAAACACCTTCTTACAGCCAGTGGACAGAAACTTTGTGGTTTTGCTGCTAGCTCTGTTCAGGCTTTTACAATCACAGTCCTGAGGCCCAAGTGCTCTCAACTGCCTCTAGCCCCAGGGGCTCATGGTTCCTCCTGCTTCTCCAAGGCTTGGCTCTCAAGCATCCCTGGCTCCAGGAGGAAACCCAGCTGCTGCAATCTGTGGTTCTCGAGCAGCCCTTCTGGGTGTGGGAGGAAAATCAGCTGCAACCAGTCACAGCTGCTGCACCCCTGGTTCCATTTACATTCATTCACACTATATTTCCCTGGGTGTTTTGATGTTCAATAATGGGGAACATTTGAAAGCTTTGCTTGAAGAGGAGCTGCAGCACCAGCAGAGACGGTTTGCATTGTTCTGGGAGGTTTTTGCACCAGGGCAATTATGAGTAGCTTTCCCATTCTGATAGATGACCCCCCAGGTGAGTCAATTCTGCCCATACAGAAGGAAGAGAGACCTAGGAAAGAGAAACCTGAAGAGCTTCCAGTTTTTGAAAAAGAGAAATTACTGTTTTTCAAGCTCTTTAGTTCCTCAATTGTTTCACCTCAAGATTCTGTTCCTTAAACATGGCCAAGAGAGAACTGACCCTGAATGAATGATGTTGTAAAAGTATTCTCGTGTAGCAGCATTGGTGGAGGGTTTTTGTCTTGTCTGTGTCTGCCTCAGGGAAAATTCCCCCTTGCCACTCAGGGCTTAGATCTAAACTGTCCTGAATTAATGCCCACAGGCCAAAAACTTCCACCAGAATCTTTTCCAGCCCATGCTCTTCATAATATTCTTGCATATCAGCTCTGATTCTCGCCCAAGAGTCTATGTCCAGAGTTCGAAAGTCAAAGAACCAAGGGCACAATTCCTCTACAAACTCCAAGAATCTTTGTACTTGAGATTCTACCTTAACACTCCTAGTTTTCAGATTTCTATATGTGAATATTCAAACATCTGCTTACTATTTCCCATTTTGACTTTTCTTTCTCAGACTGCTAAATCCACAGTGGCTGCTCTCAAAGAATAAAATATCACTGCCTAACCTTTCCATAATTCATAACTGGACATGTCCAACTGCTTCTGTGGGATTTTCCTACTCTCACTTATCTATCCTCTGCACCCAAGTCCCAAGTTCTGGCACCATCTGTTGGAGGCCAGCTTCCACCTTTCAAAGAGTTCCTCTGAGGAGGAGAGAGGAATAATAAATTTTTAGATAGAAAGATAGCAGAGAGGAGACAGACAGAAATACAGGATATCTTTGGGAGGACATGGATCAAAATCCACTGGCCCTTTCTGTCTCTTCAAAAGGACTTTATATAAAAATGCCAAAGGGTGGGGTAAAAGACCTCCCCCTTAAGAGATCAAAGCAACCACACAGCCAAGTTCAGATCCTTCCAAATACTTGGTAACCACACCCATGATCAAATCATCCCCTTATGCAGCCCTGCTATATAAAATAATCTCAAATTCTTGGACCCTTGGGGGAAAGAGAGCTTAGGGGAGTGGGAGGTCCTAGCTGGATCAGGAATAGAAAGGAAGAACAAGGAAAGAGATACCACAATAAATGAAGACACCATGGGAATAGGAAGAATCAAAGTGCTAGAGAGGTCCCCAGAAATCCACAAAAATGACTCCACTATAGACTACTGGCAATGGTCAAAAGGGTGCCTGAGCTGACTTACTCTGGTGATCGGATGGCTGAACACCCTAACTGTCATGATAGAACCCTCATCCAGTGACTGATGGAAGCAGATACAGAGGTCCATGGCCAAGCCCCAGGTGGAGCTCCAGGAGTCCAATCAACGAGAGAGAGGAGGGTTCATATGACCAATAGATATCGAGATCATGATTGGAAAAAGTACAGAGACAACTAGCCAAACTAGTGGAAACACATGAGCTGTGAACCAATAGCTGAGGAACCCCCATGAAACTGGACTAAGCCCTCTGGATAAGTGAGACAGTTGTTTAGCTTGAACTGTTTAGGGAGCCCCCAGGCAGTGAGACCAGGACCTGTCCTTAGTGCATGAGCTGGCTTTTTGGAACCTAATGCCTATGCTGAGACACTTTACTTAACCTTGGTGCAGGGAGGAGGGGATTGGACCTGCCTCAACTGAATGTACCAGACTCTGATGGCTCCCCAGGGGAGACCTTGCCTTGGAGGAGGTGGGAATGGGGGAAGGGGAAGGCTGGGGCTTGGGAGTAGGGAGGACAGGGCAATCCATGGTTGATATGTAAAACGAATAGACGATCTCTTAATATAAAGAAAAAAATACCTAGCAGTGGGGACAAAAAAAAATCTTGGACCCTGAGTAAGTTTTCACTAGGAAACCTCTGTGGGTCTCTACATACAAAGAAATCCTATCTTAAAATACAACAAAACAAAACAGAACAAACAAAAATTATTGTTGATCATTTTCAGGCTCAAATTTACAGCAGAAGTCCCTCCCCCAATTATTCCAACCCCTATCCACCTGACTGGAGAATGGACACTTGTAAATACAGTACATGTATGAAATTATTTTTAAACAATGAAAAAGAATTAAGGATTATTAAAGAATATAATATTAGAAGAAAAACAAGATCCTTTCCTGAAGGTAGTAGATGGTCATCTTGGAAAATCTCCGTATTAACCTTTGTAATAACAGAAGTAATAGTCAGGGTTCTCTTAGAGGAACAGTAAGAATATATATGAATATATGGTTTTATATATATATATATGTATATTAAATAAATGTGTTATTTCTATATGTATATTAAATATATATTAAATAAGTCTATATTTATTTAAAACAGCTTATGTCAAAATAGTAACAACTATTGTCTCACATCTGAGCAGCTGAGAACCTAGAGGTGCCCCATCCATAAAGGTGGTCAGCTCAGTAAAAGTGGTTGCCTCAATGAAAATTTAGAAACTTCCTAGGGAGCCACTGGGTCCTAGTCAGCAATGGATGTTTGGAAACCATAGCTCTGATACTAGCAAAGGAATCAGCAGCAGACCCAACATGTAAATAAAGTTGACAGCAAGAGAAAAGTCCAACTGAGCAAAGGACAAACAATCTTCCTTCTGCCATGCCCATTTTCATCTGGACTGCTACCAGAAGGCACTACCTACAATTGGGGTGGGGTTTTTCTCTTCAATTCAGGCAATCACAACAATTTTTTGTTTAAAGCTCCTTGTCAGATGATTCTAAGTTGTGACAATCTGACATTAAAACCAACCATCACAACCTCATTGCTCAAGGACTGAATATGTGACTTAGGATTTATGGAACTAACATAAAATATAACCATTTCTTCTGCATCATACTCTACCATTAGATGTAACCTTTATCAAATCATTAAATTTAGTACTTAGTGCTAAATCAATAAAATGGAAATTGTAAGAGTAGCCATACATATTACAATCAGAAGTACATAAATTCAAGATGCAAAGGAGTGTGAGTTGTAGGGAGAGACACAAATGAAATGGATCACTTCCTCTGGGCATTCAATTTCTGAAAGCAAAACATGTTTAAAATGATTCACACATGAACATTGGCCTTTTCTTTTCAATTATTCTTACTTTAAGCATTTTTTTGTATATTGAACTATAAAATTATTTTTATTTAAACTCAAATAGAGGAATCTCACTAGGGGTGGTGAAATGGCTTCAGTGGGCAAAAGTACAAGCCTGTCTGCCTAAGTTCAGTTCTCAAAAGCCATATTGTGGAAGCAGAACCGACTCAGGCAATGTGTCCTCTGACTTCCACATGTCCATGCACATAGACATATGTGCACACATGCGCGTAAGCCCATGGGTCCACAGACAGACAGAAAGACAAACAGACACACAAATAAATTAATAAATAAATAAATAATATTCTTTTTTAAAATGTAAAACCCTCTAACTACTCACCTCTCTAACTCCAATGCATGACCTACATGAGTGCCATCAATATGTTTCCTGCTGAACTCAGCACACCGTGTGTCATGCTCCAAAATGAGCTCCTGCATACCTGTGTGAGGACTTGGAAAGTGAGTATTTTAAGTTTTCATGTTCATTAAGCTCATGTTGAAATACCAACTCTACTATTTATTAGTTTATGTGGTATTTGATTTGATATCTTCCAAAACTAAAGTCCTGTCATCCACTTCCAATCATATTGCCAGAGTGTTTGTGTTACTCATTGTCACAATTAATCTGTAGGCTGGGAGTGTAGCTTAGTGGCAACATGCCTGTCACACAGAGCAACAAAAGAGAAGGTTATTTTAAGAATTATTAGGAAATAATTATCATCAAAAATATTATGGAAGCAGCCGTGCCTCGTGTAATAAATAATTGTATACATACTGTTTTAGTGTGAATATAATTTGAAGCAACAAAGAGTTTCGGTTACTCTTTCTAATACAAATGTCTATTGTTTAAAACTTTAAAACCCTGCACTGTCATGATTTCAGTAGCTTTTTAAAACGGTGATTGAACAGGGGGCAGGAAAGTAAGATAGTGATGAATACTAAGACTTTTCTCCCTAAGCAAGCCTATAAAAGCTGATAAGACCCTAATTATTTATGCACATACAGCATGTTTGCTCCATGCTTTAGACTCTGTATCACCCTAACAAGAGTGACATAAAGTTGGTATTTAAACAATATTCATTACTCACAGTTCTGAAAGACAGAAGTATAAGGTCAAAGTCCTATCAAATTTATTGGCTGGAGAAGGCCTGCTTCGTGGTTATAGATGGCATCATCTCCCCCCTGTGTCTTCAAGACAGCAAAGGTATAAGCAATCACTCTGTTACCTCCTGTACAGTGGCACCAATCTATGTGGACTCTACCCTCTTGTCTCAGTTATATCCCCCAAATCCTGTATCTTAACCCCATATCTAGAGATTAGGATTTCAGTATGTGAATTCTTGAAGTAATCTGTACAACTAGCCTCCTCAACTTAGTTGTTTATCTTTTATAAGAATGTTGGGGAAAAACACAGAAAATGAAGACAAAGTCTTTATGAGGTCATACCTGCAAGCTACTTCATCTATCACTGGACTTTTCAGTTATGGAGTGAAAATAAAATGTCATCTTTCTTCTTCAAGCCAATCTGAGTTTGTTCATTTGTTATAATACTTCAATTGTCCTATGGAGAGAAAAACACAAGGCTAAAAAGACAAGTCTAAGGTCATGAGGAGTTCACTGATATCCTTATGTTTTTCTGCCTTGGCTACCATAGATCCCATAAGTGGAAATTTATGCCTTACAACACAGTCAATAATAAATTCTATTTCCACTAAAAGGTTCCATGATTCTTGATCAGTGCTTGCCTACCTGTTCTGGCTTACACCACAGCTTTATCTTGGAAATACTAGGAGCTCAAGAAATCTTTTGCAATTGCTAATTAATATATTCAATCAAATGACCATTTACTGAAAGGATAAAGGAGTCAATAATCTTAATTTTGTCCCCAGTGATTTAAGTTTCCTTTGATGACTCGGTTTTGTCCACCACCTTGATAACACTCAAAGATGCAGTATTCTGAGGTTTCTTCTGATCTACATCCCAAGACAAGGCATCCAGTAAATGTGACAGCCCAAGCAGCCCAACAGAAATCCCTGGCAGATACTGTCCTACTCCACACAGCCAGAGACCCTAGAAAGAAAGAAGAATGTCAATTATATGGAGAATCAGAGAAACCCTGGGGTTCCAAGATAGAACCTGCAGGAGCCACATCTAACTAGTGCTGAGGGGCAAGTAAACCTCTGAGGTATGTTAATCTCATCTCCAAACCTCATAGTGAAGACAGAGGCAAATTTTTATTAAGAATGGAAAGGTAAAGTTAGTGGAACTCAGGAAAGTAAAATTAAGTCAAGGAGCATCTGTGAATATTTATTTTTAAAACTTGACACTGATATTTGTTGAACAGCATCAATAGGCATATTCCCCATCTCCAAATCATGTCTCACTCATGTGAAGAAACAAAGAATTGTTTGTGATTTATTAGTGAGCACGCACAGCAGAGGCACAGAAGGAAGCTGTGCATTGTCATGGTGTGCTTGCTCACCTGCACACAACTATTCATTTTTGGTGACTATGTTTTCTTCTTTGCTGTCAGAAAAGATTTAAATGTCTGAAGAATACATGGTAAACATCTTTTTCTTTCTATAATGCCTAAATTTCTGGAGCATGCACAATATATATTTATATCACCTATCTTTTGCTGCCCCTGGGAGATATGACATAAATTTGATTAATTTGGTAGCCTGGCAATTTATAATATATAATGGAAAAACACTGAATACCTACTGTGCCACACACACCATCCTACAGACACATAGTTGTCTTGAAAACTTTGTTTTCAGAAATTTTACCCTATGTGGAAAGTTCTTGGTGGAAACAAGAAAATTCACAGCTAGCTAATTTCCATTCTTCTCCATCACCCTTTCCTACTCCCAACATGCACAGTGCTTAAAATAATGAACAGTATTTATTTAATTATATTTATAAATTGTCAATCTTTAGAGCACTCCCTTCCTTTGGAGACTGATAAAGAAGAATTATCACCCTACCTGAAAATGGTCTTTCTGAATTTATCTATCAGTTTATTACCAATAACATACTCCTAGTAACATTTAAAGGAGGTTTTAGATACTGGGCACACACACTGCATTAAATAGAACTGACATCAACAAAAGATTTGGCACTTGCTCTAGGAACACTTTCAAATGAGCACCGTCCAATGGAATCTTAAGAAATGGAAGTTCACATACTCTGTTAGAAGAATTTGAAGTGTACCAAAGAAGCTCTTACTAGAAACAATGTTCTTTAGGGTAGCACTAAGGAAAATTCAGCATTACCAGCTGTTCAGATTGATTTAAAACTTAATAAATCCTTCTTTCAAATGCTAATCATTTCATTTTCCCTTACAAATCCACAGAGGAAATAGCAGATCATCTGTAAACCAGTTCCCATATTACCATAGATAGAAAAACTATAAGTTGGTGTTGCATTTTTTTTTCACATTCAATACTCAGTTATCCTCAACTTTCTAATTCAATGATGAAATGGAGAAGAGGCTGAGAGAAGGCATTCACCAGAGCAGCAGCAGAGGAGGAGGAAAGGGAAGGGGGAAAGTTGTCCCAAATGCTGAACATGGTGTTACAGAGTTTCTGTTTTCCCTGATGGAGCTTAGTGTTGCTTTGGTCTGATTCTGATTCTTGTCTGTCATTTTTCTCCCCACCTGCCTGGATTTTGAAAGGACAATGTTTGTTCCATGCTGTCCGAACATGGTCCATGAATGAAGCTGTGTGAGATTTCTGAGACCTTGAGAGCAAACTCCAAGTAAACAAGAGTCTTGTAACCTCTGTTCCTCCATAACATGGGCTATTCTTGACATGTACTTTCCTGCCTCTCCCAAGTGTACTAAGAGCAGTGGGTTTTACTTGAGATTACCCATCATCTTACCCGTTATTATTCAGCATGATGTTTCCAAGCACAAGTTGTCCTCATAACTACATACAGCTTGAACTATTGTGACAGCTTGCTCACATGGCCTTATTTAACCCTCAAGAATATAAATTGTCTGATGCTCTGAATAAAGTTGGCTATTGCATGAGACTTTACTCTGCCTCATTTTTACCTCCATTCTCCCAGGTTCACACCATCAACTAGAGCAACAACAACATGCCAACATAGTTTAGAAGTATGTGACTTATTTTTTTAATATAAATTGACATTTAAAATTTTGCTTCACCCTCAAAAGAAAATTTAAATTTGAACTTTTGGATCAGTGCTATAACTGCTAAGACAAGTAGGACTCTTAAAGATGGGTTTAATGTATTTTCTCTTATGAGATGGATATGAATCATTTGGAGGATAGAGGTGAAATTATATGATTTAAGAAGATGTGTCTGGGTGCAAATTTAACAAGGATTTGGGTTTGTGGATTTGCTTAATTTTCATTGTTCATGTGGTTGGGTTGAAAAATAAGATATTATTAGAAAATCACAACTCATAAAAAAAAGAAAACAAAACAAACAAAAGTCAAACACACTTGGTCTTCCTCTCTGGCTATAAAGAAAACCACACTCTCTCCAGACATTGCTGAGCTGGTCTTAAAACCAAAAAGAAAGAAAAAATGTTCATTTTAACCAAGAAGAACCATAGAATGTGTGGAACTTCACAGACTTTTTCTATGACATTAGAAAATAACTCTTGATCATTGTAGCATCTGTAATTCTGAATGAAGTCTCCATATTACCAGAAAGAAATAATTTCTCCTCATACATAAAGAGGAAAAAGTTAAATAACAAACAAATTTCTCATTTTAACATCAGAATTAACAGTTTGATTTCAGTAAAGAAGTTCACTTTCCAGGGAGTAGCATTTGATTAAATGACTCATTGCTCTCACTATAACACATTTTTAAAGGCATAAATTATGTTTAAAAAGTCACATTTTTACAAAGTTGTGTTTCTGAAGACTTTATAGAGTTGCTGAAGCAAAAAGGACTCTGCATGCTAGTATTTCAAGATGAAAACCAATCATCTGTCATGGATATCCCTGAAGGTATTTGCCATGATCAGTATAAAGCAAAAAAGCAGACCACACAGCAGAAAGAAGCTCCCTAGGGAAGGAGAACTCTATTGAGCTCCGGAACACATTAGTTTTACAATTTTATTTTGGCTAAATTACTAAATTAGTCAAAACTACAAAAAAATATTTAAGAAATCTGAAGACTCTTTTTGCTACCAGAAAGAAAGAAACAAACAAACAAACAAAAACATTCTAGTGAATTCTCCCAGAAGAAAAATAGTAATGGAAATTACTTTATACAAACTCTTACAGAGAGAAACAAACAAATAAAAAAAACCACTTTCTACTGTGCTTCATGAGGTAATACAACTTCAGTACCAGAATCTGAAAAAAGTCTTGCAATAAATAAATATTTCATCTCTGCTGATGATTGATTAAAAATCCTCACACATGAAAAGTACATAAATTAAAGGAGACTTACATAGTCAGATAGATACTCAATAGTTTCATAGAAGAAGGGTGAGACAGGTACATACCAGGCACTCTCCATCCATTGTGGTGTCACTTGTGTCCACGGCAGGTCTTCTCCACCCAGTTCACTGATTCACAGTTTAGCTCTGGAAATGCCCTCACAGACACATCCAGAAGTTCCCGGTGCCAGTTTTCCTGGCATCCCTTGGACAATGAAATTCAAAACCAAAATTAAACATTTCACCTCAGTCTCCAAATATGTGTGTGTGTGTGTGTGTGTGTGTGTGTGTGTGTGTGTGTGTGTGTGTGTTGAAATAATTATTTCTATATAGTTGTAATGAGTTACTAGAAATAAAATGTTTCAATATCATTTATAGTAGCTTTAGAGATATAACATCAAGAAATAAACCTAGGAGAAGTGTACAAAATTATGCAGAGAAACCTGCAGACTTCTGAAAGAAGTTTTCTAAAATCTAAGAAATATGTCATGAATCTCTAAACACGGTGGGAGACATGCCATGAAAAAGAAGCCAAACAAACATGTCAGATTTCCCCAAAGGAGCAGTAGAATCAATGTATTCCCAAACCCTATCAAAATTCTAGAAGTTTTTTTTTCTCTTAAGTCGATTTTCAAATTTATAGGAAAGCATATTAAAGAATCTAGCCAAGATATTCTTGAAAAATAAAGGCAATGTTGGAAAACAAATAAACATTCAAGAATTACCGACATCTACAGAATTGGTACATAGCCAAGTACAAAAGAGACTATGTGGGAAAGATGCTGCCATCATTTAGCATTGGAACCTTGCCCTACCAAAACTTCTAGGCCCACTGCAGAACCATGTTGACACAATGAATGTTGAACTATATTTTTTTGTCATATGCAAAAATATTCTAGATTATTAACAGACAAAATAGAAGAGAATGCAATAAATTTTCTGGAATTAATATTCTAAGTTCTTTAAAGAATATTCTAAGTTCTTTAAAGACATAGGTTTATTAAACAGAACACAAAAGATGCTAAACATAGATTTCATGAAATAAACATAGATTTCATGAAAATTAAGTATATATTTTTATTGAAGACTGTCATTTAAGGAGACAAAAATGAGGCTACAAGGAGGGAGAACACAAACTGTATAAATGACAATGGGCTTAATAACCAGAAGATAGTTTTAAAAACTCATATATCATAGTCTCAAAACATATTAATAAGGATATGTAAGTAATAAAAACTACTAAAATGCATTTGTCCTCATTATCAGTAAAATAGAAATTAATTTTTGATAAAACATATCCAGCCGGGCGGTGGTGGCGCACGCCTTTAATCCCAGCACTCGGGAGGCAGAGCCAGGAGGATCTCTGTGAGTTCGAGGCCAGCCTGGACTACCAAGTGAGTTCCAGGAAAGGCGCAAAGCTACACAGAGAAACCCTGTCTCGAAAAACAAAACAAAAAAAAAAAAAAAAAAAAAAATCCAAGAAAACTGAGTTTAAATTTTTAATTTTAAAATATTTCTTAAATTTACAATTCTAATCTTTGGCCAATTGCAAGCTTTAAGCATTGTTACAAACTGCATAAACTGATTCAGTTTGTATCAACACATAATGAAAGAGTTTTGGCTAATCGCTTTCCTAATGCATGGCCAACCATATTTTGGTATATGCCTAATAGAATTGAATGCATATACTCATCAAGATAAATGTTCAATAAAGTACATAGTTGTGTACCTCAATGTACAATAAAGTACACTATTAGGAAGAATCTCAAATAAAAAAACAATACAAATGCCCATCAGCCTAAGGGGAAAAAAAAGCAAATCAGTGTTCTCATGTAATAGGAAACTCCACAGCAATAAAAAAATGAATAATTGATAGACTTTATCTCAAGCAATAGAAGCAATAATCAAAAGTACGCATGCTTTTCTAAAGAAGTGGTCAAGAGTCTATTAAAAAGACACAAAAGAAAAGCTTTTTAGATGCTTTTTTTGTTTGCCTCAGAGATGAAGACATCAATGCATATATAAATCCAAAAGAATACTATTCTTAAATTTAGAAGACTTTACTGCAATTTTTATAATTTTAAAAACTTTATTAGTTTATTACTTGATGATTTCATGCATGTGTATAATAAAGAATTTTATATCTTCACGTACAAACTATAATAATTGGGCCTGAAGAAATGGCTCAGTAGTTAAGAAAGAGTAGGCACTTCACATTCATCAGACCCGAGTTCAGGTTCTAGCACCCACATTAGGTGGCTCACAATCACTATAACTCTAGCTCCAGGAAATCTGACACCTCTAAAAACACCTAAGTTCAAATGCACATACCTATCCATATGTAGACACAAGTACAGACATACATAATTAAAAAATAAATCTAAAAAACACAAGAAATTTAGAATAACCGCATGTTCATTGTTAACTACAAAGCTGTGATGATAAGCAAAATACAGCCCTGAAATATTAAAATATTGTTTGAGTGTACTTGGGGAAAAATGTGAAGTCCTTTTCTCAGTGTTTTCCTGTTTCAGCTTGATCTTTCTCACACTTACTAGCAGCCACTGTGGTAAATCTCCACGTTTTCTTTGACTTGGTTTTTGTTTTTCTTTTCCTTAAATGCATCATTAAAATGACAGCCATGAAGTCTGGGGATTACAGAACCAGCTAGGAAACCAAAGAACAAGTAATTTGAAATTCAAATTCCTCATTCTCTCATCTTAAGGAAGTGTTAATGCCTGCTTTGACCCAACTCTCTCATCAGACTACCCTGGGACTCACTCTCATCTAATTCAGCATTTGATTTTCTCCATTCCTGCATATCCCTCAGTCTTCTCTATGTCAGGAAGTAGTAACTCCCTTCTTTGATTACATCAAACAAAATGTGAAGCCAACACTCAGCTTCTCTCTTCCCTTTGCATTCTAAATCTAGTAAATAATCACCTCCCGTCAACTTTGCCTTGAAAAAAATGAGAAGTTGACCCCTCTCACTGCATCCACCTTGATCACATGATCTAACTGTCCATGCTCTTTTATCGGGATTACTGCAGTCTTGACTAGATGGCAGGCCCTCGTTGGTTTCCGTTTTCATCTTCTCTAAAGGTTTAACAGCACACACTTTGAGCTAATCTTTCTAAAACATAAGTGGGATCATAGGTTTTCTCTGCCACAAGCTTTCAAATACTTTCCATATTTTCCATAGTAAAAGTCATCCAGGAATACACTCTTCCCCCTAACCTATTCCCATGGTTTCTTCTATGAAGACCTCTTCTTCTGCCTTGGGAATTTTCAAAAATTATTCCTTTTCTGAGGAATCCTGAAATCTGCTTCTCTTCCTCTTTGCTTTCAGGTCTTTGCCCATTTTTACCTGAATAAACTGCCTTCCTTTATTTACACCACCTAAGAGACCACTCTCCTTTCAGAAACAATGGAGCTCTTCCTCACCTTGACTCATTTTTCTCTGTAGAACTTGTCATTCTAATGAATTACACATTTGTGAGTGACTATATTTTTACTGTCTTCTCAGTAGAACAATGTCTCCTTGAAGGCATACATTTTGACATTTTTGTTTATTGCAACATCCAACCAGCATATTGTGCTTGACATGTATATTTGTTGACTAAAGTGATTAAATGAATGAACAAAAGAACCCATTAAAGAAT
This sequence comes from Peromyscus californicus insignis, assembly GCF_007827085.1. Lineage (NCBI taxonomy): Eukaryota > Metazoa > Chordata > Mammalia > Rodentia > Cricetidae > Peromyscus > Peromyscus californicus. Next base: position 43,459,113 of record NW_026294525.1, read on the forward strand.
GCCCCACCCCTTCCATTTCTTCCTTTAGAAATAAATTATTTATTGTATATGTGTGCATGGTAAGTGTATGTAGGGGTGTGCCTGTGCCAGAGCAAGAGAACAAGTTTGCATAGTTTTCTGTCTCCTTTACTTTAACATGGATTGCAGAAACTGAACTCAGGTTGTTAGGCTTGTATGCCAAGTATCTTTCCTCCATAAGTTATCTTTCTGGCTGTCAGCTCTTTGTCACTCTGAAACTTCTAGAATGATTTAATTTAAAACGCAAGATATTATAGTGACTGAAAGTGTGGCCAACTCATTTCTCACAAAGTGTTTTGCCTTATGAAGTTACTAAACCTGCCAATACCTCATACCACTCAGCCACAAAATAAAATCAGTTACATGATGGTGATACTTTTGACATATTTCATGTAACAGGCTTTCCATATTGCACTGCATAAGTTAAGTGTTAGTCAAATGTTCTTCATTATTATTCTTAGTTAAAATTACATGTGACAAAATAGAATCACATAAGTCTTTTGTCAACAATATGTTGAATATTTTAGAGGGCAAAGGGGAATCAAACATAAACCCTTAGCATGCATAAAGTTGGGCTGGGTGAATCAGTGTCTACTTAACATGTAAAGGCCCAAGGTTCAATCCCAAATGCTGTCCTAAAACCAGATGTTTAAAATCAAGTGTTGCACATACATTTTTAAATGTAAAGATACGTTTTACCAGAATAACCTGGTACTTAGTTTTCTTAAGTGCTAGTCATGTCTACTTGTGCACACATGATCTCTTTTTTGCCTATATTCCTAGTAATAGTTAATTAATCAACTTACTAAGGTAAACAAAATTCTACTAGAGCAGTAGCAGAATGCCAAACACAATCACACGATGAAGTAGTGATAATACAATTGGCTACTGTGTACTATTGTTGTTTAAACAGTGTGAGGCCTTTTCCTGAATGTGATAGACTTAGCCCAAATCAGCTCTCACACTTAAAAGTATGGATTCTTGTTTCTGTTGTAATCAAAAAATGAGAACAAAATTTTACAGAAATTTTGGTGAATTAGTTCCAGTAAACTCACACAGAAAGAAGTCTTAGGTTCATGCTTGATTCTCCAAAGACCAGACCTAAGTAAACAGGGGCCCCAGTCTGTTGGGTAGACAATGATATTATTGGAAAACAGTGTTCCATTTGCATGGTCTCAATAATTACTCAAAAAAGTACAATAGGTTTAAGAGTTATCCACATCTGGGGCAATTATAACCTGTTTCTACAGTATAGTTGGTAAGGGCCAAGAGCACCTTATACTAGAAATATTAGCTTTGGCAATCTCAAATCTACCTAAAATGTAATTTCATCTTGATCACAATTGAACTTTATTAGAGAGCTGTGAATGTGACAGCTTTTCCCTCAGACTTGGGATGCAGCAGGCTCTTTGGTATAGTTAACTTCACACAACTAAGGTCTACATGCAATCAATTATTTGATTACACTAAAGAATGCTCTGCCCCTTGCCTGTGTCTAAGCAACTACCCTCTCTCTGGAAAAGAAGGGAGGAAAGATGGGGAAATGGAGGGAAAGAGATAGAAAAAAAAAGAGATGATAGAGAACGGGAGGGCTGGATAGTGGAAGGAACCCAAAATGAAGAAATAAACACCCTTTCTTGCTTCTCATCTAGTCAAAGCATCAGAACAACTGCTTGAACAAACCGTGCTCACACTGACATGAATTATCTGTGACATGAAAAGGAGAATTCAACTAGAAAAGTAAAGGGTCTTTGTTTTAGATTTCTATTGAATGGTAGATATGTGTATTAATCTCATAGAATTTTCTCTCTCAAGGTTTCTATTAAATGAGTCAATGGATTTGAAAATTACAAGTTTTATCATGGCAGAATAGTCCACAGGTTCCAGTAATGTCTGCAGTAAACTGCAATGATCTTTAGCTTGTTCTATTACCCTTTACAGATTTCAGAATGTATTCAGCATTCATTTTAGGGTTAGATCACCTCCCCGCAAGTCAACACTGTTAAAGATGGGTAGAATGCTATCCGCATGACAAGTCCTGAGAACTAAATTGTGTTGAAATTGTGCTTAAGACCATCATTTCAGAACTCAGAAAAGCAAAGGAAGCTGTCGCAATAAACCTCTTAATACAATATGGTTAAAATTTGGAGAAAAGTTTTTCTAAAATGTAACAAATCCTACCTACGATCTTTATGAAAATGACGTGACATTTCCTGGATCTTAGTGCAAAATACAGGATTAGAAGGTGTAAGGATGAAAATGGCAAAAGATACGAACCCTGAACAACAACAACAACAACAAAAAAAAAAAAAACAGAGAATGCCAGACTCAGCACATCACTACTGAGGTCAAAGTGTCTTGACCTTTTTTGCCTTGGAGGGTCATCCTGTGATACCAAAATGCAACCAACCAAATCAACCTCTTTAATTAACAATTATGATTATTTTATGTTTTACTTTAATAAGTTAGCATACAATAATTGAACAAATTTATGGAGCACAGTGTGATATTTGTTGGATATATACTGTGTAACAAACAAATCTTTAAAAGCATGTTTAGTCAAACAAAAAATTGAACTAAGAGGAAACTATATAGAATATTATATTGCTTAGAGAGATTTTTGTTTGTATATAAAAAATAAGTGAGAAACACCAAAATTCTCAAACCAGATGAAGTGTGTAAAGATTTTGATTCTGTTGTTCATAGTTTTAAACAAGAACAAAATAGCTCCCTGAACTGTTTATATAAAAGTTTAATGAGCAGAACACCAAAGATGGATTGAGATATTTTCATAAAATCACTTTCCCATTCAATTCCTATTTGCTATTGGTCAAAATATATGAATATCCAAAATATACACTGTCTTGGCTCATTCACCAATTATCCTATATGTCAAAAAAGATTATAATTAGAAGAAAATATAATTCTATGATCCTGGTGTGTAGGAATCAAAATATGAAAGTGTATTTTTATTTGCAGATGTGAGTCTCTGGTATGAAGAAACAAGTTCTCATTGCAGAAGATGGCCCTGTCTGCTGCGGTAATATTTCAATCGACTCATCTGTCTCTATTTCCAACTGTGCAGATGCTACACAGTTACACTGATTGCCTTTCTTCCCATCAAATTGGAAATGGATCTGCTTCATTGGCAAACCATGTCATTCACAATAGTCTTCCTAAGTATGTGTGTATGCTTCCAAATCTTAAATTTTATTATGGAGCCATGCAGCCTGCTACCTTCTAATTGATGAGATTATTATGCTCAAACCTACCTCCTGCCTTGAAACCTCCTCACGCTGATCCTGGATCTGCACTAAGTATCACTAAATAGTATGGAAATAATGAAAGAGGTAGCTATTGTGGAAAGAGGTGTGCAGTCCTTCCCTCACTCTGATATACCCTGACTAGTATTCTAAGAAACTGAAGAAAAAAAAAAGACCCAAATTCAGGAGCCATTTTGAAAATATAGTTGGATACAGAATCAGTATGTGCTGAAAATATAAAAGAAAATATGCATTTGTTTGTGAATCTGACATTTTCAACTTCATGCATTGTGACCTTGGAAAAGCTGTTTAACCTCCCTAAGGCTCAATTTTAGTACCCATAAAAAAGTGATAAATATTTATCTTACAAGGATATAGGAAGAATTAGGAATATATGTGGCAATATACCTGTCTCATAATAAGAATAGAATAGGTAGCTAGTGTTAGGATTCACTTGCTCTAGTTATCTATTGTAGCATAACAACTTTCTCCCATTTCAAAACTCAGTCACAGAAAATGGTAATAACCATTTGCTATTCATGGCTTGTGTGGCTCAAGACTTTGAAAAAGTTTTGGGTGAGAAATTCTGGCTTTTATGAGATTTCCATCGGGTGAAGATCGAGCTCAGCTCACAGACCTTCACTCACATGACAAATGCCATTCACATTTGAGCAGCTAGGAAACCATGGTGTGGACTTTGAAGTACATTGCTTATATCCTTTGCAAGAAAAAATGCTTCAGGGGATCCCCAGGGTCTACCTGTTTGGAGTCACTCCTTTAAAAATATTGTATTTATGAACTTATTTATTCGTGTAGGTGGGTAAGTGCAGTAAGTGCATGAATGTATGGAGGTTAGAGGACAACTTGTGGGAATCGGTTTCCTCTTTCCACCTTTTGGTTCCTGGTGATCAAATATGGGTCTTTAGGCTTGACAGTAAACACCTTCATTGACTGAGCTGTTTCCGCCATCTCTGAATCCACTCCCTGAAAAAGTCACAGTGCTCTGGAGTATAACAAACACAGTAAGCATTTCTGTGGCACCTCACCAGTGTAAAATTATTTCCATGGGAAAACTCCTCCTATGGACATATATTACTCAGAACCTCCTTCACCATGCAGCTAAGACATTCTCAGCACTGTCCAATAGTCCAAAACACCTTCTTTTGAATCGTGGTCTAAGATTTCCCCATCGCATTCTTGCTGATTCCATCCCTTGACTTCACAGGCATTTCCCTTAACAAATACCTCATATGTTTAAATTAATCTTGAGCTCTGTTTCACAGAGAATCCGAACTAAAGTTAACAGATCCAGAGAAAATAGTGGCAATAAAGGTTGGAGATGGACTCAATTACTGTCCATCTGGCAAGGGAGTGCCCACCACAAAGTAGTATGCCCGACATTGAGCTTACTACTAAACTGCACCATAGCTTATCAAAGGTTGCCTGTAAATATATCCACGTGGAGGAAATAGCCTCACCGGGGTGATAGTTTAAGCTCTAGAATAATATGGGGCAAGAAATGGCTCCAAAACTATTACAGTTGTTTGTCTGTTCAGAATGCACTGGTGTTAAGGAAAGAGTGAGAAGAATGAAGGGCTTTTCACGGTCAAGAGCTAAGCCTGAGAACCTAGGGCGTCCTGGGGAAATATGGGATGAAAACATAGATGAATGACTCTGAGAAATGTCCAAGTCTCATTGCTGAAATCTCATGTGTAATTTGATAGAGTGGTGCAGTCACCTTCAGAAATTAAAACATGTCACTGTTCCCACATGGGCTATAATAGGTTTTTATCCCTCTCACAAGCAGAACTAAGCTACCCCTGCTCTTATGTCCCCAGGTCCTGTTCATTATGAAATTGTCAAGAAGCCTGGGGCCTCATCATCAAAGATGGTTGGAGGAGGCATCTCAGCTGCAATTCCTTAGGTATAACTCTGAATATCATCTTTTTCAATGTGGAGACTTGAGGACTAGAAAAATTTGTCTGAAAATATCACCATACCTGCATTCACAAAGGGGAAAAACTTGACATCCTCCTATTTGCTGTTAAACTGTGACTATTCCTCAAACGCCGGCAGAATACATGGGGGTTGTGAGGCAGAGACAAACTAACGTATTGCTCTTCTCGCAGACACAAAGTAAGCATCAGTCCGCACACATGTCAGTTCTCCTTAACTCAAAGTACCATCAGATGTGTAAAATAGCACAAATGCAAGCTGCTGCACACAGTGGGTCTCTACAAAGGCTGGAAACTTTTAAGTTTGGGGAATCCATCATGTACCAGGAAAGAAGTAAATAAAGTTGATTCTTCATCCCAGCCAGAGATATTACTTCACTCTTCAAACTGTTCACTGTAAAAAAAAAAAAAAAAAAAAAAAAAAAAAAAACAGTTATAAATAATACCACAAATAAACAATGGTCTGGCTTTCATTTTTGCCCATACTTGTGAAAATGTAAGCTAGGACAAGAAGCCCAAGACAAATATCTCTCAGAACACTGGTCTCTAAACACTCTGAAATCTAGTAAGACACATATTGCCAGTTCCTTGATGATGGCTTGGTTCCATTACCTACTCTTTTCTATGCCTCTGGGCACCAACTACTCTATGTCATTCTTTGTTTATATAATAAGAAAACCCTGTGTACAACTGCATAGGCCCCTGGGCCTGTGCCTGACAAAAAAGTTTGTTTTCATTTTGTACTTTCTCTTTGAACTTGTTCAAATCTAAGAACCCATACCAGAGGATGGTACAAATTGTGCATTTCCTATAAATTTAAAACTTTCAAGGCTGTGTGGACATTCTATAAATCTCATTGAAAAACTTCAGTCACATAATTAGCGACAGTGATCAATCCCATCCTCTTAAAGACAATTCCTTCTATACTTTGGTTGGCTGCAAATGTGCATGATGTCTTATGGGTCTTAGATATCTTGCTGGTAATTGAAAGGATCTGGAAAACATCCCTAAGGATAGAACATTTCCTCTGAAAGCTTCAAAGGTTGTTTGCATAAAGCTCTCCAATCCTATTGAAGATTTTCATAACCCCAACCTGTATTTGGTCTTTGCACTGAGGGTCTTTGTAACTTTGCAAACCCTTTGCTAATTGGGGAAAAAGGCAAAAAATCCTTCTCTGAATCATTTATATTTGTTCCAAATTCCATTTTAAAGTGAGATGAATTGTGCTTTAGCTTTCTTAATAAGTATTAATCACTTGGAAAAGTTTGTTTTCTTTTTTCTACAATAATGTGGATGACAGTTTGAACAACTTCTCACTGTATTACCTGTGTCTGTGTCTTTCTTTTCACCAATGGTCATTCTTATCTTTGTTTAGCCTTCGCTGACACCTTCCTTGAGGTCCTTTACCTACTACTAAGACCCTGCCAATGCCATTGAGACCTTTGTTTAAACTCTCCGTAAGATTTTTCAAACCAGGCGGTGGTGGCTCATGCCTTAATCCCAGGATTTGGGAGGCAGAGGCAAGTAATCTCAGTGAGTTTGAGACCAACCTCGTCTACAAAGTGAGTTCCAGGACAGCTAGGACTGTTACACAGGAAAATCCTGTCTCAAAAAATAAATAAATAGATAGATAGATGATAGATAGATAGATAGATAGATAGATAGATAGATAGATAGATAGATAGATAGATAAATAGGTAGGTAAATAAATAAATAAAATGAAAAGATTTTTCAAAATTCCATCATTCCATGTTTAGGTTTAGGTTTTAGAAAATCTTCACTTGCAGAAGCCAAATTCTTTGACTAGTAAGTATTCCAGTATAAAACATTATTCGAATTTTCAAAACTGAAAATACTACTTTATAGTCTCCATGGTTTCCTTGGATCAGGAATATCAGAGCAGGCTCAGCTGGAGAGTTTTAACTTATGTTTTCTTACCTGACTGCAATCTTGCTTCTAAAGTTAGAACATTGGAAGTTGGACAGCTGAGGAAATGTATATTATTCAGGATCCTCTGAAGAAACACGCCAGTAGAATAGTATGGTGGTTAGCGTCAATAGTCAATTTAACACACTCTGCAATAAATAGGCAGGTGAGCTTCTGGGCATTCCTAAAGGATTGTCTTCATTGTGCTAACCCAGGTTTGGAGACATACTCACTGTAAGCTACAATAAACCATTTTTCCTTTAAGTTATTTATGACAATAGCAAGAAAGTAAACCAAGAGAGAAATTAATGCCATATGTTGGGTCTTTGCTGTGATAAACCCATGTGGTTCTCAAGGCACTGGAACTGTATTGTAGGTGGAATGTAGGAGAGTTTGGAACTTTGGCTAGAAAAGTCCAAAGTTTCCAGATAGAAAGCTAGCAGCAGAGTGTAATGAACTACTCTAGTGGGATCTTGGTAGACAAGAATACTTAGATAAATCTAGACCTTGGAGGTCTAGCTATGGAGGTCTTTATTGGATAAAAAGTGTTCAATAAAAAACTGGGATGGGGCCATTCGTGTGACATTTTTTGCCAGGAATCTAGCTTAATTCTCCTAGTATCCTGAGAAGCTGAGTATAGATGAGTTTTAAGATAATGGCCTAATTTATTTGATAGGTGGAATTTCAATAGAAGACAACATTCATGTTAGTATGGAGAAAGCAGACATAAAAAAGAGATCAGTATCACTAAGAAAAAATGCCCGTGCTGCACTTGGACAATAGAAAGCATGTCCCGAGGGCAAGAACCCTCAGAGGCCCTGTCTTATGAAGATCCAGATTCATTTACAGGAAGAAAGCTTAAGCTAAGGGCATTATCTGTTCCTCACAAGCAGGTGCCTAGGGAAGAGTTCCACCAGGGTCAGCATACAAAGCTGATACAGCAGTGAGCCTAGGGGACCAGGCTTTATTTCAGACAGACAGTAGAACTGGACAACATTGTCCCTGTCAAACTGGTTTTACAGGCATGGAAGATTCAGAGGGTCCTGGAGAACTGCTTCACAGTTTCCAACAGCAGCTGGGCACAGACAAAGTATATTAAGGTACAAGTCCCTGTAAGGAGGCCTTGAGAGGCAGTGTGTGAAGCTGTGAAGGTGAGGCAGATCATCATCCCCATGGAAAAGCATCACCTTTCATAAATATCGCCAGCCTCACGAACAGATTAATAATGGAGGCAAATCATCTCAGTACATTGCAAAATAAATATTTGTAAAAATTTGATGTTTATTCTTGATTAAAAGTTTTTGGTGAAGTAGAAAAGAAAGAAATTAGAGGAAACTTTTAAAGTCATCAGATAAATAACATCTACAAAAAAAAGTACTTCACATTATTAACAGTTATATATCAGAAATAATTATTTTAAAATAAAGAAGTAAATGCAGATGCTTACAGCCATGCCCATATCCAATATTGTACTGATAAAGCAAGAAAACTAACAATAAAGGTTGAAAACAAACAAAAAAAATGGTGTATTTGGGTATCAAATTGACAAGGAGTGGAGTTGTGATGGTGTTACCAACTTGACAGAATCTAGAATCAACCAGAAGATGGACCCCTAGGCATACTTGAGTGTTGTTATTATTATTGGTTTTTTTTAAGGTTTATTTATTATGTATACAGAAGAGGGTACCAAATCTCATTACAGATGTTTGTGAGCCACCATGTGGGTGCTGGGAAATTGAACTCAGGACCTCTGGAAGAGCAGTTGGTGCTCTTAACCTCTGAGCCATCTCTCCAGGCCTATCTTTGTTGTTTTAATTGAGATTGGAAAATCCACCCACTGTCAGAGGCAGCATTCCCTGGATGGTCTATAAGTGTAGAGAATGAGACCTAAGCAGTAAGCTTGCATTCTTCCTCTTCTGTTTTCTGATTGTGGATGGAATGTGACCAGCTGCGTCAAGCTCTGCTGCCTTGACTTCCTGTAATACTGGACTGGACCTCTCAGTGTGGGCTAAAATAATCATTTCCTCCATTTTGTTTAGTTTGTCACAAAACAAGAAAAGGAACTAAGACATATAGATATATACATATAGGTGTTCTTTGTTTAATAATTTGAAAATATATTTAACCCAATGAACATCATAATTTATTCCCCCTTAAACATGCTCAGAATACTTGTTTGTTGACAAAAACTCATCTACACAAAACCTGTTTTATAGTGAAATCTTATATACACCTTGTAATTTATTGAATGTTCCTGTCCAAAAAAGAGAATGCTTGCCATACAATTCATCATGCTTAGCCTCATGATCTAGATTGAATAAGAGCTCACTTGCTCCTGTCACATATCTTAAAAGTGAATTCTAGATCACAACACCATTGTTGTGTTCCACTGGCTAGGAAAACATAAAAACAAACCAAATCTGAGGATAGATATATATCTCAGTGATTAAGAACATTTTCTGCTTTTCCAGACGAACCAAGTTCAGTTCCCAGCACCATTGTTGAATAGCTCACAACCACCTACAACTCTAGCTCTAAGCAATCCAGTACCCTCTTCTGGATTCTGTAGGAACCTGCACACACTTAGTATACATTCACATAGACATACACATATATAAAAAATAAAGAAAACAGATTAAGATTCTAAGTACAGTTTCTATAACAAGTGTATGTCTTTGGCATTATCATAAAGTACAAAAACGTACAGGTCAAAAATAGTAAGTCATGGGCTATATATTTGTAGAATGAAATTTGTTGTGAGAATTGGCTCACACTATTATTAGGAAGTACCCGGAATATTCTATGTGAAATCAGTAAAGCTAGAAAGGTTTTTTGAATCTAAGTCTAAAGCCTGAGACTGAAAAGATTGATGATGTTTAATCCTAGAGTTTAGAGGTCCAAGAATCCATGGGCCTGATGGCCAATGACAGAGTAATAGTGTCTCTCAGTTTGTGGAAGGAGCTGCTTAACCATTCTATCTTTCTGTTGTATTCTGGCCTTCAGCAGATTGAATAATGCCAGCACACATTAGTCAAGGTACATTTTTGTTCAGTTAGCTAATTTAAATGCTAATCTTTTTTGAAGAACCCTCACAGATAAACCCAGAAAAAATGCCCTACCAGCTATCAGGTTATCCCTTAGCTCATCAAGTTGACATAGAAAATTAATCATCTCACCAGGAATATATTTTCCTGAAATTTCAGGTCATCTTCATACATTCTCTGCTTATGAGCTACTTTAGGTTTTCTCACAGCATGCAAACTCAGGGCAGTCAGAACTATTTATGTATTAGCTTGCAGTCCAAGAACTCATAATTCCTGCAAACAATGTTAAAGTTGCATAGCTCTGATTTTTTAACAGAGCCTCAGAACATGCATTTTCATTTCTATTGCATTTCTTTGTTTGCAAGCAGATCATAAATATATTTGGATTCCAGAGGAAGAAGTTTCTACTTTAATTCAAGTTAAAAGGCTCAAAAAATTCATATGGATTGAGCTATATTCTTTTTTTTTTTTTTTTTTTTTTTTTTTTTTTTTTTTTTTTTTTGGTTTTTCAAGACAGGGTTTCTCTGTGTAGCTTTGCGCCTTTCCTGGAACTCACTTGGTAGCCCAAGCTGGCCTCAAACTCACAGAGATCCGCCTGTCTCTGCCTCCCGAGTGCTGGCATTAAAGGCGTGCGCCACCACCGCCCGGCTGAGCTATATTCTTAACAACAATCTTTAGAAAAGAAAATCTGGCATAAAATCTAATTTTAAAGACTCCATATGCTTGGCCAATAGGGTCAGCAATCTTAAAATGAAGAATACTACATTACAGTATTAAGGTTAGTTGGAAGGAATAATACACGTAATTTACTCAAATAATGCCTGAAACTATCAAACATAGTTAATATTACTTAAAAATCAGGTAGAGTTCCTATAAAGTTGTTACTATTTTAATATAATCTTCATCCAATTGCATATTTAGAGGAAAACACTAGAATTGAAGCTAGCTAACAGGCAAGTTTGCATACTTTAAAGCCAGTTTTGTCTACCTCCACCAAAACCTGATAGGCTTGCATTTAGAATGTGTAAATTGCCATTCATAAATTTTAAAGTGGGAGAATATTAAAAATTGTTACTGTAACCAGTTAGGAGCAATGGAAACCTGAGTGTCAATGTCCGTCCTTGTCTGTGACTTGACTGGATCTCACTATGAGTGTTTAGTCACTTTTACTATAATGGATGCTACTTCTTTGATGGAAGGGGGCAATCCCAAAATTCTACCATTTCCTTTAACATCTCAATCTAATTTATCCACTCCGTTTTTAATAGATTCAGTCTATTCTTTATTCTTTACCAGTTAGCAGACGGTTTTAGCATCTAACCCTCATGCCCTAATAAACTACTATTAATCTTGTCCATTCTGTACCAAAGGAGCGTCTTTAATCCATTTCACCAGATCAGTCCTTCAGCATCCTTCTTCCAATAATTGACTTGAACTCTAAGTTCTAGTCTCTGTTCTTCAATCAATCCTATATTTAGTGTCCTAGGGTATTTTTAAATCATGAATTACTTAAAAGGAATTCTTATTTGATTTTTAATTTTTTTCATATATTCTAAATAGTGCTTCTCTGCATGACACATAGCCAGAAACTATTTTCCCCTACTCAGTAGGCTGCCTTTTTACTCAGTTACTTTGCTGTGCTTTTTAATTTCATGAGGGCCTGCTTGTCAATATTTGGTGTTATTTCTTAAACAGCTGGATTCCTGTTTAGAAAGTGCCTGCCTATTCTGACAGCTTGAAGTGCTTTCTATACTTTTTCCTCTTTTTCTACCTGTTTCAGAGTTTCTGTCTTACATTAAAGTCTTCTGTGCAGTGAGAGTTGGGATTAGTAACAGATAGTGATCTAGTTTAATTTTTCTATGTGTCAACCATCAGAAAAATGGATAAAGGGAATGCAATCAATATAATGCAGTGACAATTTTTTCAGCCATAAATATGGATTCAGTTAGGTCATTTGCAGGAAAGATGGATGCAACTAGAAATAATCATATTAAGCAAATTAAGCAAGTCTCATAAAGACAAATATTATGTATGTTCTCTCAGTTGTGGGTCCTTTACTTGATAAGGAATTATAAAATTGCATATGTACCTATGACATGAAAGGTAAACTGAAACAATCATAGGCAAGAATGCAGACTAATAGCAGAGGGACAAGCAAGAAGACGGATGGTAGCAGGATAGAGGAAAGAATATGTCCATAGTAAGCCACATCCTTAAATGAAAATGGTTTTCTTTTCTGCAACCCATATAATAAAATAATGTAGAATTAAAGGTGAAAGACTTGTGTTTACATGATGCTAATGAAATTTTAAAAACCTCTTATGTCACCTAAGTCTCATTTCTCTTCCCAACACATTTTTCTAAAAAAAATCTAACTCTTAATTATAATGTATGAAATAGTAGCTTTCGCTGTAACATTCTTTCCATATACATAATGTACTTTGATCAGAGACACCCCTGTGTCCTCTTCTGTCCTCCACTCCCACTACCCACTAAATCATTTCCTCTCCCCAAATAGTCTCTCTTCAATATTCATGTCTTGTTTTTTTTTTTTTTTTTTTTGGTTTTTTGAGACAGGGTTTCTCTGTGTAGCTTTGCGCCTTTCCTGGAACTCACTTGGTAGCCCAGGCTGGCCTCGAACTCACAGAGATCCGCCTGCCTCTGCCTCCCCATGTCTTGTTTTTTTATCTACATTATATATAATATGTATATATGCATATATATTAAGGAATATATATATATGTATTCTGATATATATCAGACCTTTTCACCTGTGAAACGCCACAGAATGACCATGAGTACAAATTATCTTCAAGCTCGTTTCTATTATAAGAGATAAAGACAGTCCAGGGGAGGGTAGTGAGAGTCAAAATTACAGTATAACCATTATGTATACTTTTTAAAATACTTGTCTAAGTACAGCTATAAGCACAAAGTAACTAAATATCAAAGAGTTTGCAAACTCTATTATATAATGAAGGTGGCTGAACACCACCTTGGTTATATGTGTGAACTTTCTTCTCGATCAGTTTTAAACAAACATTTGCTAAAATAAATGCTATGTTGAAACACACAGTGCCTAGCATTTCCTATTTTTAACACTGTGCTATGATGTTTGCTAACATTTGTGTTAATATATGCACAGATTATCTCTGTTGGGAGTCACAATTAATAAATGAAAATTAAAGTATCTTTGTAGTGTTTTATGACTCTAGAACCTCAGTGGAAGGTTTTTAAAGAAGAACATCTAGTGCTTTAGTTTAACTTCAAAGTAGACTTCACAATCTTCTCTCTGAATGATTTTTTTTGATACGGGGTCTCAGTGTGTAGCCCTTGGCTGGCCTAGAACTCATTATGAAGAAGAAGTTGCTCTAAAACCTGGTTCTGTCTCCTGAATGCTGGGATTAAACACAAGAACCACCATGTTCAGTCTAGAGCCTGATTTCTTATTTTTTTCTCATTACTGAAGTAATGTTACACTTTCACCATAATGGACATTTCACCATTTCCATAACATGTCATACAATTTTTTTTCATGTCTGTATTTTATTATGAAGTAGCTTCCCTGTATCTTCAGCTTTGTTTTCCATGGTTTGCATCACCTGCAACAGACTACATACCAAAATTATTACCCGAGAATTCCAGAAACAAACAATTAATACGTTTTAAATTACACACAATTCTGTGTGAGATAGAATTCTACATGGATGTACTCTGCCTTACCCAGAACATGAATCATTCTTTGTTAGCTGCCTATGCTGTATACACTGCTCATCCATTTGTCTTAGTACCCATGTCAATCATCAGACAACTGGCACAGGATCATAGAGCTTATCTGTAGGGTGTGGTACTATCTTGAGCCACAGACATTCACTGAAAACATCCTTCATAAATGAAAGCAATACTATATGATTTTTTCTTCTTAAAGACTATTTACTTTTTTCTAGTTGTGACTGATATAATCCCACACACTTAGCAGTTACTGGAGCTAGCTATACATGAAGTCTTTGCGGAATAACTAGACATAATTCATTTGACCTTTCTAGGAATGTTAGGATAATTTAGTCATCCACCAACATGACAGTTAAATCATAGAGAATATTGAACATGATTTCTAGAGATTATCTTTGAAACATTTTGAACATAAAATAAAACCTACATTAAGAGGCTTGCTAGTTGATAATTAGAAGAGAATGCTCCATGTTCTCTTTGACTACCCAGAAAGGCAGAAGCAGCACCTACAAAAGCAGCAACAGCTGAGCCCTTAAACCCATGCTTTGGAAGAAAAAAAAAGTCTTTTAAATAAAACCAAAACTTAGAAAAAGGAATGACTACAGTGATTCATCTTGAACAAAACACATCAGCTTTGAAAATAAAATGAATGAGACAACAGACTTTTCATATCTATGATACATAACAATCAGCAATGATTAAACTTTAATACTTAATTAAATTATATTTACATTTAATTTACATACAGCTATATGATACATAATTTTATAAGACGTGATTTTAACTTATTCTTAAAGCTACTGACTCTATACACCACTCTTTATTATCGAAGCTGCCGAAATCCTGTTACTCATTAAATACCAAAAACTGGTAGAATCGGAGCCAAAGTCTGATCTTCTGATGTTAGTCTTTAATGTTTCCTTCAACACAGTACACTGTCACCAACATACAGGCCATTCCATGAATTAAGCAATATAACTGGATCGATGTAGTAGAAACATCTTCAAACACAGTCAAGGTATGACAGACAGTTGGGACAACTCAATGTAAGGCAAGAAACAATTTTGAAATACAGAACACCATGATTAAAGCACATGAGTGATGGAAAACCAGGGAAACATAAAAAACCGAGATAATTGGTTTCCCAGATCTTCATCTAAAACCAAGTGATAAAGAGATAGATGTTTTCAGAAGAAGTGGTTGTTGGAGTAAATAGCTCATCTGATATGGAGGGAATCTCTGGTATGTGACATGCTGGAGTTTGGGAGGGAAAAAATGATTCAGTCATTCTACAAAGTTTAAAGGACGTTTAGAAGGCATGACATAGATGAATTTAATAAGATAAGTTGAAGCAGTACAAGAGTTGAAGCTGTTCTGTGAAATGCTACTGGACTCAGTCTTACTCGATTAGCATGGCTTTGCACCCATGCAGTTTGAACAGACATGGGAACAAAAATCTGAGAATGCTATAAAAACAAAGGAAGAGAGGGAGTAGTTCGACCTCTTTGAGTGGAACCCAAACTTTAACTCACATCATGATTAAACAACCCATATATGCACGGATGTATAAAACAAAAATAAAAGTAAAGAAGTTATGGGAGATAAAGGCAAAGCATTGACAACACAGGAATCATCAGCAGTGTGGGGTTAAATATGAGAGACTGTGTAAATCAGGTGATAAATAAAAAGAGAGAGTACATTTGGAGATTGTCAGATTTGCTAGCATATCCATAGACAGTATAAATAGAAATGTCGTCTAAGTCACAGGATACTTAGTGAGTTTCTAAAGACAGCCAAGTCACTTCTTAATGGTGTCCTATAAACACACAAGAAATAAAGAAGTCTGCTACTTTCTAAATTTTTCCTATGAGGAAGATATCACTATTCTGTCCATTTGCTTAACAGCTTTAAGTATATTAATCAACAAGAAGAAATTTCAGCTTATAAGATATAACATAATGTATTGCTTTAATACGCCTTTGGGGGAAGACTCTGGTAGAGACCAGCAAGGTAAGCAAGTCACAGCAACAGAGATTCTCCTCCTGCTCCAAGCAGGTAGAAGACTGTGCTTCTGCTGCATCTTGCAATGAGCCCAGGATAAATCGTTACCCTGGTACTGAATTTCCCTGTTCTCTGATGTGATACTAAGAACTACTCATACTAAATTTTGTGAAATGAAAGAGGATGAATCCAAACATTTTAATTTCCAGATATCCATCAGTACCTACAGGGGACTGGCTCCCTAAATCACAGATATAAAAACTCACAAAGGGTCAAGGCCCTAGTGTAAAACGGCATCACAATTGTGTGTAATCTATAAACACCATCTTGTAGAGCTTAAATCACTTCTAGGTGGCTTATGCTATTGAACACAATGCAAATGCTGTGCCTATGGCTGTTAATCTTTACTGTTTGTTTAATAAATAATCAAGAAAGGAGTCTGTTAATGTTAACAGATGACATTTTTGGAACAATATTTTTAATATGTGGGTGATGGACATGCAGATGCTATACCTATAGTAGCAGGGGGCCAGCTTGCACTTAGTGATGTGTCATGGGTTCCTGGAAGCATTGGTCCTTTCACGTCCTTTGTCATTTCTCAGCATAAAGCATTATTTTTGTGGTCAGAAAACAGCCCTTGAACATGGAATAAAGCATTAAATATTTAGCTGATTAAACCATTAAAATGTTAGTGTTAAAATAAGACACAAGCATACCATAGATCTCCTCCCTTCCAGCTGACTTCCCCGTCACTGCCCGTTCCAGCCTAGACTCTCCTTCTAGAATGCAAGCTGGGACTGAAGCCCCAGAATGTTGACCACAGCTGCTTACCCTACCCTTGAGTTACATTTGAGTTGTCTTTTTGGAGAAATGATTTAAAGGTTTTTAATATATAGCATGTTCCTGAGAGTCTTCTGCTTTAAAGATTCCATGGAATCCTTACATTAAAGCTTTTCTTGTTGTTGTTATCTCTGAGCATGCCAGGACCTGACATAAAAACCATTATGACAGTGACTTGAGCATCTAAGGCATAGTCTGTGGGTTAGCTGAGGATAGTGGACTCTTCTCTCAAGTGGTTATTGGCATGAATTGAGATAACCATACATAACCATTTCCTTCTACTTAAGATGTTTTCTTCCTCTGAACTTTGTGTCTTCATTTGTAGAAGAGAAGGGAGTTTATTAAGAATTGAAAAAGAGTATGATCTAAGTTCATGCTATGCTGAGGACAACACATTAAATCTTGCTTCTTGACTAAAAACAGCATTATGACTAAACAGTTATTTGATACAGTGTGTATCCATCTATAATATATTTCATTATCCAATTTTAGCTTGGCAGAAATCAGGTGAAACAACCTGATCTCCCCTTTTCTCTTATCTTATCATGTAAGTGAATAAACCCATTCTTTCAAAAGAAAAAAATTATATAGAGTCATGTAACCCTACACCAAACTCATCCCTTGGCCTTGCCATCTGGTGAGGATGAACAAAAAATACAGTGAAAATTTACAAAGGGAAGAAACAAACAAAAAAAAGAATGTGAAAATTTAAATGTTGGCAAGATTTCAAGTCAAATACCTGGTTGGTTAAAATATATATATATATATATATATATATATATATATAAATACTTTGTCAAGAAATCTTATTCAATCTCTTCTTATTTTGTTTGACCCGTAAGTTTATGAAGAATCATAGGCACTTTCTGAATTAATGTGACTCGGGAAAACTCAATAAAATGTTTGCTGGCATGGAAAGCCTGAGCAGATGAACACACCTATCCCAATCACAGTAACGTAGCTGATACATGCTTGTGGGGAATCAGTGTTATAAAGTGATACACACACAGGAGGCCTTCAAAACGGTGTTGTTCACTTAGAGTCATGACTTTTACAAATAAAGCATGCTTTTTGTCTACTTTGTGTAAAATAGCAACTTATCTTTTCCTTAAGAGTTAAGGTAATGAGCAAGATCACTTACAATCCCAAATCATATATAAATTGTCTGAAGATATAAAATAATAATGATAAAGATGGTAGAGATGACATTGACAGTTGTATCAAGGCCCTCATGACAAAGAACTAATCTTGAATATTTTTACTCTTCCAGTTGACCCTTAAAATTAGCTCAGCACTGTCATCCCATTTCTTATCAGTCACAACAGGAAAACTCCTTCCCAGAAAAGCATTCTGACATTTATGTTCATATTTTGTCATCTCCCTAAAGGAGACAGATCTGTTTACATGCATCTCATTTTAGGAGTGCTCTGATGAAATGTGGGAAGAATTAAGAATGAAATTGATCTGATCTAATTTGCTGTAGCATAAGCCCAGTGGTTTATTACAAAGTCTGTCAACTACAAGTTGTGGCCCACTGAAGGAAGTTTCCTATAAGAATGCCATGAATGCAGAGATATAAGAATCTGTCAGACAAAACCACCAACACATTAATTTTATTTCCCAAAGCCAGTATTTCATATCCATCCCACTAGTTTTGCCCAATAGAAGTGACTCAAATGCCAGTTACAAAAATAGCCCTGTTTTAGGGCATGAAGTCATCTATCTATGTCCAATGGGAGCTCTACTTTAAGTGGGAGATGCTGGGCTTCACTGGAGCTATTTGAAGTGAAAGCTGTGGGAAGGTACCATCCAGGTGAGGAAAGTATAGAAAAAGAGTCATCTCAGGATGAATGAGTGCGTTATATTGCAACTTCACATGGATGGAGTGTTTGTGGTTTATAGAGGTGTCTAACGTCAACAGACTGTAATTTTTTTAAAAAAAGTAAAAAGAGGAAGATGAAAATGGAGATAATCTCAAAAACTTTGCCACAGGCTCCATCATCCAAACTAGCTTACTATATAAATAATTGACATTCATTAACTTAGTTACTATTTTTATAGTTGATCTTTTTGTTAGTCCTGTTTGGTAGATTAAAAAAGCAAACATAATTGTTTGTTCGAGATTATTTGTATAGAAATAGGATGCAGGAGAAAATCCATATCTGGTTTCAAAACAATCAGACCTCATGGTTCAGAAGCTACTGTGTGCATTAAGTACCTTATCCCATAAATGTCTTTTCTTTTCAAGTCAAACAAAAAACAATAAAACTTGGTGCATAATAGCAGGTCCAGTAAGCATGGCCATATCCATGTTTCTCCAACTGTTGTCTACAGAGCAGCCACACAAACATTTCCTGGGAGTATTATCTTACTAGTATGTTGTATCTCAGGCCTCACGCTAGGCCCTCTGAGTCAGAATCTGTTTTGACACAGTTCCCTTGGAATTAAAATGAGCACTAAGTCTTGCTGCAGCCTGGAAGTTCTGGTCTAGACCTGTGAGTCTAAAACCTTAGTTTACTAACATTTTAGAGACTTGAAGTTGGAGATAGACAGGCCTGGGGTTCATGTGAACTTTAACAAGGAGACTGTCTGCTCACGAGTAAACAAGGATGCTAACTCTTTCCTTCAAGTGTTCGCACTAGAATTAAGAAAAGTTGTGTAGGCATGTGTTGCCAAGAACATGAAAGCCCAGCAGACACTGCAGATCCATTACATCACTATTGCTACCTTCCTAACTTGTGCCTCATGACATACTTTAGCCTAGTACATTTCCATCTTTTTCTAACCCTGATTCTAGCTAGATTCTAGTACCTATGGGTACTTCTCTGTCCTCTCTCATTCTCAGATAGAATCCCATCCTTCTTTATATGATATCCAAGAGTTAGATGCATGCATATGCAAAGATGTTACAGTGTCTTTTCTTCTAAAGGTTTGTTTCATCTGCAAACATTTGAATTCATTCCTATGGTCCCAGGTAGAGTGAGTAACTCTTGCAATTGGCCACAGAGTTTCAATTGCCTTTGGTATGCTTCTTGCCACATCCATTTAAGTGTGTGACTTTTTTTTCAGCTTCAATTCCTCTCTAGCTGTTATTCTTATTTATTATTAGATAATGAAAGGGTAATAGTTTAAGGTCAAGACCAATGACAGAGGCCTCTGTTTAGACAAGTACGTGCCCTTGATGACAGCCATCTTATTATCTGATCCTCTGCTGCCCCCTAAGGGCCTCTGATCACTGTGCCCACTGTCCTTGAATCATGGCTATTCAAAAAAACATTAAGAATCCTTCTGACAGTGTCAAGCATTGAATATTTTCAGGTCTAATCAGTGTTTTGTACTACATAGTATGTCTGTGGACAACAAAACATACTCTTCTTCTAAAATGTGTGTCTAATGAAGTCATTTTCATTTTCCTTTCTTTAAACATAAGGCATGGCTCCTTGTCTGTTTTTCACCTCACTAAATTAACAACACTATGACAGTCATACAAACTACTGCTGAACATTAGGGCAGAACTTCCAGAACAAGTGATGCCTCTCCAATGAATAAAAAGTAGGTAGAATAAATCTCGACAAAGGATATGCCCCAGAGAAAAAGATGAATTTCTAAGAAATGGGAAAACCTAGCAGGTTTGAAGAGTGGAGCATTTAAGGTGGAGAGACAGAGCAGAAGAAAACAGGGAAGGGGAAGACTGGGTACTGGAACACTAAGGACCATAATAAAGCTCACATCTTATTCTAGGAATGACACTGAGGACCAGCTACTAAGTCTAAAGCAGAAAGCACTGTGATTAGATGGACAGTTTCAAAAGATCCCCTGAGGTCATCATTATGGCTATCCAGGCAAGGAGAATGATGACCTCCAATAGGCAAAAAGAGGGAAAGATAGATGAATATAGACGAAGATACATGAATGGAGATGAAGAGATTCAAGAGGTACAGTCAATAGGCTTTGAGGGAAGGGATGACTCCAAGGTCACTATGTTTCTATTTGGGGTTACTAGGTACATAAAATGGTAGAATTAACTTAAGCAAGTATCTCAGCACAAATTAAAAATTAAATTGAACTCAGTCAATGTGCACATTTTCAGTCAAAGTGCTCCTTGGTAAGCATTTAGGAACAAAGGGACATGCTAAAAAAAACTGGTGAAAATTACTCACAATACCTGCATTTGAGAGATGGTTGCTTGCATGACAAAGAAAGAACTTTTACAACTCAATGAGAAAACAATCCAATAGGAATATGGATAAAAAGATGACCACTGCATGGGTCCTGAAGATTGATTGAATTTAGTCATCAAACATGGAGACAATTGCCTTTATCTACTGAGCCATCTCATCAGCCCCTGAAATATTTCTTAAAGCAACAAAAAAAATAGTACAGCTGCTCTAGAAAGCAGTTTAGTAGTTTCTTATACAGTAATAAATACTCCACAGTTTACCTTCTAGGTGTTCAGCCAAAAGAAATGAAAACATATGCCCACACAAAGAACTAATAACTAAACATTGAAAACAGTTTTACTAAAAATGGGCAAGGAAGTCAAATGTATTACAGGAGATTAACTGTGGTGTGGTGATATTGTGTTCTCCAAAATATTATGCACCCTAATAAACTTATCTGGGGTCAGAGAACAGAACAGCCACTAGATACAGAGGCCAGAAAATCGTGGCACACACGCCTTTAATCCTAGCATTCCAGAGGCAGAAATCCGTCTGGATCTCTGTGAGTTCAAGGCCACACTGGAAACATCCAGGCACAGTGATACATGCCTTTAATCCCAGGAAGTGATGGCAGAAAGCAGAAAAGTATATAAGGCGTGAAAACCAGGAACTAGAGCCTGGCTAAGCTTTTAGGATTTTGAGCAGCAGTTCAGCTGAGATTCATTTTGAATGAACACTCAGAAGCTTCCAGTCTGAGGAAACAGGATCAGCTGAAGAATTGGCAAGGTGAGGTGGCTGTGGCTTGTTCTGCTTCTCTGATCTTTCAGCGTTCACCCCAATACCTGGCTCTGGATTTATTTTTATTAATAAGAACTTTTAAGATTAGTGCTGTACTGTGGGAGTATTATACAATGAAATAATACTAACAAAAAAGAATGAGCAGTTAAAACAATTAAGACAAAAATGAATAAATGAACCAGATAAGCAAGAATGCCACAACCAAAGGTGTGCATGCTGTGTGGTTTCATTGAGTGGGAAACTCTAAAATGTGTCAAGTCTGGCATATGTTTAGAGGAACAAGATCAGAGATTTAATCTGACTCTGATGAGCTGATTGAGAATGAATATGAAGACAGAAAATGTATAGGTAATAGAATTTTTTTCACATGATGACATTTATAGAGGATTCAAATGTGTTAACAACAACACATGGACACAGGCATTCGTTTTATTGTTTAAGTCAATGAAGTCAACTTTATGCACATAGTCTTTTATTTTTGTGTATTTATTGTGATTATTTTTAATATGTATGTGTGTATACCTGTCTGCATGTGTGTGGGTTCACATGTGTGTACATATGTAGAGGTCTGAGGGAGTTTTTCTTAATGACTCTCTTATTTATTGAGGCAGGATCTCTCCTTTGAACCCAGAACTCCCTGATAAGAGCTAGCCTGGATAGGCAGCTTGATCCAGCAATTCTTCTGTGTACTAAATTTATAGGTCTATCTCCATGCCCCCAGCACTTATATGAGTTCTGGGAATCCAAACTTCAGGCCTCATACTTGTATGACTAGCCTTTTAATCATTAAGCTATCTCCATAGTGCAGAAGTAGATGTTTAAATAGATAGTTGACAGTTTTAAAGGTCATGATTGACAGCTCATAGGATTGGCAGGATAATGTCATTTGGCTCAGGAACCTCTCTGGATCCCTTCCTATTGGATTCTAAGAGCAACCTTCAATGACATGCTCTCAGCAATATCAGGAAGGATGACAAAAATCAGTTTCTAAGTACCTTTGTTGAAATGAAGGCAGATTCCAGAGAAGAAAGCACTTATTAATTGGCTCAGTCAGGGTGTTTTCTCCGGGTCAGCCTCTAGACACATTTCCTCCTTTATAATACACAGTGTAGTTGAGTCATTACCCAGAAGGAAGGCAGTAACAACTGAATGTGGCAAAAGGAAACAGACCCACGCTAATGATGAGTAGTGAGCAGTAACGTGACCCCTAAACAGTTGCTCTGTTCCTTTCGAAACCTGCCTTCCTCACGTGGCTACATCTTCTTGAGCCTTCCTCTTCTGGCTTTGAACCATCTGTCATTTGACAAATATGTCATACTCTGAGACATGTGTGTTCAGCTGCCAAGTCTCCAACCCTGTGAGTCTGGGTTCGCTGTAGATGAGGCCATAAAAGGCTATTTTAACATGTTTTCTTTAGCTTCGTTTAAAACCCTGCCACGCAAGGGGAACATTCAGCAAATTCAGCAACAAAATGCTGCATAATTGTCTCTGGGAAGGTTTCTTACCTTCTGCGAGCTTTTAGTAGCAATTCAATAAATTTTCAAGCCTTACAAAGAAGGAGAATACCATATAATTTCCTCTAGTTGGTAATGAAGATTCGCTGGGGATTCAGCTAATTCAAAAGCCTCTTAGATTCGAGGCATCTGCGGGAGTTTTCTCCTTAGCTTCATTGCGAGCTCAGCCCGGAGTACGATGTTTAATGAGTTACTGTTACATTCAGCTATCAGTCCCCTGCTTTCCAAATCTGCATGTCACTCAGCAGAGGTGGAAACAAAATTCTCTTTCTTGATCTTTGAAATCTCTGAGAAGTACCCAGCTAATTTCCAAATCTATTTTCTTCTTGAATAGAGAGATACATGAAATGAAACCAGATTGCTAAGCTAGATGGAAAAGTTCAAAGCTGAAGGACTGCATTATCCTCTCCAATACATCACATTGAGTTCACAGCCAGCTCAGGAAAGCCCCATTTAAACTCTGCCATTGAACTCCCACGGAATAATTGCCCAAGGTGCAGAGAGACACACAGGTAGTGCTGTCTTCCTGGATGGCATTCCTACGCGTCTATTTTATTTCAACCAAATATATTTATTGGGTTATTACACTCTTGACAAACTCTCTAGTTCATATTTAGAGCAGTCAACATGCTTGATCCTAGGAAAGAAAACAAAAAGACTCTTACATAGGATGAGAGCCATTCAATTTTAATGAGAAGTAGAGCACATTGCAGTTTTCACCCCACTCCTCTCCATGAACAGGTTTTTACATCCCAAGACAGAATGTCCACTTAACTCCCTGTACAAAATGCTGGCCTTCGGAATGGCTGCAGCATTCTCACAACATGAAAATGATCATCCTTCTGCAGCTGCGTCAATCCTTTTCCCTTTCAGCCAAAAGCATGGACTGGCCACTTGTTCCCGTGAATTAATGGCTATGGCTGTCTTTAGGAGTAAACTGCTCCGCTCTGAAAATGATCGCATAGGTGTACATGCTGGTGCTTGGGTCTCTGGGAACCAGGCATCATTTTGATTTCTTCTTTACTCCTGGCAGACTAACCACCCACACCGCTCATACACAGAGCAGCCAGCTGAAGATGAGGACAGTTCTCAGGTAAAATGTTTTGCTTAGGAAGAAAGCACGGAGTGTGTTTGAAAAAGTACCTTTCAACTAGACACCAGCACAGGGAGAACCAGCAGATGAGTGTTTTGATACACATCTGCTCTAAAAAAATTTTTTTCTATAAGCACCCATGCAGATTCATGTTACACACAGACACTTGCCAGAGCTGTACTGGTGTGCACTTCTTTCTAGAATAATCTAGAGGCTAACACACTGCCCCTGGCACTTCTTCTTTTGTTCTTTCCTCTCCTAATGACTGTATGAAGAAGGAAAGAAATAAGGATAACATTTTTCATTACTGAAGAAAATTGGGTTTTACAATATGCATTTCATATCATCCCTCAGCCTTGCCTATTAGGATCTTTCTATTAGATAAAACAAACTTTCCTTTTAGTTTTGATGCTCCCACGATTCTGCCTACATGCACACACCCCTGAACAATACTCAGCAAGCTTCAGAGATCAAGAATACACACCAATTCCTTTCAAATCTATACGCATCAATGAATTGGTCTTGTCAAGCTGTGTTTGCTTTTGAGAACAGTGACATGAGCCCTAAGCCATATCTTCCCTGAAGCTTCTGTCTCTGCCTCATCAACAGGTAGTAATAAATGCAGCACAAATGATGGTCACCTCTTATTCCCTGTAATTAGCATCATATATTTACAATGTCCGCTGTACTGATAGCAAGCACACAACCAATCTGGGCCAGAACAGAATCAAATAAACAAACAAAAACAATTGTGAGCTAAGGAATTCCACCATTTAAAGTTAGCATCTGTGCATTTTCAATGCACAGGACCAACACACTGAGGGATGATGCCCTGGAGTTGACACTGTTCACTTACTTTAGTAAGGTGATTTTTGGGACAGTGATTTCTGAGAAAGAGACTTCTAAAGAGAACATGAATTTATACAGAGTCAAGTGACAAAGGGTGTATGTGTGTATGTTTTACCTGTTTTTCTAAGCAATGACTAAAAGAATCACAAATATATAAGCTTCTCTTGTATGGCATTTACTGTACTGAATAGAAAGAGTGAAATGCCACAGCCATTGATGGGCATGTGATTGGTGAAATTTGCTTTCTGCCTAAGATTTCCGTTATTGTACAGTGACATCAAGCATAAAGGAAAAGGATCAAGAGATGAGGGAAGATGAAAAGTTTAATTCAGGATGTTCTCAAGGTGTTTCAGTGAAGAAACACATGGGCACTATCTTCTACTGCATTATATACCCCTGCCCTCTCCTGCGCCTACCCTGCGCTTGGATCCTCCACTGGCATTCTGACCCGCCATCCTCATTTTATTTCTGAGAGGCCACTGTGTGATTTAATCTGACTCTTCCCCCCCCCCCTTTATGTGCACTTTACACTTGCAAAGCTTTCCCAACTCTTCAAACCTTTAGTCCACATTGGGAAGGAGGTCCCTGCAGTATCAAGAGCTCAGAGCCCAGTCAAGGACATGCCTCTGTGCTCAGCTGCATCTGAACTGACTCAGAGTCAAAGGAATCCTGTCAGTGACATCTCAGCGCAGGCAGGACAACCATGGATCTATTCTCAGACACACAGAGTGGAGAGAACCACTGGCCCCAAACCAGTGCCACTGGCTAACTCTCCTTCCTGCTCTTGTCAACCCACACACATCTGTGACAGTACAGAGTTGGGAGCACACAGCTGTTTGGTTTGAGTCACATCGACAGGCTTTTTTTTTTCAGTCTTATTTCCTCTGTTCATATCTCTCCTCCCCTTTTATCTTGTATTAGAAGAAGTACAAGGCTGTGAGCAGAGTCTTTTGTCTTCCTGATTAGATCAGACATGTAAATAAACACATCTGTTTGGCAAGGGCAGAAGCAAAGCCTTAAATAGCAGCGTTGCCTAAAAGATGCTGCAGAGTTCTTCTAAGGAATTATTACAATTAAGATTTCTCATGACAAGGCAGCCTTCACACAGCTAAGGAAACCAAAACAACACATGGGCTAAGACATCACTTTTGCAAGCCCACTTGCTTCCTTCTGCATAGATGAAAAGTGCTGTGACCTAAAGAGCCACAGAAAGGCAGCAATTGCATACGACAGTCAAGTAAATCCACGTTCTCAAAACAGGCACCACGGAGAAAATTGCACTCCTTTGAAATAACAAGTCTCTCTAAAGCAGATAAAATTGTGGCCAAAAGTCTGCCTTGGAGAATTCAAGTTGGAGTTATGAATCTCTCTTCCCAATTTTCTCTGTAGTTGTTCATAAAACTGAATGTCAATAATATATGGAGAGAGATGATAGATGGATAAGTTGGTTGATTTTTGTTTTAATTTGTGAAATGATGTCTTTTAATGATTGTCTAGTTTACCTGCCCATGGAGATTATTAGCGGTCTTCACAACTCTATTTCTTCAAATGATGCCTCCCTGTTTCTAATGCTTGGAAAATGACAATCCAACCACCATATCACAACAAATAATCCACATTTATACAACATAATTTGCCATCTTTCAAACACTTTGAAACCTCCTCTCCCCTCCCCTTCTTTAATGTTTAGGGTGAGAAGCAGTGCCATCTATAACATAAAGCCAAGTTCTCTATCGCTTGGCTGTGCCCACTTTCAGCCAGCAAGGCTTCCAGGCCAGG
Source organism: Peromyscus californicus insignis (assembly GCF_007827085.1). Classification (NCBI taxonomy): domain Eukaryota; kingdom Metazoa; phylum Chordata; class Mammalia; order Rodentia; family Cricetidae; genus Peromyscus; species Peromyscus californicus. Next base: position 43,486,085 of record NW_026294525.1, read on the forward strand.
GTGGACCACTAGCCCATAGAACTAGGTGTTGTCGTCTGGAATTAGCTGCAGACTGCTTTTGAGACACAGCATTGTGCAGAGTGGTACCTGCCCTTTTTCATAACAGTCAGTTGCCCTTCTAAAGGCCACTGTCCTTGATGTGCAGATAAAAAGCAAGACTCCCCAGCCAGACTCCCTAGACCATGCCACCCCAGGCATCTTGTCTACTTTGCATGGGGCTGAGTCATGCTTCTTGTTTACGTTCTCTTTCGTTTTACAACGTTCAGATGGTTGCACATACTGTTCCTCTGAAGCCTGAGTCCTACCCCCTTATCCGTCTGGCAAATCGACATGCCTGAGGCCCGGCATCTCCCCCGGGTAAGGCTTGACTGATACCAAATGGAAATGTTTATCTCTGGCTTTTCGGAGCAAGCAGCAAACTCCATAGGCAGTTTCTTACTTCTGTTGAAGGCCAAGCTGTACTGGCAGTGGTATTCTGTATGTATGTTATTCTTCCCCCCTTCCTTGGGCTTTGTATATCGGGTAGTCTTTCAGGTCTGGTTACAATGTCACTCCTCAGGTAGGGCTGTTCAGAGGGCTCAAATTTCTCTGTTTAGTTAAATGTCCCCTAGTCTACATTTCCCTGATGTAAGATTTCATTTGTTGGTCTTTGCACTGTTTCGATTCTCAGGACCTTAAGTATTTTGGCTTCGAAGGCTGGACAACCTGTCCGGATGTAACAGTAAGTTACAACCCAGTGCCTGAACCAGTGTCAGGAGTCTGTAAACTCTCAGCTGCTGGAGAACATGAAGTGAACAACTGACTATTCACGAGAACTGGGACTATAGTTATATCATTTTTAAAATTATTTATTTGACTATTTTATGTGTGTGGGTGTTTTGTCTGCATGTATCTGTAAGCACCACATATGTAACTGGTTCCTGCAAAGGCCAGAAAAGATAAATAGATCCCCTGGGAGTGGAGTTATAGACAGTTTAGAGTCACCATGTGGGTACCGGGAATCAAACCTGGATCCTCTGGAAGAACAGCTAGTGCTCTTAACCACTGAGCCATCTCTCTAGTCCCTGGATTATATCTTTTTAAGTTGATTCCTTGCCAACCAAGTCAGTAAGCCAACATTTTTATTCTTTAACCAATGATTATATTAGTTTGTTTTCAGCTGCCTGGAACCAAATGCCTGACAAGAAGCAGCTTAAGGTGAGGAGTGATTTACTTCGACTCATGGTTTAGGGGGAACAGCTTGCATTATGACAAGAAGACATATCAGTAGAGTGGCAGGTAGGCACATTGCGTCTATAGTCAGGAAGCAGAGAGAGATGAAAGCTCCTACCCTTCTCCATTTCCTCTTTTTATTCAGTCCAGGATCACAATCTATGTGATGGTGACATCCACACAGGTCTCTCCCTGTCAGCTAATATTCTAGAAACCTTTGCACAGCACACTGAAAGCTGTGTGCTCCAGTAAACTATATGTTCCTCTTACAGTCTAAGAATCTACTTCCTTTATAGCTTGATTGTCTCAGAAAGCATGGAATGTACTCTCTTAAAAATTTGTTAAGGATCACAGATGTGGATTTTCAAAACATTAAAAATGAAATAAATTCAACAAAATTTCCTTTTAACTAGAAGTAGCTTAGAAATATTGTGCCATGTCAAAAGAAATTACGCTGATGAATGCCGAACAGCTAAACAAAAGCCACAACATATTCATCTTTGTTATCGAGCTTGGAAAATGTAAGTCCCAGGTAACTCAAGGTAATTCAAGAGCCTTCAGTTTGGTTTTCATTTCTGTGTTATTTTCTACTTGTACTTGCATATATTAAAAGTAATCAATTAGTCATCGTCAACATTTATGTACACAGACCATATTAGGCAGTGTGGGGAATAGCAAAAGGAACAGGAGGGAAGCAGATGGCTGCACGTAATATACATAATAAAATACCATGCTCTGCTCTGCCTTACTGAGTCGTATGCATTCAGTCTGGAGCACTGGGTGTTCTTTTACATGGGTGTGGCTCATTGGCTTGAAGTTCCTTAACAGCAGATTGCCGACGCCAAGCTGGCATTCTCTTTTTTTTTTTCTCTCTCTCTTTCTATTCCTTCTGGGACTCTAACCCATGGGAAGTGTGCCTCACTCATGTCTTAGGCCGCTTTTAGCTAACTCCTTCATATCGCCTCTCTCCTTTCTCACCCAATGTGTGCATGCACAGACCACATAGTTACTGAGCACCAGCTCTGTGTCAGTTTCTCCAGTAGACCCAAGATGTGGAGAAGAAACCAAGGAAGATACGACTCTCATCTCTGAGGAGCTGCACTGGAGGTGTAGCATAGGAGTGAGCTATACTGAGGGTGAAGCATAGGGGATAAGGATGGGGTACTGAGGGTGTAGCATGGAGGTGAGGATGGGGAGCTGTGCTGAGGGTGTAGCATGGGGGTGAGGATGGGGAGCTGTATTGAGGCCATAGGATGGGAGTGAGGATGGGAAGCTGTACTGAGGATAAAGCATGGGGGTGAGGATGGGGGGCTTTAACCACAGTTATAACTGGTGGTGAGAAAGCAAAGAAACAATGGAGCAATAGCTATGAAATGATACCTGGTAAAAAGGATATGAAAAAATATATAACAGGTCGGGATACAAACTACTGAAGATTAAGTCAACGCCCATGGAGCATGGCATGACAAGAACATTTAAGCAGAAATCTGTCTGTATTAAGAAAACCATCAGAATATCTAGATGAAAGGATGTCTGAGACAGGGAAAATTAAAAGAGGAAGGTTGCAGTAACAAGCACTATGAGCTTCTGGAAGATGAGAAGTGGTTAGTTGAGCTGAATGAGGGATGAGTGGCCTAAGATAGCCTGAGGATACACCAGGCTGTGGAGAGTTCAGCGCTGGAATGTTTCCCAAAGGTCCCTCTGGCCTAATGGGAGATCTCCTTGTCATAGCAGGAGGAACGTGAGAACCCAGACACTTTCTTTTTTAAAGATTACAATGAATGAACACTTTTGCCATCCTCTGCTCCCATAATATGCTCTCTCCCATAGGCTCAAACAGGGACAACGAGTCAGGGATTGAAACCTCCACAACTCTAAGCCTAGTGAGGCTTTCTTTTTTTTTTTTTTTTTTTTTTTTTTTTTTTTTTTTTTTTTTTTTTTTTTTTTTTTTGGTTTTTCGAGACAGGGTTTCTCTGTGTAGCTTTGCGCCTTTCCTGGAACTCGCTTTGGAGACCAGGCTGGCCTCGAACTCACAGAGATCCGCCTGGCTCTGCCTCCCGAGTGCTGGGATTAAAGGCGTGCGCCACCACCGCCCGGCTTAGTGAGGCTTTCATGAGGAGATAAACAAATGTTTATTTGCCCCCACATAGGACATGAATGACAGATAAAAGTAATGATCCATTCATACAGCTTGGTGAACCAAGGAGTGCAATTAGGGTTACTTACAAGAACATGGTCAGGCAGTTATTTACAGGAACATGGACAACTTACAAATGGCTGAACTGCTAAAGAAAATCTATCTCTCTCTCTCTCTCTCTCTCTCTCTCTCTCTCTCTCTCTCTCTCTCTCTCTCTCTCTCTCTCTCTCATTAAATCATAAAGAGGATCGGGAGGTGGTGGCACACGCCTTTAATCCCAGCACTCAGGAGGCAGAGCCAGGCAGATCTCTGTGAGTTCGAGGCCAGCCTGGTCTACAGAGTGAGATCCAGGGAAGGCACCAAAACTACACAGAGAAACCCTGTCTTGAAAAACAAACAGACAAACAAAAATAATAATAATAAAGAAATAACCCTGCCTATAAATTTCTGCCTGTAACTCCCTAGGGAAGAACAGGCCTCATGAGCCCCTGAAGAGGGCAGTGATTGTGCTATGTCCAGAGAATACACTCCATAACATAAAGGGGAAAAAACCCTTTTTTTCATCATTTGATTGTTATATATTTCTTATGGTAATAGAAAGCTGGTTAACACAATGGCTTAAATTTTATATTCATATAATGAGACTCTTATGAAGCACTGAGGAAGGGGGTAATATAATCTGACTTGTATTTTAAGAATATATTTCTCTCTTCTCTGCAGCAAATAAAGAGGAATGTTCCAAACAGAAGCTGAAACCCTTTGGAAGATATTGCAACAGAGCAGGTGAGATGATGCAGGATTAAGGTAGTAACTACGCAGATGTCAAGAAGTGGTCAAACTTTCTATTGTAAATTGAAAGCAGAGTCAAAAATAGGGCTTTCTAGTGTTTTAATGGGAGTCACAAGGATTAAAAAAAATCAAGATGACTTCTAAGTGATTGTTCTGTAAACGGTAAATAGTGATGCAGTTATAAGATCTGAATGACGAGGGGAGACATTAGAACAGGACTCTCTGGAGCAGATGCTCCATAAACACTAATTTGGTAATTTAAACACAGAAACAAGTACAAATTAATACATTGCAAGCTGTTTATATTTGTGGTAGCGAGTGCACAACCCCAAATTCAAAATCTGTGGCAATTTAGACAATGACAATAGTAATGAGAGGAAATGTTAGAAGAAAATGACATCCCAAGACAAATCACCTTTAGAAAATACAACTGGAAATTATTTCAGAAAACGAAGTCTTCAGCTTCAAATTTGACAAAATCTGAGAGCTCCTATATTGATCCAACTGGTTATTTGAGGTTATTTACTGAAAAACGGACTGTGGATTTTGCTTTCAATTTTGGGGTTCTGTTTGTTTTTAAGCTCTGGCTAATGTTAAACTTGAGATCTGCCTCAGCTTTTCTTAGTAACACAGATTACAGGTGTACTAAAGTAGCAATTGTTTTAATTCACTCACCTCTCACTTCGTTAGCAGAGGACATTACTGTTTAGCATTAGAATCCCCTACCTCCACGTAATCTTGATTTCAGTGAAGCTAGACTGACAAGTTAAATCATCTTTATTAATTGTCACGATGTTAATCAGCCGAGAACTTCAACTTGACCTCTATGTAGCACTCAGACAAGATGAAGATCAGTTGCTATGATTTCTTAATAGCGTAAATATCCATTCCATCATGGCACGCTTTTGAAATTCATCTCAGAGTTTAATAGTGATACCAGCCCCTTAATCAGTAAGGGTTGATTAATATGTCCTTTCTTATATCCACATGGCTCATTGGCAGTAGGTTAAATCAGTTTCATTTTTTCAAGCTATAGGGTTTTGGGGATTTCTGTTCCTCTTTCATTATTGCTTTTACTTCAGTGCAAAGTATTAAACCTTGGAAATGTGCACTAATCCACTTGATACTTTACCCACTTAAATCTAAGAATGTTGGTATCTGTGGTGGTTTGAATAAGAATGGCTCCCACAGGCTCATAAATTTAATGCTTAGTCACTGGGGAGTGGAGCTCTTTGAAAGGATTAGAAGGATTAGGAGGTGAGGCCATGTTGGAGGAAGTGGGTAGCTGGGGGTGGGCTTTGAGATTTCAAAAGCCCATGCCATGCCTAGGCTCTCACTTTCTGCTTATGGATCAGGATGTAGCTCTGAGCTACTGCTCCAGCACCTGCCTGCAAGCTGCCATGCTCCCTACCATGATGACAATGGACTAAAATTCTGAACTATAAGAAAGCCCCCAATTAAATGTTTTCTTTTATAAGAGTTGCCTTGGTCCATGGTGTCTCTTCAGAGCACTGACTAAGACAGTAACTAATAGACTGTATTTTTATTGGTGACTTCAGAAAGAGCCAAAGATTAAACACTGGGACCATAGGCATTATTCCACTGTCAGACAGCTGTTGAGGATGGGAAGCTGGGGACATTTTTTTTTCTGTGTATCACAAATATTTGAAAATTGCAACACTAAACTATTCAGTAAATCCTACCAATTTGTAACAAAAAGTGGTAGAATCATCTTGTAAGATATACCACTTGATTTCACACAATTATAATTGAAAGAATTTTCATTCTTCTATGCAGTTTTTACTCACCAGTTCTGATATTAAAGGGAGTTATGTAGAGAATGATTATAAGTCATGCTATAATATGAGAGTCAAGGAATCCACTTTTCCTCCTTGGACTAAATAGCAAAATAATGACTGCTTCATGAAAACACTTCTGTGGCAAGAAACTAGGAACCCTTAAAAGATAGGCAGAGTCATATTTATATCTGGAGTAGTTAATAAGGTCTGCTATGTCTATTCCCAAAATTCTCCTGTCCCATACTGCTGCACACTGTGCCATTTATTTGATTTCATTTTATTTCACCTGAAGTATTTGCTTCCTTTAGGAACTCACCATCTAGTTCATTTGCAATTCACAGGCTGTGGATTTATTTTGTTTGTATCAGTTACAATTCCTATAAGATCTGTATTTCCATACTGCTGGGATTGTGTCACCTTTTTTTGGATAGTTCCATTTAATAGAGGTCTTGGTACAATGTCATTGACTTGGGTGTTTATGGAAGTGTCTCCTTAGCCTTGCTAAATCTTAGCATGTTTACCTAAAGCTGCCATGAAATCTTATGTACTGTGAAAAGCCAGTGTTCTGAATGTGATAGTAAATGCTGAATTCAAGAATGAGGCTGTGTATACCTTAAGGGGACAGTCTGCTTTTCTTGGTTTACACAGTGGACTCGCAGGAGCTGGGGTTTTTGTTTTGTTGCCCCACAAACTATAGCAAACAGGCTTTCCATTCACATTGTTCTATCAGGTGGTCCCATTCAATATCTGCTCTATCTCTCCCAAGCTAAAACCTGTTTTCTGACTCTGTACCTCCCACAGCTCCTAGGTCATAAGGCAAGTTCTTATCATATCTTCTTTATTGGCTTTAGCTTTGATCCTGAAAGAGGACTGGGATCTGTGGGTGGAAGTACCATAAGCCCAGCAGGCCCTGTGTTGGAGTCTCCTTTGCAAACTCATCTTCTTGGACAGCATATTGGCTACTTTTCTAGGTACTGTGATGAAATACATGACAGAGACAACTTAGAGGAAGAAAGGTTTTCTTCTTGCTCACAGCTTGAGGTTACAGTCAAAATTGGCAGGGAAAGCACTGCATCACCGGCATGGAGCCACTGGTGACACTATATCCATAGTCAGGAAGGAGGGCAAGAATAATGCTGGCACTCAGCTGGATTTCTCCATTGGATTCCTTCTAGGACCCTGACCCATGGAATAATACTACCCAACTTCAGCGTGGGTCTTCTTATCTCATCTAACCCACTCAAGAAACTACCTCACTGATGTGTCCAGAGGTTTCCATGTTGATTCCAAATTTCATCAAGCTGACAATCAAGATGTATCATGATTGATAGCTTTCTAGAGGTCATTTTACTTAGTTGTGGAAAGAAGGACATCCACAACAGGAGGGACCAAACTTCTGTATGCAACATCAACCAGAAATTTTCACCACCTCCTCTAATCAATGCTCTATGTTGAAATAACAAACCAACATTGATCTGTTGGGTTCACAGTGGCAACTCTATGCCAGTTGGTCTGTATGATCAAAAAGGGTTTTATGCTTACAGATTTTGTCAACTTTTATTTGTTTCTTGATTTATATTTTTATCCATGGATCATGAAGAGGTTGTCTCCATCTTCTCCAATAGAAACTAGGCCTTGGATTCATTAGCCTATGTTTTTACACTGTCTAAAAATAATTTGGCATATTTTAAATCCTATGCTAAGTCTAAGAATGGCTTGTCATTGTTTGAATTCTACATTCATAAAATTAACAATAATAACTAAAACATAGTTGCCCTTCTCATCTTGTCCCAGCTCAGTACCAGCAGTATTTTAAGAACTAGAAAGATGATATGGGGTTGACCTAAATGAAAATTGGTCATAGTTTTCAAATTCTGATTTATTTATTATTAGAATGCTAAATTTAGGTGTAGATCAATTTAATGCATTCTGTGTTTTAATATAAATTTCACTCCTATATAATCTTGGGACTTTTCTCTGGCTAAAAATTAATTTTACAGTGTTTTTAGACAATTTCCTGTTGATCTTTAATAAAACTGAGGACAATATTTTAAGTTCAGCTTTTCCACTGAAATTTTAATTTGAACTCTTTGTCTGCTTGTCTATCTAAAACTTTGACAGTTACATATGTGTGCCTATTTTTGTCACATTAAGTATCTGAAATATCTATTCTTTGTGTTTAGAAATTAGTGTTTAGAAGAATATAAAATTTATAGAAATATATTACAGAGAGACAAATTTATAGATGTATACATACTAGTCATATATAACTGGACCAGGAAGATGACTCAACATGCAAAAGCTCTTGTCACACAAGATCAATGACCTAAGTTCAATCCTCAGAACACACATAAGTATAGAAAAAAAAAAGAATCAATTGTACAATGCCGTCCTCCACACATGTGCAATTACACAGACATCCATACATGCACAGCTCCTGTCTTCACACATCATCATCATCATCATTATCATAATGTAAATGATAATATTACCATCAAGATATTGAACAAATATAGCTTGCTCCAAATCAGATAGTAGCATTAGGTATTAAATACACATTCCCTTCATATTCTACTGGAATAAGTAACATGTGATGGTTAAACTATTATTTGTTACACAAATATCAGCTGAAATGAAATTAAATGTGGTGTCTCAGTTACTGTTCTAGTGCTATGGAGGTACACCATGACCAAAGCAACACTTATAAAAAAAAAAAAAGTTTTATTGGTGGCTTGCTTACAGCTTGAGCATTAGTTAGGCAGGAAGAGGAGAGATAGGACACTAGATCAGTAGCTAGAAGCTTAACATCCTGATCTGCAGGCAGCAGGCAGCCTCCAACAAGACCACACCTCCTCCAACAAGGTCACACCTCCTAGTCCTTCCCAAACAGTTCACTAGCTGAGGATCAAGCATTCAGACATAAGTACCTATGGGGACCACCATCATTCAAACCACCACATATGAGTAGTGTTTTCTTATAAATATCTTTATAATAAGCAAAACACTGACTGTGCCAAAAATAGAAAAGTGAGAATGTAAATACTACTGCAGAAGATTATATGACAGGTAATTTTCAAATATGAGCTACTATGTCCAAAGATGAATTGGAATAAATGCATTTTTTTCCTTAAAACATGAATAGTTTCAGAGACATGAAGCAGTTTGAAAATACAGCCAAAGGTCCTCTGCATCAATGTCCTGCTACTTCCTAAACCCAGGGGATTTTTGCCACGTTTTCTACATAGAAATCATCATTTAAATTCAAATTAATTGTTATAGCACTTAAAGGGATATGAAAAGCATAGTCTAGAATCCTGTCCAACAGGGAACTGTTCTTCCAAGAACAGATGAACCAGAGTGAGCTGTTCTCCAAATAACAATGAGACTGTTTTCTCAAGGGTTTTATGAAAGAATTATATGAGGGAGCCATTTTTTCCATAATAGCAGAGAGTTTAAAGAACTGAAAGCCATATTTTTAATGAGATGTGGCTAGAAATTAGGGTCTGTTTATTTCTGCGTGTTTCTGTACTATGGGAGGCAACTATGCTGCACACTGTACCACCAATGCCTTAGCATCTTAGCTTTTCTGTATCCTGATTTAAATAGCAAATATAACAAGTCAGAATGCTAAGTGTAATGTTAACCAAATGCAGCTGTGTGTCTAAAATCTAACACTCTTTTTATTTTTCCAATGAACTTATAAACTATGTACAAGGCAAAAACTCAAACTAATTTTAGTGCATTTAAAAAGAACATATTGAGTCAATTTTGACATCTATTCCTAAGGGAAAATCTCATTAAAATATGAATATAGTTATCAATCATCACTCTCATAGGTAGTCTCACACTTAATCATTGAACATATAACCACTAAAGCTAAATATGGCCAATAATGCCAAAAATGATAACCATGTTTCCAACAAATAATGCAAATACAATTGATTCACTCTTAATCAGACAGACACTACAATTAAATAAGAAAATGAAATATGATAACGAAGAGAGAAGTATAAAGACATTTAAAAGTATATACTTGCTAAAATAGTAAGTGGGACAGGAGTTGTTAGAACAGGAAAAACATTAAGCTCACCACTTAAGAATCTATTGGAAAGAGAAAGTGATCATTAAATTGAATAACTAAACCAAATATTAATTTATCTACAAAATCAGAACATTTTAAACAAGAATATTTCACATGCAATAAGTCAAAGAAACAGAAAAAGTACATGGATCTACTTCATAGGAAATTTAATGTACCTGCCTCTCTGAAGAAATTTAGCAGACTTTACTTAGAAGTTATGAACAAAAGAAATATAAGGAAATAAAATACTGATTTGGGAAAGCCTTTTATATATACAGACAAATTCTTTCTTACATTAAGCTATAAATTTATTTCAATTTCAGTAAGAATATAAATATTTTTGGTGAATTAATAAAAATTATCTTAGCGTTCTGTGGGTATCCAAGAAAAAAGAATAATGAGAGAGAACTGATATTTCTGATTTTAAAGGATCATCAAAATTTATCATTGTTAAGAAAATATGGAGCCTTCAATATGGATAGTAACACAAATACATATAAAACCCATCCAAGATAAAGATGGCTTTCCAAGTTCACACTAGAGAAAGGAATAATAAATCAAGTTGGTGAGCAATATAGGAAGAAAGCAATTAGATTGATTGCTGGCTCATCCACACCCTAAAATAATTGTAAATACATAAAATAACAAATGTATGGCCTGACTATTAGAATCACTAGCTGTTCTTGCAAAAGGGACCCCAGTTAGGTTCCCAGCCCATCTTGAGCAGTTCACAATCGCCTGTAACTCCCATTCCAGGGGGATCCAATTCCTCTGGGAAGACCTGAATTCATATGAGCACATACATGTACAAACACCCACACACACACAGAGACACAATTAAAAATAATAAATCTTAGCCGGGCGGTGGTGGCGCACGCCTTTAATCCCAGCACTTGGGAGGCAGAGCCAGGCAGATCTCTGTGAGTTCGAGGCCAGCCTGGGCTACCAAGTGAGTTCCAGGAAAGGCACAAAGCTACACAGAGAAACCCTGTCTCGAAAAAACCAAAAAAAAAAAATATATAAATAAATAAATAAATAAATCTTTAAATTTAAAAGTAAGGCCAAGTGTTATAGAAGTACCGAGGTGCATGTGTACTTCTTAAAACACATTGTACACCTCCATATATTGTGAAATATATTATAGAAACAAAATTATAAATATGTGATAATAAAACTATTTGTGACTGCTAACCTTGGTTGAATACACATTAGCACTGTCATTGTAATAGATGTCTAATATATATGTTTAGATGTATGTAAAGTAAAACAGTATGTTAGTCAGGGTTGTGTAAAGGAACAGAATTGACAGAACGGAATGGATAGCTATATAGGATTTATTAGAGTGGCTTACAAGTTGTAGTCTGAATTATCCAAGAATGGCTGCATCACAACAGAAAGGCCAAAAATCCAGTAGTTGTTCAGTGCATAACTGGTTGTGTCAGTGGTCCCAGTTTGGTGCGGGAGTCCCAAGGAATTCTTAAGACCTTCTGGTCTTCAGCCTGCCTACGATGGGATCCCTAAGAACTGGGTTCCAATACCAGTGACTAATGTGACTACATCTCGAATCAACTAAACCCCAAGCTGCTACAGTTAACAGATACCTGTTAGGGCTTTTCTTGTCTGGATGATTTAAGGGAAGAAAAATCCACCTTAAAACCTGGGCCACACCTTTCTGTTGTAGCCCACATGAAAGAACATGGAAGAACTATATTTTTGCTTTTCACCTACTTGCCCTCACCCTAACTGGCAAATTCATGTACCCTGTTGCTGGGGCATTCCTTCACTAGTGCTAATACTTAGTTTATAGAGCCCTGACTCACACACTATTTTACTTCATACACATCTAAAATACTTATTAGACATCTACTAAAAGGATAATGCTGGTGCATATACAAATAAACAAACACATTTATTGTACAATCTCATTTTGAGTAAAATCAATCAATTTGTTTAGATAATGCATATCATATGTAATATATAATAATATGTATTTTCAATTGTATTATTAACTAGATCAGCATATATTCAGCATGCTATAAATAATTAGTTATATAAAAACAACTATTTCTAACTCAGGCACTCTACCAGCCAAATTTATGTCAATCAGTTTAATATAGCTCTTTCATTCTGACCAGTCCTACCCAGTGATTTAATAGTCATTGTAGATTGCAAAAGTCAGTCTCAGTTTGGTTTAATGACTTCCCCTCATCTTCTGGACCTCAGTTTCCCAGGTCATCTGAATTCCTGCCTTCTGCTGGCAGAAGCTTCCCACTTGCCTATAGTGGGGCAGATATGAGGAGGATCTGAAATCCAGCTCCCACTGATGTCCAGGTCATCCGCATTCATCAGGAGATGGGACTGTGGTGGGGTGTACACTTGGCTGCAGACAGCAATTTAGGAGGACAACACCGCAAAGACCCATCAACTCTTACTGGTTTTTCCATCGCTCTGCCAGCTTGTACATCAGTTGCTTCTCCAAGTTGTGATATCTGTGAACCCATGTTTAGCCCACTGATATAAGGAAATTCTCAATATATCATTTTCTGAGACCAGGTGATGCCTTAGCAACATCATGATGTTGGAGGTCTCCCTCATAGCTCCACAAACCAAGTGGCATCTCCCTTGCTTTGCCAATACAGAGTGCTATGAGGTACAGGCCCATATGTTCAGAAGGCCAGCTGCTACTTTTGAACCACACCCAGCAGAGGTCATGTCAATCTCCTTTTCTTAGATATCCGCATGTTCCCTAGGGGTCTCTTACATATTGTTCCTCCTTCCCTCTTTGGTACTCAGCTCAGGTGCCTGAAGAACACCTGAGTGCCACGTTGTTTTTCATCACCTTTTCTTCATCTAAAACCTGATTCCTTTCTCCGTTCATCGTGGACCACCGTCCTAAAGGCATGGGAACAGAAGTGGCAAATGGGCTCCTCTGATCTTTAACTCAGCAGACATGCTTGACTCTAGCATCCTTTACTTACTTAATGAGAACCCATGTCATGCCATATGAATTTATGATGGCCGTAAAACATAGATGCTATTTGATATTGCAGGTATTAGGCCATAGCATTATTGTTGTATATTTCATCTATTTGTATTTATATGTATAGAAGTAGGCAAGCATTTGTGAACAAAGGTGATATAGACATAAATGCAAATATACTTAAAGAGACAATTGCAAACAGACAGGCATACGAGTGATGGCAGAAGTTTGCCTGGAGACAATTCATGTCTGAATGTTAATAGAGATTAAGGAAGTCAAGTATTCCATACTTGCCCAATATTTATTCCATTTGCTTTGAAGTGAGATTCCCTCCCCCAAAACTTTCACTGCTATGCAGGCATTCTGATTCACCTGGGTAACAACTGATGCTCCAAGAGGGTCAAAAAAAGATTATTCTATTGTATAAGTTTGCCTCATTCACAACTGTATCTTAAGTCCAGATTTGAAAAACTCTGGGGAAAAGAACAGACTGAATCAGAATTAGTACTATTACATGTTTCATTTAACAAAACAGAAAGAACCAGAACAGTAAAGTCCTGCAGTATTCCCAAATATGAAGTATAGCTAGAGTTTTCCTGCCTGGCCCACAGTCAGGACAAATCTGTCACCCGCCAGTCCCACAGCCACTCAGACCCAACCAAGTAAACACAGAGATTTATATTGTTTAAACTGTTTGGCCTAATGGCTCAGGCTTTTAGCTATCTAGTTCTTACATCTTAAATTAATCCATTTCTATAAATCTATACCTTGCCACGTGACTCGTGGCTTACCGGCATCTTCACATGCTGCTTGTCATGGTGGCGGCTGGCAGTGTCTCCTTCACTCAGCCTTCCACTTCCCAGAATTCTCCTCTCCTTGTTCTGCCTACTTCCTGCCTGGACACTGGCCAATCAGTGTTTTATTTATACAGAACGATATCCACAGCAATGAAGCCCACCAGACCCTGAGTAGGGTTACAGGGCCCTTTCACTTTTCACCATGTGCTACCATCAAAAGCCTGTTTATATAAGGCAATACAAATTACACACACATTCCCAATGTAGAAGAATGGAGAAGTGGAATCATTTTTATAAATGCTTATCACTTCAGAACGTTCCTAGGCATACTTTTCCTTTAAGTTGATTGTGTTTGATCAGAGCAGTTCGTTGATTATAAATCTTATCTCCCTGGTAATGAAGGAAAAAATGGTGATTGACTCTTCAGACTGGCCACAAATCTAAAGCCACAAATACTATAGGCAGTTGTATTAGATGAACAAAAAACAGTAAGATAAGCCAATCATAACTCAGCAATATTCAGACTGCAGAGTGCTGATTTAGCACGTAAAACTTTGCTGTTATGTTTCAAGAATCATCATATTTTCTATCTGAATAATTTGATGTCTTGCAGGAAATATACCAAGACTGCATCTCAGAATACCCAACGATGCTAGGAACTAGCTCAATCCTTTACAGTTTCAAACCTTTAACCTCAAGTTTCCCAAAGGACCTTGCTTATAAGAAAAATAAATGGAAAGCAAGAAATAACTTAGGACTCTGACTTTCAGAGACTTTGAACTCAAGTACTTAGAAAACTTTAGTCTATAAACAACTGGTATCAGGAATATGTTCTTACACTGGAAGACCCCAAGTTTGAGATCACACTCCTGTACCCCCAATCCACCCTGCCTTGACCTCACTGCCAAGGTATAAATGGAAAACTTTAATGTAAAGTAGCTACAACATTATTCCTTTTCTTTTATAAAGAGATTAATCTAGTTCCTTACATATCGGGGAGTATGATAGTTAATAATGATCATCAACTTGAAGAATTTAAAATCACCTAAGAGACGAATCTCTGGGCATGTTTTGGAGGGAGTTTCTCCATGAAGTTAACTGAGTTGAGGAGACACATTCTAACCGTAGATGGCAGTATGCCAAGAGTTCTGGACTGACTACAAAGGAGAAGGAATGGCAGGCTGAGCATAAGCACTCATCACTCTCCACTTCTTGACAGTGGATGCAATGGGACCAGATGCCTCATCCTGCTGCCAAGATGCCTTCCCTATCATGATTAACTATACACCTTCAAACTGTGAGCCCAAACAAACTCTTCCTTCCTTTAACTGCCTTTGTCCAGTATTTTGTCAGAGCATTTTAAAGAGTTTATTTCAATTAATGTCTACGACTCACATAGCATGACAAACCTCGTGTGTTTATCAGTCGTAATAATTTCATCTGTCATGTTGCATTTAAACACAGCCTCTTTAAATAAATGATTAAATCTCTTTCATCCTGGCAAGGCTTGAGACCACAAGTGGATAAATAGCATTTTTGGATGCTTTGAAGAAAATGGGTTTAAAAGCAAGCAACTACATATTTACAAAGAATTTCAAGTTTGGAAAGTTGCTGCTTGAAGGCTGGGAACCCAGAACAGACCCACAAAGAAGGCACAACTAAACCATAAGACTCTGAATTCTCTACCATTGGAAGGTGAGCTACAAGAGGCCACCCAGCAATACTGTGAATTCAACAAAAATTCTACAACAGCAATCACTTGGGACATAAGAAAGTTGCTGCTGGCGTGGCCAGGGCCACCTTAGTTACTAATGGGAGCTGAAAAATGGGACTTTGTTGGGGGAGCACAGATCTTTGCAGCCTGTTTTCTAGAACAAGCACACTTGCACACTTGCATGATATTCCTCATTAGTGTCCTCTACTTATCTGAAAACAAGCTGTTCACAATGGCAGGTGCATGACTTGATTCCCAAGCCTTAGCACCCTAGGAGACTGGGAAACAGTGGATTTGTGGTGGGGTTGTTTCATTGTTTTTAGCTTCTCAGCCTCTGCAGGACAAGGAAGCTAATCAAAGAAAGATAGAAGGAAGAGGCTTAAGACAGAAAAATTAACCAACCCAGGATAGACTGGAGTTGGTGTTACTGTTCTGTACATAAAGACGTGAGATTCAAGCATTCTATGGGACTTGTACAATATAAGCTATTGACTAAATTGAGCAACTGCAAACAGAACATAGAAGTCACAGTGCCAATCCAGGACCTAGCTGAATGTAATATTTGGAAAAGAAACAATTGATCACACCCCATTAGGGGAATTATCGCATCCTAGCATCTATTTGCTCATCCATCAGTCTATTATTTTTCAAAGAGGTCAGTTCAGGAGAATCCGTGTATGCAGTAATCCTTCTCAATGAATGTTAAGCAGCTGGCAGAATTTAAGGAAAAATGAAGCAATCTTACAAATTTCAAGATTTTGTCTTTCTTTAAAATCTAGAGCTTTCAAACAGGAAAAGGCAGTTGAAAAAGCAAAACTAATGGTCTTCCTTTTTATCCCCAATCCCTTCCCCTGCCCCACCAAAATCATTTCCAAAGATTTATAAAATGTCAAAGAAAAAAAGAAAAACTTATTAATGTTATCTGAATCAAATTAAGAATTGCTATCTGAGCCAAGCATAATACATGAAAGTAAATTTAAATAAATACCAATGCAATTATCTATTAGGCAGATACTGACCTGACAGATTTCACCATGGAGCTACCTAATAGAATTTGCCTTCCTTATTATCAGCTTCCCAGTATATCTCCTTTTTTTGGTAATTGGTTCTTTTTATTGGAAAAAATGTGAATTGTTTTCTAGGTCTTCACATGTGGATCTTAACTTAATCAACTGGCATTTTAAGCTAACTCTGAGCATTGTCAATCTCTTCCAAGACTTCCTACTACCAACACACAGTAGTTCTACTACCCCCTCTCTTATCTCCAAAGCAGCACTCAGTACTAATTTTTGCAGCTACCTCTTTAAGGAGAAGCATTTTGGAAGAAGTCACCCAAGAACATTTATAGTAAATCTTCCATGACTTTCTTTTAAGCAAGAAAGAAAAATCCATTTAAGACAACGCTTTAGGGCACAATGTTACCTGGCTTCAGATTCAAACTTTTCATTTACTAGAGAAGAAATTAGCCTCAGGGGAATGCTTAATCAGTCCACCTGGGAAGGAAAATGAAGAAGCCACTTTGGGTAAGTGGTGTCAAACTCACAGCAGAGAAGCCTACCCTGCTAAGTTCCACCTTTCTACTATGTAGGGGAGGGTTCTCAATGCTTCTCTTAGGAAATAGATGGTTAGGAAGAACAGAGAACGGTGAGGTTGTACCTACTCAATCTCATCAGCCTCAGACATGGCAGATGCTTCATGTGAATTATCTCTCCCTCTTCAGAATATCACTGATGATAAAACGCTTGACAGAAACAACATTAGAGGCAGGAAGAGTTTGTTTTGCCCGTGTTTTCTAGAAGTTTCAGTCAATGATGGTGGTAAACGTGCAGTCAGAGACTTCCTCATCTGCTGACTGATGAGGAAACAGAAAGAGTGGCCAGAATCAGAGATAGGCAGAGCTTTGAAAGGCCTACTGTTACTGGCCTACTTCTACCAGGGGACCTACCACCTCAAGAATCCATGGCCTTCAAAATAGGATCACACACAAACTGGGGGTACAGGCAATCAAAACATTAACCTACGGGGATATTTATGTTCAAGTCATGACAATTCCTATAAGCATTATTAATTCCGTGTTACAGAAAAGCAAGACTCGTAGGAGATGAAGGAATGCTCAGTAGAAGGTGCGAGAAGCAGTCCTTGGCTAACGAGTCCCCATGTCTCCTCTCACAACACAGCAACGAGAAGCACATTAACTCCAGCACAGACCACTTTTGACTTAATCCATCTACACCAATAGAGATAGTCTGAGGCAAGCAATGGAGATTGACACAAGAGCCAAAAACTGCCACCGTGTGAAAATGCAGCACCACAGAACAAACTCTGCAATCTTGCTGGGTGTCTATAACAATCAATGGAAAGGTTATTCGAGTTCAGTAAACTTGCCTCTAGCAAAATACAGCGAAATTTGTTCTATTTACGGGACATGGAAAGACAGTAAAGATTCCTGTTCCCTCATTTTCAGAACTATCATGAGTTAAAATGTTCATCCTCAGAGAATTAATAGATGCATCTAAAAAGAGATACATACCTATGACTAAAGAGGTTACAGTTGCAGTGGCAGTCAATACCTCTCCATACTTCTATGCATAATTGATATTTTTTATTATACACAGAACACTGTTTCTAAAAAGTACCCTTATACTAAAATCTTCAGATAATAGCAAATCCTATATAGACTGCATATTTCCTATACATACACACTTTGCATAAAGTTTAAATCCTAAATTAGGTTCAATTACTTAAAAAAAGATAATGAACTAATGGATGCTCTGTAATAAAAGATATGTGAAT
Source organism: Peromyscus californicus insignis (assembly GCF_007827085.1). Lineage (NCBI taxonomy): Eukaryota > Metazoa > Chordata > Mammalia > Rodentia > Cricetidae > Peromyscus > Peromyscus californicus. The sequence goes on from NW_026294525.1 coordinate 43,504,387, forward strand.
ATAGTCTCTCTGTGTGTTTCTCTCTCATGAAATAGCTTACTAAATGTACTCATTCTTCTGTTTCTGATGTGAGATAATACTAAGCTCACACTATAAGATGAAGAGAAATGAAAGTCACAGACACAGTGATGTAACATTAGACTGCTGTTGACCTCCTGACATGGTGTCAGAAGTCTCTGAACGGTGATGATGTAATCAGATTGTGCCACATTTTCAACTCCCTTGGACTAGGAAGTTACATCTCTTGCATTGGACTGCTCATCCTTCATCATTTTCCACATACACTTGATAGTTTTCCCTATTGACTCTATTGCTCGATTTCATACATTTTTGAACATATTATGCTTTCATTATTCTTGAGTTATAAGATCACTTCATTTGCAGAGTGAAGGAACATTTTTTTTATTTTGCTGGTTTTTTTGAATGGTGAGGTATTTTGAATAGTAGACTTTTATTCTTTCATTTTGTTGCACATTATTTCCTTTCTACCATTCCCCCAAAAGTCTGCCAGTTACTGTAACTCACACCTTCAAAATCAGATGTGACATGTGACATGTGACATGTGAAGTATTGTAACTGAATTGTGTGAGGAGAAATACTCAGGACTGTGATTATTCTTCATCTAGGTCCTCAAAATAAACATTCCACTTTTCTCCTGCCACATCACATTAGAAATTAATTTTGCTTCCAAGCAATGCTCACCTTAATTTTCTTCTAGTTCACTACTCTAACAGGTTATCTTGGCTGAGACACAGATGTGCTAGCACCAGTTTCTCTAGAGAAATTCCCACGTTGCAACCACATACAATCACCTTTGCTGTCAGGATTGTTAAACAGTTTCTAGCCAGATCAACTGATTTTCCTGGGGATTATGAGTCCCATAAGAAAGAATTTCTGACATACTAGGGTAAGATGTGGTTTGGAAATAGATAGCTAGACTAATGCAATAACCCTGAAAAAATACATTTCCATCAAAAGCAATAAGAAAAGGGAAGAGTACTTCTGAATACAGATACTCTCTTTGAAGTCACTTTTGCTATATAGACAACTCTTACCACTATCAAAAACCAGTTATTCTCCACCGCAGTCTTCCATTCTCCTTTGATACAGGCCCGACTTCAGTCTTATTCTGTGTATTTTGGATGCTCTACCCATGCAGGCCATACCAACTAAGCTAATGAGAAAGTCAGTATGAAATCAGAAGAGAACAAAGAAAATTCAGGTTATTGGCTTAGTCACACCTTTACTCATGCCAGGATTTTACCAACCAATGTGATCCCTCTAGTCTCAGCTCTTATCAGGTCCCTCCTCCAAGCCTTTATTTCTCTTAGGGCTTTGTGAACTCTTCCTGTGACTCATGTTCAAGTATGGTAGCACCTCGCAGTCACGGGAGCCTTAACTTTGCTTATTTGCTATCTTACCACACATGTCCTAATTAGTAATTTTGTTTGCCCAGAGTTGCTCCTGTGTAACTCAGAATCTCCTGGTGATGTAAACCCTGGTATTAGGAGTAGTCTCAAGGAACAACCTGGGTTGAATTTCACAAGTATTTTCTTATAGCAGAGAAGTGACTTCCCTAGCTAGTGGTATGGGAGTTAGTACAAAATGGGTAACAAGAGTTTGTGCCTTGGACTAGCAGGTCAATCTTCAGTGACAGGGTCCTGATGGGGAGGTTACAGAGTCCTAATTGGAGATGGCAAGGGATGGAAAAGAAAGACAAGATAGAAATAGAGAAGGTTAAAAAATGGGTTTGGGAGATCCTGCATAAATTTTGTTTTAAGCCAAGCAAATAGGGTAAGAAGTATACTATCTTAGATACTATTTACAGGAGGAAAATGGCCAAGATCAGTAGAGAACTAAGTCACACAATGTTGGTAAAAATAATACAGGATACCAAGATACAGTTGCCCTAGGACTGATAACCACAGCCCAGAGGAAGAGTCGAGTCTCCAGAAGCAGCAACTTGGACTCTTCCAAGGCATTGGCTCCAGCATCAGACTGGTCTTTCCAAGTCTATCCATCCATAAAGACACAGAACCAAAGTTTTAAATCAGTCTGACTCCCCCACAGCTTTGCAAGACGGTGTGTCTATCATTCAATCATTAAAGTGATGAAGATTATATCAGGCTGCTTCTCATTGTATTAATGAATTAAGAAAAATGCAATTTTAGGCTTCATGGCTTCAACTTTCAACTCAAAGAACAGAGACCTAATCAGCTGTAAGTGTAAGTCTTGACTTATATAATTGAAAGACAAGCACAGCTGATAATGAAGTTTCAACTCCAGTAAATACACAAATGTAGTATGCCGTGGTTAGCCAACTAAGAGTTAAGACCAGTAGGCCATCTCTGACCAAGAGCAACTTGGGGCAGAAAGGACTTATTTGGCTTATGTTTCCCCATCATAACATCATTCACAGAAGTTAGGGCAGTAATTCAAAGTAGGAACTGAAAAAGAGGCTAAAGAGAAATGCCCTTACTGGCATGCTCTCAGTTTGCTTGGCTTGCTTTTATATATAACCTACAATCACAGGTTCAGGTGTGACACCACCCCTCAATGGGCTAGGCTCTCCCACATCAATAACTAATCAAGAAAATGTCTCAAAAACACTCATACAGGCCAATATGATGGAAGCATTATCTCAACTGAGGTTCTATCTTCACAGATGACTCTAGCTTGTGTCAGCTTGACAAAAAATTAATTAACACAGGCTCTAGCTGTTTACATTGGAGATGATGTGGCACTAGTTATTAAGAGTAGAACTATGAGACTGGGCAAGGCAACCCAGTATGAAGAATAGGATCCCCAAAGCAGGTAACAGAGTCAGAGACAGTCCCTTCTCCACAAGAAGGGAGTCCCACAAGAAGACCAATCTACATGATTGTCACATATATGCAGAGGGCCCAGGTCAGTCCTATGTACACTCCCTGGTTGCCAGTTCAGCCTCTGTAAGCTCCTATGAGCCCAGATTTGTTGATTCTGCGGGTTTTCTTGTGATGTCCTTGGCCCCTATGGCTTCTACAATCCTTCCTCCTACTCTTCAGCAGGATTCTCCAGGCTCTTTTTACTATTTGGCTGTGGGTTTCTGCATCTGTTTCCATCAGTTGCTTGGTGAAGCCTCTCTGAGGACAGTTGGGTTAGGCACCAATCTATGTGCATAGCAGAATATCATTAGGAATCATTTCATTGACTTTTTTTTTCCTCTTCATCTCCTATTTGGTTCTATCCTAGGTCTCTGGGCCATCCAGCCTCTGGGTCCTGGTGCTCCAGGCAGTGTCAGGGGTGGGATCACTTTTGCAGTATGGTTCTCAGGCTGGACCAGTCATTGATTGGCCACTACACTAATCTCTGGGCCACCCTTACCCCAGCATATCCCACAGGCAGGACAGACTGTAGGTCGAAGCATATGTGTATGGGTTGATGTCCCTTATGGCAATTTGATATGCCATGTTCTGTTGATAGTCATGGGAGGCCTGCCTTTTGCTGAATAGAAATGGAGGAGTAGATGAGAGGCAGAGGGAAGACGGGGTGGGGGCTGGAAGAAGAGGGGGGAGAGTGCAGTCTGGATTAAAAATAAATAAATAAATATTTTAAAAAATGAAACAAAATAAAAATAAATTCTATGACTTCTTCATCCATTATTACCTAAAAAAAAAAAATAAAAACAAACAAACAGTAAATCCTGTTGGCAGAGGTGTGTGTGAGCCTGCTCCAAAGTTGTGAGCTTGGGAGAACTGTCCCCATTACTCATCTGTCATGGCCTCCTCTCCTGCCCGTCCTGCCCATCAATGCCTGAGGCTGGTAGGAGAGCAGGCCCTGAGGTTAGAAGAATGGGCAAGCTGCCTCTGCCTGCCACCAGTTGAAACACTCGGGAGAGCAGGCCCTGAACCTTTCATGGGCAGCACAATGGAGCCAACCCCATTTTCGGAAGTGTGAGTGAGCCAGCCTCATTATTGTGAGCGTGGGAGAGCCGCCTCCATTAATCCCCTGTCATGTGGTGGCATGGGCAGGAGAGAGAGGTCTCCAATGCTGCCTGTACTACCTGAGGTCGGTGGAAGAGCTGGCCCTGAAGTCGTAAAAGCAGGAAAGCTAGCCCTGCCCCTCATCTGCGGCAGCACTCAGGAGAGTGAACCCTATGCCATGCCTTGGCAACACAGCAGAGCTGGCTCTGAAGGTATAGATGTGGGAGATCCTACCCTGAGAACAAGAAAGCAAGAGAATTGGCCCCACCCCTTGCTCATCTCTGCAAAGAGTGAACTGGCCAAGGCAATGTAGTAGAGCTCACCCTGGTGATGAGGACCAGGGAGAGCTGGCAGGCTGGCCAACCCAGAAACTACACAGGCCCAGAACCAGGGTTATGAGTTGGCCCACCCCATCTGTGATCTGCTGCAGCCTGTGAAGGGACCAGTCCTGCAGACCGAAAGCTGCAGGATCTCCACAACACAGGGAAATAGCAGGATAACCAAGAGGAGTTCCAGTGAGGGCCCAGCATCAATAGTGTAACAGAAACTGGAGGCCTCAAACCAGACCAATGACTCTTTGTAAAGAACATTTGCAAGTAAAGATGTATGGACAAAAGGGTTTACTGTGTGACTCACTATATCACACTACAGCTTCCATGATGAGTTTCCCCACCACCACCCACACACACACCTTTTTTTATTGTTTTCTTTTTTTGTTTTTTCTCTTAAATAATTTCTGGAAGGGGGTTACTGCAAGGGCAGAGAACAGGTACACAGGGACAGGAAATGAATGAGATAGAGATGCATGATGTGAAAGACACAGAGAATAAATTTTAAAAAGTTAAAAGAGTAGACCTATGAAACTTGAGATGAAGAGCTTAATTTAAATTTGCAAATTCTTTTATAAATTCCTTATAGGTGAAACAACTTCTCTAGCCTGTTGGCAAAAAAAAAAAAAAAAAAAAAAAAATGACTTTCAGTTTCTTCATCAATATTGCTTTATGGAGGACATTCTCATTCTTCCCGAGAGTGACCCCAACCAGCATTTATTGATTTCAAGCCAGAAGGGGAATTTCAAAGTATTCTTCAAGTATAGATAGGGCCTAAAACAAATAAGTGACAGGAACTTGACTATTTTCATCAGTAAATGGGGTAGACAAAATGTGTTTAGAAAAAGATCTTAAGCAGGTTAAAAACTAAGGATATTAAAATTGAGTTCAGTTCAAGAGGAGTTTATCGAAATCTAGCTCCTGGGATAGGCTCCAACAATTTGCTGGAACCTGGGCTCACCTGTGACCTACAGTATAAGGCTGTGATCTCTATGCTTCTCTGGCCCAAAGAGGAAAATTCCAGAGGCAAGTGGGGTATTCGAGTTGATTGACAGAGTGAGTCTTCCTGCAGGAGGGACTGAACAGCATTTCCTTCCACAATGAAAAAAAAAATTGGTAGTAAGTGCTGCATCCCTGAAAAATTCAGTGTGTTTATCACCTCTGGACGAAAAATGCTACAGTGTGGTTGGGACTTCTAATCTCAATGAAAATAATGGTGATCTTTCACTGCAGGTGGTAGTGTTTAGGTTCAGGGAAGGGGGTCAGTGAAATTGCCATAATAAATGATAATAGAGTGTCAATGCAAGAATTTTGATCCATGTTTTTTTATTCTTGTGGCTGACATTTTTTGAGGACCTTAGGAATGAAATAGATTCTCAGTCATCTAAGGTGTTATTTGTTTTATTAGTAGACTAATTCATCCACTGATGGGTAATATCCCAAATCAATGTTACTGGGAATATGTGGCGTTTTAACCTACTTTTTACAAGCCAGAGCTTTTTGAAATGGAAACCGTTTCTTTCGGCTGCTGTGCTTCTGTGGCTGGGTTTTTTTTTTATGTGTGTGTGTGTTTGTTTGTTTGTTTGTTTTTAAGGAATAACCTTAAAGCATGGACACAAGCATACTCTGTATGTTGGTCTCCAAGAGAATTCATTGTCATTTAGCAGAGGGATAAAGAATCAGGAAGATGAAATCTTGAAGTAGCTTTAATTTGCATACGCCCAATTGCTAAGGATATTCAGCATTTTAAATATATTTCTTAGACATTTTTAATTTTTCTTTTGAGAACATTCTGTTTAGAACCATGGTCCATTTCTAAATTGGGCTATTTGCTTTCCCGATTCTTTGTGTTTTGAGCTCTTTGTATATTTTGTATATCAATACCTTTTCAGATGTATAAACTGGAAAAGAGTCTCCCACACTCTATGGGCTTCCTCTTCACCTGCCTTTGCTGTACAGAAACTTTTCAGTTTTATGAAGTCCCATTTGTCAATTGTTGGCCTTAATTTCTGAGTGCATAGAGTTCTATCCATAAAGTCTTTTCCTACATCTATGCCTTGTAAGGTACTACCTTGTTTCCTTCTAAAAGTTTCAGCATTTCAGATTTACACTAATGTAGTGGGTAGCTGTTCCAGCTTTGACCTTGAAACACTGTCCCTAGTGTGGCAGCAAGTAACTGCCACATCTGCCTATGACCTGCCCCTGAAGTGTGGCTAAGAGAAAAACCCCTTAAGATCCAAATTATGTACATGTTCACTCTCTTAGCTCCTCATGGTCCTGGAGGCTAGATTTGCAGACCAAATTAGAGTTCCCCAGAGAACTATGCTGGACTGTACCTCATCTCTCCCAGATCCTGTAATCGACCCCTTATTTGTTTAAGTTACCCTTGAAATAAACCTCTTTTAATTACCAGATAAACTACATGGAATTGCCTTGTTAATTATAGCAACATCTGGTCCAATGTGGGGCTTGAACCCATGACCCTGAGATTAAGAGTCTCATGCTCTACTGACTGAGTTAGCTGGACTGTACCTCATCTCTTCTGGATCCTGTAATTGACCCTTTATTGGTTGTAAGTTACCCCTGAAATAAACCTCCTTTAATTACTAGATAAACTAAATGGAATTGCCTTGTTAATTGTAGCAATACACTAGGCTTTTGTTCTACTTTTAATTGATTCTTGTCATGGTGACAGAGGTCTAATTTTATTCTTCTACATGTGGATACTCAGCTTTCCCAGCAGCATTTGTTGAAGGTTATATCTTTTCTCCAGTATGTATTTTATCATCTTTGTCAAATATCAGATCACTATAGTTTCATATGATTATGTTTCTTTTTTGTACAATTGTTCTACATGTATGGTTTTGTGTCAGAAAACATGCTGTTTTTATTTTTATAACTTTGTAATATGGCTTGAAAAGTGGAATGGTAATCTCTCCAGGATTAATCTTTTTGCTCAGAATTATTTTGGCTCTCTGGTAGTCTTTCATGATTCCTTATGAATTTCAGGATGTTTTTGTCCATTTCTAAGAAATGGGGACTTTGATTTGAATTGCATTGACTATGTAAATTACCTTTGATAGGATAGTTATTAATATAACTTCACAATATTAATTGTACCAATTCATGAGCGTGGGAGGTTATTCCAATGTGGATGGAGAAAATCTTACAGAGTACTCACCCTAAACAGATGAAGAACTAAAGGCAAGTAATGGCTGGTGACAGAAAGAAAGACACACACACACACACACACACACACACACACACACACACACACACACGAGAGAGAGAGAGAGAGAGAGAGAGAGAGAGAGAGAGAGAGAGAGAGAGAGAGAGAGAGAGAATCAGTCTTCAGTGATGAGCCTCTGATATGTTATGTAATCCTAAGTGGTCAGCATTAATACATATGCATACAAGCAACATTAAATGTAGATGGTGTGTGTTTGTAAATAATAATTAAAGAAGAGGTCTAGATTGGATTTGAAGTGTGCAGGGCACAGGCAGACTTGGAGGATGGAAAGGAGGGTGAAAATGCTATGTATTCTGTACACATGAAGGATGTTCTCCAAAACATTCCTAAATTAATTTTTTAAAAAAAAAAAGATTAGGAAAAAAAGAAATATACTCTTTTTTAAAATTTGTTTTGGGCCCTGATTTGGTGCCAATTAAGACTGTCACAAAGCAAGGAAATAAATATACTCTCACCCTACAATAGTCTAAGAATGGTCTTAAGGTTTTATCTTTTTCTACTGATTATTTCCTAATTTCTTGATTGTTTGCAGGAAGTAATTATATTTAATAACTAGAAATACTTTCACATTTGTTCCTGATGAAAAAAATAATGCCATTTTATTTTAGAGAGCCATGTATGCCCACTGAAATTATATCTGTAGGACAATAACTAGAAAGCAATGTCATATCCCTGGACAGAAATCCAAAACTTAGTGCTTCTGCCATAGAGTCAAATAAACAAGGATGGTGGTTATCTGTCCCATCCTCATTTACTTGTTCCATTTGGCTGGTACAGCCACCAAATGGATGCTCTAGAATCACATCTGAGTGTCACTAACAATAATCCTGAAGGTCCTCACTAAGGCAAATCAACATATCCATTTACTTTTGAAGATAGTTATTGACTCAGAGAGTGCCTTTATCGTGTATGTGTTTTTCATACGAATTAATAGATAATTAAAAACCATTGATTCTTATATGTATAGTAAAGACAGAAAGTGAACATAGAAATGCCGTTCCAGAGTGTTTGACCACGTTGAAATCCCCGAAGACCTTGCTGTCTTAGGGTTTCTATTGCTGTAATAAAACCACACAATCAAAAGCAACTTGGTGAGGAAAGTGTTCATTAGATCTGAAAGCTTGTAATCTATCATCCTGTGAAGTCGGTGAAGGAAATCAAGGCAGGAACCCACAGGTAGGAACTGATGCAGAGACCATGGAAAAACGCAGCTGACTGACTTGCTTATTGTTGCTTGCTCATCCTGCTTTTCTGATAGCATCCAGGACCACCAGCCCAGGAGTAGCACTACCAACAGTGAGATGGGTACTCTGACATCAGCTATTGATCAATAAAACATCCCCATTGGCTTGACCATGGGCCAATCTAGTGGGGGCATTTTCTCAATTAAAGTTCTCTCTTCCCATATGACTCTAAGTTGTGTCAAATCGACATAAAACCAGCTAGCACAATTGTTCCGACCCATCATATTGAAGTCATGGTCACTGTACTTGACCCTAGTCAAGTCACAAATCACCTAGTTTGCCTTGCTAAGACCTCTGTGCAGGTAAATAAGAGTGAAAGCCCATGAGACTTTGGAATTCTGCCCATGTGCAAATATTCTAGGAAATCTTTGATATAGACCATTTGTAAATCTCCCCCATAAAGTGACCAACAAGGAATTGTACCTATAGTTTATGGCCATGGTGAATAAAACATCACATTTGGCATGTCTTTGTACTTTGGAAGAGGTTCACACTGCAGTTATTAGTATTGCTGTTACCAGTTTCCCAAAAATATAGGTTTTGACTGTTTCTCAGACCAAGAGAAGTTTACAACAGGTCTAAGTTGTGATATAGGGTGGCCCAACGTTTAAGGGTTACAAACTATGAAGGTGCATGAACTCTGTGACAAAGACAGGCACCCTTTGTAGCCTCCAACATTCTTTTCTGAAAGAAGCAGCGCATACCCTAAAACTTCAGATAAAATCCAAACCATTTGGCAAGCGCCTGTTTTCTGTTTGTACGGTTTGTTTCTGGTTTGCTCATGGATCCTGGCATCCTTAAGCCATGCCTCAGTACAGCAAACAGGGTTTTATGTGACCTTTGCTGTTCATCCAGAACTGAGAATTAAGCAATCAACTGAATCCTAGAAGTATAGACATACAATAGTGTTGAATTTAGCATGTGAATTAGAATGGAATACATCAAACAGAGCAAAGCAGACTAGAACTCTCAAGCAGCCTTCTATTGGCAGAATCATATTCTGTACACCCAGTGCCTAGTTACGCACAGTCTTTCAGTCCCCTCCTACATTTTCATGGGACATTCACTATAACTATTAGCAAAAAGGACAAAGAACCTATCTGAGAGACATTGACCTATCTATTGAGCGGTCATTACACTCTAGCTCAAGATGTCCAACTTTGTAGCCTCTTGGTAGTATGTTGGATAAAAAAGAATTATCTTAGTGTACACATTAAATTATATAAATGATAATGAGCAAATATAAATCTGTTTAGGTTTTGTGATTTTCACCACCATTGATAAACTAAAAAAATCCTCATGTAATAGTCCTAATTATGTGCTGTCCTATTTGGAAGTCTCTTAAAATCATCAATCAGGTCCTTGGTAGGCAATAAATATGAAAAATGAATATATCTAAGTAACATTTTATTGATTTTCCATGTTTTTATTATAAGGAAAGAGCAACATAGAAGTACTGGGTTCTATGCGACATTTGAGAAACTAATATGTCAATACCTGACCTATGGAAATGGTCGGAATTCTCAGTAAGCTCTCAAGATACTCATCAGATGTTTTGCTTCTAATTTCACTCTTGGTGTTCTTCAATCTTGAAAACAGTTGCCCATAAATGTAGGTGCTGCCAAAAAGTGATGGCATGAATAAGGCTTAGTTGTGAAGCCTTTTTGTGAAGCCAGACTGACTGTGGAAAAGAGGACATGAGAAAGTGTAGTAAGGAAACATGATCAAAGGTTTCTCTAAGTTAAACATCGAATTATATCTCTATGAATCTATTTGAAAATTAGCAGTCAATGTATTTACCAACGGGAAACGGAGTCACAAATATACAAAAATATTTTTTCAGAAATCTTGAAAGCTGTTTTGAAATTCTTTCATTAGATTTTGAAAGCAGGGCAATGTTCTGCCCCTGTTCATAGGACTATGTTTGGCCAACATATCAAAATATATATAATTATTTTCCTTGATTTGAGTTTGTCATAATTCGAGTTTCATTTGGATGCTATTATGATTGGAAACATTGATTAATAACTAGTTTCCACCTTAAAATGAATGTTTAAGTCATTTAAATGAGCAGTCAACTCCATTAAAAATGGTATCCTTGTAAATCAATTACCATCAAGTTCTGGTACAAATAAATTTTGCGATACCATAAATGACTTGATAACTATGCTGTAAATCACAGAAGATACTTAATATTTGACTTTGACTTAGTCATCTTAGTTCCAAAAAGAAAATGATGCCAAAGTCAGCATGAGCACTTAAGGGATTCCTGAAGCTGAGTTTAGTTCCTAATGAAATTCATAGGCCTGATGATGATTTGAATGGCCCAGGTCTAATGCTTTCATGTATGAGTTTTCTTGATGAACTAGGCAATGATACTTCGTTAAAACATGAGTTTGGGCTAACGACTGCATTGCCTTCTATTCATTTTGTAAGTCCCTCCCTTTTACCTACTGTCACTAGGTCACCGTTAATAACTACACTATATATGTTGATGATGGACAATGAAAATCACTGTAAAGTTGATTTTAATGTTTTATATTATCTCTTGATTAAGGTGTCTTTCCATAGCACTAAAGCCTTTTCTTCAGCAACATTACACTTGTCATCAGTAAAGATGGCAAGTTGATCCATGTTTGTAGCCTCAGTGCTATTATCCAGCCATTTTCTCCAGTAGCTGATATACTTTTAAAAATAATATTTGTTGGGAAACTTTTAAAGGATTGAAAAGGAAAATATTATTTGGCTTTTTCTAAATTTTACCTTATATTTAGATGCTATTTGTGCTTTTTATATCAGTTTTCTATAAAACCCAGTAGTAACCTGAACTGAAAATATAAAACCGATGCTTTTGGTCTAATAAAATGAATTCTTTTACTTGTAGTTGATATAGTTTTTTTTTTTCATGCTATCATGTGAACCCTTATACAATGTCTCTAAGAGGCTGGCAACTCTGGTGCACAGTGAAGAACCATGAATAGAAACTACCCAGCTCTCTATTCTAACACTACAATGACTACTTCACTGATCTCAGAGAGTATCAGACCTCACTGAATATCAGACCAGCAGCACTGACGAACTACCTCTGGATGTTTTAGAGATTAAAAATCCTGAAATAATGCACAGTGGTCAGAAAGTGAAACAAAGAGACAGGGGAGGGGGAAGATTGAGAAGGGGAGGGAGGGAGGGAGAGAGGGATGGAGGAAGAGAGGAGAAAAGGACAGAGGAAGGGAGGAAGGGAGGGAGGAGAAAAGGACAGAGGAAGGGAGTAAGGGAGGCAGGGGGAGAGAGGAAGGGAGGGAAGGGGAGAGAGGAAGAGAGGTAGGGAGGGAGGGAGGGATGGAGAGATGGAAGGACAGAGAGAAGGAGGGAGGGAAGGAGGGGTGAAAGTGTAAGGGAGAGGATCCTTTTAAATATTCAATACAAATTTAATAAAAATTTGTTTTACCCTCAAGAAAGCATACCACAGAATAAGAAAACATTAAGTACATTAGGTAAATTTGAAAATAGAACAATTTTTTAATTAAAATGATTCAAGAACAAGTTGTCATTTAAACTAAAAACCAGAGTGCTCAATTCAATATTCTTCAAATCTGAATAACAAATAGAACTTCTTGGGAAAATATATTCAATAACCAAATAATATTTAAATTGTTTTTTCTAATATTGTCTGTATGTGGAATAACATTAAAGTTAAATATCAAGACCTTACAAGTCTTACATAACTAAAATACATGAGCAACTTTATAAGCAAAATTATAAAACTAGGGAATTAAGATTTAAAACATTAAGTTCACATAACAATGCAATAAATAATAATTTGTACATTTAATTTACATATTTAGTTTTAAAACAGAGCACTAATATTATTTTCATGGGAAAATATATTTTTATATAGATATTTTTGAAAGTATTGTTTAGATCATTGTCATTGTGGATGATTCTAATTATTAGACAATTCTTTTAAAAGCTGATGAGTAATTTGAACCAACTAGTGGATTTAATTAAATGCTACAAATTACAAATCCTGATGATAATGTTTCAATATTATTCAGCAAAATGTCTTCATTGTTGATTTTGTATGATAATAACTGGTAATGAGCCTTGGCAACTTGTCAAATACTCAGACAGAATTTGTGAAGTCTGAATTCACAGCAAGAACATAAAACAGATGAGATGTAAGTTCTTCTGAGTTCAATACACTGGGAGTCCATGTAGGATCCACTTGAAACAAGGCTCGTGTTTGTACAAGCCTTGAATCCATTCATTTGGCTTCTGATGCATCCTTGTGGGAGGAGAAGGCTAGAATCAAAATCTAGAGAAGTGTACTATTTCTCCTCCTTCTTTCCTCATCTTCCTCTGTCCACTCTCTCCCTCTGACTGCTCCCATTCCTATCTTTCTCTGTCAGTCTGTCTCTCTCTGTCGGTGCCACACTCTGTCCATTTTTGCCTTTCATCATCATGCTACAATGTCTTATCACTGATGCCTTCTCTATGCCTCTCATTTCTTCCCTGTGATATCTAGTTCACCACTTTGCACAGGCATGAATGACTGCTACTTCCATTTCTAGCTTACCATCCTTTATAATTTGAAATGTTGACAAGAAGGTTCCTGCTTCACACCTCCAAATTACAGAAAGCAGAATATGGCGGTATCAATCTGTATCTGCCAACCTGTGTCATGCAGTGGTACACACTCTGCCATGGCAGTTGGAATAGGCTCTCTGAGGACAGGCACATTACAGAAAGAATTTCTATTTATGTGTCTATTGCAAACACAAATGATTAGTTGTTCCTAAAAACTATTCAGTAGGTTACTTGAAATATCCAGTTTTGTTTTGGTCTTAAAGGTACTGTCCCAAAACCATTCGAGGAATTTATACTGCAGAACAAAAACAAATGACATTTGCACGTGTATGGAATCTCTGACATCTCCTAGAAAGAAGTGAATACCCCGCTACTGGGATTGTTTATCCACTGTACCTAGAATCTGCTCTTAGAGAGAATCATTCACGGCACTGAAGAGAACAGTTAGTTCATGAGGAGAGACAGCCATCAAAGAGTGCAATTTTTATCAACACATTTTATGAGAAAGATGCAAAAGAACATCAACCCCTTACAAATTAAATATTGTTACATTTTTCTAAGACAGCTGATGTCTGTACTACTGCTATGTACACAAGTCAATAGAAGTACTATGATTGTTTCTATAATAGAATGTTAAGTGAAATTATTTAATAATTACAATTAACATTAAATCTGAGGATATAGCTCTGTTGAAGAAGTGCTCATCTAGAAACCCTGGCCTCCATCTTCAGTACTTCATAGATTGAGCATGGTGGGGCACACCTGCAATCTAGCACTCAGAAGGTAGTGGCCAGAAGATCAGAAGGTTAAGGTTATTCTCAGCAATGTAGCAAGTTGTAGCAAGTTCAAGGCACATGAGAGTCTAGATTTTAAAATATAATGTTTATGTAGACATGGATAGAAGATGTGGAGTGTCTCTGTAAGGATAGTTAACTATTAGTATATGGTACCAATATGGTATATGCCAATTTGCACATGTTAATTACTTATCCTGAAAATGTGCTGAATTCATTTGTTTGTTCTCTCCATTTTATTTTTTTCTGGAAACTTGGATGCTTTCTACACCCATGAATAGTGATAATTGGACTCCTCCAACTCTGCCCCATTTTATTTCTTTATCTAACAATTGGTGTCTAGAATTTCAGACAGTAAGATGAATAATGCTGGCAAAAGCCGACATCTTTTTCCAGTCCCATATATTAAAAGTAAGGTTTCAGTTTTTTCCTGATTCAATAGTTATCAACGGTGAATTTGTTATGTTTGACCTGTATTATGTTGAAGTATGTTCATTTTATATACAGTTTATCTAGAATTTTTATCATCAATAGATATTTAATTTTATCAAATGTTTTTCTTCATCTACTGATATTGGTTATTGTTTTGACAATTCTGAAAAAAAAAAAAAAAAAAAACACCAAAAAGCCGGGCGGTGGTGGCGCACGCCTTTAATCCCAGTACTTGGGAGGCAGAGCCAGGCGGATCTCTGTGAGTTCAAGGCCAGCCTGGGCTACCAAGTGAGTTCCAGGAAAGGCGCAAAGCTACACAGAGAAACCCTGTCTCGAAAAAAAAAAAAAAAAAAAAAAAAAGACAATTCTGTTGATATGGTATATCACATTATTAAATTCTATACATTAGAATACATCCTTCTGCATAAAGAGTTGTGGATAGAGATAGAGAGAGATGAGATAGGGATGGTATTTGTGTGTGTGTGTGTGTGTGTGTGTGTGTGTGTGTGTGTGTGTGTCAGAGAGAGAAAGAATGAGAGAAAAGAAAGACAAAGAGATGAGAGGGAATATTGAAATTATACTTGGAATGAATTCTATTGATGCTGATAAATATTCACTTTTTTAAGTTGTTAGGCTTAGTTTACTATTATGTTACTGAGAATTTTTGCATCTATTTTTATCAATAATATTGACTAGTAGCTTTCATTTTGTTGTTTTGTGATGTAATCGTCTGATTTTGCTACCAAAGAAATGTTGATTGGTTTTTGTTTGTTGTTTGTTGTTTGTTTTAATTTTCTTTTTAAACAACACTTTTATACGATATATCTTGAGCATATTTCTTTCATTTTATCCCAGATATATTTCCTACTCACTCAACTTTATGTTCTTTATCTTCCTCTCAAAAAGAAGGAAGAAATCATATAAAAAAACAAACAAACAGCAAAAAAAATAAAAAAACTTACAAAAACATGGAATCCTTTTTGTGTTGGCCAGCTACTCCTGAGCATGAGTACTGGCTGAGTGTGGTTGCTATACTAGAGGCTAAGACATCAAAGAAAACTGTTTTTTCTCTCCCAGCAAGTATTAGTTGCAAAAAGGTTCTTGGTTAGGGGTAGGACTTTGTGCCCACCTCCCATTTTCAGTGCTGGGACTTTGACTGTCTTGGACTCAAGTCTCATACAAGCTGTCACAGTCTCTATGAGTCCTCTTGTGTCTGAAAAGCACTGCTTCCTTGGAGTCCACCACCTCTGGCTTTCACAATCTTTCCAACTCTTCTTCCTCATAGATCCGTGGTACTGGAAGGGAGGGTTTGATAAAAACATCCCATTTAGGGCTGAGTGCTTTATAAAAAGAGAAGTATTTGGTAAATATTTCAGAAATTCATTTTCAATAGCTACAAAAATTCACTTAGAAATCAATTTAATGAATGACATGAAATACTTCCATCCTAAAAATGATTTTCAAATAGATAGAAACAAAATAATGGACACTAAAAATGGAAACATGCCCCATTATCCCCTACCAGA
Source organism: Peromyscus californicus insignis (assembly GCF_007827085.1). Classification (NCBI taxonomy): domain Eukaryota; kingdom Metazoa; phylum Chordata; class Mammalia; order Rodentia; family Cricetidae; genus Peromyscus; species Peromyscus californicus. The sequence goes on from NW_026294525.1 coordinate 43,520,511, forward strand.
AAAGTCAGCAATAATATAAGGCCCATATTATCAATATCTCTATACATTTAATGTACTCTACTAAAACACTGATAATATTCTTCATAGAATTAGAAAACACAATCTCATAAAACTTGTGTAGAGCTACACCCACACAATACAATGGCAACAATAACAAGAAGGAACAGAAACAACGAAAGCAATCTTAAGAAAAAAATAGGACATACATTCAAAACATAATACAAAGTTTTAACAGCCACAGTAGCTTGGAAGAGGCAGGGTGAATTAAACAGAATAAAGATCCTAGAAATAAAAACAATGGAGCTGTAGCCCAGTCATCTTTGGCAAAGGCACTAAGAACGTGCTTTAGAGAAGGACAACCATTTCAGTAAATGATGTCGGGAAATTAGGTATTCTTCACACTCAGAAGGATAAAACTAGATCTCTCTCACCACATAATATTAATTCAAAATAGGCTGAATACTTTAATGTGTGACCTGAAATTATGGAACTCCCAGAAGAAAATAGGATACGTGTTTTAGGACAGGGGAAGGGTCAAGAATTTCTTGGCTAAGGCTCCAAAGACACCTAAAATCAAACTAAATCAAAGACAAACAGGATTGTGTGAAATCTAACAGCTTCTGGACTCAAAGAAACATGAATATCATTTAGAGATAACCTACAGAAGGAAGAAAACCCCTGAAAGGAGAGCATCAGACAAGGAGTTGATATCCAGAGTATGCAAGGAACCACCCAGACATAACAAAAAGTAAAATGTGGTCATGTTTGACATATTGTTTGACCCAAACTAGAAATCATTTTACTAAATGAAATAAACTAGGCATGAGAAGATAAGTGTCATATGATCCTAATAATTTGTGAACTCTAAAAATTTCACTTCATGGAAGTTGAGGGAATAGTAGTAACAAAGGAATAAGGAGAGGAGGAAGAGGAGAGGGATAGGAAATGTTTTTCCAATGGTTAAGTCCTTAGAGTTAAAGAGTAATAGAAATTCTGCATGCATTATTAAACATTTGTAAGAATATAAGCAAAAACAATGTACTATGTCTTTTAAAATACACAAAGAAATATTAGGTTTTGATTATAAAGGAAGGACAAATGTTTGTAGAGATAGATTTAATCTGATTTTAAACATACAAGTCACTCATATCAAAAAGATGTTACATAGTACTCAATGTTTGCACCATGTTTCCTGGGACAGCATAGCTCAAGATGGCCTCAAACTTATAATCCACCTGCCTCAGCCACTCAAATACTAGAACACACATATATATACCACTATACCTGGTTCAATATGCATAACTTGTATGAATTTTGATTGTCAAAGAATGTTAATAGAATTAAATATGTAGGCTCTGCATGAAGTTTAAACTGTTTGAACAAGGGCACTGAAAATTTGGGGGATTATGGCTTGGATTGTACCCATGAGGCAAATCCTTCTAGAAAAGCAGGGCTGACCCTCAATGAGAAAATACTAGATGGATGTATGCATAAAGTATGAATAGGAGAGAGAAATACATCAGTTTCAGGGAGAAGTAGGGGCTTTCATTGATGTTGGCTGGGGTACTTGAGCAGCTGAGGTTTTCAGAGAACATTAACTGGAGTTCCCAAATGGATTTTAAGAGGGAGGGTTTGGTGAGAGAGGAAACAAGTGTGGTGAATTGGTTTGGCAAGAATACACAGCATACTTGAACAATGGGATTGGCAGCAGTTATGACACCCCCCCCCCCAGCCCCATTAGATTCAACAATGTGCCCATCAGCATTAGCACAAACCTAATTATCCCGGGGACTACCCATCTGCAGTGTTCCTTTCTTCTTTTTGTTCATTGTTTACAGAGCCACACACATCACCCTTGACTCTGCAATCCAAATCCTGATCCCTTGAACAGTAGCCCACTCCTTATTCTAGCCAGAAGCGAACCTTAGCTAAGCCATCAACACGTGGCGATCATGCCCCTTGGCCCAGAGTAAACACTCCTCTGCTCTCCAGACCAGAAGAAACTTAGAGAGTCTCAAATATGAATTGGGATAATGTGTATCAATGTAGCTCCTTGGAGAAGAGAAGAGAGCATACCACCAATGACCCACTAATGAAGGGAGGATTAATAGACTGCAGATGACAAGCAGGAAACAGGACATTATAGGTGATGTGGGGGTTGAAAATCATAACTGGCAAAAGCAGTGGAGAAAATAAAGACACATAAGGAACATTTCCTAAAATAAGTAGAAATGGTCACGAAGGAAGAAGAGACAAGCAGAGTAGTGAGAAAGCAAAGCAGGTGCATTAGGCAAGAGAAGAAGGACTGCATAGACCAGTGCCTTTGGCAGGATGAACAGGGTCACTCAAGACAGTCAGAAAAAAGGCAACTAAGGAGGCCTTACTTTCTTGTAGAAGAGAATGGTGGGATGAGTTGGGGGGAGAAGATTGGAGGGGCTGGAGGAGGGAAGAGGGGGATTTATGATTGGTATGTAAAATAAATAAAAAAAATTTCTTAATAAAATAAATAAAAGTGAATAGGAGTGATGGAAACCTCTGTGAAATCCAATGTCAAGGTGCTGAATGTCATTGAGTTCTAGTTCCTCTTTGCTAACCAAATGACAGTTCTTGTATTTGGAAATGACCTTCAAAAATCTATACTCTTCAATCTGTTATTAATCTGTCATTACTTATGGAACCAATAGTCAGTCAACTAGCCTGAAAAGCATCACACAAAACCAATGTAAATGATTCCTTAATTTTCTGGGTGCAAAACTTTACGAGGATAGCAAAGAAATCAATACTTTCACACTGATGCAAACCTGAAAGTGCTCCTATACCTTCTGTACATTAAATATGAACCCAAGAATGGACTAGGGAGTACCTCCACAGCATCTCTAGGGGGACAACTTTTAGGTTGTGATGTTGTTCTCTCTGAGAGAAGAAGAAAGTGAATAAATGAGGATGACAACATTTTCTCAAGCACTGAATGCATTATTGGTTAAGTTGTTTATTTCTTACCTAGAGTGAAGAGCTGTCTCCCATGAATTATATTCCTGGCTTATACGCACAATGTTGTGTCTCAGAACTGCTATTTGCTGAATTCTGGAACATTTGAAGATTTACCTGTACTTTTGAGATTTATCTGTACTTTTGAAATTTATTTGTAAAAGATGGTATGTTGGGAACTTTTTATATGCCCATTATATCACAGATTGTACCATATTGATGCTGAATTATCATTTAAAAAGTCTTACAAATGTATTTGCTGAGAAAGTGCAAGTGAAAGACAGCCTACAAAATGGTTTTCAGTCTTCAAAAGGTCTTTCATAGTCTCATTTAAGTTGTATGCATTGTTTTTAACTAGTGTGGGATTTGGAATTTTCTAGAAGTACTCTGTGGGTGGTGACAATTAAGAGGTTTTGGAGTTGGATGTGGATGCTCTCCTTTTTTAGAAAATCCATCCAGGAATAACTGGATCGACTGGAAAAATAAGTTCATTATCTCCTCAGACTACGACATTCAGGGAGTGAGACAGCGAGAGGGATAGCAACCCAGAGTTCACACACTGTGGCAGTGACTTTCATGTAGCCATTCACATTTCTTCTGTTCAATAATACTGGTCAGAAATGTCAAGGTGAAGATTTGGTTCTACAGTTTATTATGCACACTCTGGAAAAATGGGAACATAAATTCCACATATTAATAAATGTGATTCCTATTTTATTAATAATATGCATATTTTATGTTGTATAGCATAGATGTATGTAATTTGTGCCAAACTCAGACATTCAATTGTTTACTTGAATAAACTCTCAAAAAAAAACCAGAGGACTAATCATCTAGGATTAATAGAGAACAGCTTATAGCAAATTAATCACTAGTCAACAAACACTAAAAGAAATTGTTAAATAGAAATATAGAGAGATCTAAGCATGTCTTGACAAAGCCTAAGATATGATGACCTACTTTTTTGGTTAGAGAAATGTCACTTGCATTTAATCATTCCTTGATAAACTATAATAATAAACTACTATTGTACTAGGAGTCAACATAGTTCATGTTTGATTTGGGGAATCACTCTGATAAATTCCCAAAGGATTTCTAGATCTTTTTTTCTAAATCTAATTCATCATGAGATGAGAAACCAGATACTTGGTTCCCTACTAGATGCACACTAAATAAGGTCAATATATGTATGAAGAGACAATTGTATCAATAAGTATTATTCATTCTTTTTTAGGTACTATTTTATTATATTAGCATGTGTGATATTTATAAATTCTATAGATAAATATTAGGCATTTTATGCTATCACCAAAAAGGAAATCAAGACTTGGAAAGATGATATAACTTACTCAATATTGCTGGTGTACAAAATTATAGAGCAAGGGCTAAAATCCAATTCTTTTCATCCCAAGTTTACTCTCAGTACTTTGTTGAATGCAATTTAAGTTTTCTCCTTGCTTCCAACTGAATTTTCATCTAAAGAGTAAGAGTGCCTACAAACTTGTTTCTCAAACACAAATTATACAAAATATTATGCTTTAAGGGGGAAAACACTGCCTCAAGCAAACACTTTGCAGGACTCCTCAGAGTTTGTAACATTCATTGATATTAATCCCCTGTAGTTGAAAGTTCCTGTGTCCCAGCTGGCTGCAGCTGGCAGACGGGACAAATCTCTCCCACTTGCATCCCCCAAGGAAGCACACAGAAGCTTATATTAATTATAACTGCTTAGCCATTAGCTCAGGCTTATTACTGACTAGCTCTTACGTTTAATTTAACCAATAATTCTTATCTATGTTTAGCCATGTGGCTTGGTACCTTTTCTCAGTTCTACCTTGTCATCTTGCCTCCTCTATGTCTGGCTGGTGACTCCTGATTCTGTCCTTCATCTTCCCAAAATTTTTCTCATCTGCTTGCCCGCCTATACTTCCTACTGGCCAATCAGCATTTTATTTATCCACCAACCAGAGCAACATATTCATAGCATACAGAACAACATCCCATGGCAATTCTATAATAATAATAATAATAATAATAATTCCCCAAATTAATAATTTCCCCAAGCAGCCTTCCCATAACTACTAAGACCTTTGAAGTTAAGCAGTGTAAGGATGGATCTCATTACTATTCTAGGAACCAGAGAAAGGTTCACCAGATGAGATAGGTGTGATTTAATCATATTAGTCTTTGCATTCACTCCTCATTTATGATTAATTAACAATATCAATTAACATAAATTCTGGAGAAATCTAATGCTATGCAAACTGTTATCTTTTTATAATGCAGAACAAATTTCTAATGCTAAAGTTTATCTTTCAAGAATGGCTGCAAACACACCTATCAAACTACTGCTAATATTTCATCAGATGGAAGTCAGTTCCCTTAACACATGCATATAAACTGCAGTATTTTTGGTTGCACTTAAAATAAAATCATACGTCACAATAGACTATAGTTCAGTTGTACTGGAACCTTCCACTGACAACTGATGCTCTGTCCTGAGTGCCAAATGATCTTTTGTAATATAATATTTCCATTTCATACTTTCCTAATGATGATGATTAAAGAATTCCCAATGTACTTCAGTAATTTCCATTTCACACATTTTGAACAGCAAAAATTCTCAAGTTAATTACCATTAAATACTCAGCAATTTCAGTGTAACTAAATCTCTTTGTAGGTTGTTGAAATATTTTAATAAATTATAATTTTAGGAAAACAACAAAGAATGTCATCCTACAGCCCATGAAATACAAGGTTCTCCCAAAGGAAATGGCTACTTAAACTCTCTTCCCATTCTAGTTCTATAGATAATTAAATTGAAGTTAAAAGAGATACATTGGTTACCAAGCACCCAAAATTCAGGTTGGAAATCAAGATGTATGACTACAAATCCTCTTTACATTCTCTTTCTATATCCCTCATACTTACTTGATCATTTAGTACATTAAAAAATTATAGCATATTGATCTCTCCATTTAATCATTATTATATTATTATAGTCATTTTGGAAGGTTTAAAAGGAGAAATATATTCTCAATACAATTCTCCAGTTATTACCTTAGGAATGCACCTTCATCCAGCTGACCTCTAACTAACCTACGTCCTTCAACTGGAAATCAAAAGACCATGGCATCTCATGATTCCTTCTTCTCTTTGGACATTCTGCTGTCTCATCAAGTTCTTTAGAAATATAACTTAAGTTTGATTAACTGCAGTACAAGCTAAACCCCAAATAAAAGTCAATGGGGCATACATAGAATAAGTCAGCTCTAAAAGCCAAAATAGTTTTACCATAAACGTGTTGGATACTCAGTATGCAATTTCTGATTTTGTATAAATTTATTTTAATTCCAAAGTTGATCAAAGCAGCATATAATTATGTGATTAACTTGGCCTCCAACACAGAAGATTTTGGAAAGGATTTGAATGAGTGTGTCTAGAAAGAAAGTCTACTAAAAAATTAAAACATTCTTTATTAAATATTCACATCACAACTATTATGTCATATGAAGCACCCTGACCCTTGAATTAGCAAGTGGCATTAAATCATAACCAGAAAATGAATGTGCCATAATGTGAATATGTATACCTTGGAAAGGAATGGCGTTAACTCACTGGTATATTGTAACAGAACTCCAAGGGAACAGAATAAGCCAGGCAAATTGTGACTAATTCTGGAAAGGCCACATCACTGAAGCCCTGTAACACCCATGCACACCACAGTAGTGGGGCTTAGTCCCAGGAAGAAGCATACTCATCCTTATGAAGGTATCGGATATGACTCCCATGGAATATGATGCGGGGACCACAAGTTAACTCACAACTAGGAGAGTTTCTATCTTCCATTTGTCTGTGTAAACTGATGACTTTATGTACAACACGAAACACTTTCTAACATTTGATGTTGCGGGCCTGTGTGTGGAAAAGGTTCTTTCACAAATCAATAGAGAAAAAGGTCAGGGACACATTATATAAAACTGCAATTATTATTATATACACATTCAGAGCTCCTGTTCAAAGAGAATTACAGAGGGATGCACAGGATTTTTGCTATATTTTCTGCAGGAGTGCACATCTTCCAACAAAGCAAGTTCTCTGCTGTGTGCTATATGGACAAGGGTTCTGTTATTTTAACTTTATTATAAACAGTATTGGTTTAGAAGCATGCAGTATCAAATTTACAAGGAATTTATTGACATGTAGAGTTATCTTCATTGTAAATTTATATAAATTACCTCTGTGACTTTCTATTTCCTGAAACATTCTTTGTTAGTTTTTAAAATAAGGTCTAATTCTAACAACCATATCACAAAATCAGAGTATGTTTAGATGTTTTATTACAATCCAATTCATAAAAAGTGGTTCATGTCATCAGCAAATTGATGTGATTCTAATACATATGGTTTTGATAATCTCTCTTACATGATAGAGTAAAATTAAAAATAAGCAACAAAGATATAAACCATTTAATTTATTTACAAATGTGTGAACAATTTCTTTTTTAAAATAATAGCTTCCAATATGGTAAGATAATTTGATATACTTTCAATGTAATCACTATAAGCCTAATACAATTCCAAATTTAATAAACATAATTAATATTTTCTTCATTATTTTTAAGTCAAGACAAAGCAAATACAATCATTCACAGAATTTATGACTTTCTTGACAAAAACACTTTCATCAAAGTCAATTCCAAGCTAGATACACAGGACATTGTAGTAGACAATTGGACAGCATTTCCAGAACATAGAAGCACAGAACCTAAAGGACCCAACTAGCATAGATAATTGTAGGATGTGATGAAATTAGGAAGTGAGGAATCTTAAGAATTTGTGCATTTGTTACTTTTGGTTTTATCATAACGTTCAATTAAACGTTCAAATTACTTCTTTTACCTTTTTATTTATTATTGTTTATTTTGTGTGCTTATGTGTGTGTGTGTGCACTAGGTGACAAGAGCCTTCAGCTGCTGGATCCTCCCACTGCTATTTAACAGCAAAATTGGGGTAAATTAACAGTCAGTTCCTCACAGAAGAATTTATTTCCACTTATTTATATCATTATATATGATTATATCACTAGATCAATATACATCAATTGCAGAATAATTTTGGAACTTACCTTCTATAAGATCTTTAACTTTTATAATCCACATCAATATTTCTTAAACTGTAAGTAACCATTCAAGCACAATTCTGAGACAGTGAAAGGAACCTTTTGGTTGAAAAGAAGAAGACACATACATGATACTTAAGCCAGCTGTCTTACATGCAGATTTTAACTCTTTGAAGATTTCACACATGTGTACAATGTATTTGGTCATATCCAACCCATACTCCCTCCTCAACTCTTTCTGGGCACCCTGACCTGCACAAGATCCTTTAAATTTTGAGCTTAAGGTTTCACATATTCTAAGGCAGCTGAGGGCTGCTACTCCCCAGATGTTTGGTGACAATAATGAAAAAAGGCATATAGTACTGAATAGTTAAAATTATGATACCAAATAAGCAATTTTGTGTTCCTTTTCTCCATGAGTTTAACCTTTCCTAGTTTCTTTACTGATAGAAGAAAGTGCTTTTTTTATTTCCTGATTACTTTGTTACAAATGAGAATTTATGATTAAAAGTATATCTAGTTTGTAACAACAACCTGGACACCCCCCATATGTGTTGTTAAATGGTAATTTGACCCAGAATGTTATGTTACAGAAGATACAAAATCCATTCAAGAAATCCTAGGGCTAGCATTCCAGAAACCAGGGTCTCAAATATAGGCCATTGAACAAAATATATGCCACAGTCTTTAATTTCTCCGGGCCTCATTTTATCTTTAAATTGCAGTGATTCAGCAAAATAATCTGGTGATTTTTCTATGACTGCATTTCACAACTGTGTCCTTGCAAACTTTCCAACTGATTCCTTTAAATATTGGGATTCATTTACTGGTAAAGCTATCATTTCTAGTTTTCCAATTCCTAATCCCTCAAGAGTGTCTTGGTCTGTGAGTGCTGCTACAATCAAGCACCATAAAGGAAGAAACTTATAAGCAAGAGACATTTCTTTCTTGCATTTCTTTATTTCTATAATTCAGGAAACCAGGGATGGAGACACTGAAAGATTCTTTGTTTAATGAGGGCTTGTTTTTTATTCATATATGGTACTTTTTCATTGTGTCTTCATGTGTTAGAAGGGCAAAAGGTCTCTCTTCAGTCTCATTTACAAGAGTACCTAATCCTATTTGTGAGCATAAACCCCCCATATCACATAATCAGTTCCTAGTGGTATATACTGTTGCCTTGGGGATTTGGATTATGTGTGTGAAACACTTGTGTGTGAGGCCAGAGGTCATCGTTAGGTATATTCTTTAACTGTTCTTACTGTTGTTGTATTTGGTGTTGTTATTGTTGCTGCTGGAGAGGAGATCGGGGGTGGTGGTTGTGGTGGTGGTGGTGGTGGTGTGTGTGTGTGTGTGTGTATGTGTGTGTGCACGTGCACGCGTGCACTGGACTGGCTGGCCAGCAAGCTGCAGGGATACTCCTGTCTGCCTTCCCAGGACTGGGGGTACAGATGCAAGTTACCATGTCTGGAATTCTGTACACATGCCATCTTCATGATAATGCAGAATGCACTTTGCTGTCTGAGCCATCTTCCAGTGCTTAGCCCTTCAGCAAAGTGGATCTGAGAAAACATGTTCATTCAAACAACACCATACAGGAGCATACTTTAAAACAAACCACTTCCCAGTCCTTGAACATCCCAACTCCTTTTGCTATTAGAGCTAAACAGCCAGAATCTGACTGTGTTGTCATGAGAATTTATAGAGAAAAGGCATGAAATGAGACAAAACAATTTGAACCCAAAGGATGAGAAATCACTATTTTAGATGTAAGAAAAATGATGAACTTCTGAAGTTAATGAATTTCAAATTCTCATCATGTGATGCCTCTCATATCTTGGGAGGAAGAAATCAGTCCCCAAATTCTCAGACATGCTGTGCAATATTTCTTTTAATAAATTTTCCCATTTTACCTGTTCTGAAGTTCTGGATCCTCCCCCACTAACTGGTGCCCAGACTTATGACTGCCCATTTCTGGGCCTATTCCTAGCCCCTGACCTCCAGGTCTTTATGTGTATACAATTCAAGCCAAAATAAAATTAAGGCAACCTCAACCCAAACCAAACCAAACAAAAATACATTTTGTACAAATAAAAAGCCATTATACATACAAGTGAATGTGATAGCTTCCTGACTTGTGCAGAGTGCAGAAATAAAGGAGACCCCTGGGTAGATCCTTGATGAGATGAATCCTTTCTAGAGCTTACTTATTACTCAGAAAGATGAGTAGGATGTTCTCCTTGAAACACTGTTTCTTGGGAACTCAAAAAGTAACCTTCTCCCGCTGACAAGGTGGCATTTTTAGATTAAGCCACCAGAAATTCAGCATGATTTACCAACACAACAGTCTAAGAATAACAGTTTTCCTACCATCTGTGATTGGCACTATTATTATAGACTCTATTATAATCGCATCTCACTGTCCAACAAAGCTATTCATTCAGCAACTAAGCTCATGTTAAAAACAAGGCAGGTTCACTTATTTGCAGGGAAATGCTTTTGAAAACTAATCTCATTGCTCAGACAGAAGCAAGAGAGGACTTGGTGTGGTGCAAGGTGCTTTTGCTATCAGGTAGAGGAAATGAAGTTGAAACAGAAAAGCCAGCTGAGAAGGTGTTTAATCTTCAAGGTGTGAGGCATTACATTCTATCACTCTCCCCGGCTGGTATCAGACATGAAGGCAGAAAACATCTGAAACATAGTGGGGAAGTACACTCAGGGGCCTTTGATGTCTGTGTCTGCAAAGCACTTCAGTGTTCACTGGAAGTCTTATAAAACCGCTGAAGCTCCTGGTTTGGAAATAAAGGAAGTTAGGGCATTGCTAAGAGTGGGATCCTCAGCCTATGCAAAAATCCTGTTCCACTTCTCTGTGCACCTGAAACCGTTCATTCCAACATGGCACACACACACACACACACACACACACACACACACACACACACACACAAACACACACACGCATACCTTAGAATTATTGTATGGTATATTTTCATTTGTATCCACTAGCAACCTCTATTTTAACTAATTTTCAGATAATTTAACTATGAAAAAAACCAATTAATTCCTTAAACCTTCTAAGCTACATTTTTTTTTCCTACCATGAGGGATAGAGAGAAAACTGCATAATAATTATATGTGTAAAATGCCGAAGGATGTTACATAATCCATCTTTTCCTGTAAGGTAGAGACAGAGAGCACATTGCCAGTCAAGTCAATGCAGAACTCTCCAGAAGAAACAATCAATAAAACACATCCAGGCTTTTCATCAGGCCAGGGATTGACAAAGTGGCATCAAGTGGGGGAAACGGGGAGTGTTTTGTAAATGAGTCAGGGACTTCCCCAAACGTCCAGATCCTCCAAATCTTCCAAAGCAGCAAAGTCCTGGAAGTAACCAAAAGTGAAGGATGTAAATCAATCTTCAAGCTAGAAAAATCCAGTTCCCGTTTTCCACTAGCTTTCCAACGTGGGGATGACTTCAGAGTTTAGGGCTTAAAGAGAGCAATTACTCCATCTTCGTCAACAAGGATTGCTGTGAGGGGACTCCAGCCACCCCGAACAGGAAACATGGCTCTGGCAGGCCCTGCCCTTCTCCCCCATTCCCTCTGCCTTGCTAAAATCTATTAAATTTACATTCTTAGAGCTAACCACTAAGGTCCATTCCTTGATTTGGTCATTTGCTCCTTCTGAGGTCGACTACCCAGGTCCAGCTACCAAAGTATTGAAGTCCAGCAATCAAAATCCCCCTTTGACTCACCTAATTAACATGCACAATTAAAATTACACACCCTATCATGACACGGGGTTTTCCCTTTTACCTTTTTAAACCACCTATGGGCCAACTCTGTTTTCTCTCTATCCAGAGGCAGCCCTTTATCCCCTGCTGCTTCCCCCAACAAATACTCCTTCCCCTTCTCCCTGTTCTCTTCCCCTCTCCCTAATCCTATATCTCCTGTTTCTCTTACTCCATGACCTTTGTTCCTCTGGAGCAAATAAATTTCCTTTGTGTTGAGAACTTGATCTTGGGTGTTTTAAGCAGACTTTGAGGATATGCATCCACACTTGCCTGAGCGTGCCACCTCATGGCATGACTGAAACCTAGAAGCCATTCTCAGAAATTTGTGCGATTTTGCAGGTTCTCTGCATTAACTAAAGACTTGTATGTGAATTTGTAGAAATAATAATTGGAATAGAACCTTGAGGTCAGCTAATCCCAGTCCGATCCAAGGTGAGTGTCTCTTCAGGGCCTCCTCAGCAGTGTAAAGATTTGGACTCTCGAATTTGGACTCAACACACTGCCTACGTTGAAAGCATGCCATTAGGATAATGGTTTAAATTTTGATCCCTTAAGTGTTCAGCAAATTCATCTTACCTTGAGCTGATTCCCTAAGGTTTAAAAAGTTTGGCTGATCCTAAGGAAAAGAAGCCAGAAAGTATTTTTTAAGATATCATTAGTCAAAAATTTGTTTCACTTTTTACTTTTAGAATGATTTTATTATTGGGGTTAAGAATATGAGATAGTGTCTAGAATCTACTGATTCATATGTAAATATCTCTCCTCTCTCCCTTCTTCCTCTCTTTATATATAAAGATTACATATATTTTTATTCTACACATATGAATTACACATGTATGAAAAAAATCAGATTCTTACTACAGTGCCTTCTAGCCAGTTAATCATGTATGTCCAAAATATAACTAATGGTCAGTCTATGATTGTGTTTGTAAATCCTTTTAGTAAATGCCAGGATAATTTAATTAAAATTGTAATGATTTTATGTAATAAGAGATTAGTGTCCCTTATTGATTCCTTGTGATTTTTAAACTCTCTGATTTTCTAGCTGGAACACTAGCTCTTGAATATGAAAGAAAAATAATTGAATAGAGGAATATCAACCAGCTCATTGTACAAAACATGGGGAAGTCATGGGCTGCTGTCTTCCTTGTCCATGTTAGTATGCTCCTCTTTTGCACAACTTTCTAGTCAAATAAGCCTTACATTGTTTGATAAAGTTCCAGGCTTCTGCCTTTATTTAGCGGACATACGGTAATGCACCCCTTATCCTAACTTTCAGTCCTTCAAAGCCTATTCATCACAGCATTTTCTGTGACACCTACCTGAATTCTGTGTGACTCTCCCTTTATTTTTCCCTTAAGAATATAATTAGTGATTACTATGAGATTTTTATGTCAATTTCTAGGACCTATTCTGTCCTTAAGAATATCTAAACTTTGATGGTTTGCTTCTTTTTCTCAACTTTTAGAGCCCAGACTCTCTATAAACATCAGAGGCATGTTTGTCTGGGACTGATATTTCTTTTATTCACCTTAAGTACTTAAAAGAACTGAATAATTACTTTAGCATCTGAACAATAAACTCTTGTCAGGACTCTGTGTGATGACTGCCTTAAAGTTAGAATTCAAGTGCAAGAGAGTTTCATGAAGTCGCTTATTAATGAGTATACTTGAGTTAAGAAATAAGTGACATTGTCTGACAGTAAATCTGATGTGACTAATTGGTTCGCAATAGCAACAGTCTGTCAAATGATTAAATAATATGTATTTTTCGTAAATTAGTTAATTCTGTAGCTCTAAGATTTTTATCAGTGGTGCTTACATAGTGCATGAAAAGAAAGAATTTCACCCAAATTATTGATTGTATTAATAAATGCATTTTAAGGTTAACAATAATAGTGACATTGGGGATGACTTTTTTATATATTTTACATAAAAGTAGGAAGAAAATTACTAAAAACAAAGTGATAAATTTTTTTGCAAGTCAGGATGAAGACTGAAGGGAACTGAACTGACAAATGGTAATTAGTTTAAAACGTTTAAGGACAAATCACTATACATTTTTACATATAATTTGGAAGTTCAAAGAATTGAGCACCATAGCTCTATGAGAATTCTTCGAATTTCATCTATTGATCGACAATAATAAATTTTCTAGAGTTTGCACGTGCATATAAAATACAAAAGTATCAATATCATTAAGGAGAAATCCCAACACAATAATGATTGATATTCATCTGGGAGTAATTAGGTGATTCTTTTTATTAAGAGATTAATTTTTAATAAACTTTAATGATTTAACCTTCAATAAGCATCCAGATTCATATTATGTGGCTTTAATCAGTTGAGTGTTAAAAACATTGATGATACTCAGTCTAAAAGAAAATTTTTAGCACTCAGAACTTTAAAGGGAGAAAATAAAGATTTTTAAATTTTAAGTTACAGATGTATTTTTATCATCAGGAAACCTGACAGGTGGTTAATAAAAGACGTTCAGAAATTTGAAAGTACGTTGTATTAGGACAAGTTTATGGAAGATATGTATAAATGCTAGTTCCAGATAATATATTTCTACTATTAAATAAATGAGTTTACATGTTTTTGAATAAGTTTCTTAACTACAAGCATTTACAACTGGAATGGAATTGAAAATTTATCTATTAAACTTTGTTCTTGATATCTTATGGGCCTGTGATACCGAAAATGAGTCTGAATAATTTTGTACTTCTTCCAACATTGGGTTGACTTTTTAATGCTTGCATTCTAAGTTCAAATAGTTACCAAAAATGTAATTATTTGCACTATGCAAATATTAATTTAGTTTTTTTAAGAAAGTATAAATAATAACAAGTTAATATTATCATATCAATGCACTATTGCTAATGCTAGGCAAGTGTGACATCCTAAGATGTCGTCTGTATTGTACTAACTTTTTTTTCCTTGTGGTTTTCTGAGTCCAGGGCTATCTAAATAGCTCTGACTGGCTGGAACTCACAATGGTCCTTTTGCCTCCATCTCAGAAGTGCTGGGATCTTAGAAAGTGCAGTGCCTACATCGTAGCATGAAGTATGTGATGTTGACTTCCTTAGAAAATGATTAGCTACTAGAGACTTTATGATAATACATCAGCTTGAGGGTCATGGAGCCATGATCACGATGGTTGACAGCAGGTAGCTGAAACTACAGAAACTGAAACCACATCCAAAGGCAACAGTTGCCCATTTTGTTATAAACCCTTTGTGTACTGTGCTATGTTTGTCAAATTTCCTGTATGATTTTCAGTTTCTTCTGGAACTGTAGTCAGTTTGAGCATTTTTAATTTTTATTTAAACATTTTCCATCTACACTTCTAGTTGCTACACACCATTTCAGACCTGGAGTATTCTCTACACGACCTGTGATGGTTACTCTATAGGAGAAATGTCACTACCGCGTGATTTTTACCTGCTTTAAGTTACACCAAGCAGCTTGTGAATGACCTAACCATGGATTCCAGAAAGAATTTAAGAATGACACCATTAGCACCCACTTCTGGAAAGTATCACTGCTCCTGCAGAATTCTCTCCCAGTTCTCAACCTCCTAGCTCCTCTCAAAATAAACACCTGCATGATGTGTGTGTATATATATATATATATATATATATATATATATATATATATATATATATATCATGCCAACTGCAGTTTCTCCTCCTTTGTTTTTCTCCCAGTCCCTCTCTCCCACCTCCCCTTTGCCCCCACCAATCTACTTCTCCTACTTTCTATTCAGAAAAGGGAAGACCCCGCCATGGACATCAACAAAACATGGCATATCAAGTTGCAGGAAGACTAAGCAACTCCCCTTGAATTAAGACTGGGCAAGGCAAGGTAATATGAGGAATAGGAATAGTCAGAAAAAGAGTCAGAAACAGCCCCTGTTCCCTGTTAGGAGTCCACAAGAAGATCAAGCTACACAACTCTCACATATATGCAGATGGTCTAGGTCAGTCCCAAGCAGGTTCCCTGGTTGTTGGTTCAGTCTTTGTGAACTCCTATGAGCCCAGGTTAGTTGATTCTTTGGGTTTTCTTTCAATGTCCTTGACCCCTCTGACTCCTACAATCCTTCCTAACTCTCTCCAGCTGGATTCCCTAAGTTTGGCCTAATGTCAGACTATAGGTTTAAGGTTATGTGGCTGGGTTGGTGTCCTAGTCCCTCCACTGGAAGTCGTGTCTGGTCACAGCAGATGACCTATTGCTAGGAGTCTTATCTGGGGTCATCCTTCTAGATTCTTGGGAGTTTCCCTTGTGCCAGGTTTCTACCTGACCCCGAAATGCCCCCCTTTCCAGTTTTCTCTTTCAGTACTCTCTACCTTCACACCTCACACATGATCACATTCCCATCCCACCCACCTGCAGTCCACCCATGAGATCTCTCCTATTTCCTCTTCCCAGGGAGATCTAAGTGCCACTCTTGGGCTCTCCTTGTTACTTAGCCTCTCTGGGTCTGTGGATTATAGCATGGTTATCCTTTACTTTACAGCCAATATCCACTTATAAGTGAGTACATGCCATGTTTGTCTTTCTGGGTCTAGGTTACCTCACTCAGGATGATTTTTTCTCTAGTTCCATCCATTTGCCTGTGAATTTTATGATGTCACTTTTTTAACAGCTGTGTAATACTCCATTGTGTAAATGTACTACATTTTCTTTATTTATTCTTCAGTTGAGGGACATCTAAAACACCTTTTCCATCATCAAATCTTGCAATATTTGGGTTCTATCCTATAACTGTTAAAATATACAGTTTAATATAAGTAAAATTACATTTGAATTCTGAAGATTAAAGTCTATTAATATGATTAATACATGAATATAATTCACTGTAGGACCAGTTATGATGATCGGGCAAATGTAAAGAGAAGTATAATTTTATTATGAAACTCATGCTTCTTGAGGGAGAACATTGAAGATTCCTGAGAGAATGAGTAACTTATCTTAAACTCTCAGTTGCTGGCTGTATTTCATGTTATCTTGAGTGAATTTGCAGTTGGCGTGTCTGTCTATATTCCCTTAAGACTCTAATATCCACTTTCTCCCCCATATTTATGTTCTTGTTGACAAAAGAAATATCTGCCTCCTTGGCCAAGTAACTAAGTCGTGCAGTTCTTAATCAATAACATGCTGAATGGAAGATCCTTTCTTCTTGTAAACAGTCATCTTGGAGGCCTGCTGCTCTCCTTTCTAAACTCACAAGTTTTTCATACTGACATCTCTTTTCACAGACGTCCAACTTTAATCTGGTGTTTTCCTGATTTCCCTGGTGTCCTCTTGTATACTTTCTACTTATATTTTGTTAGAGTATGTCCTTCAGAAAAATTTCACAAGGTTTACTGAAGATAAAGTTGTGAAATCTTCTGTGTTTAAATACCTTCTCCTCTTGTCTTCATAATTGATTTTCAGACTGGATGTGGTGGTAAGATATTTACATATATTTCTTTAATGATTTGGATTTTGTTCAAAAATTTATCTTTGAACTATTAATTGTATTTATGAACAAAAGATTATGTTTTTATACAGGCATAAAGCAAATTATGACTCTCAGAATATCTTCATAGTTCTACCTTTCTAAGACTCTCCCCCTGAACTTAAAGATCTGCTACTTAGTAAGTCTTAGGGTAGCTGTGAGTAATCATATCACAAGTTATTTGGGTGGAGATGTGAACATAAAACTGTCCACTGAGTATGTGGTGAATGTTTTGATCGTATAGTAGAAATTACTGGAGGTACTAAGAAAATAGAATTATGTGAAAAAGAAAAATAATGGAAGTTTTCAGTCTAATTAATGGATAGTTGAGTGTACAGATCAATGACTTTAATGATTTCTGAGAATGAGGTAATGTGGTGGGTGGGGTACAGAATGCTGCAGTTTTAATAGCTGAGGATGATGGTGAAATGGTAAATAAACAGCCTTAGTCATGCACTGTCAGCAGGAAGATATTCAATCAAATTATCTCTAGAAACATATAAAAGCACGTCATTATTACAGTATTCTTTAAAATGCAGATTCATATAACTTCCTGAGTCTGAGAAAACCATTTCCCCCCCTTCACAAATGCTAGACTGCTTCTTCCAGAAAATCAAATGAGAATGATACATAGGAAATGCATATATAGCTGATGTTAATTGTGAAGATAAGGTGTTTGCTACTTAATCATATATAAATAAATGTAAACATAATAGAGAATTTATATACAGTCTGGGTGATGATTTTTGAAACTCCTAACATGGTTCAATAGATGAGAAAATATTGACAATCTGACGTACTTAGTATCCTTGAGTAATGTAATTTATTTGTCAATTGGAGTTCACTTAATTCATTCATAAGGTTTTGTTGCTTCTTCAATACTTGTTGGCATTCAGTTGAACCAGAGGAAAACATACTGGATATGGTGGCATGTGACTATAATGCTAGCAGTAGGGATTGAGGAGGCAGTTCAAATCCAGCCTAGATTGTATGGTGACTTTGAAGCCGATTTTATTTAAGGAAACTCTGTCAATACAACAGCCTAAACAATGGAAAAAATGTAATTGAAGACTTCTAGATAGTATGTCCATCCTTTCATCCCCAAATCTTTCCCAGTTAACATTCCTAATTGTGTATTAATCACAAAAGCCCTAAAATTCAAAAGGAAAAATGAGCACTAGGAGTCATAGACAGAATGAGGCCAGGTGCCCTTTAGCAAGGTCCAGTAGAAAGGAATATAAGCAAACCAACCTCTGAAGATACTGCTAAAAATGAACATAGTTATAGACGAGGTGAAATTAATAGTAAGACACAACAATTCGCATTACCTTCTTCATCCTCAAAGTATATTTATTTCCTATAACTCCTCCATTATTTTCCTCTTTGCTGAAAGTATTCTTCATTTAGTGATAGACACAGTGAATGATGAGAATCAAGTTAAGAATGGAATCCCAAGGACTGTTTTTGTCCTTAGGTACTTCTAGGAGAACTGTACCATTCTTGAATTATCACACCGTGAGGCTAGAGCAGGACGTCAAGGGATGGCGGTAAATACTGTCAGGTTGACAGGATCCAGTGTTATGAGGACTAACCTGGGGGGAGTTGTTGGTTACTGAGGTGGGAAGAACCAGCATAAATGTGGCTGACATTACCAAGTGAGCTGGAGTCCTAGACTGATTGAACAAGGGGAAAGAAGCTAAGCACTAGCATTCATTGTTTGATACTTCCCAGTTGTGGGAACATGATCAGCTGCCTCCCAAGCCCACCATGGTTGCCACTGTGCCATCCCCTGTATGGTGGTCTGTCCCTCAAACTGCAACCCCAGATAAGCTCTGCTCTTCTTACACTGTATTATCATAGCAAGGAGACAAGGAACAGATACATTTTTCATCCAAACAAAAATCTATAATATTTGGAATTTAAGCACACATAAGTGATTTTTTTCACTTCTGGGAATATATAACCAAACCAAACGTTAAGGCAGTAGGAATCATATATCAATGCAAATAATACATTGACATACACATTTTATTAAACACTATGTTTAACACCAACACCAATCTTTATGCTCTCTGTAATCACTATGATTGTTATCCACTTGACGATTTTATCTCATGCAGTCTATGTGTGAGTATTTAGGGATATAAAATCCAAGGAGACTTAAGTTGCAGTTATATAATACAATTAACTACGTAAAACTAAAATAGGGTTATTTTCAAATGAAACATCTAATCTCATACACATCTTTATAGTTTTCGACTTATATAAATCATCCATCACATGCCTCAGCAGTATCAGTTAACTCAGACCTATGATCTTAATGATTTCTGCTGGCACTCACTGTATCAGTTACTATCTAACCCTGCTGTCACATACGCCATCTTTCTTTCTAATAAAGCCAATGACTTTTCTTTTCCCTAAGATTTTCTGCCTTTCACACTCTTAGTAATCACAAAAGACAATTAATTTAGTAACAAACAGATATGTGGGTCACACAGAAATTAAGGAACATCACTAGTCTTTGAGTCTTTCCACATGGTCTACCTTTATCACTTATCACAAGTAACAAAGAGAATTGAATGTATTTTTGGTGATTGAATAAAGCAGTGTATGATAACACAAGATTTGTAGAGCTTTTGCAAATAGCTTTGCTAATCTGGGCCTTTGAATTAACCTGGAGTATCACATGGCAAATGTCACCTTCATTTTACAGTAAGGGAAAATGAAAAAGAAAAGGTGTAGAAGGACACTCTGATGTGTCGGTATGTCCCAGAATGACAGAAAACAGTCCCATTGGCTGCACTATATCCCCAGTGCTCAATAGCACATGGTACTTTTCATGTCCCTTTCTAATATTGTCCCAACTACAAATCCCTTTAGTCTACATTTCTTTCATATGCAGTGCTCGATATAAGGTCACATTGACACACAGAAGCAGACATGACTGCTCTCACAGAGATCCAGATCAGAAAGGAAAAGACATTGATTAAATAATCGTGTTAGAACAAAGATATTCTCACTCCAGTAATGCTTCAGAATAGCAGCACCTGATGCCATTAGATCCTATACTGGGAGGACTGGACCTAATCAGAGTGGTTGGGGAACAGGATCTTCTAAAAGCAATGCTTCTAAAAGCTAACTTCGGTTAAACAACGGGGCAGAGTTTAGTAAAGAGAGAGAGGGAGAAACTCACACACAAAGACCTCTAAAACAAGAAATACTAGTGAGGAATGAAGCCCAGTGTGGATGAAATGAAGAAAATAAGGAAGGGCACAGCATGGGATATGAAAGAAGGGAATTAGAGACAGGTTTGCATTGGTAGAATTTTAGATCTACTATTAGAGTTTTTTTTTTTTATCCACAGAGCAATGGAGTTGTATAATTTTATTTATATGCCATGCATAGAGTAGGCAAATTCATTGAGCCCTAAAGTAGATTAGTGCTTATCAGGAGCTGTGGGAAATGAAGAATGGAGAACTATCTTAGTGGTTGCAGGCTTCTGGTAGGATGGGGGAGATGACAGTATCAGGTACCAGCAATACTTGCACACACCTATAGATACATTGCAAACACTGAAGCTTAAAAGGGTGAGTCTCATATTTTCCAGATTATAAATTGATATAAGTATGATTAAAACCAACAAGTTAGACATTATGAGATGTGGTAAGCATGGAACTATTAACTAATCTAATATATTAACTAATCAGATTACATTTCAAAGGAATATTCTGTTTTCAAAGTGAATGATAAATCTAAGGACGAGAAAGGGGGAAATTATTCTACTAACCCAATGACAGAAATGTAGAAAGGAAAACAAGTGGGAATTCAGGGTGGAGCGTGGAAGTTAAATGAACAGGAGCTTTTGAAGAATGGCCCCAGCTTTCAGAATTGACCACGGGAATGAGAATATGATTCACTAAAACTGAGGAAGTTGAGGAAAACCAGGTTTTGAGGAAGAATGGGGCAATATCAAAATTTATCTTTTATTTCATACTGAGTTTGTTTCTCTCGTGGAAGAGCAAATAGAAAGTGAATATGTTGACCTGGAACTCACAGTAACATTCTTGGTTAAGAGAAAACATAATAGTCCATAAAGTAACAGTCATGTCTATACATAAAAACAATATGAGAACAAAAAGATCTTAGTCCACTTGAGCCAAGAGAACAAAATATTGTAAACTGTGTACCTTGAAAATAAATTTATTTCTTATAGTTCTAAATCTAGGAAGGTCAAGATTAAGACACCACCAAGGTCAGCTGACTGGTTCTTAGGGTCTCATGTATTCTCATATAGCAGAAAAGAGGAAAGAGTTCTCTGGGTCTATTCTATCAGGACATCAGTAAAATATCTTCTTTTGGGAATATGGCTCAATAATAGAGTATTAGATTAAATGCTTGAGGCTCCAGGTTCAATTCCTAGTATCAAAAGAAAGAAAGAAAGAAAGAAAGAAAGAAAGAAAGAAAGAAAGAAAAAAAGAAAGAAAGAAAGAAAGAAAGAAAGAAAGGTCATTTTGCAATCCGATCACTTCCTACAAGTCTCTGCCTCCTGGTTCTATCATCTTGAAAGTTAGTCTTTTAAAATATGAATTTGGCAGGCCGTGAATATTTAAATCATTGCAGGAGAGAGAGCTAGGACCAACATGAGGAACTAAAATCATGAATGGCCAAATCTCTGGTGCAGGTCTACATAGGGAAATAAACAGGAGGCTGGGTTAGGAGGCAACCCAGAGTGCCAATCAAAGAACCACTGGAAAGCATTTCCAAAACAATAGCTTTGCCAGGTTGATGTAATGGTCCTACAAAGTCAAATAAAATTGGAGCAGATAAGTTCTGTGTCAAGCTGATAACAGCAACAAAAGCTATTTATCTGTGGAGTAGTCCAGCCAGATCCGTGTTATGACAGGTTAACCAGTGAGTGGATGATGGAGAAGCAGCAGAAGCCAGCTGCTACTTCTGTTATTATTATTTCAATAGTTTGGAAATTAGGAAGCAAAGGAAATTTGTATGGGGCTTAGACTGGTCATGACTGGTGTTCTCATTGGACTATTATTGAGTGTATAATAAACAGAAGAGGGTGCCTTCAGCTGAGTGCTAAAAACTAAAACTAGCCAAGCAAGCAGAAGAACCCGTGATATGTATTTCCAGAAAAAGTGGGATTGATGAGCCCAAAGTCCGAGGGCAGAGATTAAGCAGGTGCCATAAGAAACGAAGCCAATACTAGAAAGGCAGATACAACGTGGGTGTGGTATGTGATACGTGATGTCTGTCTGAGGCTGCCTCCATCTGATCACAGTTTGGTAACAATCTGCTAAGGATGATGAGAGCTGAAGTAGATCGAAGAGAAATCTATCCTCTTAAACACCACAGAAGTCTCATGGGACAGCTGATGGCTACCTTAGAGAACTGTCAATTGGACACTTACCACATGTCAAAGGAACAAAGCACAGATCTAGTCTCCTAGGCTTCTTAGAGAACCATGTCTTGATTCTTGGATTACAAAAAAAAAGAACCAACCATAAACTATAGTCAGCCAATAGTTATTGCATTGCACACTGTAAGTTTTGCATATTCAATGATGAAGTGTACTAACAGGAAAAATCAGGAAATTGCATGTAGCAACATGTAAAAAGTGGAATATTTGAATGTTAGCTTTCATTATTCATTGCTGTGCTGATGGTATAGCAGTGTTTTAATGTGTAGAAAATAGAGATATACATATAATAAATTATTATTTCTTAGAATTTATTTAAGTTTATATGTCAGCAATGAGTTAATTAAATTACCATCAAGATCTTTTTTTTAATTTGATAGAAACTATCCAAAACATCACAAAATAAATGCTATTATATTTATAGTATTCAAAAGAGTAATGTATTTTAATGAAAGTAATAAGTAAAAAGGATATTGTAACATGAATCTTAAAAAGTCTTATTAATAAAAAACTCAGGAGCCAGGTATTAGAGTGAATTCTGAAAGGTCAGAGAAGCAGAACAGGTCTCAGCTAAGCTCGCCTCACCAATTCCTCAGCTGATCTTGTTTCCTCAAACTGAAAGCCTCTGAGTCCTCATCCAAATGGATCTCAGCTGAACTGCTGCTAAAAGCCAAAAGCTTAACAATACTCTAGTTCCTGGTCCTCACACCTTATATACCTTTCTGCTTCCTGCCATAACTTCTTGGGATTAAAGGCATGTGTCTTTCTCAAGCAAAGACATGCCATCTCAAATCCTGGGATTAAAGGTATGTTCCACCATGCCTGGCTCTGTTCCCAGTGTGGCCTTGAACTCACAGAGATCCGGAGGGCTCTCTGCCTCTGGAATGCTAGGATTAAAGGTATGTGTGCCACCATTTTCTGGCCTCTATGTCTAAATCTAATGGCTGTTCTGTTCTCTGACCCCAGATAATTTTATGAGGTGCACAATATATAGGGGGGACACAATATCACCACAGGATATAACCTTCCAAATAGTTAAATGCCATGTGATTTTAAAATGTCTCATGACAAAGTAGTCAAAATTGTAAAAATAAGCATATATAATTACAAGTGACATCATCCATTTGGATAGTTGGTTTGATTTTTGGCTAACTGTTTGAAAATTAAACCTTATTTATAAAAGAGGAAAATATATTGAAGTAAAAATAATGCAAAATAATAATTTTGGTTTTTCTTTCTTAGCTATATTTTATTATTTCTTTTAGTTTTTGAAACAATATAGTGACATAATTTCCCTCTTTTTTCTTTCCAAAGCCTCCTGTATGCCTTTCCTTGCAATCTTTCATGCTCTCTTTTTTTCATTAACTGTATGAGCAATTAAGTAACACTGAGACTGGGAGAAATAGTCTTCCCCTGGGACAAGCACACCAATTGGTTATAAAATACCAAATAGACCTGAAAATATACAGAAAGTATCAGGCTGAGAAAGCTCTACTAAATTTACAATGTGAACTTTTAATGCCTGCTTGCTGATTGTAGTTTGTGATGACTTCTTTTTTTGTAATCTCAGAATCAAAATGAGGTAGGCAGGGAGACAAGAGCTGTATGCTTTATTGGTTTGGCCCGTGACAAAGTATCCTCCATTTTAGTAGTATATATATTTAGTAATATGTGTATTTACTTATATGCAATAACTATTTTTTTAAATAAGTAACTAAAACTATAAGAGATCTCTTTTTGAACTCTTGTGTTTTTTGGGGGGTGCAAAAACACGATTTATACTTATGGGTGTTTGATCACCTTTTTGTGTAGGCTTGATGTATTTAAACTTTAATCTTTTGAAGATAACATGCTACACAGGAAAAATGTGGGGTATGCTGTGGGATGTTCTGTATGGCAAATGTGTTGCTAATTAGTCAATAAATAAAACACTGATTGGCCATTGGCTAGGCAGGAAGAGTAGGCGGGACAAGGAGGAGAATAAAGCTGGGAAGTGGAAGGCTGAGTGAGAGAGAAACTGCCAGCCGCCATGATGTGAAACAGCATGTGAAGATGCCAGTAAGCCACGAGCCATGTGGCAAGGTATAGATTTATAGAAATGGATTAATTTAAGCTATAAGAACAGTTAGCAAGAAGCCTGCCACGGCCATACAGTTTGTAATCAATATAAGTCTCTGTGTTTACTTGGTTGGGTCTGAGTGGCTGTGGGACTGGCAGGTGACAGAGATTTGTCCCGACTGTGGGCCAGGCAGAAAAACTTTAGCTACAGGGGTATATAAGAAAAAAATCAAAGACCATCAGAAAAGCTGAGGTCATAAAGTATCTTTTCTGATAGTTTATGGAATTAAGACTGAATTAAAACATTATTCTTATGGAATCTTCTTTGATTCCCGCATTTAAAATTTTTAGCAAGCTCTCAAAATACCAAACAAAAAAAATCCATGTAAACTTTATACTATAATATTAAATTATCTTTTAAATTTGTTATTTGAGGGAAAAAATTAAATTATAACCTGTCCTAATTTATTTGCGTTGTCATAACAGAACACTTGAGGCCTGTAAAGGAATAGGTTTATGATTATCGTATCTAGAAGGTGCAAACACCACAGTGCTGGTATCCTGGTAGTGGTTGCCTGACTGCAGGACAACCTAATAGAAAGAAGAGAGTGAAATAGCTGAGGAGAGGCCAAGCGCGTAGGGTGTCTGCACTTGGTGAGAACCTGTTCTCACAAAACTAACCAGAGTTTGGAAGAACTATCTAAGTCCCTTCCAAGGGTGGTGCCCTCAAACCTAACCACCTTTTACCATGCCAACCACTTGCCTGTCCACCACTTCTCAGTGCCACCACAGTGGGGACCACGTACTTTTAAGACCCATTCAAGCCACATCTAAGCCCCAACAGTAACTCAATCAAAGGATGTAACTGGCAAAAGCCCTGAGCAAAAAAAAAAAAAAAGTAACACTTTTCCAGAGCTCCAGAGTTGTTGATGGAAAGGTGTCTACCTGCAAAGAACAGTGTGAATGCATGCTATACACAACCAAATTAAAAGGGCTAGCAGCAGCAGCAGCAGCAACAGGCCAGCATGCTTGGACAATAAATTTGAAGCTCAAATGAAAGGAACACGGAGTCTGATGGGTCACAATGCCATTTTCAGAGTAGATCTTTTATGGACGTGGAGAGCCATGCCAGAAACAGTTCAGGAAAATGAAAGGAGACACATTGGTAACCCTGCTGCCATGATCTGGCTTGCATTCCCTAGGATTCACAAAGAAGGCAGCAATCCCAAGTGAACAGGAGTGTTACTAAAAAAGCTTATCTGCAAAAAGCATATGTAGGAATCAGTCACTTGTCCATAATCACAGATATACACACCTGGGGTTAAACATGTAATTATTTAATTTGAAGTTCATTTACATTGTTCTTTTTCTGTGATTCCTTTTTTGGTTCTCCAGATTCAGAGGCTTGTGGGAAAATCTGTCAATGATACTGATGTTGAGGCAGAAGCTCCTGAGATTAGGTATCTACAACCAGAAGACAGCCTTCCAAAGGCCACAAGGATACAGGGTGTGGCAGAGGCTGAGTCTGACAC
Organism: Peromyscus californicus insignis; assembly: GCF_007827085.1. Classification (NCBI taxonomy): domain Eukaryota; kingdom Metazoa; phylum Chordata; class Mammalia; order Rodentia; family Cricetidae; genus Peromyscus; species Peromyscus californicus. Next base: position 43,546,936 of record NW_026294525.1, read on the forward strand.
TTTCCCAGGCAAGCTTGCCTTAGGATAATATTGAATGCAGCAGAGACCATCAGAAGATGGCTGGAGAAGGCATGATGAATAAACGTTTGCGCAACGCAAAGAATATTTTACTTTGACAGACACGATTCCACCAAAGGCAAGGCTGCTTTACTCTGCTACTTACGTACATGAGAGTGTCTAGAATTCATTTATAGCTCAGCTGAAAAGTTCACCCTAACCAGACTTGCTTGCATAGTCCTTGTCCATTAGGGTTTTGCAAATTAAAAAAAAAAAATCTATGCTCTGCCATTTGGAAATCCACCATGTCCTTTCCCCTCAATTTAACCTTGTCTCAAAGTTTCACAATCGTATATCTGAAATATGGACTTTGAAGTAGTCCTTAAGCCTGATCTTCTTGTCTGTCCTTGCTGTCTAATTTCACATATTTCTTTGACTCATCTCCTTTTGTCCTATAATCCTGTAACATATGCCTACCTACTCCTAGCAACCTTATGTTAAGAGCTTGTAGAAAAAAAACAATCATGCATTTTCTTACATTTATTCATCTTCTTTGAAAATTAGTCAATATTTCTCCCATTTGCATTCCTTTAAAACCTCTTTCTCTCCGGCTCATGTGAAAAAATAGCATGCTCTAGATTTTTCTGGTTTTCCACAGCAGTAAGACTCCTGTAATGCACACTTTGTGCCTCATAACCTTTTTTGTCACTCAAGCTGTGAATGTTTTGTTTTTAATTCTACTGGCCTATAGGCACAGACACTCAGTGATTTCCATCCCTTCTCCTGCTGGAATCTGATCACATTTATCTGTACTATTGTCGCCTCTATTTTTCCCAGAGCAGAAATAGAAGAGCTCAGGTAGTGCCTTTCTGTTTATTTTCCAATTATGTGGAAAGTTCAGAATAGTCACCCATAAAAGTGAGCATTCTGGAGTTTTTCTTCAAATCTATTCCTGTTGCCATCAGGACACTGGGTGTAATGTGAAAATTAGTGTCATAGAGGCTGAGAATTCTTCACTCTGCTTGCCAGAGGCCAAAGTTCTAGTCAGATACCAGAACCATTACTTTCAGTTAGCCTGAGTCAGACAAAGTAGCTGTCAGACCATTCCCCTCCACTTCCTCCAGTAGAAGAATGTGTTAGTTAGTTCTTCAGTACTATAATAAAATACCTGAGGTAGACTACTTTGTGAGGAGAATAAGTTTATTTGACTCTAAGATTTGGAGCTGCAAGCACAAACAGCATTGTATTCCTTCTGGTGAAATCCCTTACTCCCCCTGCTTGTATCATATCATGATGAGGACAGGTGTATACCTCTTAGTGGTCTCTCTCCTCTGTATAAAGCACTCTATTGAACAATGTGAGCTCAGCTCTCATATACCCTATTCACTATTCATTGGCTTTTCCTTTAAACACGATAGGCATGGTATGTTTATACCTCTCAGATTAGGGTGCATAGTTCAGTGACAGAGTATATGCTTAGCTTGGGTGATTCACAGAGCAACCAAAATTAACATACATTTCAGACAAGCTTCCACCCTCCCAATGCCATTAGCATGTGGTTCTGAGAATTACATAGCCATATAAGTTTGACAGAACAAATGCCAACCCACCAAGCCACAGCAAAATGTCAACAAAAAATAGCTATGGGACATGACATCTAATACATGCTAAAGACAAATCAATAATCAAGGAGTTTGGGGAAACGTTGCTTATTATTTCCTTTATAGACATTTGGATACGCAAATCTAAGACCTACAAGAAAAAAGGCTAATTCTGATTTGTTTAACTTTGACTTTTTTGCTTTTTTTATTTCAAGTACAGTGTGTGTGTGTGTGTGTGTGTGTGTGTGTGTGTGTGTGTGTGTGTGTATACATAAATATAACACTATCAGTGAAGCAAGCTTGAAGAAAAACCCTATGAAATATTTGGATTAAGAATCAGGGTTACTAGTTGGGCAACAGGTCAATTTCTCTATATTTGATGCCATGAATAAGTTGTGTCTTCAGCAAAAGTGTATTATCATCAAGTTACATAGAGTAACCAATAGCCTTGGCAATAGTTTGTTGTAGTGGGTAGCCATTCCAGCTTTGACCTGGAAGTACCACCCCCTTTGAGGCTTTAGTAACTGTCACACCTACAAGGCAGAGCTGAGAGAGGACCCCTGAAGACCTGAGATCCAGATTGGTGAGCTCTCTTGGTTCCTGGATCCCAGACCCTGGAGGTAGACCGAGCAGAGTTCTCCAGAGAACACCGCTGGACGGCGCTACACCTTTCCCAGACCATGTAACCTATCCCTTCATTTGTAAGTTACCCCACAAAATAAACCTCCCTTTTAACTACATGGAGTTGCCTTAATATTTAAACCAATATCTGGCACTCACATGGGACAAATTCCAAAGGCCTGGGTGGCTCCCACCCTCAGCCTCCTCCCTGGCTGCCAGGTACCTAAACCCCCATGCAGAGTTCCATATAACCAGGGAACGCCTACATGATTCCATTCCCAAAAAAGGGAACAGCTAAGTCCAGTCTCAGTTCCCTGGCAAGCTTAGCCCCAGACTAGCGAAAAACCACTGTGAATGAGGTGCTCCCCCTCCTCCCTCAGTGCTGACTCCGCACCATCTCGGCTCCTGCCTTCAGCTGCAGTCGCCAGCAGGACCTGCTTTGGAGCTATACCAGCACCTCCTGCTGGCTAAAAGCTCTACTACACCCCCAAAACCACTAAAAGGTTAAGATAGACAAACCAGTGTTTTATTTCAAGTAAAAAGTACTTGATAATTGTACACCTTAAAACTAACTAACAAATTTTGAGTAATTCTTATAATATGGCCAACAACATTACCTCACAAAAATTTAAAAACTTTTTTGCATGTATGATGAATAACATTTTCCTGAAAATATATGACCTTCCTAAGGTGTATCTGGCCTGTACCATTTTGACATTCATTGTAATAATACACACAGTGTTCAAATACTGGTTTAATAATAAGAACAATGATGAGTCATTATTGGGACTGATACAGGCTTTAAAAGATAATGATAAAAGCTTACATAAAAAGATTCTGTCTCTAGAATCTGCTAACCAGGATTTACAAAACAGGCTTGTACCCAAAATTTATTTTACTGTTAATAAATATAAATATTTAATGAATGGAACACTAACTCTCCAGAGTAAAGTTGTAGCTAATCAGACACTATATAAGGAAGAAAGATTATCATTACTTGATAAGATAAGGTCCATGGAATCATGTGTTTCAGAAAAACATAAAAACTTCCATGATTCCATGAGAAATCTAAAATCCCTTACAAGAGCAGAGATTCACTCCCTAGAACAGACCCTAGGTGCTCATTTGCAAGCCCTGAAAGAAACTCTCAGTAAACATGACAAGGGACCTAATAAGCAAAAGGGCAAGACCATACAGGTTGTAACATCTCCAAATGGCTCTCATACAATGGCTTATCCTGTCATCATCCATGAGAAACCAACAGATGACACACACCCTGAGCCATATATGACATATACATTACAACCAATTTCAACAAGGGACTTTAAAAAATATAAAAGAAGTGGTAGTTATATATGGGATACACTCCACATACGTAAGACAGATGTTAAATTCGTGGTCTACCTCACATAGAATCATTCCAGATGACTGGCATCAGTCAATTTCAGCTGTTCCAGAATATAGCCAGCAGTTACAGTAGAAAAACTGGTTGAGAAAAGAGGCAAAAAATTTAAAACAACAAGGTAAACTCAGAGGTTTTGAGATCTCTCAAGATCAAATACTTGGTGAAGGATGTTTCGCTGACAGAAATGTACAAGCCAGTTATGATGAACTTACAATATCCCTATGCCATACAGCAGCTTTAAATGCTTGGGAAAACCATCTAAGATATACACAAAGATACTTCAGGGACCACACGAACCCTTCACTGATTTTTTACAAAGATTAAACACAGCTATAACAAAAGCTGTGTCAGATAAAGAATTAAGAAAAGCATTAACTGAGTCCTTGGCATTCAACAATGCTAATACAGAATACAAAAGAATACTTACACCATTAAAGGTCACGTCAGCTCCTTTGGAAGAATGGATTCAGTATACTAATGGTGTTGAGTCTCTTAACTACAGTAATGAGGCTTGTATAGGAGAGACAAATCCCAGAAGTAAAAGAAGGTCCTGTGGTACCAAATGTTTTAAATGTGGTCATATAAGTAAAAACTGTACATGAGATGCTCCTAAAAGAAATACTTCTGCTAAAAATAGCCCAAACAGGAGACTCCAACTTCCTAGATTATGTAAAAGATTTAACAGAGAGCAACTGGACCAGTGAGTACAGATCAAAAATAGATATATGAGGCAACCCTTTACTGGCAGAAAATGCCTCAGGGGGCCTCTTGCAGGCCCCCAAATCAAACATGGTACAAACATTTCCAGCCCACTATGGAAGAAATTTCTCTCCAGGACAACTGAATAAACCAATGCCTAATGTAAAAACTGATACTACAATGGATGATAAAACAGCTCTGATAGATGAATCACAATTTCCAAAGAATTCAATAAAACAAATATTTTGACAGACTTCCATAAATGAACAAAGACCAAAGTTTGGAATTAGAATTAATGGCCTGTTTCTGGAGGGCCTGGTAGACACAGGTGTGGATGTGACTATAATTACACCAAAATCATGGCATCTGAATTGGCCTCTTCAAGAGGTAGATTCCAACTTCTAGGGATTGGGACCCTATCTCAGATAAAACAGAGTTTGAGATGGGTTGAATGCATAGGGACAGAAGGACAGAGAGGAAGGCTGAAGCCATATGTAACAAATGTAACATTAAATCTTTGTGGCCGAGATCTGTTACAACAGTGGAATACCCAGATTAAAATTTCTACACTCTCAGAAAAGGAATACAGACCAATGATTGTTTCTAAGAATAATATCATAACATGCTATAAAAAACATTCACCAACCATTCAGGCTGTACACAAACAGAGCACAAGTACTGTTAAACTCTCAGAAGTACCAACTGCCTTACCTTTAAAATGGCTACTCATAAACCTGTCTGGGTTGGACAATGGCCTTTGACAAAAGAGAAGCTACAAGCTTTAGAACAGCTGGTTTAAGAGCAGTTAAATGCTCAACACATTAAAGAATCTACCAGCCTTGGAATTCTCCTGTATTTGTTATTTAAAAAAAAAAAGTCTAGTAATTAGAAAATGCTAACAAATCTGAGAGTTATTAATAAAGTAATTCAGTGGATGGGCTCCCTACAGACTGGGATGCCCTTGCCCTCTCTGCTACCCAAAGAATGGCCTATAGTAGTTACTGACTTAAAAGACTGTTTCTTTATTATACCCTTACAAAAAAATGATAGAAAAAAATTTGCCTTCACAGTACCTAATTATAACAATTCCCAGCCAGTCAAGAGATATCAATGGAAGGTCCTCCCACAGGGAATGTTAAACAGCCCTACCTTGTGCCAATACTTTGTACAAAAAGCATTAGAGATAATTCGTGTAAAATTTCCACAATCCATAATTTATCACTATGTGGATGATATCCTATTAGCTAATCCAAAGTTAGACACATTTAAAAAAATGTTTTAAAAAATTGAAAAAAGTTTTACCTTGCTGGGGACTGCAAATTGATCCTAAAAAAAAAATACAAAGAAGAGATTCTATTAATTACTTAAGATATAAGATAGAGTTACAAAAAGTTAGACCCCAAAAGGTACAAGTAAAGAGAGATCAATTAAAGACTCTTAATGATTTTCAAAAGTTGTTAAGAAACATTTCCAACTTACTGGGTATCATGGAAATACCCAAAGATAGACTACAAAATTTGGCTAATACTCTAGAAGGGGACAAAGAATTAAATAGTCCAAGAAAATTATCAGTCAAAGCTGAGAAGGAATTGGCTATAGTAAAAGAGACAATTCAAAAAGCACGTGTGGATCATGTGGCAGAACTTAAATGCATTCTTGTCATATTCCCCTCCAGACATTCCCCAAATGGATAGGTATAAGATATTATGGTAGATTATTGTATATACTAGTAAACAAATTTAGTAAAATAACAGCCTTAGATAATTTGCACTGTTATTGATTCTTATATGATGATACAAATATAAACTATTTTTATATTCCTGTTTAAGATAATTTATATATTGATACAAATACAGAAATATATTTGTTATAATGTACATATATTTCTACTCTTATTTGAAATATTTGTATATTGATACAAATGTAAATTTATATCTGTCATACTGTATGTATGTTCTACCTCTGTTTAGGATATTTTGTATATTGATATATATTTAGGATTATTGTCATACTGCATATTGCACTATACATTCCTACCTCTGTTAAGATATTTTGTGTATTGTCACAATTTTGAAGTCATCATCCTTTTACTGTACATTTGCTTATAGACTGTTTACCTTGCTTACATGAAGCCTTAGTCCTTAGGTTATTTAAGTAGATAAGACTTATAGATTTATAGTCACATATGCTTGCCATCTCTATAGTTGTGTTAGTTAGGTTATTCAGATTTACAGATGCATAGGTTGGATGGACAGGTAATCTTCAAACACTTCATGGACCTTGAGAATATGGCATTTAAATAACTTAGAATTCTGTTAATGTGAGACACAATTGCTCCTGGCAACACCAATTTGATCCCAAGAGAATGTTGGGCTTCTAAGACATTTCCATTTGGAAGTATGTCTTCTTGGCACAAAATGGCCTATTGGGCAAAGAACTGCCCTTGCCTCAACTGCTGACAGTACAAATGCTGTCCTTCTCGACAAGCAGGACACAGGAAAAATGACTTCTGAAGTCTGCCAAGACAGGGTAAGATGGTCTTTCAGAATTCCTGCTTCTGAAAATGGGCTGTCAGATACGCTAGGCCTGTAGCCAATTTAAATGCACCAAAAATGCTGAGAAATATTAGGTGACTGTCCAGGCTCTATCTACTCTTGCAAGACTCCCAAAAGTTGCTTGCATCCATCTTCCATTTCTCAGATATCATTATATTCCTTCTCAGGTCTTTGATGGAATTGAAGACTAACAGTTATAGTTACAACTTAGTGTGTATATATATATATGTGTGTGTGTGTGTATATATATATATATATATCTTAGGTAGAACTTATTAAGTATTAGATTTAAGTTCTTTAGGATAGGACACCTTTTGGAATGATCTTTGTAACATGCCATTTACCTATGCTCCAGACTTCTCTGGATTTTAGTATGTGTCTCTTGTTTGATATTGTTTGTGTTGGTTGTAGTTCCATCTTATCTAGGTCATTATCCCTTATTACTCCTGGACAATATTTGATAATCATTCCTATTGTATATAGTCTTGTATTAGGTTAGAATCTTCTTATTTAGACAAAAGGGAGAGATGTAGTAGGTAGCCGTTCCAGCTTTGACCTGGAAGTACCACCCCCTTTGAGGCTTTGGTAACTGTCACACCTACAAGGCAGAGCCAAGAGAGGACCCCTGAAGACCTGAAACCCAGATGGGCAAGCTCTCTTGGTTACTGGATCCCAGACCCTGGAGGTAGACCGAGCAGAGTTCTCCAGAGAACACCGCTGGACGGCGCTACACCTTTCCCAGACCATGTAACCTATCCCTTCATTTGTAAGTGACCCCACAAAATAAACCTCCCTTTTAACTACATGGAGTTGCCTTAATATTTAAACCAATAGTTTATGATGTTTGAGTCATCCAGGGGATGCTTGACCAATGACTCATTAAGATGTAATCCGTTCTTGGCACTGGAGGTACTACTTGGTGGCATGAAATTTCTAGTTGAAGTATTGCTTCCCCCATGATATGGTGATTGTATGTAATTCCTTTCGTATATGCTGATTGTGAAGGAAGCTTCCACAGTAATAGGTTTGCACACAGCTTTCACGAAGGCCTTTAGTGTTAGTTGTTCATTTCTATACGCCATCCTTTATCCTGCCCTCTCACCCCCTCCCCATTTAGTCCTCCTATTCCATTTTATCCTTTATCTCTTTATGACATTATACTCTATTTCTCTTTCCTTGAAAGACCCTCTCCTCTTCCGTGGTGACTTACCAGTTGCCTAATATATATATTCAAATTAAAGCACACATAACTTAAGTTTAAAAGCTAACATCCACACAGAAGAGAAAACATGCAATGTTTGTCTTTGGGTGTTTGGGTTACCTTACTCAAAGATGGCTGTTTCCAGCTCTATCCATTTACCTGAAAATTACATAATTTCATTTTTCTGAATGAATAATATTCCACTGTGTAAATGTATCATATTTTCATTATCCATTCACATTATGGTCTCTGGCCATTATGATTAGAGCAGCAATGAACATGCTTCACCACTGCTGACCCTCTTGGTGCTGGAAAGTACTTTGCACTCTACTGGAGGAGAAAAGGAATCATTAATTTTACTCAGCTACAAACACTGCAGCCTAAACAGTGACCTGCACACAAGAATTACTGATGTGATAGTGGCACAAATATTATGGAGTAACCAACCATTTTTATTATTATAATTATTATTTAAAACCTATTCCATGAGACAGAACCCTTACTTGACACTATTAAGGTGGCCAAGAACATAAAACTGGTTAAGTCATAGGCCTGGGGGAAAACATACTACTATTATTCTGTTAAAGAAGCATAGCAATAAAATGACTCCTAATTACATATTGACCATGATACCACATAGAGCAGAGCATTACTCAGCACTCATCAGAGAAGCTTCTTGTACTAAATGGTAATTAACAAACATGCAGAGTGAGAGACTTTGGAACATTCAGCCCTAAATGTGATGCCTTTATCAAACCCATTCCCTCAAGGCTCAAAGATCCATGAGAAAAAGGAGATGGAAAGATTGTAAGAGACAGAGGTGATAGATAACTCCAAGAAAACAGTGTCTTCTAGATACAACAGGACTGTTACATGCATGAACTCACAAAGGCTGCTGTAGCATGTACAACACCTGCACAAGCTCAAATCAGACAAAATCCCAGCACATAAAAGGAGAAGAGCATACAAAGATCTACTCCTAATCAGGAAGCTATTTCCAATTTGTATCTGTTGGGACCATGTTGGGATCATGATTCTACAATGGAGTATCACCAGGTATATAAGCTACACTATAGGGCAGCCCAGGTCCAGGAATAGATGGCCCAAACAAAACAGACTCTATGTTTTTTTTTTCTGTCATCGTTGTTTGTTTGTTTTGTGTACGTGTGTGTGTGCACATGTGCACATTCATGCATGAGTACACTTTTGCTTTGTTTTGATTTGGTATTCATTTTTATGAATGGTTGAGTTTCTTTTCTCCATTTATTTGGTTTGATTTTCAATTTTGTTTTTAGGGGCATTTTGTTGTTTTTAGCAGGTTTTTTTATTTGGTTTTTGCTTTTGTCTTTGGGGAAGAGAGAGAAAGAACATGAAGTTGGGTGGGTAGGGTCATAGTGAGATCAGGGAGGAATTTGCAGGGAAGAATATGATCAAAATATGGTGTATCAAAAAACTTTTTCTTCCTTATATTAAAAATGGATCAATTTATTATACAATACACCCTCATTACAGTTCCCCCTACACTCCCCTCCCATCTGACTCTACTCCTTTTCTGTCTCTCATTAGAAAAGAACAGGCTTTTAAGAGATAACAATCAAACATACCAAAATAAAATATAATAAAATAAAACAAAAAACATCACATCAAATTTGGACTCTGCAAACCAACAGAATGAAAAGAATCCCAAGAAAAGGTACAAGAATCAGAGATCCACTCATTCACACCTTCAGGAGACCCATAAAAACACCAAACTGGAAGATATAGTGTGTACACAGAAGACCTGGTGCAGACCTGTGCCAGCCCTGTGTTTGCTGCTTCAGTCTCTGTGAGTTCATATGAGCTTTACTCAGTTGATTTATAGGGTGGTGTTCCCCCAGTGTTCTCCATCCCTCTCAGACTCTTACACTCTTTCTTCCTCCCTTCCACAGGGTTCCCTGAGCTGTGAGGGGAGAGATTTGATGGAAACACACCATTTAGAGCTGTGTGTTTCAAGGTCTCCATCTCTCTGAACAATGTCTGTGGGTCTCTGTATTTGTTCCCATCTGCAGGAGGAAACTTCTCTGACGATGACTGGATAAGGCACTGATCTTTGAGTATAGAAGAATATCATTAGAAGTGACTTTATCATTCCTTTTTTTTTTTTTGTAAACAAGTAGGATTTGGTTTTACCCTAGATCTCTGGGCTATCTAGTCTCTGAGTTTTGGTCACCCAAGCAGTACTGGGTAAGGGTTCTATCTCATGGAGTGGGAATTAAGTCAAATCAGACGTTGAACCAGACATTCCTCAAGCTTTTTTCCACCATTGTCCTGGAATAATTCACCAGTAGAACAGATTGTGGGTTAAAGTTTTGTGGCTGGGTTGGTGTTTACATTTCTTTTTTGGTAGCCTGCAAAGTACCTTCCCATAGCAAAAACACTAGAAAGTAGGGGTGAAGGTTCTCTGTAGGCACCAGCTTGCCCTCTCCATGTTCAATGAGTTGTGTAAGTGTTATCTTCACAAATGGGGCCTTGTGTCAGCTTGCAGAGAACAACCTATTGTTTTGGCAACAGTTTGGGTAGTTTGGGGATTTTTATGGGACTGCTTTGGCAACAACTGAATGGGACTTAACCCATTTCCAGTACTGGAAGCTTCATTTGGTGACAAGAGATGGCCAGTTGTGACTCTATCTCTTTCATTATTTGGAGACTTCATTAGGCTTTTCCTCATATATTTTAGGATGTTTCCAGTGCACTAGATTTCCATACCACCCTTCAAATGCCTCTAAATTCTAGCTCTCTCTTTGCACTCCCTCTCTCAACCCCATCCCCTCTCCTCTCCCACTGATCCTCCCATACTACTCCTGCCCCAGTCCACCCATAAAATCTATTCAATTTCCCCTTCCCAGTGAGATCCATACCCACTCCTCTTACATCCCACACTGCAGTCACCACAGTTGGATTCCAATTGTATTGGGATTGTGTAAAGAATTTGTGGTGATTGCATTTAATGGTAGAAGTAAGACCTCTGCACAGCTTTTCAGGAGAAGTACAGAAAGCTTCTAATCAAGCTTGGTTATCTGACCAGGGTCTTTTTAAAGGGCAGCTAGCTCCCTAATATTTCATAGAAATATTAAACTATTATCTGACCCACTCTTGGATAAAAAGTTTGCATAAAACTTTACAAATATCTGTTGTGAAAAACAAATAAGTTATGTATCTTCAGGGATGCAATGACCAACATCATCATGAATCAGAGCAAATGTGTTCAGCTAAGAGACTGAACTTATGGGCATTCCTTGCAAGGGGGAGCAGATGGGCTACAAGGCTCATGGGGTGCACAGAGCTCATGGGAGTTGTGGAGCTCATGAGCCTTCACAAGTTCCTTAGAAGACCCAGTAGTTTCTAGGATTACGTAAGTGCTAAGTAATTGACTGGCCTGGGACTCTCCAAAAGTCACCTAGAAGACATCCCTCAGTGGAGCTCTCCTTGAGTCACTCACACTCCTATGATTCTAGTGAGCTCACAGGCTCACACAGCTGGCTTTGGAGGTAGCCCAGTCTTGATCGTGACTTTAAATACAGCCTGTTTGTACTATACATAAGGGGAACTGTAACTTTGTTGTTGTGTGAGGGGTTTTGGGGGGAGGATTCATTTGGCTCACCTTGAACTTGATTCAGTCCCAGAATGCCCCAAAACTCATTATACTTCTGCTTTAGCTTTCTAAATGTTGGAATTGCAGGCATGCACTAGCATTTCAAGCTTAAACTGTATCTTTAGTACTTCAGGAATTTAGGTTGCTGTAACTCATATACATATATACCTATATATCTATATATACATATACATCTATACATGTGTATGTGTGTATGTATATACACATATAGGTATGTATCTATATATGTGTATGTATGTATATACACATATAGGTATGTATATATATGTATATACAAAAATATATACACATACATACATATGTATGTGACCAAAGATAACCTGAACAAGAACAACAGCAACAACAACAAAAAACCCTTAGGTGATACAAATGATATGTATCATTATATAAATAGTAAACTAACATGTATTAATCTGGATTATATTTACCTAATGAAATAGTATTCATTCATGGGCTTCTTCAAAGAAAATTCACCTGCTCATGTTTATTGAAAGCACTGTACCCCCTAAACTCTTCATGATCTGCAATGTCCTTCCATCTAGACACCTTTCACAGAGACTCTGACCTTGACTGTTTTTTTTTTTTGTTTTTTTTTGTTTGTTTGTTTTTTTGCTACACACTGTCTTGGTCCCTGTTATTTCAATATTACATGTCCATATTTTTCCTTGCTATTGATATTATAAATTGCTTGAGGGTAAGGAACTGAAATTAAATGGCATTGTGTGCTTCCAGTTTGCCTAGCACAGTGCCAATCAACGCTAACAGCTCTATTCCGTCACAGTAGAGTTGCCCGTTACCCAGGAAACGTCGAACGCAAATACCCAATCTACCCTTCATCTTAATTACTCAGGTAAAGCTAGACAGTTGTCAGGTCATTTGCATCCTCTGTCCAATGTGCTGTCAGATGTTCTCTCAATACTGAGATAGGAACTGGGTAATGGGAGCCCTCGCCTAATTCAGGAGTTTAATGTATTTGTGTTCCATAATTAGTAATTAACTGAAGCCATCTGAGAGATTCACCGTGCAAATGTGGGAGGGCAACACCGGCTTTGATTTCCTCCCGAGTTCTCTTTGAAAGCACGGGCAAAGCCGCCACTGTCCTTTATCCTGTGCTTGTGGGAATGTCACGTCTTGAGCCTCTGAAGTAGAAACGGTAATAGTTGCTCCAGAAGCGGATGACATCTAGAAGAATGACAAGTGAAAAATAATTAACAAGAATAATTAGCAAAGGGCTGAGGGAGGAGAGTTTTTATTTTATCATCTCATTTGATGTGATTAGCTTTGTCGAGAACACAGCTTGAAAAGTTACCCTGGTGTGCTCTGTTCTTCCTCCAGTCGGGAGGAAACTGATTTTTCAGCCATACTGTATTTGACGGCTGTTCCCTCCACTAACAGGAAGTCAAAAGTGGCCCACACGGCCACGGCTTCCTTGGAAAAGAAAGCCACCCAGCATCCCTCACAGCACTTCTCCAGCTGACTGAAGATGGAACACACATCAAATAAAACCCAGAAGTGGCACAGGAGCTTCTGGCAGCACAACACTCCTGGGAGCCTAGTCTCCGCGATTGTCTTGGCACCAGCTAAGAACGAAAGGAAGGAAAAGACAAGCCATCCCACAGCTCTGGATCTCTCAGCTCGCTGCTGCTTATCACTCTACTTGCCTACGAGCAAGAGGAAAATTCGCTGGTAATAGAACTGAGGCATTAACTCTCACTTCCAGGCTGTAAGGTGTTCCAGCACTGATTGCTTTATAATTGGACAAGACAGGATACAATTTTATCCAGTAATTTCCCTGTTACTGGGAAGCTGTACACACTCAAGAATGGTCCCCTGTTGAGAGAAAAGCCCTTAGTTAAACAAGTCAGCCAGACAGGAGGAGCATGCGCTGTGCTGGTAGGCCGTCTCAGGATGAAATCCTTGTCTCTTTCTCATTCTGACACTAGCAGAGTCGTCCTCGGGGAGATAATTTCTCTTTCTGATCTGAATACAGCTTATCTGCAAAATGGGGACAATCCCTACTGAGCCTGGGATTTGCATGACCGGGTCTTTGAATAAAGTGCTACTCTTTGACAGCAGTAACAATGACCTGTTATCTAAACCTGTCCCTTGACCAGCAAAACGGAGGTCAGACTTTACTTTTCTTTTTTTTTTTTAGTTAGCTTTTTTTCCTTTATTAACAAATTTTCTACTCACACCTCATGCTATCCACAGACCCACCCTCCTCCCTCCTCCCACCCCCCAGCCCTCTTTCCCAAGCCACCCCGCATCTCCACATCCCCCAAATCGAGGTCTCCCATGGGGAGTTAGCAGAGCCCACCACACTGAGCCTAGGCAGGTCCAAGCCCCTTCCCACTGCACCAAGGCTGTGCAAGGCATCACACCACAGGCACCAGATTCCCAGAAGTCTGCCCATGCACCAGGGACAGATCCCGATCCCCATGCCTGGGTGCCCCCCAAACAGTTCGAGCCAAACAACCATCTTCCGTGTCCAGAGGGCCTAGTCCAGTCCCATGGGGGCTCCACAGCCACCAGTCCACAGTTCATGGGTTTCCACTAGTGTGGTCCGTCACCTCTGCACATCCTCCCATCATGATCTCGACGTCCCTTGCCTCGATGCCCTTCAACTGAAGAATGGATAAAGAAAATGTGGTACATATACACAATGGAGTACTACTCAGCGGTAAAAAAAAAAAAAAACAATGATATCATGAAATTTGCAGGCAAATGGATGGATCCAGAAAACATCATCTTGAGTAAGGTAACCCAGACTCAGAAGGACAAACACAGTGTGTACTCACTCATAAGTGGATACTAAATGGGAGGGAAGGGATGGCCAGACTTTTCTACTGGGTTTACTATGAGATTAAAATGAGGTCCTCAAGAAAAGACAACACCCCACACTGTGTCTTTTATCTATACTCATTAGATGAAAACTCTTGGGAAGCTGAAATATAGAGGACTTCTTGAAGCCCACTTACTAAGATTTAAAAACAAAAACTGCTGAAGGTACAGAAGAGCCACGGGCACAGACATTTGCATATTCTAAGAATCTGCATATAGTATGGTAGATTCATTTACTTATTGTTTGCTTTGTTTGTTGGATCTTAACAATTTTGGCTTTTTAATGGTATTTTCTGTGTATGACTATTTTCCCTGAATGTATGTCTGTGTACTGTGTGGCTATGCCTGTTCATTCCTGGTGACCATGGCCCAGAAGAGAGTATAGGATCCCCTAGAACTACACATACGTATGGTTGTAAGCCGCTGTGTGGGTGCTAAGACCCAAACCCCGGTGTTCTGTAAGAGTAACAAGTGCCTTCAATCATTGAGCCATTGCTCTAGCTGTTGGCTTATTTTTCACATAGCCAGAAAAAAACTATGTTAAACACTGGACATTTGTTAAGTCATAAAAATTTAATTAAGACACTATCACATAATGCTGCTTCCCCCAGAACCCAAGTAAATGGAAACGTGACTGAAGTCTTCAACTAACTGTGATGGGCAGCAGGAAATAATTTGTTACAGTTTAGAACATTTGGATTTCAGGTGCAATTTGCCTAGAGGACATTTGAAGTGGAATGTGCTGAAGACAGCATAAGAAGATGTGAAAACAGTCACCCCACTTGATGCCTACATGACAGAAAGACTCTATGGTCACTTATAACCTATTAGGAATATCTCCTGCCTGTAACCAGGCTGCTCTTGCAGCTGATATCTAAATATCCTATATTCAATTCTATCTTGAGTAATATATCTTGAGCATCTGCCCCATACTTGAAACCTTGCCTTTGTTTACAGAAACCTCAGGAGACTCATGATATCTAAGCACTATTCACTCACTTGTTTAACAAACATTTTTATGCTTGTACTCTGTGTCAGTCCTGGCCTTCTAAAGTTTGTAATCTAATGAGAGAAAAGCCAGGCATATCTGTGTCATGTCATACTCAAGGAAAAATTAGGAAAGACTTATGTAGAACACAGGTTAGTTACTATTTCTACCATCATCACATAATAAATTATACAGATACTCTCAGAGAAACTGAAAGTTCAAGAAGCCTTTTCCCTCTAAGTCAGTGGTTCTCAACCTGTGGGTTGTGATCCCTTTTGGGGTTGCATATCAAACATTTATATTACAATTCATAACTAGCAAAACTAGAGTTATAAAGTAGCAACAAAATAATTTAATGGTTGTGGTCATCACAACATGAGGAACTTTATTAAAATGTCTTAGAATTATGAAGGTTGAGAACCACTGTTCTATGTAGTGGAGTTTGTCCTAGATGGTTTCATATAGAGTTATATTCCTTTTTTTGTGAGTCTTATGCAACATGATCGATTAACTCTGAAGAAATTCCAGAAAATTCTGACTTCTTCCTAACATACTAAAAATAAGAATAGTTCTCAAAAACTTTCCCTGTCCCAAATCCTAAAACTAAATAATCTAGATCAGATGATGTAGCTAAAGTTTTCCTGCCTGGCCCACAGTCAGGACAAATCTCTCTCACCCGCCAGCCCCACAGCCGCTCAAACCCGACCAAGTAAGCACAGAGACTTATATTGATTACAAACTGTATGGCCGTGGCAGGCTTCTTGCTAACTGTTCTTACAGCTTAAATTAATCCATTTCCATTAATCTATACCTTGCCACATGGCTCGTGGCTTACCGGTATCTTCACATGCTGTTTCTCATCATGGCGACTGGCAGTGTCTCTCCCACCCAGCTTCCTGTTCTCTCAATTCTCCTTTCTGTTAGTCCCGCCTATACTTCCTGCCTGGCCACTGACCAATCAGTGATTTATTCATTGACCAATCAGCAACACATTTGACATACAGACCATCCCACAGCAAGATGAGATCACCCAACTTTCATTACAATGCCTAAAACATCACACACACACATGGATTGTTGATTCAATAAATGAGCAACAAAAGGCCCCATAATATAAGAGAACATGGAAATACTGAGGAGGGTGGAGCATTCAGAGGAACAGGAGGAACTCAAGTCAGGCAGACAGGTTGCTTCTATAAGTATTTTCCAGTCTTGGTTCCAACGCCACCTACGATCAACCCTTTCAAAGCATCCACAAGAATTAAAGAGAGCCCCCGATATGAACGTTCATTACCAATCAATTGCACCAACAGGCAAAGCCAGGAGGAGGGACTGAAGTGTGCGAACAGGGCAGGCTGGTGCTTGGTGTGCTGTTCATGACTGTGAATGTGTAAAAGCTAATCCCTTCTTCAACTAGCCTTCATTCCTGGGATCCAAAACCCCCAAAATGTCATTTATCAGTGCCATTTACCCCATGACCTCTTCTCATGACAAAACCCTAGGCCATACTTTCACCCATCCCACCAAACAGATGCTACCTGCTTTCCTAGTCTACTATGACTGGCCAAGTGCACTGGCAGAATACTTTTGCATCGTTTTGTTTTACAGATGTCATTATAAATCAGTGACTTCTTGTCCTTCTGATCTGTAATATTGCCAAACCATACTTCTGTCCTTTTACAATGACTTACCTCTAGCTCCCATTTTCTTCTACTATTAGCTCCAAGTCTCATCTATACAATGTTTCCGAGAGCTTCTTTCCTTATTTTTAATGACCAAATTCACAAGTTAAGTTAGGCCTATGAATATTCTGTTCAGTTGCTCATCCTGATATCATAGATATTCCCACTATGGTGTGCTTCCCCCCTAATGAATAGCTGAAACGTCTCTTGTTCTGTCTATGCTAACCTCTCAACTGGTAATCTACCTCCTGGTTATTCACTTCACAAATTATCCCATCTATACACACCAGCCTTCCATCACAATAATTAAATACCTGAGATGAACAACTTAGAACAGGAAAGGATTTCTCTAGCTCATAGTCCTAGTCCACAGATGGCTGGCTCCATGAGTGACTGGTCTCATTGCATTGGTCCTGTGGTGAGGCTACATAATGGCAAGGACACATACAATAGGAATAAGAAGTGATTGTGGCCCCACAATCTCCTTCAAAGACATATCACTACTAACTTTAAGACCTCCTACTAGGCCTCAACTCCCAAAAGTTTCAATGTCAGTATGCTAAACTAGAGACCAAGCCTTTGGCCCAGAGACCCTTGAGACTCATTTAACACTTAGACTATAGGGCCATCTTCTGTATTGCAGACCTTTACTATGTAGTGGTAATATAGAAATACGCTTAAGGCTCATTTACTGGAAAAAAAAAAGAATAACCCTATATTTCTTTAGTTATCTTAACACATAAAAAATGATTTCTAGAAACATGACATTTTAAAGAAGTTTTTTTAAAGAAAAAACTGATTATGCTAATCACCTTAAATTAGTCAATCAGCCCTTATTGAATGAAGTATAAATTCTGCATCACTGCATTCTAGGTTCCTCATGACCTGTCCCTGCTCATCCTTTCTTATCTCTTAATGACCTCCTTTAGCATCCTGTGAAACATTGAATCACTTGCCCACCAAGCCCTATCACTGTTCTGTATCTATAATGGGTTTTTCTCTTCTCAGGATATGATGCAGATCAAGAAATAGTGACATCAGATAATTCTCTGGAGAAGGAAAGTGTGGGCAGTGCATCACCATCAGCCCTGGCTTGTTAAGATCTTTCCAGTTACCCTGAGGTCAATGGTAATTACTAAAGCATAGCAAAGAGGGATTATATGAGGTTCCAATGGAGATCACCAAGTGAGAGGAGACAGAAGAAGATTGTGATGAAGAAATGTAAGACTTGACCATTTGCCAAAGAAGCCTGAGTGGCACCTGGGAAGGACTTGAGATAGAGTAACATCTGTGGATATGTGCCCTCAAAGATCCCTACACAGAAGTCAAGGATAATGCAGAAGAGTCCCCTTAGCAAAGGTGTTCTCCTCGTCCCAACTTCACCCAGGGTCTTCTTATGGATCAGCTGTTGACAATCCTGCTGTGTCAGTTTATTGAGAATCCCCTACCCTTGGCATCAGATGACCCTCAACACCCCATCAGATTTCTCATCCCACCCCACATCATCCTTGATCTCCTGGTGTTTACCTGCCCAGTAAGAATCTTCTTAAGTAAATTTAGCCCAAGTCCTCAACATCCTGAGCACTAATATGACAAGCATATGCCACTATGCCCACCTCTCTATAATTTCCTGCCCACTGACATCTAACCTATTTGTCTACAATTCCCTTTTTTCAGCATTTCATTTAGAATACAGACCTATCTTTGTCCCATGCTTCAAATTTCCATTACAGCATGCTACCTGAGTAAAGCTTTCCTTGGTGCCTTAAAAAGGTCTGTGATACTTTTTATCTTTAGCAATATGATCACTGTAATCACAGTTATAGAGATATACTACATTGGAGTTCATGGTCTTGGTATAGAGGAAGATCCAATGTGACCAATATATTTAATAGCTATTGAATTGTTTTTCATCTAAACAGAAGCAATGATAGACTAAGAAGAGAAAATAAAAAAATAAAAGAATTTAGAGTCAACAGGGAGAATTTGAAATACAGAAAGATAGTGGGTAAGCTGCCAGTGGGTTTCAAGAAATTTGAATAGACTGGAAGTAAAATGGACTGGGTGAGTCTAGGAACTTCTCAATCCCAAAAGGTTGGTGAGGGCAAAATGTGTGTGTGTGTATTTATGAGCTGAAAAGGAGCCTAGAAAATTCTTCTTGAGGGGTAGAGCAGTGACTATTTTAAACTGAGAGCCACAGACTATCACATGCTCTCAAAATTGCTATTAGAGCACACAGCAGCTCAAAACACTATGTATAGCTGGGCATCATTATGTTCTTAAAAAGCTTTCCTCACAGCAGAGTGCAGCAGCTGGGCCTCTGGCCACACTATGTTGTCCTCTGGGCAGACAGGGTAGGGGAATCCATGATCTGAGGTCAAATGGTGGCTGTTGTGGGATGGTCTGTATGTCGAGTGTGTTGCTGATTGGTCAATAAATAAATCATTGATTGGCCATTGGCTAGGCAGGAAGTATAGGCGGGACAAGGAGGAGAATAAAGCTGGGAAGTGGAAGGCTGAGTCAGAGAGACACTGCCAGCCACCACGATGACAAACAGCATGTGAAGATGCCAGTAAGCCACGAGCCACGTGGCAAGGTATAGATTTATAGAAATGGATTAATTTAAGCTGTAAGAACAGTTAGCAAGAAGCCTGCCACAGCCATACAGTTTGTAACCAATATAAGTCTCTGTGTTTACTTGGTCGGGTCTGAGCGGCTGTGGGACTGGCGGGTGAGAGAGATTTGTCCTGACTGTGGGCCAGGCAGGAAAACTCCTAGCTACAAATGGCACCCAACGTGGTGGCAAGAGTTTCCACCTAAAAACTGAGAAAAAAGATTCTAAAACAGAGCTAAAAACAGTTCCTGATTGTCTCTCTCAAATGAGAGGCAGCTGCCGGTTTGAGCAACTGGTGGGTTCCTAGCCTGCGCACTCGACCTGCTGCGGTATGGCGGGAATGAGACCTCTTCAAGTGGCACATTAAACTGTGTGGTAGATTTAGCCTTTGCTAATACAAAACATAAAAAGAGGTTTCTGGGCTACACGCTGCTTGGATAAAAGCATAGACCCACGATAGCTCCCAGAGTTGGTGGTAAACTACCACCGCCATGTTGGGAAGCTGAGGTGAGCGGAGCCAGCAGTCACAGCTGCTTCTGTTTAAAGCAATAGATTCACAATAAGACAGATTCAGATGTAATAGTTTACAATGTGTGTGAAATATATGTAGGCTTGAAAGAGACAAAAAAGGTGATATATATATATAGTTAGATAAACAAATACATAGTTTTAAAAAATAAAGTGTTTAAAGAGACAGTAAAATTAATTTTAAAAATAAGCCATGAAAAGATGAATATTACACAGAGAATCTGGATTGTGTTGTCTTTGGGATTTTTAACTGCAGAAAAACATTTGATCGTAAAAGATGTTGAGTTAAACCAACATGTATATTTTAAAGATACCTTGACTTCAAATTTTGGATATAAGGTTATGTTGCTTTGGAAAAGAGTCTCTGCTTTTGTTCCCACAGAAAGCCAGAGGCTATGGATTTGTTCCAGATTAAGATACATCAGGTTTGACCAGCCAAGACTCCCTGAAAGGTCTCTGATGACACCATGGCCCAGATGATTCAACATCCAGAATGGTTTCAAGGCAACTGGCTCAGATGATACAGCCTCACGGACTACTCCATAATCCTAAAATTTTCTTTGTGTCCCCATAAGATACAGCACCCCTCTCCAGCAGGAAGTAGTAAGAGAAGCTACGCCCAAATTCCCAAATTACATGTAATTTTACTTTGTTAAGGTTAAAACCTTCCTTTTTGGGAAAAAAAAAGAAAGAAAGAAAAGGGGAAGTGCTGTGGGATGGTTTGTATGTTAAGTGGTCAAGTGTGTTGCTGATTGGTCAATAAATAAATCACTGATTGGCCATTGGCTAGGCAGGAAGTATAGGCGGGACAAGGAGAAGAATAAAGCTGGGAAGTGGAAGGCTGAGTCAGAGAGACACTGCCAGCCACCATGATGAGAAACAGCATGTGAAGATGCCGGTAAGCCACGAGCCACGTGGCAAGGTATAGATTTATAGAAATGGATTAATTTAAGCTGTAAGAACAGTTAGCAAGAAGCCTGCCACGACCATACAGTTTGTAACCAATATAAGTCTCTGTGTTTACTTGGTTGAGTCTGAGCGGCTGTGGGATTGGCAGGTGAGAGAGATTTGTCCTGACTGTGGGTCAGGCAGGAAAACTCTAGCTACAGATGGCCTTAAGGAAGGGAATAACAGAAGGGAATAAATTCTCCAATGAAAACTGAATTCACTGACATTAACTAAATATTCAAGTATTGGTTGTAATTTCAATTCAATCTTGTAAAATTTTGAAGTCATACTTATTCTAAAAGTGAACCCAGCTATTTGTAAAAGACTCTTTATAAGACTTGGAGGAAATAAACGTTTACTTAGTTTCACAGAAATGATTATGAACATTTTCAATTCTCAATCGCAATCCATGGAGGAGCAAGACTTGGAAATTCTGAGCTAGTGGTGAGAATGTCAGCAATCGCTGTCCCGTCCATGCTGCCTAAACATTCTAAAACAAAAACTCATCACTGCCTATTCCTATGACGGTCTGGATTTGAAAAAGAAGAGACACATTATCTTCATTCAACCCTAGATTTGCAGATATCTCAGGAAAAGCTGATTGTGGAATCCTGGCTGATTTCCATAACTAAAGCAATGTGATTAAGTTCCTATAGGCTTTAGATAATCTCTCAAGCTTTTTGGTTCTCATAATCAGGTCAGAGTTTCAATCAATGAAGCTCTTCTCACACTATTGACTGTATAAAGAATTTTAGCACCAAAAGGCAAGCACTACAGTGAAGCTGAGCAACAGCCTTTAAGATTCAGTACTTAAAACTTAGCTAATATGACAGTAGAATCTAGCAAAGCATGGGCAATCCCATGTTAAGGCATGAAGGTTAGGGGCAGAATTGGGGGAATCAAACAGAATGAGTCTTCATGTTACTTTATTTTCCACTAATTGCAATGCTCTTTCTCTGATACCTCATCCTAATTAAGCCATCTGAGCTTTAACAGCTTCTACTCTAGCCAAAATTTGCTAGGTGAGTTATTTAGCCAATTTAAATCATGTTAAAGGTACCATTAATTATCCATACAACTAAGTCTGTCAAGGTATTTTTCTGCTATAAAAAGCAAAAAGAAAGAAATAGAAGCACAGACGTGAAAGTAGCTTGGGTAACTCACCCTTGATCTACTCACTCACCATTAAAAAGAATATCGGACTTGGGACAGAGAAGGGAGGGGGATAATTGGAGGCAAAGATCAGAGATGGGAGAGTTAAAAAAAAAAAAAAAAGTTCTAGTGCCTGTCATAGGAGACATTGACAATATTAACTCCTCTCTAGGACTATTTTGCTGAATGGCTCTGGGGAAAACCTGAAGGCAGCCTTTCTCTGCTGCACAGGGAAGAAAAATGGAAAGAGAAGAAAAATGTGTTGGGAAGCAAAGAGGTGAGCAGGGTGGGAGGAACAGGCAAACAACAAATAAATCTCCTGATAGTGTTTTGGATTGATAGATAACACTTCATTCTAAAGCATTTCTCAAAATCCCACACATATAGTTTTACCAAAAAAATGTAAACCTCCCCCCAGGAATAGAGAAAAATTTGGGAAAGAGGGGGGCACAAAAAAATTCTCTTATGAGCTTGGAAAGGGGGGGCATAATTCAGACCAGTTTCTGCTGGCCAAAACATTATAGAAAGGATCACAGACTCTTGAATTCCCCCACAGTCCAAGAAAAGCCCTATTTTTTTTATTGACTCATCTGTCTAGCACTCCATTTGTTTGGTTGAAAGGTTGAGTCACAGCCCTGCTGGGAATAGACTCTGTCCCAGAAAACCATGCTATAACAAACGTTATGGCCAGTTCCCTAAATCAAAGGCTAGGAAAACCTTGACTTGCTCTAAAGCTGTATTTCCTCAGTGCTCACAATCTGAACCTGGCTCCAAGCATCCATTTTATGGTGAGTTATTGCCACAAAATCCTCCACAGAAGCAGGAAGCCCTTGAAACACTTCAAAAGTTCATGTTCCAAAAGGATAAGACACCAAGATCACAATTCACAGCTAAAAACTTCACTGCAACCAGGAAAACTTGCTCACTCCCACCTACAAGACTTCATATGGTGGCTCTGTATGCCACTCCTTAATCTTTGTATAGATAAGAGCAGTTTGTATTGTTCTGGAGTGCTTTTACATGGCATCACATTTATACGCTTTATCCCTTTTAAGAGCTGAGACACTATTTTGCAGGCTACACAAGCACATAACCACAAAACAAATGTTTTCATTCCTCCCCTACTCATTCTTTGAGAACACAAGCATCCTGTAAGTCTCTTGGAAAATGTTTTAGGCAGCAGCACAGGACTTCTCACATGCAAACCAGGATGTAATCAATTCTCCTAGCCATTACTCCACTTTTTAATGCCTGTTGCTTTTACACTTTGTGACCAACATCAACAGTAGACACTCTGCTGCTTCATGGCCACCATCAAAAATGGGTACTGCTCATTGAGCTGCTTTTGCTGGCACTGGACAGGATATCAACATCCATACCATGTCCGATACCTGAATTTTCATCTCCATTAACTCCATAGCCCCTATAACCTACTGTTACCTCCAATATTCCCCTGACAACTGTAACCAATCCAGTAACTTTTGTTGCCCAATGTACCATCAACAATGGAGCTACCATGACACTTCTCTCAGGACTGTAGATTTTATCATGGCTCTACTGATAGAAAAAATAAATATCTTTATAACTTTGGTCAACGTTTTATTGTAATCCTATTATGCCAAAAGCAAGGTGTGTTTGTCTCCATCACAGAAGATTGACAAATGGCTGCAAAAAAAAACATAGTTGCTCCTGCAGTTAAGATACATTCCTTACCTTCACATTCAAGGCATTGTTACAGTTCACAACCATTTTCCAGTCAAGTCTAGAGACCAGATCTCCCCTCCACTTCTGTTGCTACTTCCCCCACCCATCATGAGATCATATGAACCCTAGCCTTTGTAAACACTCCTTGGGTTGGTGCTTTGGCAACGCTTGTGGCATTCTGCAATCCCTCTCCATGTGACACTAGAAAGTTTCATAAGTACAACTCAGAATCTAACACTCCCTTGCTTAGAAGCTTCTGGTATTTCCTGTCTTACTCAACTCACCAACGCTATGTGATGAGTTCCAGCGAATTCTCTGCCTTTGCTGCACACACTCTTGATGCCACCAACTTGTCATCAGTTACTTGACCCTTTGCAGTTTCCTAGGCAGACATAAAATACCTCCGCTCAATTTAAGCCTGCTGCAGGTTGGAATCCCACAGTGAGAAAGAGATACACAAATGTGTCTTTTCTTTCTTTGATAGCTCTCCATATCCACCAATATTCCTTTTTCTTTCCTCCTTGCCATGCCTCCCAGTTCATTCTGTGGTGAAAGGGAAAAAAGAAAGAAAAGCATACAGAGAAAAAGTTCCCAAGACTGGCACCAATAACATCTCTAGTGGAGTGGTCTGGCCCAGGCAGACATCTGAAATGTTCTTTCCTTTCTTGGCGCTTCAATGGATTCTTCAAAGGCCATGACTACCCCATCCTAGATATGTCACCCTTGCAGAAATAAGTATTCATCCTCCGTCTGAGTGCTAAGGAGACCTTTTTGATCTCCTTTGCAATTGATAGGACTCCGTATAGGTTCCTTATATTGGGATATACTAATTTTCTCAGACATTCCTATACCCTTCTTTAGACAGGCCATGATCTCTCTCTCTCTCTCTCTCTCTCTCTCTCTCTCTCTCTCTCTCTCTCTCTCTCTCTCTCTCTCTCTCTCACACACACACACACACACACACACACACACAGAGTTTATTACAGGGTATGGTCTAGGTAATTTGACAACCAGTGGCTGCTGCCTCACACTGGAGAGACCAACAATCTGGTAGTTGCTTAGTTCATGGGACTGAATGGCTCAGTAGTTTCAGTCTAAAAGCCTAAGGATTCTCGGAGAGCAGTCAGTCTTCAGTCTAAGGTGGAAATCCCAAAGAAGTTGGTTCAAATTCCAAGAAAGGAATGCATCAGCAAAAGGATGGATGAACTGGTCAGGGAGAATGAAAGTTTCCTTCTTCTCTCTTCTTTTGTCTGGGCTGCTGAAGGAGCCACTCACCTTTAGAGAAGGTCTTCTTGCTTCAAATACTCTGATGAAGAAGACCTTCCCAGGAGAGCTGAGCAGCTTAGGCTTTAGTAGATTCCAGAGGCAATCAAGTTGACAATCCAGAGCAGCCATCACAGCTGGTAAGGAAGCCATTGCACCCAGAGTAAAATAATATTGAGCTAAAAAGTTAAATTCTACTAGTTGGTTTAAGCGCTTGATATTATTGTTTATTTCACATTTTATTTCCCTTAATAGATAACCTCTGTGAAAGATTCTAAACCATGAGAAAACATAATATAAAATCTAATTTCTCTTTGTTAGGATATGGTT
Organism: Peromyscus californicus insignis; assembly: GCF_007827085.1. NCBI lineage: Eukaryota > Metazoa > Chordata > Mammalia > Rodentia > Cricetidae > Peromyscus > Peromyscus californicus. The sequence goes on from NW_026294525.1 coordinate 43,572,717, forward strand.
TTTTTTTCTGAGACAGGGTTTCTCTGTGTAGTTTTGGTGCTTGTTCTAGGTCTTGCTTTGTAGACCAGGCTGGTCTTGAACTCACAGAGATCCACCTGGCTCTGCCTCCTGAGTGCTGGGATTAAAGGCGTGCATCACCACTGCCTAGCTAGGATATGTTTTTAAAGGCAATATTTATGTAGGCCAGTCTGGCCTCAAACTTACTAAATTATGTAGCCCCCAGAGTGGCTTGAAACTTAAGTTTCCTCCTATCTCGCCTCCCTAATGCTGAGATAACAGTTTGGTATCTAGCATGGTGTCTGGCCTTGTTAGGATTTTCATTGCATGTGCAATTCTGATCATTTTCCATAATTGCAATAGAGATTGATTATAAAAAGAAAACATTGGATATTTACAATGAGAGTATTGTCATGCTTTTCCTTTTCTTATTCTTGCCTCCTCTTCCTCTTCATCCTCCTCCCCCCTCTTCCTTCTTCATTTTGCTCTTATTGATGGTCTCATGTCAGAAAGATATTTCGTCAGAATCAAAGAAAGAGCAGCTTTCAACTGGCTGGTTCAAGAAGAAGGTCTAGTTTGATTTGCTCTGCTATATGGCATTGTAAGTTACCATGGATACTCTCTGCATAACTCTGATCTAGCATTAATTATGGCCCTAGCAACCTGGTGTTTTGGAGATGTGACTTACTGGGTGACATGACTCTTCCAGAACTGAGTACCTGGGAACATAGCTTTTCTCTCCAGGTGAACGTCGAGAACCTGCGCATTATTACAAATGACACCATAACAAGAGAGCCAGGGTGCTAAAGTATGGTATGGTGTCTCCTAACAGCCTACTAGTTAAAGGCCTAGATCCGTGCCCATGTCCCTGTTGGGAGGAACTTTAAAAAGTGGGACATACAGAGAAATGTCTAGGCCATTCGAGAAGTACTTTTAAAGATGATATTTGGATCTAGGTACCATCTATAAAGTAAGAAAAATAGCTCAATTCTACCACACAGTTACTGCCAGGGTGCTGTCTCTACCCAAGAGCAACAGTGCCAACTGACACAAACTGAATTTTCTGAATCTATGAGTCAAAATAAACATTTCCTCCTTATAAATTGATTATCTTAGATACTTTGTCAGGGATGGAAAGCTAACTAATACATCAGGGTCTATGAAAATGGTGGGTTAAGTATCTTTCCAGCTCATTTTTCACTTTTATTTAGATGCTGATGTCAACTCTATGCTCTACTGGGATCTATAATAAACCCTGAAAACAAGAACTCTGAAGTGTTTATAAAATCTATGTGCTTATGCTCTCCTTTGTGGACTCATAAATTAGCATTCTAGGCCAAATGGACTAAACCAACATTCTTTTCTGCAACTTCATTAACTTATACTTGCCATGTGAATAAATATATATGCTGGACCACTTATTTTCAACTATTACCTATTAATTTTGAATATGGCCTACTTTCTTCATTGATCAAAGTGGTGCTAATGAAGATTGATATACTAAGTCTATGTGCAAAATATTTTAAAGACTGAAATGAACAGAATGTGTGTATTGTGGTAAGAATGAAAAGCAAACAGTGTACGTTCAGCTGAGGCTGAGGTGAGGAGTTTCAAGTACCCTTATACTACCAAATGATATGCTAGACTTCCTGAGTAGGTAATGAAAAGAAAGCATTAACAACCACGGGGACCTTCATATGATCAGGTCTCCTCAGATGTATAGTAAGAAAAGTATTGTCCACTAAGAAATTGAGTAAATCAAGATGTGATGCTTCCATATGAGATTTTGGGAAATACACATGTTTTACAGGATGGAGGAATTTCTAAAACCTGCCCTCAAGTAAGTGAGGCTTAAGTTATTTTTCCAATTCATAAGTGCTTATGAAGATGCCTTTCTTAGAATGACCCAAAGCAGTCACTATGGCCTTACATCCGAATTCCTGTACTCGTTCTAGAGCTCGGCCGTGACATGTCTATAGGTCCTGTATATAGACCACAGACACTCCAAGATCCCATTTACCTGATTGGCTCAGTCTCACATCTCAGCAAAATGACCCTGTCAATAAGAATGTGCTTAGTATTCCCTGCTTCCAGTAACAGAAATGACAAATAGATTTATGTGGTTATTTTTAAATGAAACACTAATACTTCCCCTCATGGCAAAATAAAAGACATTTGTTTTTCTGAGTCTGATACCTTTTTAGAATATGAGAAAGAACAAAGGAAAACCAATGCTTCAGACTTATTTAATTAATAACTTTTAGCTATCTAGGAGCAGCAAGCTTGAGACCAAGCCCATCACCTGCCATGTTCTAAAACACATTGCAAGTTACTGTGCCTCTGAATCAAGAGCTGGCTCCTAAGTATGTCCTGACTGGGGTCTGCAGTGCTCTCAAGAGACCAGCCCCAGATGCACTGATTAGGAGGGAGTTCTAGAGGACAGATAAACCTTGCCATGTTGCAAATAAGCATCATCACACACAGTGAGTGGGGGCAGAGTATGCAACAATTACCGCAATCCCCAATGAGCTGTCAAACAGTAAGCCCACAGGGGTGACTTCACCTGTTTGCCTTGCTTGATCTAAAACCAAGGGAGAGCCATAAATTCAAATCAGCATTTAAAGCTTCTCAATTGATTACTACATAAAAAGACAGAGAGCAATTGTATAATCAACTCACACACAGGTAACTAAATATATTGCCCTTACCAGATTCACTGGTGTAAAACACACAGCCTTTTCTCCCCAAACTAATGTTGAAAGCAGCTTTATATCATTTTCTTGCAAATGTAATATCTAGCAGACAAATGGCAGTCCTAGAAGTCAGCTCTTTGGGTCAGATAATAACATATATACAGTGAAATTTGCTTGTGGTGAACTAACAGCCACAAGTAAAGCAGAATTAAAAGCCTGTGTTGTGTTTCTGTCCTTTACATATATATTAAAAATGTTTTTGAAGGTCAATAACTGAATTTTAAAAAGAGGCTTTCCCCCCAAATTGCTTGGCTTCTTTTGTTGTATTAAAATATGTAAACTAAATTCACAAGGTGGCATACGTTGGGACAGTGACTTATGAAATATATTTGAACTCACAAGGTATTAATTAACACCTGAAGCTATACAAATTGCCATATAGCATAGCAATTAAAAACAAAAATAACTCTCTCACATAAAAATCAGAAAGTAAGAACATCCTGGATGCCAATAATACATTCCTAAAAATTCTTCATGAAAACCTGGGTCAGTGTAAAGCTGGCATCATGATTTAAACTCTGGATTTGTATACTTTACTAGAAAAAATATAAACACAGTTTTTAAAATCTAGAATAGCAATGTAGAGTACCCTTCTCTTTTGTTGGGTAAATTAGAAGGATGAAAAGAAGATTCTAACCCCAATGACATTTCCAAATGCTCACACCTTCTCATAGGACTGACTGTCCACAGGAAAATCAGCTTGCTCAGAACCTCATGAGATTTCAGGGTTCTGTTTTTTCAGACTCTCCATCTGTTTAGTAAGCACAGCCTCTCAAACCTCAGTTCCACCTTGACTATAGTATCCATGTCTAACAGAATGGTTAAAAGTGGAACTTTGTCCTTCTATTTTAAATGAATAGCAATCAATTTGATTTTTAAGATATATGGCCACTTGCTAAGAACTCTGGGTATATTTGCATAAAAGTCATAAAAGCTGAAACTTTTAATGATCTGGTATTTCCACAGCAGACTGAGACTTCAGAGACTGTCCTTTTCATGCTCCTTGAAAGTCATCTAAGGTGGATTCAACTTGATTTTTATAGACATTGGGTGCACAGTCAACAGACTTTCCCAAAAACAGAGTACACTGTGTTACTAGGCAATAGGGTTGTAGTAGAACTAGGAGGTCAATATTAGACTGCAGAGATAGTGAGAACAGGAAGTGGAAGAGAGGCTTGTTGCTCCAATGAGCTAAGAGCAATGGTATCAGCATGACTTGGAAATGGATTGTAAGTGCAAAATCTTGTACTATATTCTAGATCTACTGAGCACAGTGGCTTTTCCCTATAATCCCAGCCCTTGAAAAACAGAGGCAAAAATGATTGATCTAATAAACCACGCAATGAATAGCTAAGTCCTAGCCACAAAGTCAGCACTGACACTCATGAATTAACCTAAGATTCTTGATTCCACTCATGTTATAGCTAAAGAAGTGAAGAATCCAAAACACTAAACTGTCTTAAACATCTGATTGAACTAGGACAGCATCCAAACATGGGTGCTTAGCACTACACTAAAACAAGTAAATAATAATGAACCCCACTCATCATCTTATGCATCTGTTGTAAAAATCGTTCAGTTTTCAAGCAATCATTGGATACCAATTTTGGTGGTTTGAAAGAAAATGGCCCACAAAGAGAGTAGCACTAATGGGAGGTGTGGCCTTGTTGGAGGAAATGTGGCACTGTGGAGGTGGGCTCTGAGGTCTCACATATGGTCAAGATTCTTCCCAGTGTCTCAGATCACTTCCTGTTGCCTGCAAGATATAGAACTTTCAACTACTTCTCCACCATCATGTCTGTCTGCATGCCGTCATGTCCCACCATGATGATAATGGACTGAACCTCTGAACTGTAAGCAAGTCACCCCAATTAAATGTTTTCCTTTGTAAGAGTTCCTGTGGTCATGGTGTCTCTTCACAGCAATAGAAGCCTTGACAAAGACACCATCCTTGTGGCATAATGAAAAACCTTTGAAAGTTTTAAATTTTCAATTAGAAACATTCTAGCTCCTAAAGTTGTAATCAGTTTTCAAGAATTAAAAAAGAATGTATTAATGAAGTGTGCATGAGTATATAAAGTAGTATCATTCTTTGTGGTGATATATTGTATATCAAATAAAGCTTGCCTGAGGATCAGAGAACAGAGCCAGCCACTAGATTAAACATAGAGGCCAGGCAGTGGTGGCACACACCTTTAATCCTAGCACTCAGGAGGCAGAGATCCATCTGGATCTCTGTGAGTTCAAAGCCACCCTGGACTACATGAGATTGATTCAGTCTAGGAGAGAAACAGAGCCAGGCAGTGGTGGCACATACCTTTAATCCCAGAACTTGGGAGTCACACACCTTTAATCCCAGCACTTGAGAGATCATGCCTTTGCTGCCAGTATTTGGGAAACACACACGTCATTAATCCCAGCACTAGCAAGGAAGTGAAATGGCTGGGTAGAGAAAGGCATATAAGGCGTGAGGAGACAGAAACTAGAGAGGTTTTCTGTTGAGGCTTTTAGTCAGAGAATTCATGGAGATAGGATCTCATCTTCCATTCGGCCTGAGAATTCAGTAGTGGTAAGAAGTTTCTCTAGTGGCGTGTTCCTTTGTTTCTCTGATCTTTTAGCATTTACCCCATTATCTGGCTCCAGGATTTTTATAAGACCATTTAGGATTTTGTGCAACAGTTGTTAATAGAAAAATATTCAAAAGAGTCAGAGCCCTGTTTACCATGCTCCATGGTCTGCTCATCACATCTAACACAAAACAGAAAAGCCAGCTTTCAGGACTCTTCATTGATAATTATGGCTATAGATTATGACCATTAACACTGAAGGCTGGTGTCACAGACTTCTACCAAAGAGATTTGTTTTATGTTTGTCATGTTTTTTTCTTAAACCAAGACATTAATTTCTGACTGTGAAAATATCAAAGTACTTTGTTATTTCTTCATATCAAAAGTATTTTTAATAAATGTATGAAAACTGCAAGCTCACCAAAAAGACGAATTCCAAATGCAAAGAAAGAGCTTGGAGCTAAATTTGTCCATATTTGTGGAATAATACACAATTAAAGTTCTCCCCCAAGGAGAAATTAGATCCAGCTTGGAAACTATTACAGGAAATTGCTGCTGTAGCTTCCCCAATTACATACAAAGTATCAATCATTTAGCAAGCCCAAGACATTGCCAAATTTACACTAATATATTCTATGACATAAACACTCTTTTAGATAAGTTTAGACATTTTTATGCTTGAATCTCTTATCCTTGTCCACAAAGTGAGTATTTTACTTCCCCAAATTATAATAAATAGATCCATTCTGTCCTGTCTTCATTAACCTTTAGTTGGGTATGATTGCATTTTTTTCTACAACCCTAAGGGACAAAACCAAAGAATAAGAAAACAGGCAGATGGGACATAATCTGAGAGAGCCTTTTCTACTGACTTCACCTTTCCTAAACAGTTCAGGAAACTGTGATACTACATACAGTCATTATGAACCATACTGTGTTATAATCAAAAAAAGGAAATTCAATTGCAACTACTATAAATTAGTAAGTTAGATGTAAATATTTTATTTCTATATGCTTCAAAAGATTGTGTTAGCATTAATTCATCAGAAAACTCTGTGAACTCAAATTCTTTATTCCCTAATCCCTTTGTTAATCTTTATTAAAAAGAAAGATATGAGACAAAGAATAAAATGTCTTAATAATTTTACAAAAATTTATCATATTATTCTAATATCTTACCACTAGATTATATAAATCTATTTATTAATTTAGCTTTTAAGCCCAAGCATATGATGTTTTCTGATCTTCTAAATGTCATTCTGCATCTCTAGAAGGACCTAGAACCACTTACTTTGATATGGTAGAGAATGCTGTGATGTTCTGAGATGAAGTTGTGTATCTTCCCACACAGTCTCAATTGACTGGCTTCCAATGCTGATGAGCATAGGGACCTTCATAAAATTTTCAGCTCACAAGCTCTTTTATTTGAGATGTTTTATCTACTCAATGCCCCAAATCTTATTTTGCAAATGCTGTGGTAAGATTTTAAAAGTGAGGAAAGCACATTCTTTATACTAATTAGAATGGAACACACTAGGCCCTTGACAATCATTTCAGACAGTTCCTGGAACTTTTCACAACCCTCAGATTTTAATGTATTACCATAGAGACTCCCAAACCTGTACAGAAAGCAGCCTATTTGAGGAGGGTGTGGGATGCTGGGGAGCCAGCGAAGCTCAGTCACTATGCTGTATTTGTCCAATCACCACCACACTAGCTCCTAAGATCTCACAAGGCAAATGCATGCCTCAGAAAAAATACACATTATTTTCTGATATGTATTTTCAGTTTCATTATGAAGAGGAAAACAAAATGTTGCCATGTACATGTCAAAATAGCAGATTATACAGGATGTTCTGGAAGGAAAAAAAAAACCAAGAAGTTCAGTGAACTATTACTCTCTCTAAAGTCATTGGTGGGTGATGAAAGGGGATGACAGGAAATCTGCAGACAGCTTTCAGTACAATACTGTTCGGCACCAAAATGACAAAACCACACATGTAGAGACTTTAAAAATTCTATTAAAAGACAAAACAGCTGAGTTCATTTCAGCTTAAGGGAAAAAGATATAATGTCCACAGAAGAGAAGAATATATTTCTGAAGAAGAGTAATTGAATATTTTCAGTTAAGATGAGATTAATTTGATATTCAAGAACATACTTATATCTACGTAAATCCTGCTATTCATATAAAGGTTTTGTTATGAGGACACATTTTTAAAAGCACTGTAGTAAACTAGTGGTTTTTTGAAAAGATCTCGTCTGAGAATGGACTACAAAATGAACCAAGTTTCCAATTGAAAGAGAAGAAGTTGAAGGCAATTTTTTCCATCTGTCAGAAGGTATACAAAACAATATAATATTTCTAACACAGGAACCAGGGAACTACAGAGATCCTAACTAGTGATTCCACACTTTGGTCTCTTTAAGGCCATTGGCTGGTTATTGAAGAGGTGGCTGGGCTACTAAGAGGTTGAATAAAGCATGGGATGGTATCATGAGACTCAAAATGGAGTTTTGGTGAACCAACCAATCTATACATTAAAAGTGTAAAGGGCTAGACCTACGAGGGAAAGGCAAATTGGAAAAAAAATATACCCTGAGATACTAAAATCTATGTATGTTCAAGTCTATCATGCATGATATATTATTTGTATATAACTTTCACATATTCTTCATGAACTATAATCATTATTAAATTATTTCCAACAACTGATGTGTAGCTAGAGTTTTCCTGCCTGGCCCACAGTCAGGACAAATCTCTCTCACCCACCAGTCCCACAGCAGCTCAGACCCAACCAAGTAAACACAGAGACTTATATTGGTTACAAACTGTATGGCCGTGGCAGGCTTCTTGCTAACTGTTCTTATAGCTTAAATTAATCCATTTCTATCAATCTATACCTTGCCACGTGGCTTGTGGCTTACCGGCATCTTCATATGCTGTTTGTCATCATGGCAGCTGGCAGTGTCTCTCTGACTCAGTCTTCCACTTCCCAGCTTTATTCTCCTCCTTGTCCCGCCTACACTTCCTGTCTAGCCAATGGCCAATCAGTGTTTTATTTATTGACCAATCAGCAACACATTTGCCATACAGAACATGATGCATTGTAATCTACATAAATAGTGACCACATTGCACTTCAGGTACTAATAACTAGAAAAAAAGTGTAAACATTCAAATACACTTTTTCTAATATTTGCAGATTTTAGTTATTTAAATCCTTAGATATAGAAATGTATATGGAGACCAAAGGTATAAGCAGATCATCTTCAGGAATACATAAAACCTGCATATAACCAATAAGTAATTTTTAATGTGTATACATATGATGTGTATACATATAAGAAGAAAGGAGAGAGAGAGAAAAGTCATACATAGGCCTTAGCATGTAAATGGAGATCAGAAACTGGGTGTCTGTCCTTGAGTTCCAACTTGTTTTTGAGTCAGGGTCTCAGGCCAAGCTATCTACCCAAGAGTTTCAGGGGATTCTCCTTTCTTCATCCCCAATCTCACTGAAAACACTAATGTGTACTACATTATAAAGTTCTTGGGATCTGAACTCTGATCCTCACGTTTACACAGAAAACAATTTATACACTGAGCTGTTTCCACAGCACAAATGAGAAGTTTTTTCACATTTTAGTATCAGGGTAGGCCATTCCATTAGAAAAGTCAATAATAGTTAATGTGTATTTTAAGAAATACTAAAATTACTTTTGGTAAAATGTAATACCCACTTATGAGAATTGTAAACATTAAAAATATGTAAGAAATCTTTGTACTATATAATCACTTAAAATCATATTAATATGAAATATTTACTTTATTAACAATAAAGAAGTTATATACTATCACTTAATTTTGCCTCATATTAGAATTGCTAGCCATACTGTATGGTAAGAAAAATAAATATAATTATAAAACTATCATTATTTGTAGAAAATTTGAATGCATACAGATAAATTCCAAAAATTCATCAGTGCATCTAGCAAATCAATTATATTTTCCGTATTTTAGTATTTTCAATAAAACATTTTTTTTAGTTAAAAAAATCATCATGAGTGAGGTAACTGAGACCCAGAAAGACAAATATGGTGTGTACTCACTTATAAGTGGCTATTAGCTGTAAGTGAAAAATAACCATGGTACAATCCACAGACCCAGAAAAGCTAAATTACTAGGAGGACTGGGGTCAGGGATGCAGGAGAATGCATGAATCTCCCTGGGAAGGAGAAATAGAATCGATATTATGGGAGGACTGTGGGCAGGTGGGGACTGGAACAGAAGGGATCAGGTAGGCGGAGGATGGAGGGAGAGAGTCCTGGGGGTGACAATTAGAACTGAGGGGCATCGCGGGGATGAGCTACAAACCTAGTACAATGGAGACTCCCAGGAGTCTACGAGGGTAACCCTAGTAATGGGAGATACAGAGCCTGAACCAGCTATCTCCTGTGACCAGACAAGACTTCCAGTGGAGGGAGCACCAACCCAGGCACAAAAGTTTTGACCTAGGCCTACAACATGAGCTGCGGTTTTAAGATGGCTAGACAATGACTGGTTCAGCTGGAGACATATGCCACTAGAGGGAGCCCACCCTGACACTGCCTGAAGGGCCAGGAACCAGAGGCTGGATAGCCCAGAGACCTAGGATAGAACCAAACGTGACTGGCAAAAGTATTAGATAGATAGATAGATAGATTGATAGATGGATGGATGGATGGATGGATGGATGGATGGATGGATGGATGGATGGATGGATGGATAGATAGATAGATAGATAGATAGATAGATAGATAGATAGATGAATAAATAAACAAACAAATAAATAGTTTCAAGAAAAAGGATGACTAATGATACTCTGCTATACTCATAGAACTGAGTCTAGCATAATCATTATCAGATAGTGTAGTGGGTAGCCATTCCAGCTTTGATCTGGAAGTTCCAACCCCCATTGAGGCTTCAGTAACTGTCACGCCTACAAGGCAGGGCCAACAGAGGGCCCTGAAGACCCGAGATCCAGATGTGCCGCCCTCTTTTGGTTCCTGGACCCTGGATGCTAGAGGTAGACCGAGCAGAGTTCTCCAGAGAACACCGCTGGACTGCGCTACGTCTTCCCCAGACCCTGCAATCTACCTATCCCTTCATTTGTAAATTACACCACTAAATAAACCTCCCTTTTAACTATGTGGAGTGGCCTTAATAATTTCACCAATAAGAGAGGCTTCATCCAGCAACTGATGGAAACAGCTGCAGAGATGTACTGACAAACATTAGGCAGAGTTCAAAGAATCCTGTGAAAGAGAGGGAGGAAGGATTGTAGAAGCCAGAGAGGTCAAGGACACCACAAGAAAACCTAAGAATCAACTAACCTGGGGTCATAGGGGCTCACAGAGACTGAACCAACAACCAGGGAGCATGCACGAATGTGACCTAAGCCCTCTTCATATATGTAGCTGGTCTTCCTGTGGGACTCCTAACAGTGGGTTTGTGAGCTGTCTCTGACTCTTTTGCTGGCTTTTGAGACCCTTTTCCTTCTACTGGGTTGCCTTGTCCAGCCTTACTATGAGGGGAGGTGCCTAGTTTTACTGCAACGTGATACACAGTGTTTGGTTGATATTCATGGGAGGCTTGCCTTCTTCTGAAGAGAAGCAGGAGTAGATGGAGGGGGGAGGGGGGACACAAATAAGAGGGTAGAAGGGAGGGGAAACAGCTATTGGGATGTTATTACACTATGGGAGAATAAATTAAATTTTTTAAAAATTTTAAAAAAGAAACAATTTTCAAAAATTTAGACACATTTTCAATGGCATCAAAAAATATTAATACCTAGGTAGTAGGTATGAAACCTGGTGTGTAAGACTTCTTTACAAAAGAGGCTGAAATTGTTACTGAGAGACTAAAGAAAGCCACACCTTGTTTACAGATTAGAAAAATGACTATTTGATCTGGAAGTTCAAACTTATATATCAGCCCATTTCTTTTGTGTATTATGGTCTTGACACTATGATTTTAAATTTTAAATATAAGTGTCAGGAAAGTTAAGACACCCTTTCGGTAAAAAGAACAATAAGAAGGATTTGACATATTGAATATCACAATTTAGCATGTGTCGATTAATTATAACAAGATAAGCTTTGTCAGCCATGAATATCTGTACCATTGGTCCAGAACAGGGAGCCAAAGGGCACAGTTAACTGCTTACAGTTGATGTACACTAAAGAAGCTGTTCAAACGGTTTACTAGATAGGAGCAAGACTGGGTAGCTGTGTAGCCGTATTTCAAAAAACAGTGACTCTCTACTACATACTTGACATAAAAAACAATTAGAGTTCCACTGTAAATATAAAATCAAAGGCTAAAACAAAAAAAATTAAATATAAAAAATACAGCATATTTTGATCTCAGGTAGAAAAAGTCACAAGAAACTATAAAATCATGAAAAGTTATTAAAAACTTGAACATCTTTTCATCAAAAGACATATTAAGTGGAAAGAAAAGGCAGGTCATGTATTAGCTGCATCAAGTTAAGAAACATAGGCTTCTTGTCTGGAAAAGATACAGGACTCATAAATCAATAGAACAGAGCTATTCAAGAGAAAGTGGACGAGATATATTAATGGGTATTTCAGGAAACCAAACGGCTAATAAGCTCATAACATGCTGCTCAGCTTAAACACAAATACGGAAGTACAAATGAAAAGTTTGTCATGGCAATTCTGCAGATTTAGTAGAGTGGTTAAAATTAAAACCCCAACTACAATGCACTACATGTGTCTAAGTATGTGGATCAAGGAGCATCAAATGTATGCAGGCATCATCCATAGGAATGGAAATAGCTATCTATTACTTCTTACTTCTGTGCAAATTGCCTAAAATTAGCATTGTAATAAACACAAAACTGCTGTCACCAAGTTTCTAAAGGCCAGATAGCATAGTTCACAGTTTCAGTAGTTCTGACCAAATATTACTGTGGCCGATGCTCAGGCTCAGAGGCAGGGATGAGCCTGACTTCTGTGAGCCTGTTTGCATTCTCAAACTCACTCAAAACACTGGCAAAACAAATTCCCTTGCAGATTGGGTCACTGTTCCTGCTATCAGTCAACAGAGGACTAGAGCGGCTCATAGGGACTTCCCCAAATTCATTGCCTGCTAGCTACCTCTACTGGTCCTCTTCAAACACAGTAGCATGCTTCATCAAAAACAGCCAAGATGTCTGTTAGTGGAGTTAGTTAGGACAGAGTCATGCAAAAGATAATGTCTTATGAAATGGATGGCCCGTAACCTCATAACCTCTGCTGTATAATGTAAACAAATTCAGTCCCTGTCCACCGCCCTTGTCACACTCCTTTAATTAGATGGAAGTCACAGGGTCTGCTTTCACTCCAGGGAAGACAGTTATACAAAGGCATGGCTTCCAGAAAGTGGAATTTATTGGAGGTCACTGAACAGTCTGTCCACTAAACTATTTTGGGAAGCACATTAGTAATGTTCACTAAAGCTGAACCTGTACCCTATGACCCAGCAATTCTTCTCACAAGCCTATAACAGAAATGCTAAAGAAACACAGAAATGATACAACCTAGAATATTTATATCTCAAAATAGCAAACAATCTAAAGGTCCATCTATAAAACATACAGATAAATAAATTAGTGCATTTACATAATCCTAGTACGGCAATGGAAATAAACAGTTAAATCTCACAAATGTTTCAGATTGAGGTAAGACAGGCAGAAAAGAATACATGTCATAAGGCTTTACTTTTTGAAGTTTTTTAAAATAAAAGTAATAGCATTCAGGGAGGAACAGTTACAAGATGTCTTAGGGTTTCTGTTGCTGTGAAGAGACACCATGACCATAGCAACTCTTATAAAGGAAAACGTTTAATTGTGGTGACTTGCTTATAGTTCAGAGGTTCAGTCCATTATCATCATGGTGAAACATGGTAGCATGCAGGCAGATATGGTGCTGGAGAAGTAGCTGAGTCTTATATCTTGCATTCAATAAGAAGTGGTCTAAATGTCACACTGAGTGAAGCTTGAGCAAAAGGGGCCTCAAAGCCCACCCCTACAGTGACACACTTCCGCCAACAAGGCCACACCCACTTCAACAAGGCCACACCTCCTAATAGTGCTACTCCCTTTAGGCACTATTTTCTTTCAAGCCACCACACACAAAAAAACATAAAACAGAGGTACTAGAAAGGTCAAGGAAACACCAGCTATAGAGGAGGAGCTAGCGTTTGAGAGCAGATCTGAAACCCCAGATGCATTACCTATGTGTTCTATTTTGCTCATGGTAATATTTGCTCAGGGTGCAAATGTTTTCTTTGTTACAAAGCATTAAGTTTGTTAGTATCTACCCTCTGTGCCATGTTTAAGCAGATAGATGAGAGATGACATCTAGATAGTTGACAGACAGACAGATAGATGAGAGATGGATTAGAGATAGAGATAAATTAGAGATATAAATAGATTAGAGATAGATGATGATGATGAAGATAGATAGATAAATGAGAGACAGATAGACAGACAGACAGATGATAGATAGAGATAGATAGATAAGAGGTTGACAATTAGATCATAGATAGAGATAAATGATAGATTATAGAGATAGATATATAGATATATAGGTGTTAGAGAGATATATGATTAGATAGATGATTGATAGATTGATAGATTGATTGATTGATAGATGATAGATATAGATAGGTGACATATAGGTAGATGATAGGAAGATAGATGCTTGATAGGGATGTAGACTTAAAAAGCTTACAAAGACCATATTGTAGTGAAAGCACTTTCTTTTATTTCCTAGTTCTAGATTTTAATATCATCAGAGGGAACTTAGTCTCTTTGTACCATAGCATTCATAGACAGGTATGTCAATGGACACAGGAAGCATTGTACTGTGTACACAAACCCAAAAGAGAAATGCAGTAGTAGCTCTTGCTGACCTCCCATAATCTAAAGTACCTGTCTGTTCCTATACTCAATATTCATCCCTGAATTCCTCAGCTCTCTGCTAGCCAAACGCTCCCCACTCCCCATACACATGTTTCTTCCAGAATAAAAAAAAAAAAGAGTAAAGAGCCTCTCCCACCCCAGGTCCCAACATAACAGCTTCAGACCAGGAAAGAGTCTCTTAAGGACTATGAGACAGGCACCACCTCCCAATTCCAAGACAGGGGAATTTTAGAGTAATGGTTTCAAGAGTGTAATAGCACATGCCTGTAATCCCAGTGCTTGGGAGGCTGAGGCCAGAGGTTCAGGAGTTCAAAGTTATTGTCAGCTACATAGGAAATTCAAAGTATACCCAGGATATATAAAACTCTATTTCAAAAAAAATATTTTAAAGTACTACTTGTTAACATTTTCACTAGCACATCAGTCACTGGCCTAGGGTGATGTTTTATTGCAATAAGCACTACCAAGTAAGTGAATGATTGAGCTAAAATCTGTGCTCTAGCTGGATCCACAATTTCCTGGGTTTGCTACTTTGAGCAAGTTTCAACTTCTTTGCATTTTATTCTCATTTGTAAAATGAGGCCAATATCTGTTCTACAAATTGTACCAAGCTGTTGAAAGGTTTATTCAAGTTTTATGTGACAGTTTTAAATTTTATAAATAGATATATAGATGTATATGTGTGTGTGTCATATGATATGTGACAGACGGATTAACAAAGCAATACCCCTCTAACAAAAAGTGATTTAAGAATAAATGAGATCTTCCTCATTTCGTACTGTACTTTATAATTAAACACTGTTCTAAAATGTTTTCGACATTCTCCTGCCTCCTATAGGAAGGACATATAAAATGAAAATGTCTTGCAATGCTGCAGAAGAAAAACTTTTCAGGGTTGTCTTGTTAACTTTCTTTCACTTCAACAAAAACTCTATGCATCTTCAGTACAAGGGTATTACCACCATGTACATACACAAGAAATCTTGCCAGGAATGACTAAGTTCTCTGCTTATATGTCAGTTTGAAATCAGGGTATGAGACACAGGTGAGTTCTCTCAAAAAGGTTTGAAAAAGGTATACTATTAAACTTGTTGTCGTTGTTGGTGAAATTTAATATTTTTTTTATATAAGGACAGGGTCCCAGTTTCACTTCTTTCTGCAAGAGCAATCTCAGCTCCTTAGAGACGGTCCATACTCCTTGCTCAGTGGATCTGTCCATCATATGGTAAAATATGGGACATCAGATTCTCTTGATTTGAGTCTTGACTTCCATTTCAGTGGCTTCCAAAGAAAACTTTTCAGATATAAATGGCCCAAGTGGTTATGTCATATCACTATATAAAACTACCTAAAATCAAGTAAGCCATATGACATAATTTAGCCTGAGAGTAACATCCATCTTGTTTGCCATCAGGAATGTATGTGAGGCAAGAACACAGGGTGGGGGGATCCTGAGGACCATGTTAGAAAATTGCCTGGCCAGGGCCTTGTCACTGGTGATGAGGTCATACTTACCAGGGAGGGGATTCTAGACTAAGTGCTTGCCAAGATACTTATGAACCTAGCTTTAAAAAAAAAAATCAAACTTTTAATATGAATTTAGTTTCTTATACTTTTGGTTGCTCTACCACAGAGATTTTTGGAACTGTAGGGTTACAATCTATTAATGAGTTATTAAAGTAATTTAATGGATTGCAACCAATTCCTTTTTAACTAAAATAATAAAAAGAAATAAAAGAAATATCATGAAGCAATTGAGTGAGTATGACCATTTCATTGGAAATTCTGAAATCAATAAAATCTTAAGTGGAGAGAAACCTTCACACTGGTGATATTTTCAGTTTTGTGTACATGCTGTACCCAAGGGGAATATATGCAGTGGCTAAAACCTAGGGAAGCCACTACCCTAGATTATAGGAAGCATGTCATTACCAAAGTCCTTAGTCTAATCAATAAATATGATCCTTAGTATTAAGTTTAACATTCCTCTATACTGTATTAGAAAAAAAACACTAAAGATTTTTAAATTATGTGGCTTTGCAACATTAAATTATCCAACATAGTAACCCAAATTACTCTTTATTATATAACTTTTGCACATTTCAACTCAATTTTCTTATGCATCATCTGGGTCAGTCTTCAAGGTTTGTCTTTACTGTGTCTCTTTTAATAGATGAAATAGTCATAAATTAATAAGAATTTTCATTACTTCAGTCAGTAGCAAGTTTCAGTACTCTTTCTAAACCATATGAAGGGCACTAAGTTTTACTAGTAGGTCTTTGGTAAAAGATGTTTTCCCACTAGGCTTATCTGTCCATAGCAATCTAAGAAATTGCTTAACTTCTAGCACACAATATTCATGTTAATTCATCCAATAGTTAGAGTACATGTCCATGTGCCATCATGGGAGTCTCTACGGAAGATTTAAAGAGGAATAAAACTAGTCTGTGTGCTCAGGGCCTTTATCTATTTCTGGAAATGACTGTCATGCTTTTTCTTGAAATGTCTGGTCCTTAATGTTCAATTTGTTAACTTCTCTCTCAAACCGTATGCCGTCAAATACGCTGCTGCTTTTTGCTTTACTCCACTATGGAGTACACAAGCTAAGCAAATGGACAAGATATTTTCATTTACCAAATTCTCCCAATTTCCAACACCTGCTGTCCTGCAGCCCAGAGTGGAACCTCTAAATTCATGGTAGTTTTTATACAAAGTGCTGTGGGATGGTCTGTATGTCAAATGTATTGCTGATTGGTCAATAAATAAATCACTGATTGGCCCGTGGCCAGGCAGGAAGTATAGGCAGGACAAGGAGGAGAATAGAGCTCGGAAGTGGAAGGCTGAGTCAGAGAGACACTGCCAGCCGCCATGATGAGAAACAACATGTAAAGATGCCGGTAAGCCACGAGCCATGTGGCAAGGTATAGATTAATAGAAATGGATTAATTTAAGCTGTAAGAACAGTTAGCAAGAAGCCTGCCACGGCCATACAGTTTGTAACCAATATAAGTCTCTGTGTTTACTTGATCGGGTTTGAGCGGCTGTGGGACTGGCAGGTGAGAGAGATTTGTCCTGACTGTGGGCCAGGCAGGAAAACTCTAGCAACAGATAGAAGTCCTCTTTGAAAGGAATATTTTAGTAAAATAAGAATTATCTTAATTAGAATATATTCATTTATTTTTGTTTGTAAAAAAAAAACAGAAAACATTTCTTCACATCCTTAGTCAAAGGCTCTTGCTGTTCAATATGTGACTGTTCATTGGTTCAACATTCAATCCAAGATTAAAATATAAGAATAACATAAAGAGAGTAAATGGACCTCACTGGACAGTGGGTACAGTAACAACTGCTATTATAATCTAGATATAGCTAATTCTAATCTAGCCCACAGAATGAAGCAGAGCACCAAGTTAATATTTTGGTAGTTCATAAGCAAAAGAAAAATAAAAGTGCTGGGAGAGTGGCTTCTCTGTGTAGCAGCTTGACTATGGTATTTTTACACATACCCACTGAATTTTAATCATTGAATATAAACCGTTGCCAGAAAGATGAAAGTCAGAAAAGCAACATAGGTTGGCTAGATCTTAAAAGAAAACCTAGAAGATCACAATATTCTCATAACAGATAGAGATCCAAAGAACAACATGGATACCTTTATATAGACTAAATACTTGTACAACAGTTTGACTCCCTGAGCAAATCTTATGTTATGCAAAGAATGGTGACATAACAACATGGCACTTAATCTCACAATCTTCACCACCTCCAACTCTACCAATATGAAGGACCCTGTATCTGCTTCTAATTAATGGTGATTTAAATTGATAGGCCTGATATGATTGCTAGTATGGATAATAATGAAGTTTTCAAGGCTATCCTAGTATTTTGTTTTGTTTTCTGAATGTAGAGGAGAATAATGCCAATGGAAATATAAATATTTTGAAAAGCTTTGGGAAGAAAATCTGAAGATGGCACAGGAAGCAGCCACAAACTCAAGTAGCAACAGGGACCCTGAAGTTGAAGTTGTGAAAACATGAGACTCCGGGAGGCTTACATCACATTGGGAAGCAGGTGTTCCACTTGATTGTTCAACATGACATCATCACACCATTGCAATGAGGAAAATGGGAAGAGTGCCACAGGATCTTCTAATTTTTCAAAGGATCCTGAAAATCAGGAAATTTTGTAAGTATTCTCAATGTTTACAAAATGTAAAAGGAAACAAAATAAGCACCAACTACTTATAATGTATAGTAAAATTTGAGCTCAAAGCGTGCTATATATGACTTCTGTTTGAGAAGGAAATAATTACATGGCACAAGTAAAAGTTTGTAGTTCAGCTGATAGTAACAGAACTATGACAGAGTTCTGGAAACTATTATTTGTCATCATTAGCGCTGTATCACAATTGAATTTCAGTTTATGGTTTTAGTTAATATTGAACAAAATTACACAAACTCTTTCTGAAAGGGCACTATCCATCAATAAATAGAACTCAAGTCATCAGAACCTGGGCTCAATTGGATGTTGGTCTCAAAGCCCAACAAGCCCTTGGTGCAGAATCAGGCATTCAAAATATAAAATTCTTCACAAAAGGTCATATTAAAAGAATTAATGTTGATATACACCCTTAAGAGAGGGATAAGTATTATTAATGTCTTCCTTTCTGTAAATGTCACTCAATTGTATCAGCTCACTTGAAGGCAGTATTTCTGTTAATTCTAGTTCCTTCATGGCCTGGACTGTCAGCACAGAGTCAATGACTCATTTCTTGTTGTTGTTTTAGAACTAGTCTTTAAGTGAAATAAAAAAAAATCATTTTTAGAACTCTCTCCCAAGTAGGACAGAGACTGCTCTAGTTCTGCATCCATCGTCTCTCAGTCCATTGGCTCTCTCTTCTGATCAGCCACTTATCTTCACATTAGCATCAACTGAATCATTTCTTGGGGCTTCGAAGCTGATAGACTAGAGCTGAGCTCTCCTTAGTGGAGGGGTTATGTTACCCTGAACACAATCATCTTTTCTCAGTCCATCAAAGAGCAACTTGTTCAACCTCCTCCCAATACAGCAGATGCATAATGATTGTGCCTTAGTCTTTAAGTGACCTTGGTCTTGACTTTATCCCTATTTAAACTTGCTAAGTACAATCATTTGTGGCATAACAACATTTTGGTTAGTAAAAGATTCCATGCATAATAATGGTCTCAGGAGTACTGCTAAGCCAAAAATCCTTTTCACAACACTGTAACAACCCATTATGCAAATGTGTATAGTGATATTGATGTAAACAAATCTACTGCATAGTAGTTATATAAAAGTATAGCACAGAAAAAGTATGTAAAGTACATGATAGCTGATGACAGCAAACAACTATTACTTATATTAACTATGCAATACTCTAACCATTATTTTAGAGTATACTTCTAGCTTATTTTTAATGTAGTTTACTATGAAACACCATGCCATGTTATAGCAACATCAACCTCCTACCTCTTATGCTTATCATGTCTATTGATTGGATCAAGAGCTCAGGTCAAGTACCTGACACACACTATCTAGGCTTGTGTGAGTGCACTCAGTGATGCTCATGCAATCATGAAGTAGCTCAATAGCATGTTTTTTAGACTCTGTCTTACATGTTCCTTTACAAAATGAGGCACTATATATGACATGAAAGTAGAAGTCAAACTGGGGGGGGGCAAGGAAACTACTAGGAACATGAGGGGCAAGAAAAATGGGGAGTAAGAGAGTATAGGGGAAGATGCTCAATGCTCAATATGCACATGTATGCAAACAAATAAATTCAGAAGTAAAACAAAAACAAACTTGCAAATGTACCCCAACCCTGAGCACTACATCTAGTTCCGCAAGTTGCAGTTGTACTGCTGACCTTTTTCTTCAAGGGTTATGAGTGAAGAATGCTAGAGTCTCAGACAGCCCAGCTTCAATAGCCATCTTGGTGATTTTGCAGTTATAGTATATGTGATTTTCTCCCTTCTTCCTCCCTTCCTTCCCTCTCCTTCCCTCCATCCTTCCCTCTCTCCCTCCCTCCCTCCTTCCTTCCCTTCTTCTTGCTCTCCTTCCCTTCCTCCCTCCCACCTGTGTGTGTGTGTGTGTGTGTGTGTGTGTGTGTGTGTCTATGTGTATGTATTCATGTGTGTCCATGTCTACCAATGTGCTGTGGAGACCAGAGGTTACTAATGACTGTTGGGTGTCTTCCTCAATTGCCCTCTACCTTATTTTTTTGAGACAGGATCTCTCTCTCCTTTTGAATTTTAATTAAAATACAATTACATTGTTTGCCCCTTTCCTTTCCTCCCTCTAACCCTTCCCATGTACCTCTCCCAATGTATACTACTCCCTTTACTCCTTCTCAAATGAATGATCTATTTTTCTTTTGTTATTATTCTGACATATATGCATGTATAATATATATATATATATATATATATGTACAATCTTTTGAGTCTATTTAGTGTTGTTTATATGTATATGATTTCAGGGCTGACCACTTGGTATTAAATAACCAGTTAGGGCACTCAGCCCTGGGAGAGTCTGATTCTCCCCTTTTCAGAAGCCATTATTTGCCTTCAATTCTTTGGTTAGGAGCAGGGCCCAGTGAGATTTCAATCTTCTATATTAATATGTCTATTGATGTCATTGTTCCGGTCTTGTTTAGACAGCCATAACATTGAGGTACCATCACTGTCAGTTCAAAGAGACATAATCTCACAGCAGACTTCCTGGTCCTCTGGTACTTATAATCTTTCTGCCACCTATTCCACAGTACTCCCTGTGCAGGAGTTGTGTTGTGATGTGTCTGCTGGACACACTATGACCGGTTGATTGTGTCCAGTTGTGGTTTGCTGCAATGTTCTACACCTGCTGCAAAGAGAAGCTTGGGTCATTGATTGTCCAGGAAAACCTATTACCACCGCTTTACTAGGCCAGCGTCAATGTCAATTCTAACTGCATTCTAAAACTTATACCCACAGATAAGTAGAGCTTTCATCATTTATCAGAGACATGGTGTCTTGATGAGTCTGGAACTGACCTACCTAGCTGGCTAAACTGGCCGGCCAGCAATGGCTCTCCTATGTCTCTCTTCCTAGTGCCAGATTTAAAGGCATAAAAATTGTGCCCATCTTTTTAAATGGATGCTGGGACTCCAAACTCCTGATATTTGCATAGCAAGCACATTATAGACTGAGCCTTCTCCCTGGCTCCAAGATTTTCTGTTCAAGCCTACAGTCCAGTAAAAATACACACCCACACACACTCCATCCCCTCCCAACCCTCCACAGATGAAGACTGCACTTTGACGAGTCTAGGGCCAGATAAAAATTACTAAAAAGTAGCATTATTATCCTTTACTTAAGAGTTAAAATCCACTTATAAATGAATACATACCATGTTTATCTTTCTGGGTATGGGTCATTTCATTCAGGATGATTTCTTTCTAATTCCATCACTTTGCCCACAAATTTCATGAAGTCATTTTTAAACAGCTGAGTATTACTCCATTGTGCAAATTTACCATATTTTCTTTATCCATTCTTTGGCTGAGAGATGTTTAGGTTGTTTCCAGTTTCTGGCTATAATGAATGAAGCCACTACAAATATAGTTCAGCAGGTGTCTCTGGGTTAGGGTGGAGTGTGCTTTGAGTATATGCTGAGGAGTGGGATAGCTGCGTCTTGAGGTAGATTGGCTTTCAATTTTCTGAGGAACTGCCATATTGATTTCCTTAGTGGCTGGTCAAGTTTGCACTCCTACAAGGAATGGAGGAGTGTTCCCTTTGCTCTATATACTCATCAGCCTGAGTTATCACTTGTGTTATCATTCTGACAAGTAAGATGCAATCTCAAGGTAGTTTTGATTTACATTTCCGTGATAGCTAAGGATGTTGAACATTTATTTATCTCCCAGTCATTTGAGATGCCACTATTGATAATTCTCTGTTTAGATCTTTCCTCATTTTTTATTAGATTGTTTGGTTTGTTTGTGTCTAGTTTCTTGAGTTCTTTATGTATCTTGGATGTAGAGTTGGTGAAAATCTTTTCCCATCCTGTAGGCTGCCATTTTGTTCTACTCACATTGTCCTTTGCCTCACAGAGGCTTTTCAGTTTCATGAGGTCCATTTATTAATTGTTGATCTTAGTGCCTGTGCTATTGGTATTCTGTTCAGAAAGTTGTCTCCTGTGCCAATGCATTCAAAGTTATTCTCCACTTTCTCTTCTATCAGGTTCAGTGTATCTAGTTTTATAGTGAGGTCTTTGATCTTCTTAGACTTGAGTTGTGTACAGGGTGATAAATATGGATCTATTTGCATTCTGGAGATGCAAACAGGAGGGATCAAGTTAGAGAAGGATGGAGGAAGAATGTATGGGGAGACAATTGGAATTGGGGGGCATTTGGTGGGGGGCAATTTGGAAACTTATTGCAGGAGAAACTCCCTGGAACCTACTAGGGTGACACAAGCAAGGACTCCTAATAATGGGGCCTACAGAGCCAGAACTGGTCATCTTCTGTAACCAGACAAGGCTTCCAGTTGTGGCCCTGGGACATCGACAAAGCCATAAAATCTTTGACCTACAACCAGTCCTGTCTGCAAGATATTCTGGGCCAGTGGTGGCTCAGAACTTGCAGGAGTGGCCAATCAATGACTGATCTAGAGACTCACATTATGAGAGGAAACACATGCCTGCCACTTCCTGGATGGCCAGGAACTAGAGGCTGCATAGCTTAGAGTCCTAGGATAAAACCAAATGCAACTGGAAAATAAAAAGTCAATGAAGTGATTCCTAAGGATATTCTGCTATACTCATAGATTGGTGCCTAGTCCAATTGTCATCAGAGAAGCTTCATCCAGCAAATGAAGGAAACAGATGTAAAGACCCACAGCTAAACATTAGGCAGAGCTCAGGAAACCCTGTGGAAAAGGGGTAGGATGGGTTGAGGAAGCTAAAGGGGTTGAAGGCACCAGGAGAACACAGCCCACAGAACCAACTAGGTGGGACTCATAGGGCTCACAGAGACTCAAGTGATAATCATGGATCCCTGCATGGGTCTCTTCTTATATATATGTTTGTTTAGCTTGGTGCTATTGTGGGAGCCCCTAACAGTGGGAATGAGGAGGAGGTGTCTCTGGTTCTTTTGCCTGCTCCTGGGATCCTTTTCCTCTGATGGAGTTACCTCATCCAGCTTTGATATGAGGGTTTGTGCCTAGTCTTATTGTATCTTGTTATGCTGTATTCAGTTGATATCTCTGTGAGACCTATTCTTTCCTGAAAAGAAATGTTTTGAAAAAGAGTGGATCTAGGGGAGAGGTGAAGAAGGGGGAGAAGATTTGGAGGAGTGGAAGGAGAAGATGCTATGGTCAGGATGTATTATATGATGGAGGAATAGATTTAAAAAATTAAAACAAAAATATATCACTAAAAGTTACTTTAGAAAATCATAACTATCTTTGGACAATTACTAGCTTCTTAATGTCTACTAATTTGATCTGAAGCTGTGAGTTGAAAAATATTTAGAAGTTGGGGCCAGATAGGTGGCTCACTATTTAGGCAGGCTTGCTATTCTTCCAAAAGATCCAAGCTTGATTCCCAGCTCACAACGGCCTATAACTCTAACTCTGGGAAATCCAACTTTCCAACTCTATTCTGGCTTCCATGGACATCCACATGAATTTTCCCTCTCTCTTTCACACACACACACACACACACACACACACACACACACACACACACGTAGACATAAATTAACAAAATTTGGTTCAGGGACAATCACCATTTTACTGGATAACAAAGCTAATCAATGGCAATCTGCTCTGCTGAGAACAGTGATCGCATCCTAAAACATCCACTATAAATCCCTGGAATTCTGGGGAATAAAACACTTGCCTCACAATCATTAGGATCTGAATTTGATCCTCAAAACGCACATTAAAAAAAAAAAAGCTGGGATAATGTTGCATACTTGTAATCGCAGCGCTGGGGACATAGTAAGAGGGGCATCTCAGGGGGTGCTTGGCTGCCCAACCTAGTCTAATCAAGCAGCACCAAGTTTCAATAAGAGAGTCTTTTTCAAAAAGCAGCATGGATGTCTTTTGAAGAATGGCATCAGATGTTTGGCTTTCATATGTATATACACACATGCACTTGCACACCAGTAGAAGCACATACACTCACATATTTATACACACAAAAATTAATCAGTCCACTAGGTTGTGACTTCTACAGACATAAAGAATATAATTAGTCTCAGAGTCCTATCTCCATGCCTTGAACCTGGCACTCCTTATACTATGGCACTTCGTAGGTCTGGGACATCATCCTCATCTAGAACTTTAGGAGCTGAACAAAGAGATTCCCGAGAATGCTTTCAGAGGTTTAGTTCCATGCTGTTACATCATCACCTCTAATCTTAACTGAATAGTCTCAATTATTTATGAGCAAAGTTAAAACTGGATTGAAATATCTTCATATTTGATTACCTGTTTTTCAATATTTTCCTATGTATTTCATATTCAATAGTAAAATGGCAACAAAGACTATCATTTTTTTCTGCCTCTCCTGTGTATGTTTCTGTTATATGCATGTGTGTGTTCACATGTCTGTAGTGTCACATGTGTCTGCGGGTACATGTTCATACATGTGTATACCTGTGCAGCCCCAAATTTGGTGGGTCTTCCCACATCATGTCTCACCTTATCATTGAGACAGTGTCTCTCACTTAAGCTTAGGGATTGCTGATTTGGCTATTATGTATAGCCAGCTTGCTATGAGAATCCTGTTTCCATTTTCCAACCCCTGGAATTACAGGTCAACCCTTCATTTACATTGCTTCTGTGGATCCAAATTCTGATTATCATGCTTGCAGAGCAAGCTGATTAACCACTAAGCAGTTTTCCCACCCCCCAGACTATCAAAATTTTGGTTAATCATCTCTTAATGGTTTTTCCCAAAGGTAAGTACTCAGGCTGTCTTTCCACATACTTACGAAAAATTATAGTCTTCTCTAACAATGGTCTTATTTATACAGAAGGGTTGTCAACAATGAAAATAAGAGGCAAGATAAATATAAGCCTCAGCCTTGCCTTTGTATAAGAAATTACTCAAGTAAGTGATCAATGGAAATCCGTGGCCAACATATAAGCTGATTGTTAAAACTGAATAAGCACTTACAACACACCGGGTATTGAATACGTATGAAGAATACTAAATCTTCCTTGCTATTTTGCAGGAGATCTTGACAATAGGATTTACCTACTCTGCATATTTGGAGAGCATAAACTTGTTAAAATAAAATAAAGCACAAAACTGGATAAGCAAAATGGAAGTAGGGGGAAGCACATTTGGATGGTGTTTGTAAATTTGCATAAGAATCATCAGAGCGTCTAATGGCAATATCCAGGTGGAAAGTAGATGGAAGTGTCTCAGTCATAAACAACTGATGCTACAAGTAGCTTAATGCTCTGGTTTTACGGAATCACCTGTTTCCAGAAGTTCTCATGATTGAATGTCTGCCTCCCAGAACACTGAGCTTTCTCATCTCCAAGATCTCCCTGATTTGAGATAATTAGTGACCCTGTTATATTCAGCTACAGAATAGGAGAAAGTGGGATTATTCTTCTTTAAGGGAAGAGTCATCTTATTTTTTTTTTCTCATTTCATATGAGCTTTCTGAGCATAGTTGCACAACACATCCACAACATCAAGTATTTTGATTGGTTGTGTTTTAAATTTACTTCATTTAAATTAACAGATACATTAAGCAAGAAGCCATGGGCCTTCACGCCACATATAATTCTGGCCCTTAAGGTGGATGGATAGACAAAACTACCAACAACAGCACATTGTTGGTAAATCTAAACAGCTATGGTCTGTGGACTTCAAATAACCCCATGTAGAGATGCTAGTAAGTAGAAGAGCACATCAAGTGTGTGTTGCCTAGAAGATCGATTGTTACTATCTGCAATGCTGAGGCCATCATAGTTGGTGCAATCCTTCTGAGTGAGTGAGGACAACGTGTGATAAAGGAACCTTAGTTGGTGCAAAGTTGAAAAGATTATCAATGATCATGGAATGCCTGGATCACCCTTTCCATTACAACACTAAAAGTATCGTTATTTTCCTCTCTCTTAATGCTACTTAGAATGCAAACTATAAAGTCTGTAATATATAATATATGTGTGTGTATATATATATATATATATATATATACATATATATATCACTTATTCTAATTAGCCAATTAGTGCGTTGTGGCAATTAATATCATATGTAATGGTGCCCACGTTCAAAATGTATTACTTTTTCCTGGTTTAACAGGCTCTTAATGAAGACCAAATAAGCTAGAGATCACAGGCTGGAGCATCAACTGAATTTAAATTAGGAGGAAGCAGAGTTTGCTCCTTAATAGCTTTGGCCGGTTCATAGAAAATGTTGCTGAAGTCATCCTAAATGTATTATAATGAAATGGAGCTGCTGAGTCAGCATGTTGGTTGTCCGTGAGAGTAGATAGCGCGTTCTTCCCCACCAAAATAAAGAAACTAGACAGAGGTATGGGACACTCGCCAAGAGTACTAATTATTTTCCCAAATATTAACTCTTCCCTTTAAGATAGTATTCCAAACTTATACCAAGAGCTGTTTAATGGATCTTACAAAGCTGTTAGTGAAGTAAGACTGGGTCCTTAAGTATTCCTTGGTTGGACTAGTAAGTCCTTAAATACGAAAAAAAGAAATGTGCTTTTCCGTGTAATTCAGGCTTAGCCTCAACACCATTGTAAATTAAACAAAACAGTGTCTGCAACCATCTTTTGACTAACTAGCATAAATTAAACATAACTTGGTCTAGTTTGCTTTTCTGTTGCTGTAATAAAACACTGACCAAAACCAACCTGATGGAGAAAAGGGTTTATTTATCTCATTATCTATCAACCAGTGGGCCTCTCCTGGTCTCCCATGTTACCAAGTCTCAGCCTCTCTCCATGACCACTTTATGCCTTCAAAATTAATACCACATGGGACACTGTTGTACATTGCTAAACTTGGCTTCCATATTGAGATGAAGTTTTGGCCTCCTCTGGACAACATCTTTGTGCTGACATTGAAGAAATGCTTCCCGAATTTCACCTCAGCGATGATGGCTTCTTATTAACTTCTGCTGAATTTTCATCACCAGCTAGCCAATATCCTTTGTCCTAATAAAGCAAAGGTGAGGCTGGTCTTTTGTTAATCACATCAGTACAGTGATACTGGTCTCTTCTTAGTCATGGCTGATTCTTAAGCCCCAGCTGACCAGAAGAAACCAAGATTCTCAATTCAAAATATCACATCAATGGCCCCAATAGAGTCTTTGAGAAGCTATGAATTTCTTCTTGTAACTTCACGTGTGAGGCCTCAGTCACATGTATTTTTCTCAGCATTATCTCCCATGTTTCCACAATATCTCATTAAGCTCTGAGCGCTCGATGGCTTTTCCAGCCCAAAGCTCCCAAATCTTCCACCTTCCTCTGCAAAACAACATGGTCAAGCCCACTGCTGGTAATATACAATGCTCTGGAACCAACTTCTGCCCTAGTTTGATTTTATGTTGGTGTGATAAACATCTTGACCAACAGCAACTTGGGGAGGAATGGTTTTATTTGACTTAGAGCTTAGAGTCCTTCATCCGTGGGAGTTGGTGCAGGTGCTCAAAGTGGGAACCTCGAGACCCAAACTGAAGCAGAGACCAGGGAGGAACACCGCTTACTAGTTCGCTTCCTAAGACTTACTCAGCTATTTTTCTTAAACAGCTCAGACTTACCTGGCTAGGTATTGCACCATCCACAATGGGCTGGGCTCTCCTGCACCAGTTGATAAATTAAGAAAATGCTGCTATGGACCAATGTGATGGAGGCAGTTCCTGAATTGAATTTCTCTCTTCTCTTCTGACTCTAGTTTGTATCAAGTTGACAAGCAATACTAACCACCATACAACTTATACACTGAACGTAACCTGAATTCCACACATGCCGGGTGATGCAGTCAGTTGGCCTGTGCTAGTTTATAATGTGATAAATTTTCTCAAATCTCAGTGCTCTGGGCAGTAAAAGCTTTGTTCTATTGTGTCTTCTCTCTCATCCACACCACCAGCCCACTGAGTTGTTCTGTTTTGTCTTCCAGTGTTATGCTTACCAGCGTTCAGGCTGGCAGGGTCACCTTTGTCTTGAATGCTGTCCACCTCATGTGAAGCCGACACTGGCTTAGCATTTACACATGGCAGTGACAAGCATCATTTTGTTTACATGTTTTTGACCAGACAGTGCAAGTCATATTGCCAAGCGTGAGGTCAAAAGGATTTAAATATATAATCTTTCCACCTGAAGGGACACAGCAAGAAGGGACATGGCAGGGAGAACAGAAAAAATAATTGAACTATGTTATCAATGTATCATAGGTTGCTCACTTGCAAATATTTAACATTCTCGTTATATATATAAAAAAAAAAACTACTGATGCTCAAACCAAGACCTAGAGCTGAAAATCTTACATGAGTTTGAACATGAGATCAACACGTGCCTCCTTTTGAGCCACAGATCCAGGAATAAAATGAAGGTATCAGCTGTCTTTACTCACCCCCCAAGACAGGGAGTGCCCCCACTCCAGAAAAAAAGAATGGGGGACAAATTCAGCCACTGTCCCCACGGATTCTAAACTCTTGTTAGCAGGCATTGCAAACACCCTCTCCTGAAGGTAGTTATAAACAACTGAATGTTTGCTCATGTTTACCCCAAAATTAATAAACTGAAAAATCTAATCCCCAGGGTGGTTGTATTTGGGGATAATGCATTTAAGGGAGTAATTAAGGTTAATGAGGTTTTAAGGTAGCAAGTCCTGCCTGATACGGTTAGTGACCTCAAAATGGAGGCATGAACACGTCTTTGCAACCAGTTATGCCACCCACTCATCTGACAGTCACACACACACACACACACACACACACACACACACACACACACACACACACCCCTGTATAGGTCTCTTCGTTTATTTTGTGGTTTTATTGTTTGTGGCGGCTTTAGCAGAAAGGTGTAAGCAGCTCTGACCCTGCTTCTGTCTGAGGAGGGTTCTCTAGTCCATTCTCTCTGTAGCCCTTGTCTTTGCTCTCTAAAAGTTCTTACAGCATTCTCTTCCTTGCCCTCTTTGGGACATAGAGCATATGACCTTGGAAGGAGAGCAGTTTTCCATTGTGTTCCCTTCTCATATTAAATGTCCAGCAGGCGTAGTATGTTGTGAAAATGGAGTCACCTAAGAAAAGTCGAATTTTGGATCACACTAGTCTGCAAAGGTTTCTTAACTACAGTAGTTCCTGCTTTATCTGCAGAGTCCCAAAGGATGCCTAAAACTAACAAAGTACTGAAGCATGGTTTTAGAGGGCATAGTAGGAAATTAACAAGTGGAATGCATCAGTTGAATACATTAGCGATAAACTTGGAATACCCAAGGTGCATTAGTGTCACACTAAGGAAAATAAATTAAAGCATTTTCCAAGAGAGTAGCTTAACCAAGAGTGAGCCCAGATTTGATTTCTCTATTTCTTTCTCCTTGTATCTTCTGTCTCTCTCATGTCTCTAATCTGTCTGTTGTATGAGTCTGAATCTGTGTTTGCCTGAATGCTGTCTTGTAAATCTGTCTGTCCCTGCCTCTGTGTTCCTAGCAAAGAACTTTGTTCTGTATTTATTGAACAGAGCAGAAAGCACCACATGGGGAAGGAATCAGGGATACCTTACAGAAATCTTTAATAAGGTTCTACAAAGGGATTGAAAGGTTACCTACTCCAACTGACCCTAACTGACCCAGATAACCAACAGTACTGCAAACAGATTTATTGACCTTTATCTATGTTGCTTCCAAAGTTTATGATGGCTATTTCTTTTATAAGGTTGTTTTCAATCTACTTGCTGTTTTCAGAATTTGTTACTTTAACATACATGCACACAGATGTTACTCTCTTGTTAGGGCATGGAAGAGTACGTAATTTAAGATTAAAGCTATACATTAACTTAGTTGTAAATCAGAGTACCTGGGAAATCCAAGGCAAATTAAGTTGTTTGTTAAAATGTTCTCTAAAAGGCAGGTGAAACAAACAAGTTGCATACACAGTAGGGCATCCATTTTAAGTCTTAAGCATATCATAAACTTTGGCTATGAGGTCCAGCAAAAGTTCCACTCTCTTAGAAAGTGAGAGATATTTTCATATTCTCCACCATAGAACACTACCCACTCTAAAAGAATCATTATTCCACTTTGAAGCCTTTATTAAATGAAGTTGGGTTTTCCTAACAACCAGCATGATAATGTGAGAGCCAATCTGAAAAATTAACCGAGTTGCTGAGTGGCTGAGTGACCCACACATGCTCAACAAACGTATGATCCTTATCCCAAGCTAAATGGGAACTGATGCACACAATTGTTGTGACACTTAACGTGCATGTAATTTTTAAATGATAAATTATGTATTCCTAGAATTTTCCACTTAATATTTTGGGACCACAGTTTGATGAAACTATAAAACCAAGGAAAGGATAACCACAGAAGAAAAAGGACCATAGCATGTGACCCAATTCAGTATCATGTGTCAAGAACATCAGCAATTTGTCAAAATATATCCCCAGTCTAAATGTAGCTTATCAGGCTTAATGAAAGCACCTTAATGAAAGGATTATAATGCCATCTTCCTGAGAAATGTCATCACACTGATAGAATTTAGTGGGCGTCACCTCTGGCAATTGGAAGGTCTTTTGGCAGAGTGATTTAGAGCTATACCCTTCGTCTTTTTTGTCACTTTTATGTTTTGAGGAGCTCATGTTGCTGCAAGAACTTTACAGTTTTATCTCTTAACAGTTGGTGCCTTGCTAATATGGTATGTGGGCTACTCTTGACGGTGTTTAGTACTAATTATGAAAAAGAGATAAGCTCAAAAAAAGAACTAGCCAGTTTGCAAGCAAAAATTAGGAAGAACGATGGCAGGGGAAAGAGATAGAAGGAATCTGTTATGCACACCATCTCAGCCATGCTCACTTCGTTGGCCAAGGTAGAACTTGTGCCTGAATCATATATTAGTGAAAAAGGGAAATAAAATCATGAATCTTTCAATAAAGAAGGGAGGAAATGATCTATTATAACTTCCAAAAACAAAAGAAATAAAAGGATTTCTTTGAATCCTTCAATGAAATACAGTGAAGTTTTCTGGTTCTCTCTAACAGAGGCTCACCAGGGGTCAAGCTACTCCTAAAGCCAGGCCACCCACCAAGCAGTAGATGGTTGTAAAAGTAACCAACCTTCTTATTAAATAAGAAACACAGAACCAAGGCAAAGAAGAAAGCCAAGAGGTCAGAGCTAAGAGCTAAAACCTTACCCTTCCTCCCGCAGTGGTCCTACCTCTCCGAACCAGAGCTACCCCTGTGTTAAAGTCTTTATATAGAGTTCCTGTTCTGCCTTCTCATTGGTTGTAAACCCAACCACATGACCGCCTCCTCACGGCCTGTCTGTATAGGCCTCCAGGTTTTCCATGATTGGTATTGAGATTAAAGGCATGTGTATCCAATAATGGCTGTATTCCTGAACACACAGAGACTTACCCAGCTCTGCCTACCAAGTGCTGGGATTACAAGCGTATGCTACCACTGCCCTGCTTTCCTATAGCTTGCTAATAGCTCTGACCCCCGAGCAACTTTATTTATTAATATACAAATAACATTTTAATACAAATAAAATATCACCATAGATGGTCAATACAAAATGAACTCAGTGGTATGTTCAGAGGTTTCTTTGTATCAAGATGCTTTATCTGGGCATTTCATTAATTTGTTTTTTGTACTACAGGTACAAAAAAACATATTTTGCTTATATGCTATGATCTCCAGCTTTGTGTTTTTATGGGACTTCTGTGTTTTCCAGTGTGCGAATCTCTTCATCTGTATCTCTTCCATGTGCTTTTGCTTTGGCTATTTGCTTTCCTGACATTTGTTTTGTCCTAGTCAGGTTTGTTTTACTTTATTATTATTTTCTTTTTTCTTTTTTTAGATGCCTGTGTGTTTTCTAATGAGAGATAGCAAGCAATAGAGCATGTGGATTTGGGTTGGTGGGGAGGTTTTATATATGCTTTTAATATAAGTTTATAATATGCTTAAGACTTTAAAAAAAGATATGGAAAGAACTGGGTAATGGGGGGCCATAATAAGAATATATTCGATGAAAAGAATATATTTTCAATAAAAAAAAATACCGGAACAAAAGAAATGGCAAACATTGCTGTTATAATAATAAAAAATGCAAAACTGTGAAATTTTCAAATAATAAAGTCCATTTAAAAAATCAAAGCTTTACAATACATAAAATTTTCATTGTATATGTATGACTTTACTCAAAAACTGGGAAGGAAACATAGTTAGGCTAAGAGGTTCATTTGAAGCAATCACATGTTCCCAGGTCTTTGCTCTCACTTTTTCTCTCTCCTTAATCTTTTTCCTTAAGAAAACTTCTTCCTGGTGTTCAGATAACTGGCAGCCTGAGGCTGGAGCCTGTTGTGACGTTTCCATTTGAATAGGATTTGTCAGGCTCCTTTGCAAAGCCTGCCTGTGCTGTGGGATGTTCTGTATGTCAAATGTGTTGCTGATTGATCAATAAATAAATCACTGATTGGCCAGTGGCCAGGCAGGAAGTATAGGCGGGACAAGAAGGAGAATAAAGCTGGGAAGTGGAAGGCTGAGTCAAAGACACTGCCAGCCGCCATGATGAGAAACAGCATGTGAAGATGCCGGAAAGCCATGAGCCATGTGGCAAGGTATAGATTAATAGAAATGGATTAATTTAAGCTGTAAGAACAGTTAGCAAGAAGCCTGCCACGGCCATACAGTTTGTAACCAATATAAGTCTCTGTGTTTACTTGGTCGGGTCTGAGCGTCTGTGGGACTGGCAGGTGAGGGACTGGCAGGTGAGAGAGATTTGTCCTGACTGTGGGCCAAGCAGGAAAACTCTAGCTACATGCCTGGACCTGCACGTATCTTCTCATGTCAAAACTACTTCAGAAGCCCCACCTTCCCCTCTGCTCAGCAGATGCAACTGGCTTAATCCAGCGGCATGTGGAAATGGAAGATTGACAGCAGGCAACGTAACAAAGCAGGGGTGAACCAACACTTTGGTCTCCATGTCTTTCCCTTACTCTTGTAAGGAGCCATCCTTTCTCCTACCGTGCTTTCTACAACATTCCCTCATCTTCTCATGTTCATAGAAATTGATTTACAGAAAAGTAATGTGTTGAGCCAGGCTTAGTGGCACATACAGGTAATTTGAGACATTGGAAGGTAGAGTCAAAAGGATCGAAAGGTCAACCATCCATAGCTACATAGTGACTTAAAAGCCAAGCTGGACTTGGGAGATCATAGCTCACAAAACAAAAAGTAAAAAAAGATCACGTTTATCTGAAAAGAACATAGCCTAATGAAGTCAACAGAAAAAAAAAAAGATAGGATATAAAGAGGAAGGAACCAGACCAGCATGGTCATCTATTATTCCTTGCCTCATGATAATGCTGCATATTCCACAAAGGCCATTTCACCCCCTTAACTCTTGAAGAGGTAGATCTAAGACAGAAATGTCTCTTCCATCTTCCACAGAGCCAAACTTAGCTAAGCCTATGTCCTTCCATCAACTTCTGTCTCTCAGGTTTTCTGTAGAGAAACAATCATTGCAGAGCAGACTAACCAGTCTGAGTTTGAAATGTTTACTCCCTAGAGTATGAAATGAAAGATAAGGCAAACTCAAGCCAAAATCTGAGATCTTACAACTAGTAATAGGCTGGAAAGTTGACCATGAACTTCCAATGGCTACCTTTTAATATAGCACACTTTCCTCTGCACCAAGCTAGCTCCCAGGAAATACAAAGGGCATACAATTCAGGTGAGTGGACACAAATGGTCCAGGATGCAGCAGAAACACCAAAAGCAGGAACAATGCTTAGTAACCAACAAACTATAGGATCCATTGCAGCCTTGCAAGCTTCAGTCAGTCTTTCTGTGACTCAGTGTTATCATCTAAGAAGAAAAAAAAAGCTCTATTTATAAGTGGTTCATATAGATTTTCAGATAACTAACTTAAAATACACACTTGAACAATGTGTTCAAAGTCCACCCAAGGGTGTGACAAAGAAGACCAGAAAGAAAGATGAAAATATTAATAAAGCATATTTTCCAAGACTTGAGTTTTTCAAGTATGTTCAATTCTCTCTAAAGAAAGTGATCTCTAAAAAAAAAAAAAAAAAACAGATAAACCTTATACTACTTACTTGGATCCATTTGTGCAACAAACGTAAATTATCAAGAACAGCCATTTAAAATTCCAAGTTTTTCATAATCAACAAGAATAGAGAATTTATATAATAGCAAGGACTTTGAAGCAAAACATGCACTCGATTTTATCTAAAATATAGGTTTGTTGTGTTATAAAAAAAAAGAACATTGTTTCATACATGGGACAGAAATAATATTGTGATCAACATTTATTAGATTAAATAACCCTTGTGTCAAGAGGTTAAATTACTTACATGCTAGAATGTTGGATTCTTAGAAACCATTGCGTGGTAAGAACTCAATAAGCTCTCTCTAGATAAGCATATTTCTACGGTCTCAGACATAACTGATAAAAAATTTACTCACAGTTCCATTTCTTATCAGTCTTTCCTGTATACCTACAAATCATCAAATCATAATATCAATCTCACAAAAAGCCAGAGAAAGTGGATTTTTACTACAATAATATGTACCATTATAAAACAGAAATGTTAATACACATGGTTTTAAATCTTAGACACATTTCTTTCACTATATTCATAAATTCAATGTGATTTCTATGCTATGACAAGTGAGAGAGGGGAACCTTCCATTATTACTGTGAAATCCTGGCTTGAACACACAGAGAAATAATGCATCTGGTGGAAATTTAAGCTACTAATATCAAATGACTATTGAGTTTGGACATTTCTGCTCTGATTCAGTTGAAATTCACAAAAACAGAATCACAGTCATATACACTGCTGTACAAAAGGAACTGCTGGGAAGAAAAATATCCTAAATAACAGATACAGTTAATTTACAGGAATTTTTTTTAAAGCCACAAAAACCATCACCATTAAGTCAGGAAGAAATGAGTTCCACTCGGTGAGTCACAGTGGGATTAGCATTCATCTCATCAGAAGACAAAGAACTTTCCTTCCTGGTTAATTTCAGGAAGAGAGAGGCCACATAGTTCTAAGGAGAACCAGTAACTCAGACCACTGCATTACAGGAAAAACACTGATAAAACACAGAGCATTCTCAACACTGTACAAAAGAAAAAAAGAAGAAATTTAATGTCTGCCCCAAACAATGAGGAAAAAAGGCATGTATTCTTGGAAATGCCCCTTCCCATTATAGACTCAACTTTAAAAAAGTAAAGTTTGAGTCAAAATTTTCTACTGGTTAAAATGAAACAGAAATAAAATCACTGTTCACCTGTAATTCCTCCATATTGTATAGAGTTGTACATTTTAATGCTGATTAATGTGGAGATAATGGAGTTATCATTTCAGAGTATAAGGCAGTGTAAGTTTGCCAGATGTCTATGTTGCAGTGATTGCAACAATTTAAATGCATATCAACCCAACAAGTCTACATTTCAGAATTGTCCTATAGAAATAACCCCAAAATGCAAAGTTTCATGTTATTATAAAATCATAGGGCTATTAATGCATTAATATATGTGAAAGAAACTAAAATTTTGCCAGTATAAACATTTTTATGTAAATTAAGCCCTACTCACAAAGCAGAATACCATGTAGCCACTACAAAATATTCAATAATTAAGGAGATGGGGATGCCTCAATGGTAGTACACTTGCCTAGCATTCACAAGGTCCTGGGTTCAATCCTCAGCACTAGAGGAAAAAAGACAAAAAGATCAGACATTGCTAGGTATTGGCTTATCATACATTGTATGAGCAAGAGAGATTACAGCGTATTTGATAATATATAACATAACAAAATTGAATGTGGTTTAAAGTTGGAAGTAGAAACATTATCAGTATAGTTTCTTTCCGAAAAGTAACATTACTGGATGCCTAAAGACTTTCTGTATATATGCAGATCAGAGTAGGCCAAATCAATCAAAACGACCCCAGAAAGGCAAAGTTCATCACATAAATCCTTATGCTTCTGGCCACTTTATTTGTGCATTTTGCATAAGATAGTTTCACATGCCAAAATGCACTCTCATTATATAATACCCTAGGCTGCCTTACATCTTATTTATGAGTCAGCATTTGGGGTAAGTGAGGGGGAAATTATAGTATATCTACAAAATGTATTACATATGTTTCCTACTTCCTTA
Source organism: Peromyscus californicus insignis (assembly GCF_007827085.1). Lineage (NCBI taxonomy): Eukaryota > Metazoa > Chordata > Mammalia > Rodentia > Cricetidae > Peromyscus > Peromyscus californicus. The sequence goes on from NW_026294525.1 coordinate 43,609,413, forward strand.
AACATTCCTTTCTGAATGTACAGAGAAAACCCAGTTAACAAATATGTTCTGTAATGGATGGACAGGAAAAGGACCAAGATATGAAACATGTACAAGCCTAGCCTAATCAAAGTGTCCAATACATTTTAGGTCACATGTATGATGAACTTTGGGTGTGAGTGTGTGTGTGTGTGTGTGTGTGTGTGTGTGTGTGTGTCTGTCTGTCTGTCTGTCTGTCTCTGTCTCTGTCTGTCTGTCCTTGTGTCACTCTCTGATAACAGCAAGGTTTTTTTTTGTTTGTTTGTTTGTTTGTTTAGCAGAACTCATTTTTTCTGCTAAGCCTTAAGTTATCTTTATTCTTAAAAGTTACAAGGGACACACAATACATTAAAGTTCCCTTTATCGGGTTCTAAATAGAAGGGGAAACACTGGCCAACTTTCAAACCCATGGAGATGCTATCAGGAAAGGAATGTCAGACATGTGCAGACTTACAAGAGACATCTGCATTTTTTCCTAGATGGTTTTGCAAAGTTGCCATATTTTTCACCTCTGTTAACTTAATAAATGTCTCAACTATGTCATCCACATCACAGAATTGGGATAGAGGCTCTGGCAGACCCACTATGAGATAGTAATAGAGTGCCTCAAAAAATAAATATTATGTTTGCTTATCTCATTAATCATGGCCATTCCTTCCTTCCGCTCAGCCAGCCTGCTTCAAAAAGGACTTTATCCATGTGGCAGAATTATAGGAAAATTGCCACTCAGACTTACAAAATGAGCCTTTTCCACTTTGTGACAACCATTTATCTCTCTGCCATCAGGAAATATCTAAAATATTTATGTGAACCTTATCTGAAAGATGAATTTCTTGAGTCTCAGGACTGTCAATATATTTTTTACGTTTGACGGAAATGCTATCTTTTCAAAACAGGCACTTCTTATTTGCCAAGGGTCATGCTGGGACCACTTAAAACAATTATCCAAAAACTTTGGCAAGCTACCACAGTCTTCCTTATAAAGCATGACCTCATTCCTAAGTAATTCACACAAATATGTTTCAAGTGGATTCAGCCTCACTGGAAATTAACACTCAATGAAGCGAGCAAAAAAATGGCAAAAGAAAAAAAAAATCAACTCAATTTAGCCTTAAGTTAGTTCAAATGACAAAACCCGAACAGATTTTCAACAGAACTTCCACTTTTATACTTTTTTGCATAATAAAGAAATCGAATGAAATGGGTGTGATGTATGTAAAACTCTCCAGCATTCCAATCTTTCCAATTACCATCTTCTCCTCCCTGGCAGGTTATCTGTTCGAATTTGTCTGACCCTTGTGGCTCTCTCTCTCTCTCTCTCTCTCTCTCTCTCTCTCTCTCTCTCTCTCTCTCTCTCTCTCTCTCTCTCTGACCTCCATACACATTAATTTGTAAACTACTATATCGCTTTCTGCTCTTCCAGGAGATTTTTTATTTTTGTATTGGCGATTCTTTCTTGCTTGCTTCTGTTTTAATGAGACCTCATACATTGCTTATTATGTCACGGCAGCCTTGTTTGTTGCCTGCACACTGTTAGCCATAACCCCCTAAAATCTGTGGAAACCCTGTCTGACCAGGTCCCTTGGAAGATCTTGGGTCGGTTTATCCCTAACTCAAATATTAGCTATAAGCGATAGTTTGTACGAGAAGGGCACATCGGAACACTCTGTGCTGTGTACCTTTTCCCTGCCGAACTGGCTGTACTGCCTAGCTGTCCATCACATCAGGCTCCTCCCTCTGTCTGCTCTGGGCTTGGGAGGAGATCCACGTTCATGGGTACCTGCCTCTGGCTTCCTGTTGGAGTGTCCCACAGGGAACAAAGGCCTGAGCTTGGCCAGAGAGGCAGGTGAAGCAGGACATTTTACCTAGTTCCTTCCTCCTTCTGGTCTTTGTGTACCTGGGGTCCTGCCAGGAGATTGGCTCTGCCATTACCTGGCTCTACAGAGTTCTTCATCCAGATCTAGGAGTGTAACAGTCCCTCGCTTTGATAGCCCTGGGGACCTGAGCTAATTATCCTGAGTTGCAGTTGTACCTTGCACAGATTTAAATTCATGACATTTTGTTTTATATGTGTCTTTTATCTTGTTTTCTTAATTTTTCTGACACTGAGGATAACTATAGTATACATTTTGACGTTTTCTTCTGTCTGTAACATTTTATACAGGTATATATCCAATAGTTTGGGCCAAAATCATACCATAAGATATTCCTCATGTTTTAAATTCTAAAAATTATTTTCAATGCCTAGATGGAATTCTTTTTTATATTATCTTTTTTTCCTCAAGAATTTCCTACATGTATACAAGAAAATATGATCATATCCACCCCTGACTTGTCCTCTCCAAATCCCCCTTAAAACCTTCCAACATGTACCCCTCCCAACTTCATGTCTTCTTTGTCTGATAACCCATGAAGTTCAGTTAGTGCCACCTGTATGTGTACGGATGTGGGGCCATCCTCCAGAGCGTGACAAGCCTACCAGTGAACAAGCGCTCAAAACAAGAATGAATCTCTCTCTTTCAGCGACTGCTAACTGCCGATTGCTCCCAGTAAGGGGTGAGGCCCAGAGATCATCTTTTTCATCTATTCTGGAATTTTGGCTGACTTGATCTTGTGTCCATCTTGTGCGGGTAATCACAGCTGCTATCATGAATGCAATAACCGCAAAACGTGCAAAGACGGTTTCACAGTGTTCTTCCCTATCCTCCACGTCTAAGGGTTTTTTCTCCCTCCTCTTCCACATGTTCCCTGAGCCTTAAAAATAGGAGTTCCTGGAGGAGAGTTATGAAAAGTGTCCTATTTACAGATGATCATTCACAGCCATATATTCTAAGTCCTTTGACCATTGTACATCTCTGCACCAACTGCTGCCTGCTACAGTAAACGTTTCTCCTCTGACCAAGGTTGGAAGCAGCACAGGATTATGGGTATAAACATAGACATTTAGAATACAACTTGACAACATGACCATTTCCCAAAATAGCAATAGCAAGTTCTGCCCTAGGGCCTATGGCCTCCCTGGCCATGAGCTTGGAGTCAGGATTACAGTATCAAACACGAAATTCCCTCGTGTGGAATAGGCCTCAAATCTGGGTAGGATTTTCTTACTAGACATATTACAATGTACTGAACTGTTCTTCTCAGGCTAGATTCCTGGGCTGTTTGTTTCCCCTCTATTTCCTTAAGGTTTTTTGGAAGTAGTAGAGTTAATGATGAGTAAATAGCTATGAAAATATGATTCTTTTGACAGATAATGAAATTATCTTCTAAAACATAACACTCAAGCATTATATAAATGCATTACTTAGAACTCAGATGAAAATCAGAGTCATTAATTTTTAAATCTTTAGTATCCATATCTCAAATTTTATTTTTGTTGTTTATTTAACTTGGATTTCTTTAATGAGATTTTGATTTTTTTTCATAATTTTTATACTACATCTTATATTTATGTGCACATGCAGGTTGGATTCATATTAGAATGTTCCCTTTTTACTTTTAATTGATTTTATTTTTAAAGTTTTGCATGTATTGTATATACAACATTTCCACTTCTCTCCATCAACCCCCTAAGTCCTCTCCTCAATCCCTTTCAAGACCATGACTTCATTTCTTTTATATATATATAAAAGAAGTTTTATATATATATATATATATATATATATATATATATATATATATATATATATATATATATGTAACTTGTCATTATTCAGGCCTTGTTTAGGAAGCCATATTGTTGAGAGTTTGTGGGTGGAGCTTTCCTGTCATATCTAGAAAATGCTACCTCATAGCAAAGATCTTAGTTCTATTGTTCTCACAGTCTTCCTGTCCTGTCTTGTCCCTGCACCTTAATTGTAGGAGTTGTATTATATAAGAGTATTGCTTACAGTCTTCCTGTCCTGTCTTCTGTGCCTTAAGTGTAGGAATAATTGTATTATATAAGAGTATTACTTACTATCCAGGTTAAAAATTAACATTATTAGCCCCAGAAAATTGGCTCAGAGGTTAAGAGCCCTTGCTCTTGAAGAGGACCCAGATTCAGTGCCCAGTACCCCCATGGTGGGTCACAACCATCCCTAAATCCAGTTCAAGGAAATCAATGCCTTCTTTTGAACTCCAAGGGCACCAGGTACACATATGACATGCATACACATGTACAGGCAAAGCATTCATGCACATAAAATAAAATTAATAAATGTAATATTTAAATTAGCATCAATTTTTAAATATTTAATATTATCTATAGCCCAAAACTTATTTCCCATTGTTCTTTAAATCTGCATTTCTTTAACTTTGATAAGGTTGGATATTTTGACTTTCTTTTCTTTTTTAAATTATTTTACTTATTCTTTTAGAGTTTTATATAGTGTAGTTTGATCATATCCCTCTCCCTATCCAAACTCTTCCCACATATTTCACATACTATGGTCTTCCCATTGTCCAATTAAGTTATGCAAGCAGTATATTTTAAAGTTGGAAATTTTGTTTTTAATATTTCTAGAAAATAGCTCTCAAAAATGTCTAACCATCTTCAAATTATATTTGCTTTGTTTAAATAACCAAAAGTATTTGAACTTGGATGTTTACGTCTGTTTCTGATTTTTATTTGTGATTTTCCATAGCTTTTAAGATTATGAGGCCTTTCAAACCGAGATACAAGATATATATTATCCTTAGCCATTGTTTTATACCTTGATTTTAAATGTTTAGCTGTATCTAAAACTTATTTTGGTCCAATGTAAATTGCTAAACCCATTTTTTTTCTTTCCTCTTTCTAAAACACAAATGTCATGACTTATATATAACATTTTATATTTACATCACCTTATATTTGCTAATAAATATATAGAGACTAAATTTCCTTTCCTTTCACTTCCTTATTTCTCATAGCAATATTTTCATTTAATACTTTCAATGGTTTTTTTTTAATTTTCTTAGGGTAATAAAAGGAAACAATATTTTCATTCTTCAATTTCCTTTGAATATATGTTTACAGCAAACTGTTAGTTGTGGCTGGATGATACTAAGAAAATGCATAAACACAAATGGAAAGACAATTGCTTAAGAGAGCTTCTAGGTTCCTGCAGGTTGTTTGAGTTGGAGGGCAGGATGGTTGTGATGGTAGTGGTGGTACTGGTGGTAGTGGTTGATAGTGGCTGTCGTGGTGGTGGTGATGGTTGTGATAGTGGTGTTACACCCCCTACCCCCTACCCCACCACCACCATATGCATCCTGCCTGGAACGTTGAGTATGTATAGGCTAGAGGCTGGCATTTTTTGTTTGTTTTTGAGACATAGTCTCACTATGCAGCCCTGGAGTGTGGTTGATGTACTCAGTGAGACTCCATTGGAGAAAATTGATTTCCCTTTTGCAATGGGTATCAATTAAAGATAGCTTCTTAGTTAGAGGTGGGACCCTGTGTCCACTTCCCTCTATTAATACTAGGACCATATCTAGCTTCAATACGTGCAATTCTTGTGCACACTGACACAGACTCTGAGTTCACATATTTATCAGTCCTGTTGTATCTGGAAGACAGTCTCCTTGCAGTCCTCTATCACCTCTGGGTCTTGAAATCTTTCTGCTTCTTCTGCCATATGGATCCCTGAGCCTTGAAGGAAGAAGGGTTTGATGGACAAATTCCATTCAGGATCGAGTGCTTCAAAGTTTCTCACTCTCTGAACATTGTGCAGTTATGGGTCTCTGTGGTAATTAACATCTACTGTAAGAAGCAGCTTACGGTATTACAGGGAAAATGAGGCACTGATCTATGGGTACAGCACTGTTTCATTAAGAGTCATTTTCTTGTTATTCTCCTTTAGTAGACTCAGAGTATGGCTTTTCCCCAGGCCTATGATCTATCTCAGGTTCTTGGTCACTTCAGCAGTGTCAGGTTTCTATTCAATCATGGAATGGGCCCTAAATAAAATTTTAAAAAGTGGTTTCTTACTCCAATAATAATGTGCCACTATTACTCTAGGACAATGGTTCTCAAACTTCCTCATGCTGTGACCCTTTAATACAGTTCCTCATTTTGTGACCCCAACCATAAAATTATTTTCATTGCTACTTCATAACTGTAGTTTTGCTATTACTAGTTGTAATATAAATATCTGTGTTTTCCAATAGTCTTAAATAACCTCTGTGAAAGGGTCATTTAACCCTCCCAAAGGGGTTGTGGCCCACAGGTTGAGAACCACTGTATTAGGCTGTCTTTCAGGCAGGCCACTGCCATAGGTTTCAGAGTTTATAGTTGGCTGATACTCATGAGTACCATTCTCCTCCAGTAACTTTTCACAGTACCTTCTGGAACCATGAAGTCTAGTGAGTAGGAATGAAGCAGCTTGACTTCTCCATGTTTGTTGACATTAGTGAATCTGCTCTTTAGCAGTAGGGTCTTACCATGAGGTTGTAGAGAACAATCAATAGCCTTTTCAATATCTTGTAATATTTGAGGGTACTCCATGGGCACTGGAGGTTTTACTTGATGGTATAAGATATTTAGATGGTGCATTGTCTTCCCTATTATTTGGTAACTCCATTTAAATTCCTTCTGTATATGTACAAATATGGGAAGCTACTACAATAGTAGGTTTCCATGTGGCTTTTCATATGGCCATTGGTGTTGGTTGACTATATTCTCTCCTTTACCCATCTCTCTCATCTCACTCCTATTTAATCCTGCCATTCTAGTTTCTTCTTTATCTCTCCATAACAATACATTCTAGTTTCTGTTCCTTGGGAGGTCCTCTCCTTTCCCTCAATCATTTATTAGATACTAAACCTCTGTAGTTATTCAGATGGAAGCACACATTTTTAGAACTCCAGTGCTAGCATCCACATATAAAAGGAAACATGCATTGTTTATCTTTTGGGGGTCTAGGTAACTTGAGGATTTTACAAGTTTCATTTTAACAACTGAATAATAGCCCATTATGTAAATGTGCAACGCTTTCATCATTCATTCATGAGTTGGTAGACATCTAGGCTCTTTCTAATTTCTGGCTATTATGAACAGAGCATCTGTGAACATGGATGAGCAAGTGATACTGTATAAGGATATAGAGTCCTCTGAGTATATACCTAAAAGTGGAATAACCAGATCTTGAAGTAGATATATTCCCAGTTTCCGGAAAAAACTTTGATTTCCATATTGGCTATAAAAGTTTGTACATTGAGAAGCAATGAATAAATGTGCCACTTTCCCTGTGTCCTTAACACAATGTGTGGTGTCATTTGTTTGACTGATTTTGACCATTCTCACTGTGGTAAGACGGAATCTCAAAGTAGTCTCATTTTTCATTTGCCTTGTGACAAAGGATTCTGAAGATTTCTTTAAGTGTTTCATAGTCATTTGTGTCTCATCTCTTAAGAACACTCTGCTTATGTCTGTACCTCCATTTTAACTGGGTTTTTATTTTCTTGATGTTAAGTTTTATTTAGTTCTTTATAAATTATAGATATTAACTCTCTATCAGATACATAATTGGTAAAGAACTTTTCCCATTGTATAGGCTGCTGCTTTGCCCAAATGATAGTGTCCTCTGTCATACAGAAGATTTTCAGCTTCATGAGGTTCCATTTATTAATTATGCTTAGTGCCTATGTTATCAGTGTTCCGTTCAGAACATTTTTTCCTATGCCAATGAGTTCAAGAATCTATCCCACTTACCTTTCTACTGGATTCAGTATATCTGGTCTTATGTTAAGGTCTTGATGCATTTAGAGTTGAGTTTTACGCAGAGTGATAAATATAGATCTGTTTTCATTCATCAACCTCAGTCATCCAGTTTGACCAGCACCATTTGTTGAAGATGCTATTTCATTTTTCAGTGTCTGTTTGGCTTTTTTGTCAAAAATCAAGTGCCCATAAAGATAGAGGCTTATATCTGGTTCTTCAATTTGATTCCAGTGATCAGTGTGTCTGTTTTTATGCCAATACCATGATGTTTTTATTACTATAGTTCTATAATACAACTTGAAATCTGGATTGGTGGTACATTCAGCAGCTCTATTATTATTCAGGATTGTTTTAGCTATCCTAGATTTTTCATGTTCCCATACGAGTTTGAAGGTTATTTTTCCATTTTTGTGAAGAATTGTTTTGAGATTTTGATGGAGATTGCATTGAATCTGTAGATTGCTTTTGGTAGGATGGCCATTTTTACTATATTAATCCTACCGGTCTATGACCATGAGGGATCTTTTCATCTTCTGATGTCTTCTTCAATCTCTTTCTTTAATATTCTGAAGTTTTTATTACACAAATCTTTAACTTGCTTGGTTGCAGATACGCCAAGACATCCTTTGAGGCTATTGTGGAGAAACTATTTCCCTGATTTCTTTCTTCGATATGTTTATCCTTTGTATATAGGAAGGCTACTGATTTTTGTGTGTTAATTTTGTATCATGCTGTTGCTGAAAGTGTTCATCAAAGGTGGGAGTTTCCTGGTGAAGCTTTTTAGGTCATTTATGTACATAATCATATCGAATGCAAATAAAGATTCTTTCATTTCTTCCTTTCCTATTTGTGTCACCTTTATGTCCTTCGGTTATCTCATTGCTCCAGCTAAGACTTCAAGTACTATATTGAATACATATAATGGAAAGAGTAGGTAACTTTGTCTTACTCGTGATTCTAATGGAAATGCTTTGAGTTTCTCTCCATTTAGATATATGTTGGCTATGGACTAGCTGTAAATTGCTTTTATTATGTTGAGGTATGTCACTTGTATCCCTAGTCTCTCTAGGTATTTATCAAGAAGGAATGTTGGATTTTTGTCAAAGGCACTTTTTTTTTTAATCTAATGAGATGATCATGTGTTTTTTATCTTTCAGCCTTTTTATGTGGTAGACTATGTTTATTGGTTCATGTAGATTAAACTGTCCCTGAATCTCTGGGATGAAGCAAACTTGATCATGGTAGGTAATCTTTATATTTTCTCTTGGATTCAGTTGGCAAGCATTTTATTGAAAATGTATATATGTTCATAAGTGATATTGCTCTATAATTTTCCTTTTGTTGGGCATTTATGTGGTTTTGTTATCATAGTCACAATGGCTTCATAAAATGAATTGGGCAATGTTCCTTCATTTTCCATTTTATAGGATAATTTGTGGAGTGTTGGTATTAATTCTTATTTGAAGGTTCAGTATAATTCTGCAATGAATTCATTGGGCCCTGGGTTTTTTTTAGCTGAAAATCTTTCAATTACTGCTTCTATCTCACTGGGGGTTATGGGTCTGTTTAAGCTTCTTTGATCTTGATTTAACATTGCTAGGTCATGTATTTCAAGGAATTCATTTAAGTTTTCCAATTTGACAGACTACAGATTTTTACATATATTCTTGTTATTTTCTGAATTTCCTCAGCGTCTGCTGTAATGTCCTCCTTTTCGTCTCTTATTTTATTGGTTTAGATCTTCTCTTTCCATCTTTTAGTTAATTTGACTAGGGCTTTGTTGATTTTTTCAAAAAAAAGAACCTCTTCATTTCATGGATTCTAATTATTTTTTCAGCTGATGTTTCTAGTTCATTGATTTCAGCCCTGATTTGTTTTATTTCTTTACTATTTTGGAGTATTGTTTCTTCTTGTTGTTCTAGAGCTTTCAGGTGTGTCATTAAATTGCTAATAGGAGAACTCTTCAGTTTTTTTATGTAGGCACTTGGGGCTGCAAACTTGCCTATTTGAATCACCTTCATTGTGTTCCACCGGTTTGGGCATGTTACGTTTTCATTTTCATTCAATTATAAAAAGGTTTTAGTTTTCTTTTTGATTTCTGCCTTGATCCATTTTTCATTCGGTAGTGAGTTGTGCAGTTTCCACAAATTTCTAGACTGTTGTTGTTGTTGACATCTAGAATCTGTGGTGATCAGAGAGGATACAAGGATTATTTAAATTGTCTTATATCAGTTGAGCCCTGCTCTTTGTCAAAGAGTGTGATCAACTTTGGAAAATTTTCATGAGCTGCTAAAAAAAAGTATATTCTTTCATATTTAGGGGAAATGTTTTATAAATATCTGCTAGGTTCACTTTATTTATGACATAATCTAAGCCTAGCATTTCTCTGTTGAGTTTTTATTTGAATGACATCTCCATTGGCAAGAGTGGGCTTTTGAAGTAGCTCACTGTCATTGCATGAAGGAGGCTCAATACAGGATTTTAGCTATAGTAGTATTTCTTTATGAACTTGGGTGCCCTTGTGTTAGGTGTATAAATGCTAGAATTCAAATATCTTCTTGGTGGGTTTTCTTTTGATGAGTATATCGTGCCTCTCCCCATTTTTTTCTGATTAGTTTTGTCTTGAAGTCTATTTTTTCTGCTATTGGAATAGCTATACTTGTTTTCCCTTCCCATCTTTTTATCTTGAGATGATATCTATCCTTGATAGTGAGATATATTTTGTGGATGCATCAGAAGAATGGATCTTGTTTTTTAATTAAATATGTTAGTCTCTGTCTTTCTGGGGGAAATTGAGACCATTAATATTGAAATTTATAAATGAGCAATGTTTATGAATTCCTGTTATTTTGTTGTTATGATTTAGGTTTCCCCCTTCTTTTGATTTACTGTTTTGGGATTATTTATTCCTTCTGTCTTTTGAGTATAGTTAATCTCTTCCAACTAAAGTTTGCATTATGTTGATTTTATAGAGCTATGTTGATAGATAAAAGTTTCTTAAATTTAGTTTTATTGTGGAATGTTTTCTTCATCTATTACAAATGATAGTTTTTCTACGTATAGGATATGGGTTGGTATCTGTGGTCTCTCAGAGTTACAGAATATCCATCCAGATCCTTCTGTCTTTCAGAACACCCACTGAAAACTAAGGTATTTTTATAATGGGCCTACTTCTATATGTGACTTGGTTTTTTTTATTTCCCTTCAAGTTTTTAATATACTTTCTTTGTTCTATACATTAGGGGGTTTGAATATTATTGGTCATAAGGAATTCCCTTTCTGGTCCAGTTTGTTTGGTGTTCTATACACTTCTTGTACCTCAATATGTTCCTTTTCCCTTAAATTGTAGATATTTTCTTCTACTATTCTGTTAAAAATGTTTATTGTGCCTTTGACCTGGGTTTCTTTTTCTTCTTCTATCTCTATTATTCAAAAGTTTAATCTTCTCATAGTGTCTTGGATTTCCTGGATGTATTTTGTCTGAGTATTTTTAAATTTAACATTTTCTTTAGCTGAGCGATCCATTTCTTCTATCTTGTATTCAAGATATGAAATTTTCTCTTCCGTGTCTTGTAATCTGTTGGTGAGGCTTTCCTCTGAGGTTTTTATTTGACTTCCTAAGTTTTTCATTTTCAGTTTGGGTTTTCTATACTGTTGCTATTTCTACTTTCATGTCTTGAACTGTTTTCATTATTTCATTCAACAATGTTTTAATGGTCTTCATTAAAGTCTTATTTATACACTTTCTAAGGCTTGTGAACATATTTGTAATTGCTATTTTGAAGTTCCTGTCTTGTGTTTCAGCTAAATTGCATGTCTTGTGGCCTAGTGTAATAGGGTTGCTGGCTTCCATATGAGGCATATTATATTGGTCAGACGTGTTTGCTCTCAGATACAGGCACTTCGAGCTATGACGCTTGGGGTATTTTTGATATAGATATCTGGTCTTGTCTTTTTGGATAAGCATCGTATTCTTTGGATGATGGTCACCACTCTGGATCCTTAGGCAAGTGTCTGTGAGTTCCCTAGTAGAGAGTACTTCTGCATTTCAGCCCAGTATGGCCACTAGGATTCCCCAGTAGAAAGGACAAAGGAATGGAGATGGGCTAGAAGAGAAGGCTGAGAAGGGCACTGAGAAACAGCTAGTAGGATCCTGGGTTCTCACGAAGATGCAGAGTTTCCAGGGAATGGAGTTAAGCTGAGAGGAGGTCTCCTGCAGGCAGGCTGCCATAGGGCTCTAAGGTGCCATCTTTTTAGGCCTTAAAAAAAGAAGTCTGATTTCAGGATGAAGAAATTGGCAGAGAGGTTGATAAACAGATGATTCGTTTAGGAAATGGTAAATAATTCAGTATGACAAGCCTGCATGGTGCCTGAGGGAGGAGACAGAAGGAGCTGCTGGAGTCTGAAGCAGGATCCAGCAAAGATCAGAATTATGTCTCAGATGAATGCTACATGAGGTCCTTCACAGATACCTGTGCTTCTGTGTTACCTACTCTGTTTTTGAGAGTAATTTCCTTCAGAAGAAACGTCCCATTTCAAAATTTTTTGATAGTTAGATTTTGATACTACATCCAATCAGAGCCAACAGATCCTATCAGCAATAGCAATAATATCCAGTTTCAACATTTATATCCACAGTACAAATGGGTTAGCTTTCCCCTTTTCGACAGCCTTAAAGTTGCTTTGATTTACCTGATCAGGTGTCATTTATTAGCTCCTCCTCCTCTTCCTCCTTCTCCATCTCCCTGCTCCTTTAATTCTCCCACCTCATCTTCCCTTTCCTCTTCTTCTTCTTTGGAATATTCTGTATCCTTGAAATTGTTCCAGCAATATCTGATTTCCTATTAACCTGCTTTGTAACAGAAATTATCCTGAGTTCTCACATGTGCACCCAATCATATCAGCTTACCAAACAAATAATCAGATCTTTTCTTGTAGCAAATCACTGACTGTAACCTAGTATAGAATATTTATAACAGAACAGGCTAGATCTTGTCAAAATAGCAAATAAGAGCAAAATATCATATACATTAACTCTCACCCAGCCATGTCATAGCATGCACTGAGCTGCCTTCCTTTAATCCCTAGCTACTGGAACTGCAACAACTGGCCTTCAAGGTCACTATAAAAACACAGATCACTGCCAAGTCCAGAGAAATGTTTGAAGGGACATTTTATATCTCCATTCTCATTTTCCCAGACTCACATGAATTGCTTCAACTTAGCATCAGGATGTGCCCAGAAACAGGAAATAGCATAATGAAGCATGGCAGGCACAGGCTTCAGCTCCTGAACCCCATCTATGCCTCGTTTTAGTGTAATTTCATCCTTACATTCTCTAGATGAAAACCACACTAGAATGTCCCCTTTTTTAGGATGTTTAATATAGAACAAAGATTCTTAACATCTTAAAATATGATTCCCTCTTAGAGAAAATAAACAATCGTAGTCTATATAGTTGTCCTTTTAAAGGATTTTCCCCCTTTCTTGTAGTTCAGTCATTAAATTCACATGAATTTTCGGAAAGCTCCCATTTACATCAAATCTGAATCATCAAGAGTGTTTTCCTTGACTTCAGTATAATTGCTTTCCAGTCAGTGTCCACTGCACACTGCTCCCTTCCTGGAGCTACTCTAGATAAGTATTCCTTTCTATCAGATTTTAGTCTACTGTACTCCCACCGGCCACATGATTTCTTTTCTCAGCCTTTCTCTGTAGATTACAACAGATGAAGCCACAGGCTGGCCTGTTTCCTTGCCCACTTCCCTGTCTCTTTCTTCATCTATGCTTATTCTCCGCCCCTCCCCCATCCTCACTCACAACTGGCCTTCAAGGTCTGACATGCAGAACAGAAGGGAGATCTTCTGGGGGCTCCCACTACTGCTGTTCTTGTCAGTTTCTCTCACCATCATTGTCTACCTGTCCCAGACCTGTGTGTTTGTGTTAGCATCCACCACAATAAAATTATTCACCATCACTGATAAAACCTGCCCGCATTTCTGGGAATTTGATGGACACAAAGAAACCTCATTGTGCTGATAAGAAAATGCAGACATGCAGAAAGTAAAGAAATGCCTCAAACTAGATCCTTTATATCCTCAGAGTAGGACTAAGCAAACAAACACTAGTGTTCATCCAACAAATTGAATGTGAGGAATTGATGAAATATGAACGGGTAAGACTCAAAGATAGTGTAGTTTGAGAATGTGTTGGCCAGCCCAGTGGGAGCATTCCAATGCAAAATTCAATCACCAAGGAGTCTCACATTGGATGGATATTTCCAGATGGTATTCATGCCTCCATGCTCAGGTTTTAGCAGCTTGAGAGGAGTATGAACTGACAAAAGTGAAGAGACAGATTGCAAAGCATGGTAGCTACTGATGACCAGCTCTCCTGCCTCTTGATGAATTCTTAACCTATGTCAGATCCCGTTGCTTCTTCTACCCATCCATTTTTGTTTTCCAGTGTTCGAATATTTCCTCAAAACCAATCCAATATATAATGTCATGGAAGAACATGAGACATCAGTTTGATGAATAATAATACAAAACTCAACAGCATTTGTTAGATTGTATATATAACAAATATTATTTCCATGTCAAAAGAAAAAGTCTCAAAAATCATTTATATTGCATGGCATCATCTTTGTTCTTCATGTTTGAGAAGGAGGCTATAAACAAGATTATTTTCACCCAGCAGGCACTCATTGAACTGACACTTAAACTGCTATCACCCAGGGCTACATAAACAAATATATCCTCTGTGCTCTCTAGGACACTGTATTGAATACTTGACAGTTTGGTATTATCATCTTAGCCATGGGGTCACTTTCCCGACTTCTGTTTATACAACTACTTTTTACTACCATATACACAGCTGTGCATACCCCGCAACACACACACACACACACACACACACACACACACACACACACACACACTGTGTCTCCCCATTCTGTCATCAAATACTTAAGTATTCACATCCGGCTGTACCTAGGACCTTCCCTTTCACAACACTGATTTTTTTTCTCCCCCAAGAGTTGTACGCACCTTTTAAAGTAACAAGATCCTATTCAGGCCCTGCTTTCTCTGTGTACCTTCTCTATATGTTCCAATTCTCTGTCCCTCTTTGACCCTCTCGCCTTACAGCTCATTAACAGATCCCTCTCTTTATCTGTCTTTGCTTTGCTTTGTGTAGTAGCAGTATAGGAGATGCTCAGGTTTTAGCAGCTTGAGGGGAATATGAACCGACAAGTTGAAGATGCAGATTGTAAAGCAGGGTAGCTACTGATGACCAGCTCTCCTGCCTCTTGATAAATTCTTAACCTATAGTCAGATCCATATCTGTTGCTTGCCCTCTCTCTGGCAAGTCTATCTATCCTAATGCCTAGGCATTCCTTTGCTGGTGTTAGAACCTACTTCTTCAAGATTCCAGTATAGACCAAAGACCAGCAGCTCTCTAGGAATCCTCTGGGACCAGCTTCATTGACTAAACAGCAATCAGATTCTTGGCCTTTCTATTGTGAGACAGCCATTGTAGGATTACATGGGCCATAGTCTGCAAACCACTCTAAAAAGGCCCTTTCTAATATTTTTTTTTTCATTCTATCAGTTCCTTTACAGAATACTGACTAGTGCAACTGAGAATCCCTGCCTCTGCAAAAAGTGAAAGAGCAATGGGAGATGGTTCCTGACATCAATCCCATGCTCCCACATACATGCACAAGTGTACATGTGCCCTCACACATGCATACCACACACACCCAAAAAAAAAAAATACGAAAATCATAAGATGTCAGAAACAACACTACTCACCCTGATCACTGAACTCATTCCAGAAAACTGCCAAAGAGCCACAGGACTCAGAAACCCATGGTTTAAGAGCTATCACACTTTGAACTGCTAAGAAGCCAACACCCCTGGGCCTGGGAGCTGTATCCCTTGTTGCTTGAAGGACTGAGGGTCACAAAACTGTAGAGCCAGAAAACAGGAATTCTCAACACCATGGAGCTGAGAGTCCCAGTTCCAGCAGCCTGGGCAAGAGTTGGAACTAGAGGATGCGGCACCTGCTCCTGAATGCTGCTGCCACCACTGCCAGAACATGAGGATCACAAACACTGCCAAGTACTGGGGCAACCGACGATTAAAGTCCAGACAGTAAGCCTCTACACTATGTATTGAGCCATGAGCTTCTCGATTCTAAAGCCTGGAGCATCAGGTCCCTCGCTCAGGCATTAAAGCTGTCTAAACTCTGGAGCTGCCAATCAAGCCCCCAGGCTTTGAGCATTCAAAGACTGGCAATAGCCAACATCAAAAGATCTACCTCATAGCTTCCACAATCGCTGAGCAAAGGAGCACTGGGCAGCTTCTCTCAGAAGAGAACTCATAACAACTTCTCTGAAGATTAATTTTATCATTTGTAAAAGTGTGTGGGTATAACAAGCTTTAATAAATAACAAAGAATTCAGCAGCATATCTCTTCAGGGTCTGTATCTCTACCTTTTTAATTAGCACTTAGGCAAGTCACCTAACTGGAGCATCTCCGTGTTCTCACTTGTGAAATGACCGTAGTACAAAATGATAGTTTACTTCATGGTATTATCCTGAGAATTTAATGATATAAATAATGTGTAAAATAATCTTGGGAAAGGATCTAGAATATAATGCATTTGAAATGCCTCATAGATAGTAAGGATTATTACTTTTTTGTAGGATGCTTTCAGGCCTAAAAGTCAGTGATTTTTATGACAATGTAGTAAGTAGATTTATAAATCTCTGAACACACACACACACACACACACACACACACACACACACACACATATATATATATATATATATATATATATATATATACTCTTATTTGAAGACTCAATTCAATATTTAATAATTTGCCTGCCTGTTTTGTTTTGTTATTGTTGCTGCTGCTGCTGTTTTGTTTTTAACATGAAAAGTCTTCCTGACAATGATTTCTAGTTTTAAACTACTGGCACACTACAGTAAGGAATCTACAGGAACATCAGGACTGCTAAGTAAAGCTTTATCAAAATCTTCATCAAAATGGCCACCATAATAATGTCCTTAGAAGCAGTGTCGATTGAAGCATAGCACAGGATGTGGAATGAAACTGACTGACTTTCAAATCCCAGCTCTGTGTTTTTGTTGCAAGGACTGACCTTTTGAAAATTGCTAAGCCTTTTGTGTTTGTTTCATTTCCTACAAAATATAAAAATAATTATTGCCAATTCAAAAAGTTCCAAGTGTTAAATAAATATATATAATGAATGTCTGGCACATAAGACACTCAATAAGTATTGGTCATGATTTTTCTTCATTACTTTTCCTAAGATAATGTATACGCGAGCACACTGCCGGCAAAGTACCAAAAATGAAAGGTACTGCTTATTATTATTATTACTATTATTATTATTATTATTACTGTTGCCACCACTGTAATTCATGCAAGACTTCTACATAAATACTGATTGGCAGGGAAAAATACAGTAGGAAGGACGAAGCATAAAGGTTAGATTACAGGAATCAAACTTAAAATAGTGTGGAGCAGTTTTCAAATGATGCCAATCTTGAGGTGCAGTGTGGAGAGAAAGAGAGGTGAGCACAAGATAGGCATGGAGGAGGGAGGGAGTTCAGACGATGAGAGTAAGGAATGAGAACAGTGAAATGATTTCCATTTCTGCATCACAAATGATGGAGAGTAAAAGCATCATGAGAAGATGGTCAGGAAGAGGCTAGGCTCGGAAACAGCCACGATATGTGTGACACTGCTATTTTAGGACCCACACCTATGGCACTTAGATTAGAATAATAAAATATAGACTCAAGCAAATTCGAATTATGGGTGATTTGTGAAGAATAAAACTCTTCAAAATGTTTGTTTCTCATGAAGCACCATGTCACAAAACTGAATATAATCTATTGCAAAAGGTTGATCTGGGCCTGGTGTGTCAGAGAGGATGGCCTGAGACTGGCAATCTGAAGCTCCTTCTAATGAGTTTGGATGACCTCCTTGCTAAATAGCAAATCCCCAAGTGGTAACCCCAATGCTGTGTCAATCAGCCTACTTGCTGGCACTGAAGTGCCGAAAGAAAAGTATGCTGGGCTCCTATAACCCCCTCTCTGCTGTTGGTTGCTCTCCCAACCCTTACTATGGCCACCACACCACCGTCACCACTACTAACACCATCACCACCATCCCCAGAGCCACCGCCATCACCACTACTATCACTTCCACTCTCACTACACCACCACTACTACCACTGCCCCCACCACCCTCATCACCACTTCCACCACCACCACCACCAGGACTTACCATCACCACGCCACCTGTCTAAAGTTGAGCATATCAAGAAAAGAGTAGGATGCAGCAACAGGAACTCTAAACAACTGCCTTGAAGCATGGGAAGACTTCACAAGAAAATCAAGTCACTTAGTTTCCCGACTAGGACACACGAACAAATAATAATTCACATGATAAATGTAGGAAATTCACTTTGTGAATAATTTAAACTATTATAAAACTCTTCCAATAAATGTGAGTACTGTTTACATACATCTAAAGTTAAACCATCATGAAAGGGTCTAATTGCACAGTGCCATGCTAGACATGCCCTTGCAGTCAAAGCCCCTCTGCTCTCTGTTCTCTTCACCAGAGACTCCAGAAAACTGTGTGACTTCGTCTCATGTCAGGGAACTTTAGTAGAAAATGTTAAGAAACACAGAAGTTTGCTTCTTTCATTTCACAAACATAAATACCCTTAGATGAATGTGTTGGTGCTGAGCAAAAAGCTTCTCACTTCCCACACAGAATTTAATAAGCAACAGCTAAAAAGCCTCTCTCCACCCTGTGGTTCTTCAGTTCCGCATCTGTCACTACCTTTGTGTTACTACATTTGTAAACTTTTTTTTTTCTTTTGAAAGTCACAATCTGTCTCTCACCAGCCACACCACCCAGCAGCTTCCCTGATGAGCACATATATAAGTTTTCCTATTTTGGTTTCCTGATTAGACACAGGCGTATGTAATGCCACTTGCCTGTCTCCCCCTCAATAGATGGGAAATTGCCACTTTCTTCTGTGTATCAGAAGCCATTAGTGTGGAGCTGGCTGCCCTGCTGCTCAATGACATCTTTATGAAGAGCTCCCCTCCATTTTTTAATGACTTGACTCTGAGTGATCATCCCAATCAGGCTGTATGTCTATGTTATAACTATAATTATTTTGAATTTGCTATAAATATAGAGTGCAGAGTAGTCTTTTCCTTTTTACTAAATATTTCCATTATATTAACTTAGTTCTATTTGTTGTTAAAGAGCCTGAACTAAGTCATTTATTTACAGATGGTACAGGTACACATTAAAAATTCCATTGCCGCAAATATTCATGTAATTTTTCATGCCAGCAAGGAAGCTAATGTGTCTGTGTTCCTCCATATAAGCACCGAGTCACATCAAGATGTGTGTCTTCTTCATTTAAAACAGAATAGATGAGGCACACAGCAAGATGAAGTGATTTGGACAGTGGCAAGTCCTCACACAATGGAGAAGGCTCCTTAAATGGAATTTGACATTCCTTGAACTGAGCCAATAAGGAAAAGTAAATTGTGTCTGATTGGCTCTCGGCAGACATTAAAGTGGCAGCAAATGAAGTAAAGCGAGTGCTAGAAACAGACCAAGTAACGAAGGTCCGAGTCTGGTAACGGGTGTGGACAGTCGGTGGACAAGCTCTCCCCAACACCTGCGGTGTGAAATCAAGACCTGACTACACAGAGCACAGGAAGCCCTCTGCACAGAACAGTGTGATCTGTCAACAATGGGCAAGACTGTGGCTGAGAAGAGGAGAGGGTTTGGGGGACAAATTAAATAGGGCTCCTGAACTGGCTCAGACACAGACAGGAAACCAGCAATTTCTTCTTTTGAAATTTAATAGGCGGTGAGATACTTGGAACTCCAAGGCACAGAAGAGTTAGTTTTGAAAAGTATGTAGGACTATACCTGAAGAAGGAATGTAAAGCATTTCTACGACCCCCAAATCCTCTATAGGCACTCCCTAACAGTCCCTCATATCTATAACCAGCAACTGCTCTGAACTGTAACCCTGTCTTAGTTCTGCTGCATCATGAGGTTCTGTGCATGGAATTACATCACTCCGGGCCATACGGTTCATTTCAAAAGAGATTAAGTCAGCAGTTTTCCAAAGTGTTTACAGTGTGTTGCATTCCTTCCAACAGTATAGCCAAATGCAAGTTGTCTATATCCTTTTGACTAAGAAGTTATCTGAGTTGAAGAGTGTAACTGTATAGAATCTGTAGTTTTCCAATCCATGAATATGGTAAGTCCCCTCATTTATTTAGAGTACACTGAATTTCACTCAGGGATGTTTTCAGTGTTTGTTACAAGAAAACTTATTGTTTCTTTTGTTATACTTATTCTTCATTTTCATTGATTTCATAGTAAGCAGAAAAAGTTTAATTCAATCTTAAAACATATTTTGGGATAATAAATGACAGCACAATTTATTGCTTATATTGACCCTTATATCCTGAAAATTTTCAAAATTGATTTGTAAGTTGTAATAGGTTTTTATTGTTTGTTTAATTATTTGGATTTTTACAATAAATTCTTGGTAGGATTTTCTACATCAGCAGTAGCAATTAGCTTGATTTTTATAGCTTTCTGCACACTGCACACTGCTGTGTCTCTTTTGCCCTTTATTTCTTGTGTTGGCTATACTTTAAAATACTATGTTAGATAGGCAAGAGGAAAAAGTGGATTGTCCTTGTTCTCAACTTCTTATGATGAACTATTTCTCCGTTTTTTACTTCAAACTTTCATGTATTTAAACATTTGAATTGTGTCTCAAACACAGAGCATGCTGCTAAGTTTTATTTGTCTCAATTCTGACTATGTGACTTTTAGCACAAACATTAGATAGGTAGGTAGATAGATAGATAGATAGATAGATAGAAAGATAGAGAGAGAGAGAGAATTTCCAATGTGATTATATATTTTAAATTTTTAAAATAAAAATTTTTATTTTAAAAATTTAAAACAGTCCACTATCGATAGTGTAGCAGAAACCAGAGTCCTCAAACCAGACAACTTGCAATGAACACTTGCAAGTAAAGATGTACAGACTAAAGGTACACACTGTGTGACTCACTGTGTCACACTACAGCTTCCACCATGAAATTTTTCTTTTCTTTTAAATTTTATTTTGTTTTATCTTGTGGAGAGGTTGCAAAGGCAGAGGGCAGATTCAAAGGGATGGGGAGATGAGTGAGATTGAGATGCATGATGTGAAATTCACAAAGAATAAATAAAAAGCTAACACAAAATTAATACAATATATTTTTCTCATACTCTTTTGCCCATCCCATCCTCTTCAACCTCTTACCCTCCCAAATTTATGGTCTTTCTCTCTCAGAAAAAACAAAAACAAAAACAGAAAAAATAACATCAACAAAAAATGAAAACCAAAACAATCAACTGAAAAAAAAGAAAATGAGTAAGACAGAAAATACCAATACACACACACACACACACACGCACACACACACACACACACACACACACACACACACACACACACACACACACGTGTGCACGCCAAAAAACAAACCAACAAACATGGAGTCCATCTTATGTCAGTCAGCTACTCCTGGGCATCAGACTTGGGCTTGGCCTGGAGTATGACTGATAAACCCAGTAACACTCCACTGGAGAAAACTTTTTTCCCTTTTCCCATCAGGTATCAATTGCAAATAGCATCTTGGTTAGAGGTGTTTACTTCCCTTTTTCAGTGCTGAGATTTTGTCTAGTTTGAACCTGTGCAGGTCATATGCACGCTGTCACAGTATCTGTGAGTTCATATGGGTATCATCCCTGTTGGATCTAAGAAGATGCTGTTTCCTTGGAATCACCCACCTTCTTGGCTCTTCTCATTTTTTCACCTTTTCTTCTTCACAGATCTTTGAGCCTTGAGGGGTAGTGTGTTAGTTTAAAAATGAATAACCCCATAGGCTCATATGCTTGAATGCTTAGTCATCAGTAAGTGGCACTATTTGGGAAGGATTAGGAGGTGTGATATTGTTAGAGGAAATGTGTCACTGGGGATGGGCTTTGAGTTTTCTAAAATCCATGCCATGCCCAGCTCTCTCTCTCTCTCTCTCTCTCTCTCTCTCTCTCTCTCTCTCTCTCTCTCTCTCTCTCTCTCCCTCTCTCTCTCTCTCTCTCTCTCTCTCTCTCTCTCTCTCTCTCTCTCTCTCTCTCTCTTTCGTAATCAAGATTGGTTCTCAGTTACTTCACCAGTTCCAGCCTGCATGCAACCATGCTCTCTTCCATGATGATAATTGACTAAACATCTTCTAAAACTGTAAGCAAATGCCCAATTAAATGCTTTCTTTCGTGAGATGCTATACCTTAGTCATGGTATCTCTTCACAGCAATAGAACACTAAATGAAACAGACAGGGTCTGATAAAAATTTCCCATTTATGACTGAATACTCCAATATCTCAAAGTCTCCCTGTCTTCACACATTGTGAAGTTGTGGATCTCTTTTATTTTTTTTTTCAGATGCATTTATTTATGCATTTTATGTGTATGAGTCTATTTGCATGTATTCCTGCATGACAGAAGAGGGTATCACATAGAAGAGGGCATCAGATCCCATTTTAGATGGTGTCACCATGTGGTGGCCTAGAATTTAACTCAGGACCCCTGGAAGAACAGCCAGTGCTCTGAACCTCTGAGCCATCTCTTCAGCCCTGGATCTCTTATTAATCAGCTTTTTAAAATGTTCTTCTTTATCTTTTTGTTAGTTTCTTAGCTGCATCTCTTTTATGTCATTTTCAGTGTTTGCTCCAGGATTTGCAGTCAGAATCCCCAATTCACAACAGTGTGCATGGAGTTGTTCTACTATGGTATAAAAATGAAAGGATGTGAAGCATTCTGTGTCTCCTACTATGGCTTTGCTTTATATACAGTCAGTATGCCTCAAAAAGAGAATATAATCTATATACTTTTACTTTGTTATTGTTTTTTGTTGTTGCTGATTTCTTTGGTTGTTTTGGTTTTTCCATACAATGTTCCTCTGTGTATCCCTGGCTGTCCTGGAACTCACTTTGTAGACCAGGCTGGCCTTGAACTCAGATCCACTTGACTCTGCCTTCTGAGTTCTGGGGTAAAGGCATGCACCACTGTGCCCTGTTTTGCTTGTGTTCTTATTCTTACTGCAGACCAATTGCAGCTAGCGTCCATTCTAGAAATTTCTTTTGCATTTCCTGTATAGACATTTTTTGACAATTCATTTTCTGATTGTTCTTATATCTAAAAATATATTAGTTTCAGCTTTTTTGGTATAAGTTACTAAATAAAGAACATTTACTTGACATATTTTAAGTACATTAAAAGCATCCATCTCTCCTGTTACCAGGCAAAACTTCCATTAGAGAGATTGAGACACCAACCTAGCCACAAAACCTTTGACCTACAATTTGTCTTGCCTACAAGATGTACTGGTGTAAAGGTAAAGGTGGCACATAAATTGTGGAAGTGGCCAATCAATGACTGGTCTAACTTGAGATCCATGCCACCAGAGAGCCCACCTAGAGGGCCAGGACCCATATGCTAGATAGCCCAGGGGCCTAGGATAGAACCAAACACACCTGGCAAAAAAAAAAAAAAAAAAAAAAAAAGGCCAATGAAATATTCCTAATTATGTTCTGCTCTACATTGATGCCTAGTCCAGTTATCATCAGAGAGGCTTCACCAAGCAACTGATAGAAACACATGCAGAGACCCACAACCAAATATTAGGGAGAGCTCAAGAAATCCTGAGGAAGAGGGGAGGAGCCAGAGAGGTCAAGGACATCACAAGAAAACCCAAAGAATCAACTAACCTGGGCTCAGAGGCTCACAGAGGCTGAACTGACAACTATAGAACTGACCTAGGAACTCTACACATATGTTACAGTTGTGTAACTTGGTCTTCTTGTGGGAATGGGAATAGGGGGTTGTCTCTCACTCTGTTGCCTTTTGGGACTCTTTCCTCCTACCAGGTCAACTCTTAATAAGAGAGGAGGTGCCTAGTCTCACTGCAACTTGATATGCCATGGCTGGCTGATATTCAGGGAAGGCCTACCCTTTTCTGAAGAGACAGGAAGGAGGAGGAATGGATGGGGAGAGGGGAGGACTGGGAGGAGAGCAAGGGGTAGAAACTGCAATGAGGATGCATAAATAAATAAATAACAACATCCCATTCATTTCTAATCACCATCATTTAGATTGAGAATCCAACTATTCTCATATCATTTACTAATGCATAATGTGTGTTTTATTTATAAGGTTTTTTTTTTCATTATCATTATATATGGCTTCCTTTGTATTTATTCTCTGTAGAATTTTCTTTGGATTCTTGATAAATTGATTGGGTTATTTTTGCTTTTTTTTAAATTTATGACTTTTTTTTCAAACTTTGACCACAGTTTGGGTCCCATTTTATGGAACCAGAGAATAATATGTCCTGGAAAAGCCAGTGTGTGGAGGAGTGTGTCTCCAGAAAATAGTCTGTGTTTTCCTCCAGGGTCTTTAATTATCATTCTGTGAAAGAGACTGATGAATATTGACCAATAATTCAGAGCAGCTTTGGCTTCCTTGGTGCCCCAAATTTTGGTGTTTCTCACAACTATCTTTTGTATCTGTCTGTCTTCAAATGCACATACTTTCTTCATCTCTCTCTAATCTACAGTTGACTGCAGTGATTGAGCCTGCCTAGTGAACCCTTCATTTCAAATATTCCATTTGATTAGTTTTATTGCTTATACCTCCCTAATCGATTTCTCTTATCTGTTTAATCATTACAGTCTAGCTCTTCCTTAAGTCTTCAAGACATTTAAAATGAAACTTTAAAGTATACATCTTGTTAATAACAAAGTCTTTACCATCTTTGAGTTTGACATTGTGGACTGCTTTCCCCCCTCTTGAAAATGTATTATATATGTCTGTGTGTTTCATAATTTGTACTGTTGTTATTTTAACTTAGTGGCACATTCGTTTGTACATACAAATGCACATGTATGCCACAGCATGAGAGTGGAAATTAGAAGAT
Organism: Peromyscus californicus insignis; assembly: GCF_007827085.1. Classification (NCBI taxonomy): domain Eukaryota; kingdom Metazoa; phylum Chordata; class Mammalia; order Rodentia; family Cricetidae; genus Peromyscus; species Peromyscus californicus. The sequence continues at coordinate 43,634,239 of NW_026294525.1, forward strand.
AACTTGCATGAGTTATTTCTCTTCTTCCACCATAAGGTTCCTAGGTACTCAATGCAACACATCAGACTTGGCAGTGAGCCTCACATTGCCAGCTCAATTTATATTATTTGTAGACATTTTTAGGTAATGCTTGAAATTTTATATCTTTTCTTCTTGTAAGAGTATTGACTATTATTTAAAGAGACTGTGGAATTAATTGCTTATCCTTTTGAACATAAGGACACTTGGTCAACTCTATCAAAGCCTTCTCACTTCAAATGCCAACAATTTTCTCATTTGTGTTTTTATCTGCTAAAATTATTCAAAATCTTTTGTGGTTTCCATTCCCAGTGTCTGCTTGGCTCTTTTGTCTCTCCTAAAAGCATTCCACTGGTATAAACCAAGAATTTGACAATTTGTAATGAGCAAGAAGGTAGATACTCATAGTTAGTATAGCAATTTATATTTTATTATGTTGAGAGTTATCACATAAGGTTCACACTCTAAATTCCTAACTATTGTTCTAAGCCTATCTCCCCAAGGCTGCTCACCTGTGCGACATATCTTAGCTGAAGGTCAGGTTCAGTCTCTTACAGAAGTCTCTGATTCAAGGGTCAGCATCCTGGGGGAGACTCTCCAGCCACAGTGCAGATCGAGGTGGTGTTTCTCCAGATGTGCAGAGCAGAGCGTTGCTCTTAGTCTCTGCAAAATACACAGTCTAGTGAGTATCATGGGGTTCTAGAACTGTGTCTGGTTATCTTGAGTGAGTGTTATCACTGGGTTCTGTATTTCAGATGTAGCCTTGGGTGTTGTGGGGTTTCTGACTATTTTTACATGTCTAAAAGGCATTTTTTTTTTTTTTTTTTTTTTTTTTTGTTTTTTGTTTTTTGGTTTTTCGAGACAGGGTTTCTCTGTGTAGCTTTGCGCCTTTCCTGGAACTCGCTTTGGAGACCAGGCTGGCCTCGAACTCACAGAGATCCGCCTGGCTCTGCCTCCCGAGTGCTGGGATTAAAGGCGTGCGCCACCACCACCCGGCGGCATTTTTTACTATGCTCATTACAATAACTATAATCAGATCTGGAGGCTCCATTGGAGATTTTTTCCTTTTCAGTTTCTCATCTCATATTTAGTTTTATACCAAGTCCAATGATACTTCACGCTAAAGACAATGCAGCTTTCTATTTCCTGATTAGCATTGCTCCAAGTCACAATGGGTAGAATGCCACAAGTGCTAGAAGAAAGAAGAAATATCCTCCAAAAATGGGCTTTCCTAAAAGAGTCCATTCTAAGTACCACTGTGGCTATTCGTTATAATTACACTCCTTGCTTTTAGACTGATCTCTGTGTGTGTGTGTGTGTGTGTGTGTGTGTGTGTGTGTGTGTGTGTCCAAACACATGCTTAATGTGGTTAAGAGCTTCTAATTGCTTTCTGCAAAACAATTCTAACAATATATCCCCATTGTTGGGCAGCAGCTTCCTTTGAATAGTATTCATTTTATGAAAAAAATGAGTAAACTAGTGTTGATCCTCTTACAACTATCAAAAAGAAACCTTTATGTTCCCAGGAAAACTTAGAGTGGGTGAGATCAGTGGGCACTGGTGAGGAACCTGTCGTGACTTTCATAATAAGGGGATTTGCAAATGTAGCACCACAAGAGGGGTATAGTTTGTTCTGCTAGCTTGTTTTTCAAACAGGAGTATTTGAACATTAATGCGTTCAACTACCCTTTCCTGCCAAGTCAACATAATCAAACAAATAGATTAAGAAGGTGAAAAAGCACTCAGGGGTATTCTAAGGAAAACTCAACAACACTCCTACACATGAAGACTGTTAAACAAATGAAAATCTTCTCCCAGGGAAACAGTGCTGGTCTTCAACATCAATTTATTCCCCTCTACCTAACAATAAGGTTATTTCCTTCCCCTTAAGGTATTCAAATTCTGTTCCCATTGTAACCTTCTGTAATAATAGTCTCATCAAAGGTACAGCACTCTACCTTTGGGATAAAGGACAAGGAAAGCCAGAGCTTTTACTTAGGAGCAAGGGGAGGAGATGAGTTAGTCCTGAAAGGATTTATGAGAATTTGAGTTCTGGTATTTCACCACAGCCAGTGGGTTATGGTCTCAAGGCACATGGAGGGTAGGTAGAACATGACACATGGGGACTTTGCTCAGATTTAAAGGGCAATTACAGACATGAATAGCTGATGAAATTTTGCACTGACAAGAAGGGGCATGAATAAGATATGATCCTGGGAGAAGCTGTGTCTAAAATTGATAGATGGTCTTATGTAGGGAACAGACACACACACACACACACACACACACACACACACACTCCTTTGTGGAAGGAGACCCGCCATCCTCTACTAGGGACTTTCTAGGAATTGTCTAATCTTTCTACATTTCACTGGAACATCTAAGAAGGGGGTCATAACTGAGGACCAGTTTTCAGTCTCATATCCCTCACAGATGCCTGAGTCTCCCCTAAACTCGGTGTTTTCTGTTCCACTTTGGCCATTTCAGACTTTATTTTCTCTGCTACTAATCCTTTTTCATTCAATCCCCCCAAACTCAGTTCTTATTCTTCCTCAAATTAAACAAATATTTCTAATTCCTACTGACGTCTACCTTAGATCAGCTTTCCAACTAGCTTGTCTATCTTTGCTCCAAAGCCAGCCCTCAGAAAACCCTGGTTCCAGTGGAAACCTAATTCCAACAGGTGTTCCAGATCAGCTTACAAAGTAACCACTCTCTTGCTATAAGCACTTTAGCAGCACTGTATCTAAGCATTCCATATTCCTTGCTCTGCTAAAGGCAATACTAAAAAAATAGCAGGGAAAACATAAATAAGGAGAAAAAACCCACAAAAGTGCCTTTCGAAAGCCTACAAAAACCTGTGCAGTAGAGGAGGCATTTTTAATTAGAAATGCTAGACGACTACAGGGGCAGCAAAATGGGATTTCTTAAAAATAGTAAAATGTGCTGATTCACAGGCAGGTGGAAGCAGACCCAGAATCTGCCAGTCTGCTGCCCCGGGGCTGGCACTTCCAACTCTTTCTGAAATATGAACCTTGGTGGAGCCCTTATACCCAAGCTTAGATTGAAGGTAAAAACCATATGTTTCAGTCTTTAAGACGGGAACTTGTGCAGTTTTCATTTTGTAGGAAATTACATTGTGGTCTTGTGCCCCCCCAACACACACACACACACACACACACACACACACACACACACACACACACACACACACACTCCCGCAGATCACTCACCATGTCTTTCTAGAATCATGGGGACTTCTCTAGGCTGCAACTTTGCTCAAAATCTTCCCGGTTTGCAACAAATAATCTGAGATGTTAAAAATCCCATCTTGAAAAACATATGGTTGTGTGTGTTTTCCACAGGAGAAAATGAAGGATGGAGTGGCTACTATCAACTAAAACCAAGGAGAATCCTTCCTTCCTAGGGTCTATGGTTTTCTTTCTCCAGTGTCGTATGGTACACATGAAGTTGTTTCTCAGATTTGTGTTTGAGCAGAGAAGTCAGCCCCTGCCTATGAAGATCAAGTTAAAACCACCCAAGGGCAACTTTTACAAGACAGGTGATGTTGGGTTTCCCCCTCAGAACTTTGCTGAGGCCAGCAATCACCAGGCATACGTGGACATCTTCCACTTTAATTTTCCATTGCTAAGTCTTCATTGGAAGAATTGCAGAAGCAATTTGAAAAGCCACCCTACAGCTATGACTTAGAATCCCATAAAATTTTCATATTTTTAGTAAGATAGAAACCAGCTCCTGTGAGGCCAGAATATGTTCCTACCACTAAAGCCTGCCTGTATGGATTCTAACTGTCTGAGAAGATACCTCAGTTTCAATGGTTGTTAACAGTATTTTTAGAACATTCCTGGAGATGAAACAACAGGAAGTCTTATCCTAAATAAATACACTGGCTCTACCATGCAAATCTACTTAAAGTAAGGTCTCCCAAAGTGCTCCTTCATATGTTAATATGATAAAATAAATAAAAAACAGCAATTTCTCAGAGTTGTTTCTTGGCTCTCTGTGGGGGAAAAAAGACAGAAGAATAGCCCCACAGCCATTTGCCCTAGAGATTGGTACTTTACCTATTCCAAAATGCAATCCACCTTGAAAAGATTAGAATGGTCATCATCAAGGCTGAATTTTTAAAGTGTCACTGGCTTTAGACATGATTCTCTAGTATGATGCCAATCAACAACGAAACAGATATTCCTAGTTCAGCAGAAGCAATGGCATCTATCTGGATACCTAAACTATCTTAATGCATATTGAAAACTAAAATAAATAAATAGACTGTCATGTTTTATTTTGTCTTTGATCCACGTTGATCCATTGTTTTCTCATCCTGTTTGCAATTCCCACCATTCAGATAAAATTTATGGCATTTTAATAAGCAATTACAGCTTTCCTTCACCATACAGTTATGTGAAATCATGGCTTTCTACTTCAAAATCCCAAATTCTACAGAGCCCTGGAGATATATCTATTGAAGGGGAAAGAAGATTGAAGCTCTTGAGGTGAAAAGTCCTCAGCCAACGCTGGTGTTATTAGGTGGTAACATGGACTTGGGTTGGCTATCTAACTAACCACTCTGGGCTGTCTTTATCTCTGTAATGGTGATAAGATATGCAGTTTCCCTACAGCATAATCCATTATAACAATGGTAAGGAGAAATCACACATGGAGTAGTCATTGCGAAGAACAGTGATGGCCAGTTTTACCAGTCATGAAAAGAAGAAGTGGCTCCCATGTTCTCTCACCATAGATGAGGACACTGAAATCCGTGCAGGGGATGTGACCTGAGGTTACACACTCAGCAACAGAGCTTGGATCATGTTGATACCTAATCTTCTCCAAACAATAGAATACACATATTGGGATCTCTGCAAAAGTAACTGGCTTTATTTTTGCAATTTATTTTCGGGGCTTGGGATTGAACCCAGGGTCTCAGGCATTCTAGCGCTCTAACACTGAGCCAAACCCTTACCCCTCATACAGGCTATTTAATGGCCTCTGATGCTGAGGAGTTGGACAGTTTTTTCCTTCTCACTATGCCTTTCATGAGAAATAGTTGGCAGAGATCTGAAATTAGAAAGAAAAAATAGGTACAAATCACTATCTAAAATATTAGCAAAAGGGATTTTTAAACTCTCTCTACTAATGCAATCCTCACTCAGCTATGCCTCTAAAAGAAAAACAAACCAAAATGTGGCAGATCCAAAGTTCCAGTTAGCTGGATCTAGTTAATCTAGATTGTATTATTTCTAAACCATTTCATTACAAATTCTTATTGGTGTAATTGCTTCCGCTCCTGTTCCATATGGTGCCTTCTGTCCCCTAAGCTCAGCTCACCCGGAGAAGAGCCCTCCGAAGGCAGTCTGGGAGCTTAGCCTCAGTGCTGAGAAGGAAGGTGGCGTTTCACTCTCCTGTTTGTGAGCTGGTACCTATTCCTATATTTTTATTTTTAAAAATCCAATTTGAGGGTTTTTTTTCTTTCATGTCCTCATCTCAGACACCATTAAAAAAATGTTACTGAAAGAAAATCTTTTCCCATAGAAACTCTCACACATAATGAAGCCAGCCAGCCTTTCATTTTACTGCTTGCCTGCCTGCCTGCCTAGTATATTGGAAATAAGTGAAGGAGGAATGTACAAGCAACTAGTTTCTGCTGAAGGGAACAAATTCTACAGAGATGAAGCTGTAAGGAAAAAGCACAATGGAAAATAATCTTAGTATCATGGAAGAAAGCAGTTCTCAGCAGGAAAGCAGTACAGTCGAACAGGAAATCTTAGGAAACACCCAAAATGGGTCGTAATGGCACAAAGGCACGATGGCGTGTCCCACGGCAAGGTGAACCAAACCCCAGGAAAGCCATCTTGAGAACACTTGAGGTTAGTTATCGGATGTGCAGTTTTGCCCTGCCTCTGTTTTTATAAGCAATTGTGCCTTCTATTCAGACCATCTACCTTTATGTCAGAGCGGTAAGAAAAGGCCCTTTAAGATGTCATTAATTAAGACGCCATTTGTAACTCTTCTGTGAAGGATAATCACTTGTTAGCTTAAGATGGGAACTCAGGACCGTGAAGTATTTACATGGCAAATAAATGACAGGATGAAGCTAGACCTTTGAAATGAAGCAAATACCTTTCAAATTTCAGCAGGATTTGAAATTAATTAGTGGACTGCAGCAACTAACATTTCTTCCTGACTTCCTGTCTTCTACTTCAGTTGTTCTTTACAAAGTGGATGGAGTCTTGTTACTTATGTGGCACTCCAAGGATTAAAGAGGCAAGCATAGACTTAACAGGAGTCTTTCCTTTATGATCAGGAAAGTCAATAGCCATGACTTAAAGCACCAGAGGCTTTGTTTGACTTAGTATCGGTTTTTAAGATGCTGAAAATTCTCCTCGATATCACATTAACGAAGAGATTCTAATAACATTGTTGGAGTGGAGAATGTGTCGAGGATCATCTTTCTTTAACTGATGAGAAAATGGAGCAGAGCAGCCTCTGTGATTTAGTTAAGATCAAATGTCAGTAAGTAAACAATCTCAAAATCAGAGCCTTTCAAGTCTCAGTTGACAGTCCCAGCCAGAGGGTCAATTCTCTGGATATCGTGTGAGAACATAACATGACAGCATCGGTTTTAAGGTCTGTGGGAGCTCATTCCAGCTTTTTTACAGCACTCTCACCTTCAATACACACACACACACACACACACACACACACACACACACGAGAGAGAGAGAGAGAGAGAGAGAGAGAGAGAGAGAAAGCCTTTGTTCTCACAAAGAAAGTTAAGGAACTTTTCATATAGTGTCACCAGAAAGACCTAATTTAAAATTGGTTATTTGGAGGAAAGAAGAAAAACCAAGACATGTATGATACAGCTATACCTTTATACTATTCTTTATACTATTCATACAATTCGTTGCTCTCTGCACATGGCCAGTTCATACAGCTGTCTCCCTTACTCTTGATACTGCTTTTCTTCTTTTGTTACACATTGTCATTCACAACCTGATACTAAATAAAAAATCCCCAACGTAAGTAACTGGCAGATTAGCATGTGTTTCTGAGTAGTGTGATGACTTTGCAGGCTTCCCTGACCTACCCTGGCCAGGATGTGAATCACCCTTTTGTCGACTGTATAATGTCATCTGTGTCAGCCATATGTTAATGTGTTGGTTGCTTTTCTCACTGTTGTGACAAAATGCCTAACAAAAGCAACTTTCTGAAGCCAGAGCTTATTTTAGCTCACAGTTGAAGGGTGGAGTCCTCCATGTAGAGGAGGTGTAGTACTGAAAGCGGGTCCAGCTGTGATAGCAGGATGCTGAGGCATCTGGTCACATTGTGGCAGCAGTCAGAAAACAAAAAGACATGACTTCTGGTGCTCCATTCACCTTCTCCTTTTTTTTTTTTTTTTTTTTTTTTTTTTTTTTGGTTTTTCGAGACAGGGTTTCTCTGTGTAGCTTTGCGCCTTTCCTGGATCTCGCGCTGTAGACCAGACTGGCCTCGAACTCACAGAGATCCGCCTGCCTCTGCCTCCCGAGTGCTGGGATTAAAGGCGTGCGCCACCACCGCCCGGCTTCACCTTCTCCTTTTTATTCAGCTCAGGACCACAACCTACTGGGTAGCGATGCCATTCTGGATAGCTTTATGTCAACTTGACACAAGCTAAAGTCATCTGAGAGGAGGGAACCACAATTAAGAAAATGCCTCCATAAAAATGTGTATTTTCTTAATTAGTGGTTGATGGGGAGGGCCCAGCCCACTGAGGGTGATGCCATCCCTGGGCTTATGGTTCTATAAGAAAGTTAGCTGAGTAAACCATGAGGAGCAAGCCAGTAAACAGCACCCCTCCATGGCCTCTGCATCAACTCCAGCCTCTAGGTTCCTACCCTGTCCTGGTTTCCTTCAATGATAGACAATGTGGAAGTATAAGCCAAACAAACCCTTTCCTCCTCAGTTTGCTTTGGGTCATGGTGTTTCATCACAGCAATAGAAACCCTAACTAAGACAAATGCTCATATATAGGGTGGGCTTCCCTGATATGGGAATTTCTTATAAGCTTCTCTGGAAATATTCTCATAGAACTATTTTACATTTTAAAGATTTCCCCCAAATCTTAGCAGGTCTAGTATTGTTCCGTAGCCTAAAGTTCAAATGTCTTCTGTGACTCAAGGCAACCTCTTAACTATGAGCCTCTGTGGAATTAAAAAATAATGATGAATCTTCTAATTAAAAAAAATGGAGGTATGGGAGGAAAGCAAGGACACATCAAACTAAAGCATTACTAAAACTCAACAGAGCAAACCATAAACTCTGCAGCTCCATGTCCAGCCTCCCTGCAGCTCCATGTCCAGCCTCCCTGCAGCTCCATGTCCAGCCTCCCTGCAGCTCCATATCCAGCCTCCCTGCAGCTCCATGTCCAGCCTCCCTGCAGCTCCATGTCCAGCCTCCCTGCAGCTCCATATCCAGCCTCCCTGCAGCTCTATGTCCAGCTTCCCTGCAGCTCCATATACAGCTTCCCTGCAGCTCCATGTACAGCCTCCCTGCAGCTCCATGTACAGCCTCTGGAGCTTGGGGAAGTACCACCTGGGCTCCATTAGGCATACACTGCCTCACCTCGCAGGTCTGCCCCTGCAGCACACATACTTCTCTGTTGGAGTATTTCCACTTCATATCTATATATTTTCTTGGCAGACATCTCAAAGTCCTGGCATGCCCAACTTCCTCAGGTCACTAATGAACTTTCAACCTCACCCTCACAGCTTTACAGAATGATACCCCAGAATCTTCTTCAGGAAATCCAATCCTCCACCCATTGCTTGATCTCAGCAGCTTTCTGAAACTTGGTGCAAACTCCATAATTCCGTAACTCTTGGATTTTGCTTGTTTTCAAAAGCAGCGCCACGTGCATGATACTTCCAAGTTCTGCTGCTAGCTCAATAGAGTCTGATCCTCTTCTGTCACAGATGTGGTGGCTTCTGTTTGCCTTAGCTGCCAAAACGAGGAAGATACTTGCCTACATTGTTGTCTCTAAGCAGAGAATCCCTTCAGTCACATCCTCAAACCCCAAAATCTCTTTCCACGTGAACTTGCATTTTTACAAGTTGGAGCACCTTATTGTTTCAATGATAAATGTAGGGTTTTCTTCAATGGCAGTAATCTCTTTAACAATAAGAGATGTTTTATTATATAACATGATCTCTAAACAGTCATGGTCAAAAATTTACACTTTTGATCCTTTCCTTATTGAAGTGGGTATCATGCTGTGCTGTCTTGAATTGTCTACCACTAAACAAATTAGCCCACTGCTTTTTAACTCCAGTCTCACTGAAGTTCTCAGGACATGAGCAGAATGCAGTCAGTCTTTGCCAGAACATAATGCCGATGGCATCTAGAGCCTGGTTGTAGATAGAGTACTCATTCCCCTATGAAACCTCGTGGCCCTGCTTTTTGTTCTGTGTTTCTGTGGGCATTCTGGTCTTCTGGGCTCACACCAGAATGTCTCAATCAGCTGCTGAAACACCCTGGGATTCCTCTAGCTTACAGTGCTAAACTCTTGCACAGGCCTCCCACAAACCAGTTCCAAAGGCCTATGAACCATATGGTCAGCTTTCTCACAGCAACAGCCTCGCTCAGTCCTAATGTTCTCTGCTAATCACTTTTATCATGACACAATGCTTGACAACTTATGTAAGGAAAGGACTTATTTCTAGTCACAATTTGAGGGTACAATGAATCCAGGAAAAAGTAAGAGTGATTGTGGCACCAGGATCATGAGGCAGCCTGTCACATCGTGTCTGCAGTCAGGAAGCAGACAGATGACTTCTGGTGTAAGAATATAAAAAGAGCTAATAAAAATTCATTCTAGAACACAACCCTATGGAACGGCACCACCCGCGTATCTTCCCACTTCTGCTGAATCTCTATGGAAATGTCCTCACAGATGTTCCCAGAGGTTTGTCTCCTCTATGATTCTAGATCCCATCAAGTTCACAGTCAAGATTAAGCATTCGGCTAATCACTTAGCAGGGGTAATCTAGATCACCAAGCTCACAGTCACACTATCACAATATTTGTGTCCAACTGACCCTGATTTTACTTACTAATAGCTCCAAAATGTAAGAGTAGTGGTGATGCTGGCAATTTGGATACGCCAAAGGTAGACCTTAAATAGTTCCCTTTGAACAAAAAGATGAAAGTCCAATAACATATTTTATAAAGCACATTCATATAACTTGTGCATAATATATTACTATAATTTTTCTGCTTTATTATTATTGTTTGTTAATCTCTTCCTGTCCCTAATATATAAATTAAACTTAATCATAGTATGTATGCATGGAAAAAGGGCACAGCATCAGTACTATTTCAGCACTTAAGCATCCCCTGGCAATCTTAGAGCTATCCCCTGCAGATAAGGGCGACCACTGTATTCATGTTCTAAGTAGATGAAGGGAGGCATTTTAAAGTAAGCGTATGAAAGGAACTGCATACCTCCTGGAAAGCAATCCACATGCATCAACTCTTTTCTTTTTGCAGGCTATGTGCTCTAAAATCCCTTTCAAAGGAACCATTTGTGCTTCTGACATTAATGGCAAGACAGGCTCAAGGCTTTATAAATGAAGAAAATGGCTATGAGGATTTTGTCCGTATAGTATTGTAGCTATTATAGATTTTCAATTAACCTTTGTTCCTGCTTGGCAAATACCATAATGGTCAGACTCCAACACTGTACACTATGTCACAGTGTGCAAGATACAGCTAAAGATTTAACTAACACTTAAAAGCAATTTTTTAAAAGATAAAGAAATTATCTTAATTATTCACTTGTATAGAAATGATGATCAAAAGAAAAATCCTCTGACAGGTAAATATCTATTATTACTCAATGTCAAATTAAGTATTATTAATGCATCCAAGCATAATGTCATCACCAAGCTGAATTTCAATCCAAGTACAAGAAGAATGTTTCACTTATTTGTTATACAAATCACACAGAGGTAACATAATATTTTCCTTTTGAGAACCCACAATACTCTGTACACAGTAGAGGCTCATACTTGTAGCATAAACAAATAAACAGTAGGAAATACATAAAATTATTTTTCTGCGATCAGCTTTCTGAATTCTGAAGATATTGCTTACTAAATTTCTGCATAAAAAGAAATGAATCTACTCTTCTATAAAATGATGTCAGCTATTACATTTACTATTCTCTGGTGTCAAGAGGTCAAGATGAATCATGAAGGAAACCCATAGGACCTCAAAGTCATGGAATGCTTTGATACTTACTGCTTCTGCCTTATTATCAGCTACTGAACAGTGCTCTGTTCTTAGGAAGTCAACTTCTCACTAGCCTCAGGAAGACTTTGATTACCCTGAAAGCTTATGAAGCATCCATAAGAGCTGGAGTTCTTTCATTCACATAAAAATCTTTAATGAAAGGTAAAATGTTCTTCCTTAATATTCCAGATGACATGATTCCCATCTTCATTTACTTCCTCAATAAACTATCTTATTTCATTGAAATGTTCAATTCTGACACTGAATTGAAAGGCTTAATAACAATCCAACATGAACTTTTATATAGAGAATTCAAATATTGCTAAACAGAAAGTTATTACAAGGGAAAACAATGAGAAATATTGTCTATCTTAATTTAGTTTGTTCTTAAAGTTGAAAGTCCATCAAGAATGGTTTTATGGTTTAGATATGAAATGTACCTCCAAATAAGCACATGTATTGATGTCCTAAAACCCTGTTCCCTAGCTAGTGGTGTTATTAAGAGGTGACTGGATCATGAGATCATTAACGTCGTTGATAGATTAAGCTACTGATGCATTCAAACCAACTGGGATATTAAGAGACTGATAGCCAGCCTTTACAGGCTCCTTCTCATTACTGGCCTTATTTTCTATTTATGTCTCCTCCTCCTTCTCTCCCTCCCTCCTTTCCTCCCTCCCTTCCTTCTTCCTCATTTGCTGGCTGCTAGGGGGTAGCAGCTTTGTTCCCCATACCCTCCTGTTCCCATGATGCTCTACTTCGCCAGAGGCCCTAAGCAATGGACAGAGGCGATCATGGACTAAAGCCTTTAACATATGAACCAACATAACTCTTTCTTCTAAGGTGATTTTTCTGAGGAAGTTCTATCACTATGGCAGAAAGCCAATTAACACAAAGGGCACATGCACATTTGTTGGAGGGACACATTTAGAGAGTTTCACGACAAGAAGTAGATCAAGTAGAATTGCAAATTTTTCTGGAAATGAAGAAAACAAATTCCAAAATATGAAGATTGAAATGGTCCTCTTTTGGACTTGAATTATGGTTAACTCTCTGCCACGCTACAGGAAATTATTCTAGTGATTCATGGACAAGTCGAGCAGGAGTGCATCAGCCAGATCTGCCAAGAGCAGATGAGGAGCCAACCCAGAGGGTTTATGCAGATACAATGAGCCTGCAAATCCCTGGCCAGTTAGAGGAAACTGACAGCGTACGCTTGGGGTGGGGAAGGGTAGCCAACCCAGAGGGTTTACGCAGACACAATGAGCCTGCAAAGCCCTGGCCAGTTAGAGGAAACTGACATTGTACGCTTGGGGTGGGGAAGGGGTGGCACCATGTCCAGGTTTCCTCCTCCTTTCATGTTGCTCGCTCGAGCCATGCAGAGCTCACCAGAGCACAATCATGCTGAGGCAGAGAAGGTTTTAATGGGTGTGGTTTTCCTCTCACCTCTTACAGTTGTTTCTCCTTCATCCTCTTCACTGGGTCTTTCCCTTTCTTCCACACATCTAAGAGCTTGGAATGCCACATCCTTTGTTCCCTCGTTCTCTTCTTCCCTGTCTACCCTCATTCATTTTTTTGGAAGTCATTTGGGCTCAGGACTATGCCTACTGTGAGTGTTAATCCTAATTGGCAACTTGGTAGGATTTAGTATCATCATGGAAACAAATATCTGAGTGGGTCTGTTAAGGATTTTCTAGATTAGATTAACAAAGGTGGCAACCTTGAGTGTGCTTAGCACTGCTCTATGGCTTGGTACCCAGACCTAATAAAAAGGAGAAACAGCATTCAATACCCTCTGCTTCCTGACTGCATCCTGTGGCTGCAATGTGCCAGCTCCTGCCATGATGGACAGGACTCTAGAGTTTTGAGTCAAAATTAACCTTTTCCTTTTTCAAGTTACTTTGGGTGGAATATTTGTATCAGAGCAACAAGAGAAGTAACTAGTGTGCTCACCGTTCCTAAGCTAGTGACTTTCTGTCTGGAACTTGAGCCTCACTACCCACCTCTTCCACAGTTCCTTTTGATAGCTAAAGGCTTTCTTATTTATCTTACCATAAACTGAATCAGTGAGCATCATTCCCTCTTGAAAAGCTGGCTTTTGCCTTAACCATCCTTGTTGCAGAGAGTGGCTAGCTGAAGTCAGGACACAACTCTCGGTACCCTCCTTTGTTCCTAGGAGACTCACTCAATTGTTACCCGAATTCCATTGTCTTTTCCTTCAAAATCTCTTTAGTGCCATTATAGCCCATATTCACTCTTTCAAATTGTTCAAGCCACTGTCATCTTACAACATGTGATCTGCAAGTTTCTGCTTAAGCTAGGTAGAATGCTGTCCCTTTAAAGGGGCCCACAGTATTGTCTGACCATTCAGATTCTACTTTCTTAATTTTCACTATTTATTTTTAAAAAAAATCAGAATTTCAGGTTCATAGAACTAGATTTTAACTAATAAAATATGTGTTCTTCAAAATGTAGTGTGTGACCAAATCTTGCACCATCTTGACTTTGGGAGAATAAATAACCTAGGTTTTTCAATCCCCAAATCTTTTCCCTATTTTGATACTCACTCTGTTGCCATGTATGCTTTACAAATTCTAGTTTAGGTACAGGAGGAACAAGCTGAAAAATCATTTTTAGAAATGAAGAAAAAAATCATGCAGTACATAGCTGACTTGTGTATACAGCCTGACATTCTTACTGCAGATTAAGTGATGTATCAGTCCAGCTCTGGCTGCCAGAGGGTATAGTATCCTTTGCTAGGAAGAAGTTGTGATATGTACAATTCAGAGTCCATGGGAGTTTTTAAAACTACCTTTTAATATTCTGTCCATCTGCAAGTTCCCTTATAGGTAGGATTTCCTTTAAATGAGAAACTGGGACATTCTGCATTTTCTTTCACAGTGAACTTTTCACAGAAATCTGTGTCTTCCTCTAAGTCCCCTTCACAACCATGTACAAGGCAGGGTGTCTGTCTCTCTTGTATGCAGAACACACATCAGATGGCCCCTCACAAGAGAGGACCCATGCTGACTATGGATTCAGATTTATAATTTATCTACAGTCCAGAACTGGGGGTAAGGCAGGATCTTGGAAAGTATGGATGATAGCGTCTTATAAGAACAGTGAATAATCTGTCAACAATCAGGTATTCCAACAGTGATTTTCCTGAATTACTCAGCTTTCTGTTACTATAATAAGTACCTGAGGTAATGACCTTATGGGCTCAAAGTTGAAGAGGTTTTAAGTCATGGTTGATTGGCCCTATTGCCTTGGAGCCTGTGATGGGGGAGTTCATCATGATGAGAGCAGGGGATGGAAGAAATTTGTTCACCAAATGACATGGAAGTAAAAGACAGAGAAGAAATTAAGTCCTCACCTTCTCCTTCGTGGAACCTGCTTTAAATGACCAAAGACCTCTCATTTAGCCCCATTTCTTAACGTTTTTCACACATACTCTAATAGCCATCATACTAAGGAACAAGATATTAAGACATGGAAACCGGATGGGGAATTCCAGACCTAAATGCTATCAGTTGATTTTACTTGTATTTTGAGTGCCCTTTCTGCTAGTTAACAGAAGTTTTTCCAATTGAACTTCCCTCCCATGCCCTTCTCTAAAGTTATCATGCTGCGTTAGAGTAGGCAGGTTAAGCAAATTGCTGAAAGGAGAAACATTAAATAATTGGGGGATGTGTCTATGGAATGATGTAATTTCCACATCACCAAGTGAGCAAAGCATGTATAGATTTGTCTAGGTTCTAAAGACAGAAAGTTCATGATGTTAGGCTGACCCAAGAAGTAGAAAAGACTGACGTTTATCAACTTTGTTTTCGATGTAAATACCAACACAGGTAGTGTAGTTCTTTTAGTGTCCTAAGGCTCAGCAAAATCACAGTGGCTGACAGAATGCCACCTTCATTTCCACTATGGCCAGACATTGGCTGAGAAGAAATTGTCACTAGCTGCAGCATGTCCCACATAGACCAAGAGGAAAACATGCCGTGTTACAGCAAAGCTAAGCATGTTCTCCCTATAGTAATCTCTATTCTAGTCTGTTCAGTTGCTTAGCTAAACAAATTGGTACTTTTAATAAAAGCCTATTTTCTTCTTGATATTCAAAACTATGGCATGCAGTGGTCTTGGATAAGACAACTCTAAGAGAAAGCCTACAAGGCTTAGTATAATTCTTTGTTTAATTAACCAGTCGCTTAAAAAAAAAAAATCAGTGCTAGCTGCTGCCTGTGCACAACATGCAGATGTTTCCTAGGATGTAAATGGGCAGGCAGTACAGGAGGCTGCGTGGGCAGCGGGGTTAACAAGGCTCTGAGCCCTAGAACTCTGGGGACAAAAGGCTAGCCTCTTGCCTCTGGAACCTCACTGCCTGTCTCACCCCAACTGGACCCTGACCTCCAGGGCTCTGACTAAGACCAGCATGTAACCTAGATTTTGCTTTGTTATTGCTAACTCTGACTCCTGACTCTGATTAGCCTGGAAACAGCAAATCTAGAGCAAGCGACTGCTGCCTCTGTGCTCAGGCCAAAATTAGCCATAGAACTTCGGGTCTGGAGGACAAACCACTATAAAAATCACAAGGTAAATTGTTATGTAATTTATAAAAAAAAAAAAAGTGAGTCCATGTAAATTGTACTAGTTTGCCAAGTCATCAACAGTAGCACTAGCTTAAACCTCATTTGTATGTGCTAAATAAAGTTTCAGTTCTTAAATCTCACTCTGTGTCTGCTGTCCACAAAGCCCACAGACACATAAAATGTGGCTAATGTAATCCTGATTTTATGTACTTTTAACTGAGATTTAATTTTTAAAGCTGATATTCATTTCAATTATTAGAAAAATTAAGAAGTTCTAGAACAACTAAAATGCTTTTAAATACTGCTTTATCTGTTGTCTGTGTGGTGATATATAAATGCAGGAAAATTTTTCCAATATTAGTAAATAAGTCATAGTATTCTGAAAGTATAAAATACATACTGGGTTTTGTACATTTCATGTGTATAGTGTCTCATTAACATTTTGGGATTGTTTACATTTTAAAACTATACTACTTTGGATATATTGGGCAAAGGAAAACAAAAGATTCATCTATTTCTTTTTCTTTTTTACATGTATTTATTTATTGGTGCAGGGCATGTGCCATAGTGGTATATGTGTATGTAAATCCAGATTTACATACTTTGCAAGAGTCAATTCTCTCCTTCTTATCATATGCATTCTGGGGATTGAACCCAGGTCACCAGTCTTGACAGCAAGTCTTTTGACCTGTTGAATCATCTTGATAGCCATATTTCTATTTACTTTTTGGTGTGTTCTATAACTATTAGGCAATTTTAAATTACATGTCTGACTTTGATCATTATTCTGTTATTCAATGCTGATTTAGGAAAATTATAATAATCAAATAACTTTACAAGTCCCCCTCCCTCTCTGCACCTCTCTCTCTCTCTGTGTGTCTCTCTGTCTCTCTGTCTCTGTCTCTGTCTCTCTCTCTCTCTCTCTCTCTCTCTCTCTCTCTCTCTCTCTCTCTCTCCCTCTCTCCCAGTCTGCTTCTACTTCTCTCCTTCATTGTGCCTCTCTCAATACTCTGTTTCTCTCCCTCTTTCTCTCTTTCTCTCTGTCTCTGTCTCTCTCTGCCTGCCCCCCCCATGTGTGTGTTACTGAGGATTGAATTTAGGGCCTCATACATGCTAGACATGCTCTACCACTGTACTATAACTCCAAACCTACTATAATGCTTTTAAACAAAATGTTATAACATTTTCTGTAAAAGTTTGCCTCCCAAATTTTTAACTTAGTATGCTAACTAGAGGCTTTACTGGCAAATAACACACACACACACACACACACACACACACACACACACACACACACACACATCTTATATTCTTTGGTTCCTATAGAAAATACTATGGGAAATTTTCTGAATTTTCCTGTAGCAACATGGGCTGGGCTGAGCTATGGAAAGCAAAGCATGAAGAATTACTCAGGCTCATGTCCCTTCTCAGAAATTTGCATCCAATAACGCATTCCCAGCATTATTTCTTCCACTTCTACCATCACTGAAGCACGCTGTTGAAAATCCTCCTGAGTGAAATGAAGAGAGCAGATGAATGAACGGAACAGTTTAGGGGGCTATTTCCTTCTTTTGTTAGTTGCAAATGCACCATATGGACACATCACAATGTGCTACAGAAATCTGAATCTCTGGTAAAGTTTTATTTTTTTTAAAAAAAGAATGACATAAAAGTAGTCCTGATGAATGAACTTTGAGCATTAAGTGATGAATGCGTTTTGAAAAACCATCTTTGTAGAAGTTATATCAAGTTCCTAGTAGCATCTAAGTTCTGTTTAAGTGACTCATACTTCAGGTTCCTGAGGAAATATAATGATGTCATCAAATCTTATAGTGAAGCAAAGCTTACGCAGGCCCATGTTTAAATACAGACATGTTTTAAAGATTTACAAATTAACATTTTAATCAGCTGTTGTTACTTTGGTTTTTAAAAGAAACAGCATCATAGCATAGTTTAGTGAGTGTTCTCATTTCTGAACGAGACTGCTAAGCAACGTTACTATAAACTTGTGGAAGATACTAATTGATGCAATAATATATTGGTTCAACAGTTCATTGAGAGGCATTTTTATTAACTGTGCACATACATACACACATAGGGGAATTTTTTTAAACTAGCTTTGTTCTTTAGATAGTGCAACACAGTTTCAGGAATAGGTAACACAAGCAGACAACACCCCTGCATTAGCACTGAAAGGTTTTACATAAACAAGAAGTTGATAGACGTGGGCAATGTGAGTTAAGGTGGGTGGTAGTAAATAACCCTCAAGCACTGAAAAAAAAATAGCAAGAATATATTTCAGATACAACCAATGAAAGTCGAGGTCCTATTTCCATTCCTGTAATATATTGTATACATGGAACAGCATTTTGTTGGAAAGAAATTACTTTCCTGGGTATAATAAATATCTTAAAAATTCTTTAAAAAAACAATAGCTGCCTGGACTAAGAGCAATTCTCAAGTTAAAAAAATAATAATATATAATTAAAATAGAACCCAGAGAAGCAGACCAGATACTGGAATCACTTTTTTTTTTTAAGATTTATTTATTTATTATATATACAGTGTTCTGCCTGCACATATGGCTGCAGGCCAGAAGAGGGCACCAGATCTCGTTCCAGATGGTTGTGAGCCATCATGTGGGTGCTGGGAATTGAACTCAGGACCTTTGGAAGAGCAGCCAGTGCTCTTAACCTCTGAGCCATCTCTCTAGCCCTGGAGTCACTTTTTAAATTTAGCTCATTTCCTTATCAGCTAGGTAGAATGGATTCAATTTTCATGGACTCATGAGGATTTTTAGGTTGCTAACCCCCAAAGACATAAAGTTTTCCTATAATATCCAATCGAAATTAATCTCCTGCCCTCCATCTTAGAATCTTCACATAAATTCACCAATCTCAAAACCAAAGAAAAGAGAGAAGTGATTGCCCAGCATCTAGAACCTGAGCCTCCTTTCAGGAATGTCCAGAGAATGTATGCCTATGGTCTTGATGTTTAGGAGTTCAAGGTAAGGAGTAAATTTAGGTACCTAATGATTAAACATTTATCCCCTAGCTGTCAGTCAGACGAAGATAAAATCATCTCAAAAGAAACTCCTCTCATCTCAGAGGAACCCAATTTTTTTTGTTTTTGTTTTTGTTTTTTCAAGACAGGGTTTCTCTGTGTAGCTTTGCGCCTTTCCTGGAACTCACTTGGTAGTCCAGGCTGGCCTCAAACTCACAGAGATCCGCCTGGCTCTGCCTTCCGAGTGCTGGGATTAAAGGCGTGCGCCACCACCGCCCGGCCAGAGGAACCCAATTTTATAAACTAAACTACCAGGAAGGGTCATAATTATTGATGAGCAGAAGAGGAATATAGAACCCAGAACTCCTTTCCAGTGAGGGCATTTTCACACCCAGACCACAAGTGCGCTGTGCTAAATGTGTGTAAATGGAGAAAGTTTGTGATGGGGTCTCATGTAGCCTGAGCTTGCCTTGCGCTCTCTCTGTCTTCCTGTCTTTACCTCCTGAGCACTGAGGCTGTAGACATACAGAGCACCACACTCAATTACAAACATCTTTTGAGTTAGAACATAAAAGCATGATAGACAGAGCATATTTTAAACCAACCAGACATAACTCTGTAAGAGAAATTGAACAATGCATGCATAAGTTCAGTAACAAAAGAATGAGGGGAGACTCTGTGAACTAGACATCAGGTGAGAAGAAATGATACACACATGGAGATGGCACCAAAAAAAAAAAAAGAAAAAAACAAAACAAAAAACAATGGAAGCAAGAGTAAGAGACTGGAACAGTGAAAGTGCACGCTTCCATTGGACTCCGACGGAGAAGCATTGAAGAGCAATAGTTAAAAGAAAAGGAGTTGAAAACTCTCCAGGACCACTCAGGTTCTCTGATCCATAGAATCCAAAAGCCCAACAAGACACATACATATGTCACAGAACCCCGAGGAAGACATTATGTTATAAGCAGCCAGAGAGAAAGCACTTACCTCCAAAGGAGCTGTGCTCTCATCTGAAACGACGGGGAAGCTGTAAAACTAGGCTGATGGATTTGATACGCCGAGAGAAGATTATAAACACGTGAACCTACCAAAATATCTATTAAGAATAAGAGAAAATAGGACGTTTTCATAAAAATGAGTTTATATTCAGCTTCTCTTCAGGGAAAGGAATTTGGAAGTGTGCATTTCAGAAAGAAGGCAACTGATCGCGACAGGGGAACCTGGGCTCAAGAAGAAATGAAGGAACTGGTCAGCTGTGCAGCAGCTATCAATGTGCTGAAAGCCTAAAACAGAACAGCAAAAACTAGCCAGCTAACATCAGGGTCTCTAGAGTCAACAGGTCTGAGATGATCTATGTTGTTCAAGAAACGCAAACAAGGTGTTATGAAATTGAGAACCTTACGTTAAACACCCATCGTCATAACAAAAGCAAACGTGAGCTGCACTTGCCTGACCTCGGCACTGTGCATACCACATATACGGATTCAACCATTCGTGGATCAAAATGCAATTAGGTTTTTGAGAGGTGCATCTGTACTGAAAATATAGAGGCTTCTGCACCACTTTCTAAGTAATACGGTGTAACTGTTATTTACTTATCATTTACATTATATTAGGTCTCAGTTATGCAGAAATGATTTAAAGTGCACAAGAAAATTGTTTGGGTTATATTCAAATACTACATCATTTTCTATAAGGATCCTGCATATCTGTAGACTTTGTCCCTGTGGGGCTGCCAGTGCACACTTTAGCTCCCCTGTGGACTCTATGCACAACACCTGCACATCTCCCCTGGCATAGAGATGCAGCTGAGAACTTGATGTAAACTCAAATCCTGCATTCTGGAAGCTTCTGAAAACATTTTCACAAATATCTTCTATCTATGGTTGAATAAATCCCTGAGTACTAAACCCACAAATAAGGAGGAACAATTGATACATGGTTTATCAGTAATTGAACTGAATGGAAAAGGACTAAATATGCTCCTTTTAGACAATATACTGTCAACAGGAGTTTTCATAGAAACAAATGCAAAATTCTGTTTATGAAAAACAGACTGACTCTTCCAGGAAGATGGAGGAGACGTACTTACCCCTACTTCTTCCACTAAGGGCAACTTTGCAGTCTGGGCATATGTAAACAGAACAGAAGTAAAATGTCGCTAAAATGAGGGATGACAGACCTGCTAGGGACTATCAGACTTTCTAAACAACAGGACAGAGATTCCCTTAGGTTTCCTTTTGCTTCATATATTTAAGCATGAAGATGACAAACTGGAAATGTCAAAGGTGCAACAACAAGAACAACCAAGAAAACCCAAAGTCGGTGAGGATGTACTTAAAGTGCTTGTTTAACATGTGAAAGGCCCTGGGCTTGATCAAGCACCAGAAAAGCAAAAGAAAACAGAAATAAATAAATCTGTTCTCTCTAGCATACAACCAAGAAAGGAGCAGCTGAGCAAGAATAACAAACCCAAAGATAAAACCTTACTTTTAGAAAATAGGCGTTCGCCTCTAAACAAACACTTGGGGGTGGGGAGTGGTCACCTTTTCCATGCCATAAAAGGTCAAGTGGGGAGTCTCAGCTTTAACCCTATGAGACTCTGTTGAAGTCCTATGAACTCCTGCTCTAAAGAAATGGAGTCAGAAAGTCCATTAGGGAGTGAGTGTTTGGCACCATTCTTGTGTGGTCAGCAGAGACCCCATGCAGAGGCCATAATTACCTCCCCACTTTTTTTTGAATATTATTATTATTTTTGAATATTATTTTTGAATATTATTTATTATTATATTATTATAGAAATGGAGTCAGAAAGTCCATTAGGGAGTGAGTGTTTGGCATCATTCTTGTGTGGTCAGCAGAGACCCCATGCAGAGACCATAATTACCTCCCCACTTTTTTTTGAATATTATTTTCTTGAATTTTTGAATATTATTATTACCAACTATTAGGATATAAAGAAATGAAAGTTAGTAGTTAGACATTACAATAGAACTTGTAGTCATATTAGGTATGTTTTCAAGATTGGGCAGATATATTTTAGATAGACAGGTCATCTTCAAACCCTTCAGAGATCTACAGAATACGGCATTTAAA
This sequence comes from Peromyscus californicus insignis, assembly GCF_007827085.1. NCBI lineage: Eukaryota > Metazoa > Chordata > Mammalia > Rodentia > Cricetidae > Peromyscus > Peromyscus californicus. The sequence goes on from NW_026294525.1 coordinate 43,656,243, forward strand.
ATGTTTTAATAACTTAGAAAATTTTTCTTTTTTGTTATGACTATGAGATATGTCGACTCCTGGCGGTACCAATCTACTTCAGAGAAAATATGGGCATTGAAAAAACTGCAATTGGAGTTAGCTTTCATTGTGGCAAAAGTTAGCCACTGGACAACAAAATATCCTCAAATCAACTGCTGACAAACAGGACAGAAAGGACTCGAAACAAAGGACTACTGATTCTTGCCAAAACAAATGTGGTTATGACTTTATCAAAAGGCATCTTCTGAGGCCAGGACAATACGGCACCATCCCTGAAGTGGCCTTCGCAATCCGGAAAAGGTACAATGCCCTTTTCTTCGAAGGCAGCTGAACAGGCAGTGGGCCAATGGCTTCTGATGTGCAATGGAACAGCAGCTGAAACAGTTATTCTTGAAGAGTAACTAAGCTCACGCCTCTCAATAGTAGAATGGCATTTAGTAGAGGGATGTGGAGAAGAACGGGATGCTGAGATGAAGCCACATACACACATAGCCAAGAAGAATGGACAGCTGAATTCAAAAAACATCAACAATTTCCAGAATTTAAAATCCTGAATCATGACATGACACTAGTGGAATTCAGGTGTTTCTGGTATCTCACCCAATGTGAGGTTGAACTGTTGACCTTGTGTGCATCCTACTTCACAAATGAGTCTGTCAGATACGCTAAGCCTATAGGCTGAAGATGATGCCCTAACACTGCGGAGAAACTTCAGATGACTGTCCAAGCAGCTGGCTGTTTCTGTCAACTCACAATTTTTTGGAAGTTGCTTGCATGCACTTCCTGTTTTTATTTTTGTTAGCTAATATTATTTCCTTCTTGGGTCTCTGAGGGAGTTGAAGATTAGTTAGTTATAGCTGAAGATTAATTAGGATAGAAAGTGAATTAGATACATTTTGGACTTACCAAAATAGGATAGATAATGGAATTATTTTCTCTGAATTTGTCAAATACAAATGGACTAGACATTGTTTAGATATTTATTACTTGTATATATTGTATATAGTTATTGCACTTTTGTATATAGTTTTTCTTATGTTAGTTATAAGCTTTTTCCTTTTTTCTTTTTATTAAAATAGAAAAGGGGAAATATGGTGATATTTTATTTGTACTAAAATGTTATTTGAATGTTAATAAATAAAGTTGCCTGGGGGTCAGAGCTATTAGCAAGCCATAGGAAAGCTGGGCATTGGTGGTGCACGCCTTTAATCCCAGCACTTGGTAGGCAGAGCTAGGTAAGTCTCTGTGTGTTCAGGGATACAGCCAGCATTGGATACACACACCTTTAATCTCAATACCAACCATAGAAGACCTGGAGGTCTGTACAGACAGGCAGTGACGAGGTGGTCATGTGGTTGGGTTTATAACCAATGAGAAGGCAAAACAGAAAGTCTATATAAAGCCTTTAACACAGGAAGTAGGTCTCTTTCGGAGAGGAAGGACCACCGCAGGAGGAAGGGTAAGGTTTTAGCTCTTAGCTCTGACCTCTTGGCTTTCTTCTTTGCATTGGTTCTGTGTTTCTTATTTAATAGGACGGTTGGTTACATCTACACCCCACCAAATAGTAACCAGGTCTTCTCCTCCCTGCTCAGTGTTATCAGAAGAGACCTAGTGGAGAGGCAGGTTTTCACCAATGCTCATTAACTTCAGAGGACTGCTCCCAGCCAGGGAGGTAGCCACAAGGGCTGGAAGGGGAACCATTCCAAATAGCATTTGGGATCTCAGACAAAAATCTAAGATGCACAGATTTCAATCAAGATATTCTCACCACACCAAGAACCAAGACCTTTAGTGAACAGAGAACACATCTAAAAATAAGACTATAGAAAGTCCAATGCTAAAATACAAGGAAAATTATATGTTAAAAATAAAACAACAACAATGGTTTGTGTATGTAATCAACATAAATAAAAACTAGACAAAAGGAATAGCCTGAACTTGGCCTAAGGTAGTTCATTGAATGGAAAATTCTGAGTTGATCAGGAACCCCAAATTTTAGTCTACTTAATAATATATCCTCAAAAGTTACAGATATTGTCAAACCTAGAGAGGAATAGGTTAATAAGGAATAAGTTTAAGAGCACGGGCCACCTGTGACACCTGAATCTAATGCCCTCTATGGCTGCCATAGACAATGCATGCACATGGTGCACAGAAGGATAAGACATCCATAAAGCACATAGAATCCAAAAATTGTCTTAAAAGGTATGTGTATATTCACATCAGTCATATTTATACGTCGTTTATTTCTCTAGTCTTTTGCGGGGAGGATTTTGAGGCTCAAACTGACTGCAGCCTTTCTTCTAGGGATGTAGAGGTGGGTGGGTAGTCTGGGCCTGAAGGAGTGAAGCAAGAAAGCAGGCTAATTCCCCACGCTTGCCTGCAGAGTTCATTGGCACCACGATGGGACTTAGCAAATCTTAAAAAACGAGCATTGGACATTTCCGTGAATATGAATAACATCTGTTAAGGTTATGGCATTTCCTTCAGAAAGCACAACAGTTATGATTACAAAATGCTTCTATTAGAATCCCCCATGAGTCAGTCACTCAGAAGCAAAACAAAGCTTGAACACCCAAAGTTAATATAAAGCACAATCCATTATTACAGATCCCTGGTATTACACCCCACCAAGACTGCCTAGACTCTCCTGCCAGCACTAATAAAAATATCCTAGTGGGACTCATCATTCTTTCTCTCTCAGGGAGAAGGTAAATGACCACATTAGAGAATCCAAGGTAAGGCTCTCTTTACCCATCTCCAGTCATTATGAACAGCAACAAGCCACAGGTCTCCACACCTGTCCTTAATTTATTTCAGAGATACAAACCCAACACATAACTTCCATTGAGCTATCTATTTTGTGTTAACACTGACAATACCTCCAGGCAGGACAGCCACAAGCTCCACCTATTTTCCTCCATGCTCCTTCCTCCTGGGATGCAATTTTGAGAGAATATTGCGTGGTCAGTAAGTACACTACAGCTCTCAGTCATCACCAACAGGGACCTTGAAACCAGATTCAGGGCTCCTCAAGGGCAGTCCTTCACGTCACCAAAACCTCAGCTCACAAAAGATTTTCCAAAACAGTGACAACAGAAGGGATCTACTCTTGATTTCAGGACTCCAGTGCCTCGAAGTTGGCCTGGCAAGCATGTTCCTCTCTCCCCCCATCACTGCCAGGACACTGAGGGAGAACAGCTATATCGTTAGAGGGGTTTGTTTTATTTTAAGCCTAAAATATCAATCCCATGGAATGTACATAGTCTTCCTTACCGGAAAAACTTTTATTCCAGGCTATAATCGAAAAGACCTAAAATTTCACTGCCTACACGGCTGGAAGCTTTTCCTTTGAACACCCGTTTTTAAAAAAAAAAATACCTCTGCATTTTGGTTTTCATCTCCTCAGCAGAGCAAATTACCCTATCAGCCTGTGGAGAAGTGGGAGGTTATTGTTCATGAAACTATGAAAGAGCAAAACACAACAATGCAAATGAGAAGCCTGAAGTCAGTTTCATTTGTTAAAGTTTAGCCTAGAAAATACTTCTCTTAAGAGGGAAGAGAGGGGGAATATCCAGGAGCCTTATTATAGAAAGTTTTAGAGAGAATATTAGCCCTGTATTTAAGGGAAGTGAGAAATAGCTATTCAACTCAGTTGTTTCCTTCCATCATTCCAAGGCTACCTTTTAAGGGTGTTTTGTTACCATGAGGCAGAATGAGTGTTTTCTGCCTGTCTGACTTAGAGATGTGTCAGTACCCATTTCCATTCCTTCTGCCTGGAGCACACTGAGTGAAGGCTATAAAAAATGCTGAAGGACGTTCGTTGTCCAGCATGCAGACACGCTCGAATTTCCTACTCCAGCTCACTGGCAGATATAGTCATGACATCACATTTACTCTAGGCAGGAGGGCCTCCTGCTATAGATGTAGCACAGGATCAGCTGGGAAGTGTGAGTAGAGCCATTCTGGTTTCCTGAGCAAGCCCTCGATGGTCAATGAACTCATCCTAGTTTTAAAAAAACAATGAGTACTTCACTTGAGTTCAGATCATGGCCTTGAGTACATTTTACCTGGAATACTTGAGCTTTCTGATAAACAGTAAATGTGGACTTCAAGATATCAGAGTGTGAAAGGAGTCTTCATCTTTGAGACCAAGTGTACTTCCAGGAGCTTTGTGAATTCAGGCTTCTTGGAACCCATGAGCTGTTACAAAGGTCAAGGAAAAAGTCATCCAAGACAACAGCAGAGGTACAAGAGGCCAAGATGTGATGGATTCTAGGACACTCTAAGTGCAGTGTTACCGTAGTCCTCAATGTCTGAGGGTGTAATGATGTCCTCAATTGTCTACTTCCCCCTGTAGGAACTTGACTCATAAAGGATGGACTCTTGACTCATTCGTGCTTATATACTAATAGTTTAAGACAGGCACTAATACTCAACCAGTGACTGGAGGATAAATTAAAGCTATTTTTTTCGTGGATCGTCAACCTGGAGAAAATAGAATATCTGATCTTACTCCCAGGTTGCTTGACCTGGCTGATGAATAATCACATACACACACTAATTAAAACCAGTCTAAACATAGTTCCTAGCCACAGGGGGCTTCTGGTAAAGCCCAGCAGTTTCATCACTTCTTCTACCCCATGTTCTCTACTATGCCTCATGAAGCTGTTTTAAGCCTTTAACCTTCTCCTAAAGCTTCTACCATAGCTTCTAAAATATGGCTACCAACAGAAGTAATAATTGTCTGTTGTAGAATACTATTTTAAGGTATGTTACTTTTGTTTATGTTGCATTTGTTTAACTGTGTGAATCTGTGTTACTTTGCCTGTCTAAAATACCTGATGGTTTAATGAAGAGCTGAGTGGCCAATAGCAAGGTGGGAGAAAGGATAGGCAGGGCTGGCAGGCAGAGAGAATAAAAAGAAGAGAGAAGAGGGAAGATCGAGAAAAGGAGGAGAGGAGGATGCCAGGGGCCAGCCGCCCAGCTACACAGCAAGCCATGGACTAAGAGTGAAAGTAAGATTACAGAAGTAAGAAAAGGTAAAAGCCCAAAGGGGCTTTTACAGATGGGATAATTTAAGAAAAGCTAGCAAGAATCAAGCCAAGCTAAGAACCGGCATTCATAATTAAGAATAAGTCTCCGTGTGTGATTTATTTGGGAGCTGAGTAGCAGGCCCCCCAAAAAACAGCAAAATCAACCAACAACAGTATCCTAATAAAAATAAGAGGGCATTGGCACCAGTTCCTTCAACTTTCTTCTTCATCTTCTTGCTTTCTTATATAATCTACTCTCATCATCTTCTCCTGATTTCTCAGAGGAAAAGGGCATCTTTCTTTCATTTGTGAACCACATACATCTATAAAAACCTCTTATTTAACAATCTGCAGTATTATTCTTCATCAATTAGCTACCTAACTGTGTATATATGTGTACATGTTCAAGTGTATGCATGTACATAAAGGGGAACTGAAGTCAATAGTGACTGCTCAATCATTTTTCCACTATTGTTTTGAGACAAAATATATCATGGAACCTGGAGCTCATTGATTCAATTAGACTGGCCATTGAACTCTATCAATCCTCCCTGTTGTAGAATATTATTTTAAGTTGTGTTACTTTTGTTTATGTTGCATTTGTTTAACTCTGTGAAGCTGTGTTACTGTGCCTGTCTAAAACACCTGATGGTCTAATAAAGAGCTAAATGGCCAATAGCAAGGCAGGAGAAAGGATAGGTGGGGCTGGCAGGCAGAGAGAATATATAAAAGAAAATCTAGGAGAAGAGAGATTTAGGAGCAGAAAAGGAAAAAGACTCCAGAGGCCAGCCACCCAGCTATACAACCAGAAACAGAGTAAGAAAGAAAGATATACAAAAATAGAAAAAGGTAAAAGCCCAGAAGCAAAAGATAAATGGGATAATTAAAGTTAAGAAAAAATGGCAAGAAACAAGTCAAGCTAATGCTGGGGCATTCATAATTAAGAATAAGCCTCCATGCGTGATTTATTTGGGAACTTGGTAGCAGGCCCCTCAAAAGAGCCAAAGAATCCAACAACAACATTTTGGCATACCAACATGGCACTTGAATTTCCATAGTGCCTGAGATAGCTTTTAAAAAGAAAGGATGGAAGGAAGGAAAGAAGAAAGGAAGGAAGGGAGGAAGAAAGAAAAAAGGAAAGGAAGAAAGAAAGAAAGAAAGAAAGAAAGAAAGAAAGAAAGAAAGAAAGAAAGGAAGGAAGGAAGGAAGAAAGAAAGGAAGGAAGGAAGGAAAAAAATATGGCTCCTTCAAGAGTTTCAGCAGAACAATTTCTGCCAGTCAGTGAGCATTTGAGCAGCTAGTACATTGAGCAGAAACAAAAACCTAAGTAAAAATATCTGCCACAGTGCAAGTATCAGCATTCTAGAACTCTAGGAAGGTTGAATGCAGCTCCTGGTCAGACAAACCTCCAATCAGCCTCAAGTTTCACGATTGGTTTTCACTTCCAGAGAAGCATGCAGAGACAGCTAAGAGTCACATGCAGAGGATCCAGGTATGTCAGTCAGCAGTTTAAAGGTTTTCTCACACGGTAAATAAAGGCTAAATATCCTTAATAAAAAAAAGCTCCAGATGGAAAAATCCTCTAAACAGGTTACAGTGTGTTTAACAATGTACATTATCTTAAGAAAAGATAAAGGGTATGGACAGTCATAGAAAGAAAGAAATAGTTTAAAAATAATGAAATCTTTAAAAAGAGAAGTAAAAGTAATATAAAAGAAAACAGCCACATAAGATGAGAAATACACAGGGAGTCTGAATCTTGTATGTTATTGTGATGACTTTGAAATTTTTTTGATTGTTGAAAAGCAAAGGACAGTTGCAAAGAGACTTGGAATTGAAAGGGGGACTGTTGAAATAAATCAGCCTATATACTTTAGGAATGCCTTAACTTTTAAAAAGTCAAAACATATATTTGTCAAGTAGAAATCAAAAATGCTTTGGAGTTTTGTTCCCATAGGAGATGAGAGGCTGTGGATTCCTTCAGGGTTAATATGGACCAGGTTTGACAGGTGATATCTATCAGCAAAGATTACTGTTGGTCTTCCCAGGACTTAGTCATTATCTCAAAGTTTTCTCTCTCAAATCCTAAAGATACTTAGTCCACAGATGGCAGGAAGCAGTTTGGAGAACAAGACAGTCACATTCCCAAGAGGGGTGTGGGGGGCTTTTGGTTATTTGGTGGATTATGGATTTTTTATCATTTAGGGAAATATAATATATTGATACAAATTCAATGTTATTTTTGTTACACTGTATATACTTTCTACTTTTGTTTAAATGATTTTTGTATATTGATATAAATTTAAAATTATTTTGTTGCACTATATATGTTTCTACTCTTGTCTAAAGAACTTTTGTATATTGATACAAAATTAAGGTTGTTTTGTTACCTTATATTGTATAAATGTTTCTACTCTTGTTGAAGTTATTGTAACTATGCAGTTCATTTTAAAATGTAAGGTAATGTTCTAGTTTTTGAAAGCTATTATTATAATTTATAAAGGACAATCAAGAAACACAGGTCAGTAGTTAGTCATTTATAACAATCGAATTTATAGATATGTTAGGTATGTTTTCTAGGTTAAATAGATGTATTTTAGAAAGATGGTCTTCAAATACTTCAAAGACCTACAGAGTATGGCATTTAAAATGTTTTGTTAACATAAAGTTTTTCGTGACAATGAGACACATCTGCTCATGGCAGCACCAATTAACTTCAGAGATGATGGGCATTCAAGAAACTCCTTAAGGAGTTTACTTTCACTATGGCAAGGTTAGCCACTGGGCAAAGAAACTGTTCTTGATTTTGACTGCTGACAATGTGCTGTGCAGGCTGGACATGCAGTATATACAGGAAAAAGACCATTGAATTTTGCCAAAACAAAATGGGACAGTCCTTCAAAATTTCTGCTTCACAGAAATGTCTGCCAGATACTGTAGGCAGTAGGCTGAAGATGGATGCCCAACATTGCAGAGGAACTTTGGGTAACTATCCATCCAGGGAGCCAAATGTCTCTATTGTTAGATAATATTACATCCTTCTGGGTCATTGATGGAGTTGAATGCTAGACAGTTATAGTTGCAGTTTTTCTTAGGTATGATAGAAAGTAAGTTAGTGTAAAACTTTGGATTCACTAAGATAGGATAGATAATGCATTATTTTCTTTGAATAAGCTAACTACAAATGGACAAAATATTGTAAATTAATTCTTACTTGATAACTGTTTTTGTTATATGTAGTTATACTATGTTAAAGTTAAAATCTTTTTTTATGCCGGGTGGTGGTGGCATACACCTTTAATCCCAGCACTTGGGAGGCAGAGCCAGGTGGATCTCTGTGAGTTCAAGGCCAACCTGGTCTATAAAGTGAGGTCCACAACAGGCACCAAAACTACATAAATAAACCTTGTTTTGGAAAAAAAATTACATTTTAAATTGGAAAGGAAGAAGTCAAACTTTCACTATTTGCAAATGACATCATAGTTTGCATAAGTGACCCCAAAAATTCTACCAGGGAACTCCTACAGTTGATAAACACCTTTGGTAATGTGGCAGGATACAAGATTAACTCAAAAAAAAAATCAGTAGCCCTCCTATATACAAATGAAAAACAGGCATAGAAAGAAATCCAAGAAACATCACCCTTTACAACAGCCACAAATAATATAAAATACCTTGGGGTAACTCTAACTAAGCAAGTGAAAGACCTGTATAACAAGAACTTTAAGTCCCTGAAGGAAGAAATTGAAGAAGATACCAGAAAATGGAAAAATCTCCCATGCTCATGGATAGGTAGGATTAACATAGTAAAAATGGCAATCTTACCAAAAGCAATCTACAGATTCAATGCAATCCCTATCAAAATCCCAACACAATTCTTCACAGACCTGGAAAGAACAATACTCAACTTCATTTGGAAAAATAGAAAACCCAGGATAGCTAAAAGAATCCTGTACAACAAAGCCACCTCTGGAGGCATCACCATCCCTGACATCAAGCTCTATTATAGAGCAATAGTAATAAAAACAATTTGGTATTGGCATATAAACAGACACATGGATCAATGGAATCGAATTGAAGACCCTGACATTAACCCAAACACCTATGAACACCTGATTTTTGACAAAGAAGCCAAAACTGTACAATGCAAAAAAGAAAGCACCTTCAACAAATGGTGCTGGCATAACTGGATGTCAACGTGTAGAAGATTGCAAATAGATCCATATCTATCACCATGCACAAAACTCAAGTCCAAGTGGATCAAAGATCTCAATATAAAACCAGTTACACTGAATCTGATATAAGAGAAAGTAGGAAGTAGTCTTGAACACATTGGCACAGGAGACCTCTTCTCAAATATAACACCAGTAGCACAGACACTGAGAGCAACAATTAATAAACGGGACCTCCTGAAACTGAGAAGCTTCTGTAAGGCAAAGGACACAGCAAATAAGACAAAACAACAGCCTACAGAATGGGAAAATATTTTCACCAACCCCACATCTGACAGAGGGCTGATCTCCAAAATATATAAAGAACACAAGAAACTAGACATCAAAATAATGAACAATCCAATTTAAAAACTGACTACAGAGCTAACCAGAGAATTCTCAAAGGAAGAATTTCAAACAGCTGAAAACATTTAAGGAATTGCTCAGCATCCTTAATTATCAGGGAGATGCAAATCAAAACGACTCTGAGATACCATCTTACACCTGCCAGAATGGCTAAGATCAAAAACACTGAAGACAGCTTATGTTGGAGAGGATGTGGAGCAAGAGAAACACTCTTCCATTGTTGGTGGGAGTGCAAACTTGTACAGCCACTTTGAAAATCAGTGAGGTGGTTTCTCAGAAAATTGGAAATCAATCTTTCTCAAGACCCAGCTATACCACTTTTGGGCATATACCCAAGGAATGCTCAACCATACCACAGAGACACATGCTCAGCTACGTACATAGCATCATTATTTGTAATAGCCAAAACCTGGAAACAATCTAGATGCCCCTCAAATGAAGAATAGATTAAGAAAATGTGGTACATATACACAATGGAGTACTACTCAGCAGAGAGAAAAAAAATGACATCGTGAAATTTGCAGGCAAATGGATGGAACTAGAAAATATCATCCTGAGTAAGGTAACCCAGACTCAGAAGGACAAACATGGTATGTACCCACTCATACTAGAAGTAAAGCAAAGGATAACCAGAAAACAACCCAGAACTCCAGAGAAGCTAGCTAACAAGGAAGATCTAAAAAGGGAATGCATGGATCTCCCTGGGAAGAGGAAATAGATGAGATCTCCATGAGTGAAATGGGGGTGAGGGCTGGGCAGTGGAGGGTAGGCGATGGGGGAGGAGAGCAAAAGGGAATGGGATGGTCAAGATGGAGCAGAGATGGAGTGGAGAAGCACTGAGAGAAATACCATGATGGAGGGAGATATCATGGGAAGAGAAACCCAGTGCTAGGGAAGTTGGCAGGTGTGGTGATACTTTAATTGTGCTGAAATGTGATTTTATTTGTATGTTAATAAATAAAGTTTGTCTGGAGATCAGAGGTCACATAGCAAGGTCACATAGTGAGCCATGAGCAGAAGTCAGGCAGTGGTAGCACAGGCCCTTAATCTGATCACATGGCAGGCAGAATCTCTGTGTGGTCAAGGACACAGGCAAGTGTGGTGACGCAAGCCTTTAATCCCAGTACCAACCGTAGAGACCTGGAGGTCTGTATAGACACGCAGTAATGAGGAAGTCATGTGGCTGGGCTTAGAGTCAATGAGAAGGCACAACAGAAAGGCAATAGAAACACAAATCAGACAGGAAGACGCTCTCTCTGGGGAAGCTATGGTGGTGAGGTGGTAAGATAAGGTAGTTGTGGCTCTTCGCTAGTTTTCTGATCTCTTTGGCTATTATCTCTGTATTTGGCTCTGTGTTTCTTATTTAATAAGACTGTTTAGAAATTCATCTACAGGCAAGAATCTCCAAGGATGACCCCAACTTGAACTACTAGAAATAGTGGAGAGGGTACCTGAACTTTACTGGCTTACCTCAAGTGATCAGATAGGTGAATAAACTGTCATCACAGAACTTTTCTCCAATGACTGATGATGGCAGATGCAGAGATCCACGGCCAAACATCAGACAGAGCTCCAGGAGTCCAGTAGGAGAGAGAAGAGGGATTCTATGAGCAAGTACATCAGGATCATGATGGGAAAACCTGCAGAGATGACCAAACCAAACTAGAGGGAACTCATGAAAGTTGCATCAATGGTTGTAGAGCATGCATGGGACTGGACGAGGCCCTCTGCATGGCAAGACAATTTTGTAGCTTGATCTGCTTGGGGGGCCCCCTGGCAGTAGAATCAGAATCCATCCCTGGTGTGTGAGGGGGCTTTTTGGAACCCACTGCCTATGATAGGACACCTTGTGCAGCCTTGAGGCAGGGGGAAGGGCTTGGACTTGCCTCATTGGATGTGCCTCCACATGGGAGGCCTTGTCGTCTTGTGGGAGAGAGTTGGGGGTGGGCTGGAGAGAGGCTGGGGAGGCTGGAGGAGGGAAGAGGGGGATCTTTGATTGGTGTGCAAAATGAATGGAAAAAATTCTTAGTAAAAAAAACCTTTCTTTTTATTTAGACAAAAAAGGAGAAATGTTGTAGAATATTATTTTAGGTTATGTTACTTTTGTTTATGTTGCATTTGTTTAACTCTGTGAAGCTGTGTTACTGTGCCTGTCTAAAACACCTGATGGTCTAATAAAGAGCTGAATGGCCAATAACAAGGCAGGAGAAAGGAGAGGTGGGGCTGGCAGGCAGAGAGAATACATAGAAAGAGAAATCTTGGAGAAGAGAGATCTAGTAGCCAGAGAAAGAGGAGGACTCCAGGGGCCAACCACCCAGCTATACAACCAGAAACAGAGTAAGAAAGAAAGCTATATAAAAATAAAAAAAGGTAAAAGCCCAGAGGCAAAAAATAAGCAGGATAATTAGAGTTAAGAAAAGCTGGCAAGAAACAAGCCAAGCTAAGGTCAGGATTTATTTGGGAGCTGGGTGGCAGGCCTCTCAAAAGAGCCAAAAATAAAAAAATAAAACAATCCAATACTTCCTATCTCCATGTCCCTTGTACTGGGGTTACAGAAGTATACCATTGAGCCTGGCTTTTTATACTGGTTCTGGGAACCAAACTCAGTTCCTCATGTTCACATGCACACAAACACTTTTGCCCCCTGAGTCATCTCTCTAGTCCCTCATTTTCATACTTAAATTTTCTCTGTGTCCACAGAGAGACCTCTGAAACAAACCTGTTTTCCTAGCTGCAACATCACTTTCTAGGTCTGTAGCCATAAGAAAGCCATCTAGCACCAGTTTTTTCTAGTTTTTTTCTTGTAAACAATGGGAACAGTAATCCATGTCTTAAAATGTTTTTATAAAAGAATTAAATGAGATAGTTTATATAAAGTGTTCACCCTAGATTCTTCCCACTTAACAATAATTTCAATTTTTTTATGTCTTCCCCCTCCTAAACTAAATGACTCTCAAGGCCTCTGTCTTTGAGAGTCATTTAATATATCTTTTTTTTTTTTTTACTATAACATTCTTTCCTTTCATCCCGGAATTGTGCATCTAGAATTCTCCTGACATCGGTCCCTCAGCCCACCGCAATCTGCTCCTCCTTCTTCCCTCTGCTGAAATGTCTCAAGGAAAGGAAGCTAAGACTCTCAAGTACACTGAATTTCACAGGTTTTTTTTTTTTTTCTAAGAAAGCTGCAGGATGAATCATGGAGAAAAAGACTACATGGATCCTCGAATAGATGATATTCCTCTTAGCTTTTCTTCTGCTTTCATGGATTTAACGTTTACCCATATCACTTAAAAATCAAAGTGCCTTGGGAACTCTCTCTTAACCTCCAACATTGCTTTCTAGTTCCCATCATAAGCCATATCATGGAGCATGGATCTACCTGTTACTAGAGTTGAACCTTTCTTTCTGTATATCTGGCCCTTTGAATTTGCTTTTATGTATGAGCTCTCAGAAAGTAATCAGTGACTAAATCCAGTCAATCTGCATTCAAAGAGTCTCATGAGAACAGGGAGGGAGCCCTTATTCACTGCTGGTGAGAGTATAAACACAATGGAAATCAGTATGAAAAATTATCATAGAACTAAATATAGAGCTTCCACGTGATCCATCTATACCACGCCTGGCATACATTCACCCAAACTCCATATCATACCACAAAGATATTTGCACATCTGTTTTTCTTGCTGCTCTATTCATAACATCAAGGAAATGGAAACAGCCCAGTTGTCTGCCAACTGATAAATAAACAATGAAAATGTAGTACCTATGTGGAATAGAATTCCATTCAGCCATAGAGAAAAATGAAGTTATATCAATTTCAAGAAAATAGATGAGATTTAAAACTACCTTATTGAGTAAGGTGTCTCAGGCACCTAAAAGCAAATATCACATGTTTTCTCAGAGTAGATCCTGGTATCTGCTCATACATATGAGCATTTATGTGTTACATGTGTGTAGAGACCAGGAAACTGGAAAGGGGACCATGAGTTGGAGAGAAAAGTTTTTTTAAGTGGGGAGAGTGGGAGCTTAGTATAAGTCATGTGATATAAAAATGGAAAAGAAAATACTAAGGATAGAAGGTTTAAGGAGGAGGAGGAAAGGAGATGGGGAAGAGGAAAGTGTGGGAGGAAAGTGTTAAGTAACGCTACTATTGAATGGTAAAAACCATAAGGAATGCTTGATAAGCTAATCAAAAATAAAAGAGCTTGACTAGAGAATGTGAGTGGATAAAGTTGTACCCAGAAGCCAGAAGTTATTAAACAAGAAATCACAGTGTCAGGGATGGGCTACATCCCCAAGGGTTATTAGCAGTGGGGTCCATAAGCCCCGCCCCCAAATAAACCTGGCAATGGTCATTGCTGCCCATCAAAACATAGGTACAAAAGACAAAGAAATCAAGTTGGAACTGGGCTGGAAGCTTTTTCCCTGCTGTACAGTCTATATGGTAGTGAGAGGTGTCATGCAGACTGCTAGGAAAGAACTTTCCTAAACACAATTCCAACTGTCCAGGCAAGAATTGCCCACTTGTGTATAGTGGCAAGTTTGTTACTGAGGTAACCAACCACTTTTTTTTTTTTTTTTTTTTTACTGGCTTTGATATCCATTTTGTTACTATAAAGCCAATTACAAACCTATGTCTGGGAGCTTGTAAGCCTTAGTGGTGAGGTTTTGCTATTGTTTTTCAAAATGGACATCGTAACTTGTCAAATTGACTTTCTAAATAACTGTGTTTATGCCCATAGAATAGTACTACTGTCAGCTCTGGGCAGGGAAGCTCCATTTTCAATAGTCAGCAGTGACTGCAGAGACTCATAATTGGCCAAAGTACTGAGATTAAGTGACTGTTGAAGGCCAAGCCATAAATGGGACAACTATTTCACCTGCCCCAAGGTTCAAGAGACATACGTTGCAGAATATGGGAGCGAAAGAATGTAAAAAAGAGAGAAAAGTAGAGAATGCTGAGTTCTGGGCATGGCAGGGCTATTGAATTCTTTTTTATTTATTTTATTTTACAATATAATTTAGTTCTACATATCAACCATGGATTCCCTTGTTCTCCCCCCTCCCGCCCCCCTCACCTCCCCCCCCCAGCCCAACCCCCATTCCCATCTCCTCCAGGACAAAGACTCCCCCGAGGATTGAGATCAACCTGGTAGACTCAGTCCGGGCAGGTTCAGTCCCCTCCTCCCAGGCTAAGCCAAGCGTCCCTGCATAAGCCCCAGGTTTCAAACAGCCAACTCATGCACTGAGCACAGGACCCGGTCCCACTGCCTGGATGCCTCCCAAACAGATCAAGCCGATCAACTGTCTCACCTATTCAGAGGACCTGATCCAGTTGGGGGCCCCTGAGCCATTGGTTCATAGTTCATGTGTTTCCATTCGTTTGGCTATTTGTCCCTGTGTTTTATCCAACCTTGGTCTCAACAATTCTCGCTCATATAAACCCTCCTCTTTCTCACCAATTGGACTCCTGGAGCTCCACAAGGAGCCTGGCCGTGGATCTCTGCATCCAGTTCCCTCAGTCATTGGATGGGGTTTCTAGCATGACAATTAGGGTATTTGGCCATCCTATCACCAGAGTAGGTCAGTTCGGGCTGTCTCTCGACCATTGCCAGCAGTCTATTGTGGGGGCATCTTTGTGGATTTCTGTGGGCCTCTCTAGCACTTTGCTTCTTCCTATTCTCATGTGGTCTTCATTTACCATGGTCTCCTATTCCTTGTTCTCCCTCTCTGTTGTTGATTCAGCTGGGATCTCCCACTCCCCCAAGCTCTCTTTCCCTCGACCCTCGTCCTTCATTACCCCCACTCATGTCCAGGCTGTTCATGTAGATCTCTTCCATTTCTCCGTCATTGGGAGATCCCCATGTCTTTCTTGGGGTCCTGTTTTCCAGGTAGCCTCCCTGGTGATGTGAGTAGCAGTCCAGTCATCCTTGTTCCACATCTAGTATCCTCCTATGAGTGAGTACATACCATGTTTGTCTTTCTGAGTCTGGGTTACCTCACTCAGGATGATTTTTTCTAGCTATTGCAGTCTTAACCCAAAGAGGTGTGATTGACTGCCTGTGCAAGACTGGTCCTGTTACGGAAAGACGGAGGGTGTGTAGGGCCAGAGCCCATCCCTGAGTCCTCAACCTTAACAAGCTATGTGTAGTTAACAGCTGATGTAGGAGAAAAGAGAGAGGCATCCTCTTTAGGAGTGTAGTCAGTGGTAATGTGCCATGTTCCTGTAAAATTCTCTCTTGTGGTCCTCTAAAAATCCCCAGTGAAACAAACTGAGTCACAAAATCAAACAAAACACAAAAACCCCAGGACTTGAAAGTAGAAGGGAGGTTAGTTGGGGAAAGGAGGGACATTGGTGGAAAATAGAGGACAAGAAGGTAATAGAGGGTGAAGATGATTGAAAATATTATCTACATATATGAAAATGTCATAATTAAACCCACTATTTTATATATATATTGAGCTACCCTAATAAAATGCATTGAAATAATGTCTCATGTTATCAATCAGATTTCTGGAAAGTGGGAGTTTTTCTGGATGTTACCAAGAATCTAGTATTTACTCCCCTGCAGTACAATCACAGGAACTTAAAGGTTAAGTCAAATGCCTTTGCCTTCGTGTTTGTGTGTGTGTGTGTGTGTGTGTGTGTGTGTGTGTGTGTGTGTGTGTGTATAATACATATTTGTGAGTGAGAGTAAATGCTTGTATGTGTGTGTATGTAGTGTATATTTGTGTATGTGCAGTGCATGTGTACATGTGTAAGTGCATGTTTGTATGTGTGTGTGTATGTAGTGCATAATTGTAGTGTGTTTAGTTCATGTATGAGTACATGCTAGTATGTATGTGTGCAGGAGTTCATGTTTGTGTGTGTGTGTGTGTGTGTGTGTGTGTGTGTGTGTGTGTGTGTGTGTGTTTTGAGTGAGTGAATATATGCATGCAAGTGTTTGTACCCATGCTCAAACATGCATTTAGAGGCCAGAGGTCAACATCTGATGTCTCTATTTTGATTACTCTCCACCTTATTTTTTAACACAGGCTCTTTCATGGAGCCCAAAGTTCACCAACTAGCTAGACTAACTAGTCAGTGATCTCTAGGGATCTGTTTACCCATGTCCCACACCACAGTCCCATCCCCACTACTGTTAGGAATACAGATAACTACTCCCATGTCTGGTTTTTACATGAGTCCAGACTAGGAAGCCAAACTCAAGGCCTCATGTTTATGTGACAGGAACATTACAGACTGAGCTACATTTACACATCTCCTCCCAAACAAAACCATTTTCCTTATATTTTCTGTACCTGACTCTTCCAAGGAAAAGGTTCTTTGCTCACAAGCTAGCTGCAAAGTTGCTCACTCTGAGTTAGGTTCTCCATGTGGGCAAGGAGCTGGTCCATGCAAAGTGCTTAGATGTTTCACAAACATCACATGTTCCCCCAAATTTACATATTTTGAGACACCAGGGAGTGTCAATGTTTACATTTGAGTGTGGACAAGCCCTCTACCCCATTTAATCTTCATCTTGCTTCCTAACCTGGAAGCATAATTGTTAACAGCCAACACTCACAGAATGTATTAGTCAATCCTTCATTTTTATGCCAAGATACCAGAGGTAGGCTACTTTATAAAGAAAACAGATTTCACTTACAATCTGGACTTCTTGCTGCACTACATTAAATCAGGAACACATACCCATCTCTCTCTTTGCCTATGGATCCCTTTGTCCTTATTACACTAACAGGATTCAATCATTCAAACCTCAATTAATGACCAAACCTAATGCAATCATTTCCCAGAGGCCCTGCCTTTAAACATGACACACAGATAAAGTTCCTAGCCTATTAATAGTATGAATATATGATTTTGATGACTAACTCATACATGAGTTCAGGCAGAGGAGGAACAGTACTCAAAACACAGCACTAAAATCACACCACAAAGCTCTTTCAGAAATGCACCCCATTATTCCATTCATTCCTTTCTCCTTAGATCTACCCCAAGGCTCAGGGAAGTTGCTAGTGATTTTCAATTCACTCTGAGCTAGTCAGTGAACCTGCATCTCTAGCAAAGATAACCTCATGCTCTTTGTCTACCCAGTTCTCCAAGCTGCAATACATTTTGGCTCTGATAAACATGTTTCGTAAATGAGGTGGCTCAATCTACATGTTCCACAAAGAGCCAAATGAGAAATCCTAACATAAGCTACTGTAGTGATATTTGTGCACCCCAATAAAACTTATCTGAGTATCAGAGGAAAAAGCCAGCCACTATATTAAACATAGAAGTCAGGCAATGGTAGCACACACCTTTAATCCTAGCATTCGGGAGGCAGAGATTCATCCGGATCTCTGTGTGTTCAAGGCCACACTGGGAACAGAGCCAGGCGTGGTGGCACATACCTTTAATCCCAGTGTTAGCTAATCATAGAGGCCTAAAGGTCTGGACAGACAAACAAGAAGTAATGGAACTGAGCAGAAAGAGGAATTGATGAAGCTGGGCAGAGAGAGGAAGTAAGATGACAGGGCACAGAAAGGTATACAGATGTGAGTATACAGGAAGTAGCTCTCTGGAGGCTGAGGAGTTGGTGAGGTGAGGTTGGCTGTGGCTTGTCCTATTCCTCTGATCTTTCAGTTTTCATCCCAATATCTGGCTCTGGATTTTTTATTAATAAGACCATTTAGCAATTCATGTTACAGGCTACCTAAGAGGCCCTAATTCCTCTACTTATACTTAAGACAGAAACACATGGAAAAGAAAAAAATCAAAAAATGGGAAAAATGGAGCTGGCCATGTAGCTAAGTGATAGGACACCTGCTTAGCATGCACAAGTCTCTAGCTTTGAGACCCAAAACTGAAAAGAAGTATTTTCTAGTATTGTTAATTCCTTGGTCTAAAAATAAATTAAATAAATTGTGTGTGTGTGTGTGTGTGTGTGTGTGTGTGTGTGTGTATTGAAAAAAAAAGTTGATATTCTAGTTTGCTTCTTTGCTGCTGTGATAAAACACTGACCAAAAGCAACTTGGAGAAAGAAAAGTTCAATTACTGACATGTTACAGTCCATCAAGGGGAGCCAAGGCAAGCGTTGGAGGCAGAAGATTGAAAAAGCCACAGTAGAATGCTACTTACTGGCTTGCTTCCGCTCTCACATTCAACTACTAATACTATACCTCCCAGGCCTGCCTGGCCAGGGCTGGTACTACCTACAGTGAGCTTTGTATCAGCCCAATTAGCAGTTCAGAAAATGTCCCAGACATGCCCACAAGTCAATCTGATGGAAGCAGTTCCTCAACTGAGCTCTCCTCTTCCCTGTGGCTCTATGGTGTATCAGATTGACAAAAACTAACAGGCACAATTTAAATTACATATTTGTATATATTATTTATATGTATAGATAATCTATAACTTTAAATAATTACATGTATGTTACATGTTAAATTATTAAATAAATTCAAATTGATAGGAAAATGCCTAAAATATAATGCATAAGTATGCAAGCAATGCAAATGAGCTTAAGCAGCAAATGTCTATGTAAGTCATGGAAAATAGTCATTTTCACTATTAATGAGAGAATTGGTAAATGAAAGCAATAATAATATGTTTTTCTTTCTTGTCATATTAAGGATTTTTAAATGAAAGCCTACAATGATATTGAATGAGCCAGAGTCCCCAATGCGTTTCTTGTAGGAGGAAAAATTGGTACAACCACCCCAGAAAGTAATAAATGGCAACATGTATTGAGTCTCATAATTGCTCATTTCCTCTTTTCCAAGTAATTACTCTTCTGTGAAAATGCCCCAAGGACATAACCAGAAATACAAACACATTTCTGTAAAACAAAAGAGCATTTATTACACTTTTTTAATAATAGTAAAAATAAAACCCAGAAACAACATGAAGACACATCATTAAGGAACTGATTACATCTATTGGTGAAATATTGTGATAGATATTAAGATACCAAGTTTATGGAGCTTCTTCAATGGAATGAGAAAATAAATGTAATTTCGTGTTTCCCTTAAAAGATACAATTCACATTTTGATACACTATAAATTAAACTGTGAAAATATTTTCCAGAAAATTGAGAAGAAATAAGCAAAATATTGAGACTTGTTCACACAAAAGTATGGAATTATGAGGGTTGAACAAGAAAGAGGATTGTGGCCACTACAGCATTCTGAAACTGTCTACACAAAGGGTTAGCAAAATAAATGCAGTGTATGATAACCAAACCAATGCCAAGAGGAAATTCAATAGAGAAACTTGAATCAAGCACTTTCATTTGCTCCTTGGAGAAGGTATTAAGGAATTTGAAAAAAAATGAAGCAAAATATTACTAGTAAATATTTCATGGAATTAGAATGACATATTTTCTTGTCATGCTTTTCCCATGCTAATGTATGCATACTGTATAGATATCATACAATAAAATAATATACATTGTATAACTAATAAATTGTGTGTGTTTCCCAGGGCTACTGTAACAAAGACCAAGTGGATTAGCACAAAAATATTTAATGTTTCATTCTACAGGCTACCAGGCCAAGGCCAAGGTGTCAGCAGGCCATGCCTCTCCTTTTGTCTTTGGAGAAGCATGTTTCCTTTTCTCCTCTAGCTTCTGGTGTGACAAGGGGCATTCCCAAACTTTCTCATGCACAACCCCTGTCAAACGTCCATCTTTCTTCTCTGTGTCTTCAGGTCATGTTTCTCCTATGTACTTCTATCTCTGTCCAAATCTCCCCTTTCAGTAAAGATGCCAGCCATTGTATGTTTTAATAACCTTGATTATGTCTAGAATAAATTGGAGGCATTGGGAAGTAAAATTTAACTGTATCTCTTGAAGGAAGAAAAATCTATTTCGACCCATGATACTTTACAGGCTCCAATAGGAATAGTTTATGTATAATCATAATTAAGACAAGGCATAATAAAAGTTAAAAATCTTCATCCTAAATTTTCTTTTCAATTTATTTCATCTTTTTCACCCTGGTGACATTTACAATGTTGTATGGTCCATACTTAAACTCCCATTATTTTTGTCATTTCTGTGGGCCTACGTCAGTCATCAGTTCTTATTTCAGATGAGTGTGTTTGGGGCAAAGGACAGATGAAGGTCTTCCCAAGTCCCTGTTGAGATTTGAAAGCTTGGATATCCCTAAAATTCGTATTCTGAAACTTAATCACTAAGATGATGGCATTATAAAGCTGAGCTTTGGGGAAATGATTAGATCATATGGGATCTGCCCTAATGAATGGGATCAGAACTGTTATAGGAAAGGCTGCTGAGGGCTTGATCCCTTGGCCTTCCCCTATGTGTGAACATACAGAAGGTGCTATCTATGAGGAACAAGCTCTCATCAGGCACAGAACCTGCAGGAGCACTGAACTTAGACTTTCTACCCTCCAGGGCCATTTAAAAAAAATCCCTTGTTTCAATTCTCTAGTGTAGACCATTGTGTGATAGATAGTTTTTCCAAGGCATTTCATCTCATTGCTTTCCTTTACCTGCATGATGATCCTGAATCAGGAATATGTGATCATGGCTGTGCTCGAGGCAGGAAATCCCCAGGAATGCTCAGAGGACCTGCTTCATGTTCATGTAAGGGTAGGATGCTCTAGAGTGTGTGATCAAGAAATACACAAAGGCCTCCTCTTGAAGGGAGACCTCTGGGCCTTCAGAAGTATATGTATTAAATTAGCATGTTGCTAACTTTCTCCTAACCATGCTTCAGACTACAGGATTTGTCATCTAAACAAATAACCTCTCTTCTGGTGTCAAATACTTTACACACAAAACACAACCTACAAGACAAAGGGTTACTGGTAAAGGTCCCAGACTCCCCAGTGCCCCATCTGTGATTAGTTGGAACCCTCTGTGACTTGTTCACCTGATTAACTTCTCCAAGCTGCCGCTGATATTTTGGGGGTATTCACCAATTTATTATTATACCATGCTTCAGCAATAATTACCTTTCTGATAGTCATTTTTGTCCCTATCAATAATTATTGTCTTTCACTGCAGTCATTTTCCATTACAAAACACAAACAGAAATCAATATTATGATCTTTCTCTAATAGGACTAAGTCCTCCCTGCTGTCACTTAATAAGTGATCTTTAGTAAATCCAATATAATTTGTTGTTTCATAAGGCCACAGAGATAAAGCACTTAGAAAATACTTAAAATTTAGAAGTGAGCCAATGTACTTCCCAGGGTTGTGTTTACAGTGTGAAACACAGTGTCATATGTCCCAGCCACACCTACCGAACTTGCTAAATAAAGATAATCTCACCTTTCCCTTTCTGAATCAGACAGACCCATCTAATTATTTTCTCATGAGTTGTTTCCTTTGCCAAAATCAGATCCAAAAGTTGTCTGAGACTCAAACAAAGCACTTCCCCTTGGCACCTGTCTCAGGGCGTTTTTATACCTTGAAATACACGAAATTGAGCCAAATCTGAAAATATCACAAAGATCCTGATTTGGGAGTGTCATGAGGTCACTTGTGGTGAAAGCTTTGTCCTAGACATCTGCAGAAGGGGCAGGACAGTTCCCGGGGGGAGAATCTTCCTGCAGACTAGAAAGTAACTCAAGGGCAAAGCCTGTGGTAGGCTGAGCATGAAGCTGTGATAGCACATGGGGTGAGCTAGTGAAGCTGTTACAACATCAGTATCAGTAAGCTGGGGTCTGTAGAGTATTTCTTAACGCTGGAAAAAAAAAAGAGAGAGAATGAGAGAGATGGAGCTGCCAGTTGTCAAAGCTTATTAACCTGCCCAGGATTTTCCGGATGCGTGGCGAAGTAGCCATCAATAGGTCTGCAAATTCCTCCAAGGATTGCTACCTTCTGGAATGCCTCCTTGGGACTTAATCCAGACTCCTCTGTCTTTCCACCCTGCCTCCTTCCTCCTCCCCAACACCATTTTATTTCCCTTCAGTATCAAGCACGTGCAGAAATCTCTGCACCATGAAAAGATTTCTCTCCATGAACAGGCAAGTCTGCTGTGGGCCTTAGCATGCCCAGGAGAGGCCAATAGGTCTCAGCAACTAGGAAAAGGAGGGAACAAGGAGGAAACACATGCACAGGGCGAATGTGATAGGAGCCTGGCAGGCACAAACAGCTCAACAAGACTTCCCTCTACACAAATTGTGTGTCACGTGCTGCCCATGCCTCCCTCCCCTGGGAATCTGATCACAACCCTGTGTCGTAAAGGGGCATTATGAGGAGCTCCGTTTCTCCTCCCTTACCCACCACTGCCTGGGGCTGGCATGAATCCAGGCAGGTACACACAGCTCTAAGCTGTTGGATTTTGGATTCCAAAATGAAGAAAGGTTCTCTCTTCTTCGCTGGCCCTCAATACCCAGTAGCATACACTATGAAGGGTGTGACTGCCAGCTCCGCAGGGGCTGAAATACTCCCGTGCAGCAGGATGCTCCCTACCTCCTTGGCAAGGTGCTCAAACAGTTACTAATCACAAGCATCGCATGAATGGTGCTGAATCCCCAGTTGCTGCCCGTCATCATCAGCCTGTTACAAGATCAATATCTAGTCATACTGCATGAAACAGTCCTACTCCTCTGACAGGAAATTAGTACATTTTGATTTCGATGTCTCCCTTGTTTTGAAGTCTCTGCAGAACAAAGCTGAGGAATAATGATTCACTACCTCCCTAAGTGCATCCCCAGGATGGAAAGCCACTCCCCAAACCCTGCAAAAGCAATCTGGGTTGGGTAAAACAGGAGAGCGGTCTGCAGAAATGATGGCATTGTTGCTATGCTGCCTGTCTTCCTGACAAGAACAGAAGCCATGCCTACCTAATGCAGCGAGTGTTGGCAGGTGAGGCAGAAGTCCTGCGTCCTTTGCACCAGGGCACCTGGATTTAAGTAAACTCCCAAGTCATGAGTAAAAGCTATTTCACAAACAATTGAGGCGCAGCGCAAGTTCTGTGTCCTCTTGAGGTCATTGCTGCTCCATGTTTATTGATGAGCGTGCTCGCTTCTAATCAGTATTCAAATCAGAGTGTTTGCCTTATTCTCCACTCCATTTTACATATACTGTGATTTCAGAAGTTGTTTTAAAAATGAAACCTCTACTAACAGTGGCGGGGAGGGGGGACAAGCATGCAGGAACATAAGGTTCTGCAAAGGCTATAAGAAAGTGGGGGGAAATGCCAGTGATTACTCAGGAAAATTCATTGCAAAACAGTCTGTGCAGAAACAATTTCTGCTGATGTGTCACGTCTTGCAAGTTTTCTATGAGGCATCCGTGTCTCTTTAAAGAAACATTTATCAGGAAGGGTGAGTCCGAGATGTGTCATCTTAATTATTACATGAGTAACCTCCAGATTCAAAATGATTTTTTGATTCACCCACTGACTGAAATACTTGAAAGCTAACCAAACTTTTTTTTTTTTTAGTATTACTGAGATTTTCTGCTCCTGTGACTTCCAATCCAAACTAGCCTAGCAACACCAGCGCAGAGATAAGTCTCATAGTTAAACGCCATTCTCTGAGCCATGAAAAAAAAAATCAATAAAAAAGTGTTGCTAGCTTGATGAGAGGGAAGATGTGACTGTCACCTGTGCCGGTGTCACAGACAGGCAGGTTAAGCCTCTTGCAGGTATCTGTAATCATAGAAGAACTCTGATGCCCTTCTAGGCCTCACTAAGTCCAACAATCTTCAGAGAGGGACTGTGCAGAAACACTGCCGGCATCTTCTATTTGGTTTTTCCAACTGCTGTGACCTCTAAATTGCCAAGATGCTTGTTAGTATCCATGAATCAAGGGTTGAAAGGCAATGTGAGTTGGTTGCTATTGTGGTTTGGATATGAGATATTGTAACACAAAGCCTATATGTAAAAGCTTTCCTTATCAGTTAGTGACGTTTTGAGAGATGATTGGATAATGAGGGTTCCAATTTTATCAGTGGATTAATCCACTGATAACTTTGTAGCTTGATGGTCCATTTGGAAATGAGGCCTGCTTGAACCAAGTAGGTCACTAGAAGCTTGCCTTTGAAGGGTCTCCAAGCCCTCCTCCTGTCATTCTTTGTTCTTCCTGGCCACCACAAGGTGAGCAGCTTGGCTGAACCATGCCCATCAGTCATGCTACTTTGTCTCACTGCATCACATAATGGTCATACCAGTAATGGAGCCAAGTAAACATGGACTGAAATCTCTGAAACCACGAGTCAAAATTAGTCATTACTCTCTGAAGTTCTCTGGAGTATTTTGCCACAACAAGGAGAAATTAAGTATCACATCTATCTCTGTGTTCATTTGAGTCACTATACTATAATGGGAGTCTGAAAAAAATCAGTCACTCAGAAAACACTCACCTCTAAGATAGCCCCTGAGCAGGTGGGTGGACAGACCTTGTGAGAAAGCTGCACTGCAATGAAGAGATCCTATAGAGGAATCTCAACAGAGGATGCCCTGAGAACAGGACAAATGACTGGCAGTGTAAGGGACAGTTTGGGAGGGTCAGTCGAGTATGACTAAGAAATTCCATGGAAAACTAGATTGTATTGCTGCATTCCAGAAAACAGAATGATACAACCAACAACTCTGTAAAATTTTCCATGATACCCATCTAAGGAGAGAGAAGAGGGAACATAAGAGCCTACCACTGTCCAGGCACAGGTAAGGGCACTGGAAATTCTGAGTTCGGTTCTACTAGCAAAAAGCCCCAAATATCTTTGAACTCTTCAGTTTCACCATTAAAAAGTCAATAGAAGTATGTAAAATACCATGATATAAATTGCTTATTGTAATATAAACTAATTTGAAAAATTTTTCCCCATAGATAAAATGTTGCATGCTTATCCACTGTGTGCTGAGGGGACAACTCTGATAATCTGAGAAGCTGGCCTTCAACTTAATTTGTCTTGGACTTTAAGACCTGCAGAGTTAAAGTCTCCAAAGTATGGGCCTAAAACCCTGTATCTTTTTAACAAGCACCTCAGTGGGCTCTTAGGATCATGAGAGTTTAGGAAACGGTTAACAGAAAAACATGCAAGATGTTTGTATCTACAAGAGATTACTCAGGGACTAGACAGAGGGCTCAGCAATTAAAAGATATTTCTGCTCTTGTAGAGGTCCCACGGTTGAGTTCTAACAGTTAGTGCTAGGCAGTTCACAATGGCCTGTAAGTTCAACTCTGAGAGATCCAATGCCCTTTTTCTGTCTTCTGTGGGTACCTCTATTCACATTCAATGCCTAACTACATGCATGCAGAAACACTCACATGTTTGCATGTGTATGCATGGGTGAGTTGTGTTTGTGTGCATATGAAGGGGTGAATTGTGTTTTTGTGTATATATGGGGTGAGTTGTGTTTGTGTGTATATGAAGGGGTGAGTTGTGTTTTTTGTGTATATATGAGGTGAGTAGTGTTTGTGTGTATATATGGAGGGTGAGCTGTATTTGTGTGTGACACGGGGGCTGAGTTTTGAACACTTCTCAGCACACTCTTTTTAGAACTCTCTCATTTTACAAATAAGGAAAACGTTTATCAAAGAAGAAGCCATACCCTCAGCTTACCTAGAAGAAGTCATTTCCCAATTCTGCTGGCAAGACATCTTCCTAGGAACCATCATCTCTTACACATTGGATGGCCGTGGTAATAACAAAATTTGCTTATGTTACTTCTTTTCATTTATTTCGAAAGCATCAGCATGTCTAAGAAACAATGGCACCAATGTATATTCTTTGCGAAAAAACAGTTGACTTTCGTAACAAACAAGGTACATACCTGAGTAGGCCATGGTGAGACTGAGACTTCACCCAGCTGCCCTGAGACCTTCTGCCTTTTCTACTTTGGCCACCATGTCATCTTGGCTCTCATGAGTGATGTCCGATTGTCCCGCCCACCTAACTTTGGCATACTTCCTCTGCTTTTCTCTTCAACATACACTTTCACCTTGTTCTTGCCCAACTCACGGCCACGGTCTTGACCTTCCCAGTCCTCACTATCACCACTCCCTCCCCACTGTTGCATTCTCTGCTCCTCATGAAGAAAAAATAAGGTGACAGTGACAATGACCCTGAGAAATCATGATACCAAGTTGCTCTCAGTATGGCTGAAGCTATGAGATGGGACCTCTCCCTCCGTTAATAACAATACCTTTGTCTTAACAGCTCACAAAGGAGACTGAGGAAATTGGACCATTTTCTGAATATACAGATGTTGCTCTAATTTCCATGACTCTTCATACCCCAAACATGTCAGAAATTCAGTTCTAAATGAGAAGTTTTGTTTGGGAAAGCTGTCTTTGTGTAAATGGCTCATTAGGAACAAAGTGAATGAGACCCTTGCCAGCAGTGACTGTGCATGAATTAAGAGAGGAAGAAAGGCCCAAAGTACACCAGATGCCGCCACATACTCACTTCTCTCAGAATGACAAACTCCTGGCTTGCCTAGTATTTATCAGACATTGAGTTTTGGTGTTTCACAGGTTCTGTTGACCAGAATCACCTGGAAACATTAATTTTATAAGTCCCATTTGAGATTTGATGATCAAACCTTGGAGCTGGACCACTGAATTGCTGTGATTTCAGATGAAGAATGAAAACTTAGGTCAGAAAACCTTTAGAATTCTTATAGGCTACTCTGAGATGACTATTACATAAGTGGTCTCTAATCTCTTAATATATTCGTGCAGTCATTCAACTAATACTTGCTTCACAAACTCTTCCCTACGTTCACTTAACAATTATTATTTGATGACTTTAAGTTTTCAATAATTATTAAAACTGATTAATGTGACAGTACTGGTATTTTACATTATCTGACTACCAGGAGGACAAGCTGGAGGGTTGATTGTTTAGAGAAGAAAGGAACAAGGGACAAGGGCAAGGAGGCAGCAAGCAAGCAAAGAAATGAGAAAGAAAATCAATGTTTATTTAGCTACCATGTCCCAAGAATCGTAGAAGGCAGTGACGTGGGTTCAAGCCCTTGTTCTGCAGCCTAATGGCCAAATGACTTGAAATTGGCTCTGATTCTCTTAGCCTTCGACTGCAAAACAAAATAAAGAAAATGCCTGTTTTTTACAAAACTGCAGTAGAGACTAAATGAGACAGTTCATTTAAAAAGTGTTTTATAAACTGTGACAGTAAATAAATGTTAATTGTGGTTTTTATTACAAGCAGTTGCTTTCTCTTATGTGAGTTTGAAATTAAAGTGCAGGAAAAATTGCTAAAAATCCCCTTTGCATAGACAGAATGTTCTAAAGTGGCTGACTGATTTGGCTAGTGAGGAGACAACATCAAACAGAGCTCATCCTGAGAAAAGGAAATAAAACTAAAGAGATAGGGCCACCTTTGCCAACAGACAAATACCATGGACCTGCTTTCCAGAAGGATGCTGCAGCCTTAATGAATGTTAATAATTATTTCTATTTTTTTGGAACTTGGGATTCTTCCCCTCCCAACAGAATCTCTTTCACCTTTAAAGGGAATTATCACTGGTTAGCTATCTTACCATTACTTATCTCAATCATTCACAAGTCAGGCCCATAGAGATTTGGAAAGAATCTTGGTAGATGATGGACCCTAGAAGACTGTGCTCTCTGAGAAAACCCAAGGAGAATGGCTCACTGCCTGAGTTGGTAACCAAGAAAATCAGCTGTGGTTTGCACAATGCTGATAAAACCATTTTCTATCCTTAGTTTCCTTGAATTTTAGTAATAGGTTTGAGTTTTAAATACTTCTAGAACTTTCTTGACTGAAGCTATATTTACTTATAATAATTTGTGTAAGATATAGACAACAATTCAAACTTTTAAATAAAAATAGATATTTGTAGTTCCCCCAATGAGGAGATACCTACTATTTTAAGACCTTTTATGCAATACCATTGAAATGGGGGTTGGGGGAAGCCTGAGGTTTTCAATAGATCTTTGGAGTGGTGATTTGAATAAAATGGTCCCCATAGGCCCACAGGGAGTAGCACTTTTAGGAGGTGTGGCCTTGTTGGAGTGGGTGTGACTTTGTTGGAGGTAGTATGTCACTGGGGGTGGGCTTTGAAGTCAGAGATGCTCAAGCCTGGCCAGTGTGTCACTCTCTCTTCCTGCTGCCTGTGGATCTGGTTGTAGGACTCTCAGCTCCTTCTCTAGCACCATGTCTGCCTGCACACTGCCATGCTTCCTGCCATGGTGATAATGGACTAAACCTCTGAACCATAAGTCAGCCCCAAATAAATGTTTTCCTTTATAAGAACTGCACCAGATGGTAGTGGCACATGCCTTAATCCCAGCACTTGGAAGGTAGAGGCGGGTGGATCTCTATGAGTTTGATGTGAGGCTAGCCTGGTCTACAAAGTGAGTTCCAGGACAGCCAGGACTGTTAAATAGAGAAACCCTGTCTCGGGAAAAAAAAAAAAAAAAACTCAAAGGGTTGTAACAGTCATGGTATCTCTTTACAGCAATAAAACCCTAACTAAGACAAGTGGTTGTAAGTTGAACACTTGAGATGTGTCACTGTTAAACAGTTCCTGCTAATGAATTCCCATTTTAAAGACTCTTTTGTCCAAACCCCACAAAAGTTGAACTTTGAATGTATTTAAAACAAATACTATTTGTTACATGTATTTGTTATTATTTTTAACTAACAGGGTTTTTTTTCTTTATGTTAAACCAATAATTCCTTGAAAGACATATCATGTGGAAACATAACAAGTCCAGTATGGAATTGTGTGACTAGCAATCTTGATAATGTTCTTTTTGAAAATGTGTGTGTGTGTATAGTTCTGATATAATAAAGTAATTAAAACCCTGTACTAAGACTAGTTTCAAAGCCAACATTTGTTTTCATTACCTGTTTAGCATTAAAGAAATGCCTCACTTTCCTCATCTGCAAAATGGAGGCAACCACATGGCTTCACATACCACTGTGATGTTTATATACAATAGTTGATACAAAACGTGGTGGAAAACACACCTGTGTTTCCACAAACTTTAGGTAGCAGCATTATAGGTTTTTATTGTTACAAAATGGGAAGGAGGAAAATTGCTGAGTGCAAAGGCCCCACAAAATGGAAACAAAAATATCTTACAGGATAGCTACTTAGCTTCTGCACTCATGTGAAGAGAAGAAGAAAAAATATCTCTACCATATCTTGAAGTCTGAAAACCATATTTCAAATTGACAGGCTCAATCATGCACTCCTCCAACTATTCAGGATGGAACAAAAGGAGAATTTTAAACACAAGTTTAAGGCAGGAAACACGCCAACCACATTTTTTTCTTTGAAAACTGTGAAAAGTTCCATGTGTTGATAATTATGGAAATCTCATAGCTCTAATCGTGTCAGACCAGAATGTCTGAAGGCTAGCCTATGTGGTTTCCAATATTATCGAAATCAGCAAGCATCTCTCTGGTGTCCTGAAATGACCACAGGAACTGAGGAATCCATGGAGCCTTTTCTTTGATGAATAAGATTTTATTAAGAGAGTTCATAAACTTATGAGTAAAACTACCCCAAACTGATTTCAGAGAACAAATGCGGAGAGCCCACCTGTAAGATGATCTTCATGAGGCAGCCTGCAAGGAATACAGACTTGAGCAGTATTTTCATGCTATGAGAAGATCTCTCACTCTGAATCTAAAACCTCAGCAATCAACTGGAGAAATAGGTCTATGATTTGCAGAGAACTTAAAGTGGACCTTTTGTTCAATTGTCTTTATAGCCTATTCTGTTCATCAGAACATGTTAAATACCAGGTTTATCTAGTACATTTCCCCTGAGACATACTCAGGGTGTGATAAGGACTTTCCCCTGCCTTTCTCTTACCCATCCACTAACTTAAGTTAATTTTACCACCAAATAAGTTTTCACCTTTCCCATGCTTCCCATTGTCATTTCTCTGACTCATTTGGAGTGAGACATAATTTGTAAGGATACAAGAACAAAGGCCAAGTTCACACTCTAGTCCTGTCCTCCAGTCTTGGTTTAGGACCATTGGACATACAAAACGTGAGCTTTGTTGTTCCCTGCTCAAAATCCTCCAAAGGTTCTTAGCGTGATTGGGAAAAAAAGAGCAAATTGCTTAGCATAGCAGCTGAGGTCACCATCTGCCACACCTCACCTTCACTCTTCTTTCACAATTCGTTTCATAGTTAATGCTGGTGTTTCCAATACAGGGAATGTTCACTGTTGACTCCAACCTCATCTATGTCACGACACATAAAATTCCCTTTCTGAGATGTCTATGCAAAAGTTCCTACTCGCTTATCCTTTGAGTTCCAGTTCAAATCCTCTCTGTTCTCTTGTCTGCTCTTTCTCTTTGCTTGAATTTTACATTTGGATCTTCCCATGAGGGCTGCTTATCTTTAATGTTTTGCTAGTCTGGGGCATAAGTAGGCTGTGAAGTCCTGCAGTCCTAATGCTAGAATGTATGCATTTTTCACAGTTGGTGGCCTAAAGGAATTGGTAGCAGAACATAAGAGGGAAGATAAGTGGGGAGAGTGAGGGAAGGGGACTGGGAAGCTTCAAGCAAGATCAGCTGATCATTCTTTTCAAGGGAGGCTTCTTGGACTCTTAACGCTCATGATCTTGGGCCAATCAGCATTTTATTCACCTTTCAGTTTAATCGGTGAAAACTTCTAAGACCACCTCATATGTTGGT
Organism: Peromyscus californicus insignis; assembly: GCF_007827085.1. Classification (NCBI taxonomy): domain Eukaryota; kingdom Metazoa; phylum Chordata; class Mammalia; order Rodentia; family Cricetidae; genus Peromyscus; species Peromyscus californicus. The sequence continues at coordinate 43,687,496 of NW_026294525.1, forward strand.
TTGGATCTTTTGGGGAGAGCAAATTGAAAATGGAAGAGACATAAAAAACAGTGAACATTGCCCCAAGATACCTTAAAATGTCAATAAAATTGATTATCTTTGACTGAACCTGTGTAAATAAAGTGTAACAGGTCTAACAGTATATAATTTGATAATCTAATGATCTGCTTCTTTGTTAATTATCCTGCCTACCCTTATTGTTTTAAGAGGAGAATTTGAAAAAGACAAGACATGATACTTTCATGTCTTCACAAGCCTAGATTGTGGCCTAACCATTTTGTGGAAAAACTAGCCTGCTTTGTAAAGGTAAGTTGGCAATAGAAAAGGACTCCTTCCATGCAGGAAACTTTCTCTAAGTGTTAGGATCTAACTTGGCTGAATGGTGAGGACATGCTGTACTTCTTAATAAATCTCTTTCTTAAAATTTTGCAAACTATGAAAAGCAATCCTAAACATCTTTACCAACCTTGGATTCTGAATTAAAGTCATTTCTCTGAACTTTAAAAATTTAACTTTTGATGCTTTTAGGTATACAGTAAGAGAATACCACAAAGATTTAAGCTATGTCTCACAGATTTAAATATTCAGCTCCAGTCTAAAAATATGGTCCCCAGTATTAACAAGTTTACAGTCTAGAAGAAAAGATGAAGCATGCACATAAATCATGAAAATGGAAGAAAAAGGTAGGACCCATATTATAATAGAGATATAAATAAATATGGTATAGGATCACAGAGAGACAGTGATTAATTCTACCTGAAAAGATCATAATATGCATAAAAATTTATGTGCAAGAAGACTATGATGCATTCTCCAAAATCTCATGACTTAATTCAGATGTCAAAACAACAACCTCTATGTCCAAGATTCAGCTTGAGATATTTCCTTCATAAATTCGGTTTGGGTAGAAGGTGGTATTTTGTGTGGTTAAAAATGGATGCAGATGGCTTAATACATCATTCTCCCTACCTCTGGGAAAGGCTCAGATATGCATGGGGCTTCAGGTTATGTAAGGAGAGAAGGGAAGGGATGCATTTGCCTTAGGGGAAGTGAGAAGGGGGAAAAGGAGGGTGTAAATAGTTTATCTACAGCTTGCCTGGCCTGTGAGCTGATTTTATATATATGTTTTTCCTTTAGCAGAAACAGAATCAGACTCCCAAAACTGGTTTCCCCTGAAGCATTTTTTTTTCAACCTGGGTAAATAGTGACTGGGCAAAAAAATAGTGAAAACTCAACAGAATCTTTCAAGAATAACTGAACAGAAGTAGAGATGCATCAGCTCTGGGATAGTTATTCTACATTCTCAACTTGCCTAGATTTGGAAACCCCAAGGAGTCACACTTCTGGGCATCTCTGTGAAGGTATTTCCAGTGGGGTGCTACTAAGGGTGGATGCTAGCAGCACTCTCTCAGGGACCAAGGTCTCAGATTAAGTAAAATAGAAAAAGAATAAAGGGAACAACTCTATCTATCTATCTATCTATCTATCTATCTATCTATCTATCTATGTCTGTCTCTCTCCCTCTCTCCCTCCCTCCCTCCCTCCTCTGTTTTCTGACTGCAGATATAATTCAATAAGCAGACAATAAGCATACACTCCTACTGCCCTCAATTCCCACTGTGTAAGCTGGGCTCAAACTCAGAGATTCCCCTGCTTCTGCCTCCCTACTGCTAGGATTAAAGGCATGAACTACTATCCCTGGCTTAACCCTTCTGTTTTAAAGTTGCTTTTGTCTGGTGTCTTCTTACTGCTGCAACAACAACAACAAATGTACTAATGCAAGACCTGACATTTTTCTGTATTAAAAAAAAAAGACAAGGGTGGAAGCCTATACACGTTTCACTCTGCGCTCATCCATCTTGAACACAGATGAGGGATTCAAAATTCTACAGAACTTTGCAAGCGATGAGCACACCTTAAACATAGAAAGAGGTATTTTCAAAAAGAAAAGGATATAGGAGTATCTCTGCCCTGGGACGAGCAGGGTAGAAGTCATTCAGAAGGTCAAGTTGATTGAAAGATGACAGTTTCATGACAACGCCTCCTCTGAAGAATGCTGGGACATTATGTTAGTACTCTCTGGAAATTGCTGGGTCTGATGCTCAGGCTGGATTATTCAAGCCCTATGTCGTAAACATGTAGGCAAGGTGTGAGATCCTGGCCTGGCTTCAGAGTCAGGCACACCTGGTTCAAATCCATTTTCTCACATTAGTTAAGTGAAACTAGTGGTCTCAGCTAATTCAGGTTTTCTGAGCCTCCATTTCTACAACCATAAAATGGGGATGGTGGTACCTACCTTGAAGAAATATCACTGAAACTAAACAAGACACACAATTGGATAATACAGATAAATTCCAGATTGCAATTCAATTATACATTGCTACTTTTGTCATATTTTTTTGGGTGAACATGATAGTAACTGTTAATAATCTTTTTTTAGCTACATTTACTCTAGCTTACATTTTTGGAAGGCAGCTATGCTCACCACTATACTACCAACGCAGATTAGTTTACATTTTTAACTAGTGTTGAGGGTTAACCTTTAAATTACCTCCTTTAACCTTTTTATTTTACAGATTAAGAAAATGTGGCCCGGAATAGGTCAAGGTCCCCCGAAAGTCACTCAGGTAATTGGCGGAAGATGCAGCGTGAGAACTCAAGGAGCTCCGTCGTTCTTAGTTCTATCCTCGGGCCTGTGTCTCTTGTTCTAAAAGATAAATCAGCGTTTAATGTATCTTTCACACCCAGAAACCAGGAAATTCTTGAACAAAATAAACTCAGGACCCCATGTGGCTCAGACTGAAAGTCACATTCAAGGCCACGCAGCCTAGAGACTAAAAGTACACAAGAAAGAACTGCAGGCTTCCCTGACATAGCAAATAAAATTTAAATGACTTGATTTATAATCCACAGCACGTCATGAAAAATCTTTTATTCCTCTTCCAACTCCCTTGCCTTCCCACTCCACGCCTCTGTGTTGTCTCACCTGCCACCCAGAAAGGCTTCCGACGTTACGACCCCAGTTCTCCAGCATTCTGTCCTCTGTGCTCTCCCGCCTCCCTCTCCCTTCCTACTGGCCCCTATTTCAGTGAATATCATCTCCAGAGAAGGAAGACACTAGAATGCTTCCAGCCCCCGCCCTCCGCCTCCATCCAGCAGCTCCGGGAGTGTCTTAGAGGTGCCCTTCACTGCCTGCTCCCCTGAGCTTCCTCCTCACTGGCACTTCCCCCTGAGCGTCAGTCATTTCTCAGGAGACACACTTGTGAGCATTTTCTGGTGAATTCTCCACCTCATTACAATTTCAAATCGCAACTGTTATATAAATGTACAAGTCTCACCTTATGTTGTTAAAAAAGAATATCACCCCGTATTTAGTAACTAGAAAACTAAACATTTTGCGCTGCCTTTGAGACTCTCAATGGAGTATAATTACCCAAAAATCATTCATGAAAGAAAAGCTCTGAAAGGGTAGCCCTCTTTATTTGAATTTCCTTATTTGGAAAGAATACACTGGTCCAGTTGAGGAGAATGTCAGCCATCTCAGCAAATCAATCAAACTAAAATGGAGTTCAGCACCATGGGAGGTCCACCATCTTTACATCTTGACTTTAGTGTTATCTGTGGTACTTTAAAAAGAATACATACAAGCCATGTGTTATGTGTATCAGTATCAAAAAGAGCAATACTAATTTAAAATAGGGCAATTATAAGATCTAGACTATTATAATCAGGTACACATAAAATTATCTGAGGAAGCCTTTTCTCTTTTAGTAGACAGAAATTCAACACAATCTTGTTCTAATGCCAGGCAGCAAGAGACTAAGACAGCTTGAGCAGCTGAAGGATTTAGCTAGGCTTTTTGGAAGGGCTCTTTTTATTTGGGTATAGATAGTCACACCTTCTATTGAATTTTAGTTTCTGGTAAGAGCTTTACTGTGCACTTTCATTTCCACTTTAGACCATAACTCCTTGCTTGCAAGCTCTCATCCAAGTCTATGTGACTAAGATCTAGACCTGTCTCATGTGAACATTTCCCAAGTCCTATTCATCGAAGGATGAGAGATACTGGATCAGAAATGTAACAAAGAGATTAAAAGTATCAACCTTACAACTTCGTAAACAATAGAATACACCATTTCTTTTTAGGAATGTTTAAGCACTGTGCTATTTTTTCAAGTGAATAAAAGCACTGCCTGAGAGCTATGAACCAGATATGTTCCTACCAGGGTCTCATAACCATTAGCTTTCCAACAAGCCCAGTGAAAATTAAAGCACTTTTTTAGAAGAGTGGTTTGAAAATTTGCATTCCCTGCAAATATTTTCCTCAGTCTAAAGTATTTACCTTAACTTTTATGCTCGCAAAGGCTTCAGATCGTTTAGAGAATCCAGATCCACACATGTTGCAGCTGTTACCTTCCCAACAAGCTTTCTATTCAGTGATGCTTGTCTTTACTGTGTGCCTACCTGGACTCCAGCTTGAGGAAAGAAACTTATCCCTACATATTTTATACACCCTGAAAGGAGATGAAAACAGTAAGGAAACAAAAAGAGCCCTGAAAGGAAAAAGAGTAGTGGAGAATGAAACAAATGGTCGGCCTTCTGACCCACTAATGGGTGCCTGAAGAAAGACTCCGAGGAGATTAATTTCTAAAGGGAAGGAAAGTGGAGCCCTGCGTTGTTAACTTGTTGAACACTCATGGTGGGGTAATAGGAGCTATTTTCTCAGTAAATGTGTTGCCAACAGTCAAGAGCACTAATATATTTTCAACCATTTCCCGAGAACAATTTGTAATTATTCAAGCCCAGACTCCTTCCTCCTCCATGGCCTCTTCACTTGACCCCCTCATTCTTCTGCATTGTTTCTGCTTTTCTTTTTTCTTTCTCTCTTTTTACAAACAGTCCATTGAAGCTTGAAGTCAAAAAGTGCTTTAATTGGCATTAGTGATGGAATTATGAATCCAACTCAAGAAAGCAAGCAAAATGAAGTCTCTACATTTCTATTTTCAAGTCAGGTGTTCCTGACCACAGCCAAATGGATTACTAACATTATGGGGTAACCACTGACTTGCTGATATGCAGGATAGACTCAAATATTAAATGGTTCTTAGTCTTGGAATTTTCACTTTTGTGTGGGTTTTGTTCTTTGTTTTACCCATAGACAACTTCTGATGAAGTACAGATAAATAATCTATAATAAATCTTTATCCAGTTTGCACCCAGGTAAGACTAAAATGGGAAATACTTGCACTGATGTAGGCATAGGTAAATTCACTAACTCAATGGTGAGAATAAAGAGGAATCAAAAGTAAAATTCTCAGGGGTAATATTCAAGTCATATTAATAAGACAAGAATTGATACATTATGTCACCAAGGTTAACCTTAATGTGAGATTTGGTGTTGTGATTAGAGTAATGGTGGAAGGGCTTCCTCTCAGAGTGATCTCTCTGCCCATATAAGTATACAATGACCATGTGGTACAAAGTATGTACAGACGCTGGAGATCAACTCCAGATTAAAGCTGAAAGATTTTCAAATCTTGAGAATAAGGAAACAAACTAGTTCATACATTTGTGCAGCTTTTCCTGGGGTTCACTATTCCCTAAACCTAGGGAAGAAGCAGGAATCAAGGAGAAACCTGGACTATAGTGCCCTGGGGAATGACAGAACATAGTTAGGGGCAACAGAATCAATGAATCCAAGGAACTCAACAATGAGCAATGCCAACATCTGTGCAGAATCTCAAATCCTCAGTTGATTTCAAGACAGTGCAAGGTGGGACAGGATTCCAAAGGCATCCTCTCCAGAGGAAGCTGGAAATCTGACCCAAATGTTTACAATTTTCCCAGAAGAGAATAGAGATACACTTTGTAGTTCATGTCTTGTTGACTTAAAGTAAGTTTTAATTGAAAAGAATGAACCATTCCTTAAGAGTTAGTGGCCTGCAAAATACAGATATATCTAATAAAGCACAAAGTCAAGAGACTGGCAACTAAAGTATTTCTCAGTACTTAACTCTCACTAGAACAGAACCTCACTAAGAGAAAAATAATGGCATCTATAGTCTTCACAACACTTTGCTTCAAAGAAAATAGAATTAAGATGTTAGTAATGCCAAAGATCAAATCAACAAAATTAAAAATGAAGAAGGAAATAGGAGGCTATTGATAGTGTTAGAGCAGGTACCTTTCATGCTGGAGCCCTTTGGTTCAATATTCAGTAATGCCAAAAATATAAAAAAGAAAGAAATAGAAGTTCATGAAGATCAAACTTAGCTTCTTGATAAGTTCAATATTTATGTCTCTTCTCAGGAAAAAGAAGGTAAAATACACAAATTATTACTAGCAAAATTGAAAGTGGTTAGGAAAAGATTGGTCAATGTGTACAAAGTTACAGTTAGAAGGTATAAGTACTTTATTTGCACAGTGGTGTATCCATGGGTGACCATATTTTTATTTAATACCAAAATAGATAGAAGAATATATTTTGAATGCTGTAATGAAGATATGATAAGTGTCTGATATATGCTAACAATACTGATTTTATTATAAAACAATATATACAGGGATCAGAACATAAGTATTTACAAATGTATCAATTAACAAAAGAATGAAAGATAAAATATGAGTTTTAAAGCCCTGGAGATAGCAAAATACCATAAGAAAAAGTTATAAAACTGAAGCAAACGGATGAATTTTCTTTAAAAATGAGAAATTCCTAAGAATGAGAATAAATTATAAATCTAGATAGTCTTATTTAAATTAAAGCAACTATATGTGTAATTGAAAATCATCCCAGGAAGAAATTTTAGCCTAGAAAACATTCTGGTGAACCATCTCAAAGTTTTAAGAAAAAATCAACAGGAATCTTACATAACTTCAGAAAAAGAATGGGAAAAGGCAACTAAATCATTTTGTAAGACCAACACATCATAATGCAAAGATCAAAATTTCAAAAAATTGAGAGACTCAGTTCTGTTTTGTTTCTTTCACTCTTTCTCTCTCTTTTTGGCTAAGAGTTTTTCTGTTTTTTATTATTTTTAATTAAAACATTTTTCATACAACATATTTTGATCGTGCTTCCTATTCCCCAGTTCCTCCCAGATCCTCTCCAATTCCCTAGCCACCCAACTTTATTTCCTATATCAAACAACAAAAACAAAAGCCCAAACCCCACAAAAACAAGAGTCTAAACAAATAAACAAAAAATGAGGAAAAAAGCTAAAAGAAAAACAAGCCCAAACAGAAAACAAACAACATTAACAACAAAAAAAGAAAGAAAAGAAAAGAAAAACTGAATTTAGTTTGTGTTGGCCAAGTGCTTTTGGGCATGGGAGCTGCTCTGGAGTGTGGTTAATAAGCTCATTGAGACTCATTGGAAAAAAATGGATTTCTCTTTTACCAGCAGGTGTCAATTGCAGATAGCTTCTATATTAGTGATGGAACTTGTCCTTGTTAGGATTACTATTGCTGTGATGAAATGCCAGGACCAAAAGCAACTTTGGGAGGAAAGGGTTTATTTGGCTTACACTTCTACATCACTGCTCATTATTGTGGTATTTGAATGTAATTGGTCCCCTAAGCTCATTGGGAATGGCACTATTAGGAGGTGTGTCTTTGTTGGAGTAAGTGTGGCTTTGTTGGAAGAAGTGTGTCACTGTGGAGGTGGGCTTTGAGGTCTCATATATGCTCAAGCCACACTCAGTATCTCAGATCATTTCCTGTTGTCTGCAGGTCAAGATGTAGGAATCTCAGCTTCATCTCCAGTACCATATCTGCCTGCACACCACCATATTGCACCATAATGATAATGGATTAAATTTCTGAAAATGTAAACCACCCCAAATTAAATATTTCTCCTTTATAAGAGTTGCTGTGGTCATGGTTCAACTTCACAGCAATAGAAACCCTAACTAAGACAGTCGTCTAAAGAAATCAAGACAAGAACTCAAACCAGGCAGGAAGCAGGAAACAGGAGCTGTTGCAGAGGCCCAGGAGAAGTGTTGCTTACTGGATTGCTCCTCATCGCTTGCTCAGATTGCTTTCTTATAGAAGGTAGGACAATCAACCCAGCAGTGTCCCTACACACAATGAGCCATGTTCTCCCTCCATCAATCACTAATTAAGAAAATCCCTATAAGCTATCATGCAGCAGGATCTTATGGAGGCAGTTACTCAACTGAGACTCCCTCCTCTCTGATGAATTATACCATGTGTCAAGTTGATATAAATTAGCCAGCACAAAGGCCATGTCCACCTCCTCCTCTCAGTGCTGGGACCATGTTGACTTGAACATGTACAGGCTTTGTACATACTGTCAATGTCTTCTTGAGTTCATTTGTACTTTGGTCCTATTTTGTCTGGAAGACACCGTCACCTTGAAGTCATCCATCCCCTCTGGTTCTTACAATATTTATGACTCCTCTTCCACATAGATCCCTACGAATTAAAAGTGGCACTTTGGTGAAGATGTCTTATTTAATACTGAGTACTCCAAAGTCTCTCACTCTCTGCATATTGTCCAGTTGTGGGTTTCAGTGTTGTTGTCATATACTGCAAGAAGAAATTTCTGTGATGGTGGCTGAGTGAAGCACTGATCTATGGGTATTGATTGCCTTTGGGAATCATTGTATAGATATGTTCCTTCCATGGAATAATAGTATTAGGTTCTACCCTCCACCCATATCTTATCTTTAGCAGTGTCAGGTATGGGTTCTGTCTCATGGAGCGAACCTTAAATCCAATCAAAAAGTGGTTGGTTACTCTTATAATATGTTGCCACTATTACACCAGTATATTTGCATTCAGGTCTGTAGTCGGTTGTTTTCACTCTTTGCTCTTTACTCTTGCCACCCAGCTCCCAAATAAATCACATAAAGTCTTATTCTTTATGAATGTCTGTCCTTAGCTTGGCTTGTTTCTAGACAGCTTTCCTTAGCTTAAATTATCCTGTCAATCTTTTGCCTCTGGATTTTTATCTTTCTCTATTCTATATACCTTTCTTTACTTCTTACTCCGTGACTCGATGGATAGCTAGGTGGCTGGCCCCTGGAGTCCTTTCTCCTCCTTTTCTTGGTCCTCGATCTACTCTTCCCAGATTTATCCTCCCACATATTCTCTGTCTACCAGTGCCACCTATCCTATTTCCTGCCTAGCTATTGGCTGTTCACCTCTTTATGAGACCAATCAGGTGTTTCAGGCAAACAAAGTAACACAGCTTCACAGAGTTAAATAAATGTAACATAAAAGAATGCAACACATCTTTGCATCGTTAAACCAATGTTCCACAGCATAAACAAATGTAGCCCATCTTGAACTAATGTTCTACAACACAGGTCATTTTTGTAGGTTGCAGGGTTTGTATCTGGGCAATATTGATGATTAGTTTCTCCTCTGACAGTGTACAGAGCAACTTCCAGCACCATAAACATTAGTCTGTAAGGGTGTCATTTCTCGTAAGCCGCCAGATTAACTTTTCTGTCTTTGATAACATAAGTAAGAGTTGTCTTTAGCAATAGGGTCTTCCTACCAGAATATGGAGAGCAACCAATATCCTTGACAGTAGCCTGTGATAATTTGGGGGTACCATGGGTCCATTTTGGCCCATGATTCAACAAGATGTAACACATTCCTGGCACTGGAAGCTTTACTTGGTTATACAAGATATCTAGTTCGGGTATTGTCTCCCCTATTATTTGGCAATTCCATTTAAATTCCTTCTATATATGTGCATACTTTAGGAAGCTGCTGCAGTAGTAAGGCTCTGTAGGGTTTTTCAAATGACCTTTAGCGTTAGATGTCTTACCCCACATTTTCTCCTTTACCCTTCCCTCCATTGCCCCTCCCCATTTAATCCTCCTAGTATAGTTTCTCATTATGTCCTCATAACAGTAATTTCTATTTGTCCTTACTTGGGAGATCTTCTTCTTCCTCATGGTCCCTATTATAGCACCATTTGTTGAAATGTCATCCATCTTTCTTCTACTGAACTGCTATTTATCTTTGTCAAAAAAAAAATCAGTTGGGATATTTCTAGGGAACTATTTCTGTATTTTCTATTCCAATGGTCTGTGACTCTGCCTATCCACCAACGCCATGTAATAATTGTGGTAGCTGTGTAGTATAACTTAATATTGAGCAGAATGATTGCTCCTATTTCATACGTCTATTTCAATACTAGACTATCAATGCTCAGCACAATGCTTTCCTATGTATCTTTAGAAAAAACGTGTCTGTATCTACAAAGAGATTTCATGGATTTTGATAGAAAGGTCATCAACCTTGTAATCAATTTAGAGAAAGCTAACATCTGTATAATGTTTTTTTCCAATCTATGATCATGATATGCTCGTGAAAATGATAAAAAAGAATATCTGCATTTGATTTCTTTATCAGTACACAATAATTCTTAGCATATAAATCCTACATATTTTATTAATCTTGTATATAATATATATTCTTTGAGGTGATTGTATTAGATTTTTAATTTTGGTCTTTGTGTGGCCATTATTATTAAGTAGGAATTTGATTGATTTCTTGTGTCATATTAAAATGATGTGCATACTAACACATATTCTATGCTGGTTCTTTGGGATTATCTACATAATTGTATTGTCTATGAATACAAAAATATTGTGTGTCTTCTTTCTCAATCTGTATGTCTTTTATTTATACCTCCTAGCTTACTGCAATAGTTGCAATTAATGGGCAGCTTTTTTCATAAAATCTGATAGTTGTGCATGGCATTTATATTTTCATATCCATTCTAGTCTAAAGTGTGTGTGTGTGTGTGTGTGTGTGTGTGTGTGTGTGTGTGTGTGTGTTTTAAGGCCAACACCATGTTGATTTTGTTACTGTGGCTCTATAGTATATTTTGAAATCTGGTATTATGAAACTATCAACATTATTTTTTTTTTACCTAGGATTGCTTTGGTCACTTGATGTCTTTTGTGCTTTGAAGTAAATTTTATCATTTTTTTTCTATTCTTATATAGATTCTTACTAGTTATTTAATGGGGATTGCATTGAATTTATGGGTTACTTCTGTGAGTAAAGCCATTTTAATGACAAATTTATAAATCTTTCCAACCTGCTTTATTCAGTGTTAAATTATTTTCATTGTAGAGGTCCTTTTATCATTTTGCTTAGATTTGTTACTAAATATTTTCTGAAATTAATGTGAACAGGATTTTTTCTGCTTTCTTTCTCTGTTAGTTAACTATTAAATTGTATATTGATCCCACTACTTTGCTGAATCTGTCATCAAATGATCAAGAGTCTCTTGGTAAAAGTAGAGTAATATCATTTACAAACAGGGATAATAGAACTTCTTTATTTCTGATTCATAATGTTTTTATTTCTTTCTCTGGCCTGGAGGCTCTAATTTTTCCAAAAAAAAAAACATATATTGAATAAGAATGAAGAAAAATACAACCTTTTAGCAGAAACTTATACAAAGGAGAATGTAATGATGGAGTTAGAATTACTCAAAGGAAAGAACTTCAAACCTAGATTATTATTTGCAGCAAAATTATTCTTCAGACCCAAAGGAGAAATACTTTCTAAGGTAAATGTGAATTAAATTAATGCATGACAACTGAACCAAAGTTACAGAAAATAAGTGAGTAATCCAAAACCCAGCAGAGGACATAAGCCTTTCTTATTATCTTGATGCCAAGCCTATGACTTCTTTTTGTTGGTGCTAATTTCATTAGCAAATGTACCAATCGTAGATGTGTGTTTAATTTATTTATATTTTTCAGTGTTGGTTTTTTTTTGGGGGGGCTGTTATTATTATTATTATTATTATTTGCTGGATTGAAAAGTTTTCGATCATTGCTTGCAATTCTCAATATAAATTTAGCTCAAAGCAGCCAATGATACTCAAGTCACAGCTTTGCTGTCTTAAAAGCTCCTCTGGCAGATAAAGTGACATATCACCTTTACGATCAGAGTCCCATAAAGGTACAAAGAGTAGACAAAATCAATACAAAGTCTTTGCTGTGATATAATCAGGAGCCTTGAATCTGATTCATAATCACTCTCCATTTCCACGTGAGACATGATGAGTACAGACTTTTAGGCCCACATTTCTTTTTTAACTTATATCTGTTATTTTTAATGGTGTGTGGTATGTGTCTGAGTGTGGTTATTTGCATGTGAGTGCAAGTGCTTGCCGAAACCAGAAGTATTTGCTACCCTGTGTCTGGAGTTACAAGCAGTTTTGAGCTGCCTGTTGTGAATGCTGAGAACTGAACTCCAATCCTCAGCAAGAGCAGTATGCACTGTAACAGCTGAGTCATCTCTCCAGTCCCTTGATCCACATTTCTATTAGCATCTCCCAACATGATCGATCACTCATTAAACTCCAGTCATAGCACTTTAGACTGTCTCTAACCTACTTTTTCATACTCTTGCAAATTCATCTCATAATTCAATGACAAAAGCCACTTCATAGCATCTTTCATATTTATAGCAAAGCACAACATCTTGGTACCAATTTTCTCTGTTAGACTTGCAGCAGTATGTATAAATATCCGAATCAAATAACTTAACAAAAAAGTAACAGTTTAGATGTATCTGTTGGGATGGGTACTGCAGAGTCAGGAGAGTTAGAGAATCAAAACATCTGCTACAGGATAAAGTCCTCTAGATTCTCAGAGCCAGAGAACCAGGATGTCTGCCACAAAATAATGTCTTCTATATATGACAGGGAGTTATGCCCATAAAATCTTAACAATCTTGTCACAAGACAGACCTGCAAAGTAACAGCACCTATTGACACCCTATATATATATATATATATATATATATATATATATATATATGACATTTCACAAGGCCCCAACCCTGGATGAAGAACTATAGGTAATCAATGGCTGATAAAAGGAGAATCATTATTTGCCAGGGGACAAGCCCCCTGATAGTATACCCAGTCCCAGGATGTTATCCCTAAACACATGTACATATGAGCAATACTAAATGGAGTCAATATGTTGTATGTTGTAGCATGTGTGTGTATGTGTGTGTGTGTGTGTGTGTGTGTGTGTGTGTGTGTGTGTGTGTGCGTTGTACGTGCGTGCATGGGTAATTAAAGAAGATGAGGAGAAAATGAGGAAGTCTTTTGGGGCCCAAGTAGGGGTCCAGGAGAGAAAGTGGGGGTTGGGGAAGTATATGATGTAAATAATGTACACACAGTACTCTTGTGTGAAATTATCAGGAATAATGCAAAATAAATATTTAAAAATAAATAGAAAAAAAGAAACAGCTTATTTTGGCTCACAGTTCAAGAACTTTCTCTGCAAAACAACATGCTGCATGTCTCTGGGCCTCTAATGAGGCAGCATACCACAGCAGAAGCAGGCAACAGAGCAAATCCACCAACATGTCAAGAGTCAGAAAGCAGGGGAGGAAAGAAGAGTGGAGCCCCAGAGCCTCCTTTGGTCTATGTCCCCCAGTCACTTAAGCACTTCCCACCAGACTTTCATCTCTTAGAGGTTTCCACCTCCTCATAACAATCTGGGCCCAGGGCTTGAACTAGTACAGTAGATAGCTCAGAGCCATTCAACATGTAAGGCGTACCAAGTGATCTGACTAATTGTGATTTTGTGGTTCCACAAGAACCTTGGGATTTATTTCCCTTGCATATAAAACGCTGTTGAGATTTTTCTAGGGTTTGCATTAAATCTGCACGTCACAGTTAGTGTAGATGCTTAAACAATATTAAATATCCCAATCTATAAAAATAGGAAGTCTATTCAGTTCAATGTCTTATATTTTCCCTAGATATTTGTATTTTCAGTGTATGCATTTTCCACTTGACAGTGAAGATATAAGATTGTTTTCACAGTTACCATGTCAGATACTGGGACATTTAATGTTCATCAGCTGGAGCTAAGAAATTAGCAGTGATTAAGAAGAGACTAGCATCACATGAGGTGAAGTCTTCTGGTGTTTCCTCAGATTCAGCAGACAAGAAACGGTGTTCCAGAGGTGGCCAAGGTTGTACCTCACACTGGCAGCCCAACTTGGTAATGTGTAAGAGTCTCCCAGGTGGTACTGGTTTTGAAGGCATGAAGCAGTCATGAAAAGTAGCTAAGGTTTGGCACTGTATGAGGTCAGGATAAGCCATTGGAGAAGGTGAAGGCTCAGGAGCTGTTGAAGCCTCCAGAATTAAAAGGGTCACAGAGAGAAGTTTCAGCTTGGTACAACGAAGAGAGCCCACTCTCACAGTTTCTGTGCCATCTTTACCTCAGCACATCTTGTAGGCAGGACAAATTATGGGTTGAAGAGTTTGTGGTGGGGTTGGTGTCCCAGTCCCTCCACTGGAATTCTTGCCTAGTTACAGAAGGCTGGATCAGGCTCCATATCCCTTATTGCTAGGAGTCTTAGCTAGGGTCATCCTCATATATTCCTGGGAATTTCCATTGTTCTAGGTTTCTAGATCATCCCAGAGATGTCCCCAGATTCCACTTGTCTCTCCTAGTAGCAACAACCAAGGAGCTTTCACGGGCCTGACCTAGTGCCTCTGCATATATTTATACCAACTTATACAACTTGTCTTCATGTGGGACTCCTAGCAATGAGAGTAGGGGATGTCTCTGACTCTGTTGCCTGCTTTTGTGACCCATTCCTCCTCCTGGATTGCCTCATTCAACCTTGGTGGTGGTGATGGTAGGAAAGTACCTGGTCTCACCAAAGCTTGATATACCATGGCTCACTGATATCCATGAGATGTCTGCATGTTTCTGAAGAAAAACAGTAGAGAAGGAGTGGATGGGGGGAGGTAAGGGGGGCAACTGGGTAGAGGGGAGGGACTGGAAGCTTTGGGTAGGATGTAAAAACAAGAAAATTTTTAAAAAAGGAAAAAGAGAGACAGAGAGCCCAAGAGAGGTTATTGGTAAAAGAACAGCCCAGTTGAAGCAGAGACCCCAGCATTTTGGAGATGCCAGTACAAGGGGATGGCCATCAAGAACAGGAGGAAGCCAGACCTCTCAATCATCTCTGCATGAGCTCCTGCCTCCAGGTTCGTACCCTGTTTGAGTTCCTACCCTGACTTCTTCAACAGACTGGGATGTCAAAGTGTAAGTCAAATAAAAACTCTTTCCTCTCCAGCTTGCTTTTGGACATGTTGTTTCGTCATAGTAATTGTAACCCTAACTAAGACATCTTGTAAATGTAGTAAATAATATTCATTGACTTTTATAAGCTCAATAATGCTTGCTGCCATAAAAATAAATGACACCTGTGGTTTACCGTTTTAAAATATTTATCTTTATTTTATGCATATGAATATTTTGCCTATAAGTATGTAAGAGCACTATGTTCATGCTTGCAGGACAAAAGAGGCCATATTGGTTTTGAGCTGCCATATGAGTGCTAGGAACCAACTTGGGTTCTCTCAAAGAACAGCAAGTATTATTGACTACTAAGCCATATCTCCAGTCCCATGGTATATAAACTCTTTGATGTACTGGTGTACTAGCATCTTGTTGAAGACTCTTGCAAATATACCCATCAGGTGTTGCACAAGTCCTAATTGGTCTTAATAAAAACCTGGAGCCAGATATCAGGGTGAAAGTTGAAAGATCAGAGAAGCAGAGTAAGCCACGTCTTAACTCACCAACTCCTTAGGCTGCAAGATCCTGAAAAGACTTGAGTTTCTGTCTCCTCCCACCTTATATTCCTTTCTCTGCCCAGCCATATCACTTCCTGTCTCAACTTTCCTCATGCTGGGATTATAATCTTATAACCCAAGTGCTGGAGTTAAAGGTGTGTGCCACCACTGCCTGGCTGTTTCTCTTTTAGACTGGATTAATTTTGTGTAGTCCAGCATGGCCTTGAACTCACCGAGATCCAGGCAGATCTCTGCTTCTGCCTCCCAAGTGCTAGGATTAAAAGCATGTGCCACCACTGCCTAAACTCTATGGCTAACTCTGTGGCTAGCTCTGTCCACTGATCTTCAAGTTTTACTTCTTAGATTATAAGCAATATATCACCACAATCAGGGATTTGGCCTACATAGTGATCTGTATCCAATAGGTTCAAGATCCACAGGTTGAACTGATCATGAACCAAATGTATTTTTTAAAATTCCAGAAGTTCCAAAATGCAAAATTTTAATCTTATAACCCAAGTATAGTGTTAGTGTGGTGGTTTAAAAGAAAATGACACATGAAGGGAATGGCACTATTAAGAGGTATGGCCTTGTTGGCACAAGTGTAACTTATTGGAGGAAGTGTGTCACTGTGGGGGCAGGCTTGGAGGTTTCTTTTTCTCAAGCTATCCTCAGTGTGATAATCAGTAGACTCTGGCAGTCTTCTGGTCAAGATGTAGCCAGCACCATGCCTGCCTGCACGCTGCCATGCTCCCTGTCATGAAGTTCTGAAACTGTTTTATCGCCTCAATTAAACGTTTTCTTTGTATAAGTTGCCATGGTCATGGTGCCTCTTCACAGCAATAAAAAGCCCTAACTAAGACAGTTAGTTAAATCCAACATGTTCTAAAATGATACATAGGCATATTCTGTTGCAACTTATTATTTTACAGGTCCTCCTACTCCAAAACTTTTTTTCTCGCCTTGTTTTTCATATGTTCTATGCAGTTAGTTCTAAATTGGCTATACGTGTAATAAGCACATATAGTACTTTAGTTTTTTTAATCTTGCCATTATTTCATAAAAATAAAATATATAACATTTATACAGAACTTGTATTAGGTATTACTAACAACCCAGAGATAATTACAGATAAGGGTTAGGGAAGTAGTTCAGCTGATATAATGCTTGCTTAGAATGCATGATGCTTTAGGTTTGGTCTCCAGAACTGCACTCAATTCTATCTGATGGCACCTTCCTATAGCCCCACTACTTGGCAAGTGGAGACAGAAAGATAAAAAAACAGTGGTGGTGCACTCCTTTAATCCCAGCACTTGGGAGGCAGAGGCAGGCAGATCTTTGTGAGTTGGAGGCCAGCCTGGTCTACAGAGCGAGATCCAGGAAATGCGCAAAGCTACGCAGAGAAACCCTGTCTGGAAAAACCAAAAACAAACAAACAAACAAAAAAAAAAACTTAAGGTCATCTACAGATATATAGCAAATTTGAGGCAAGCCTGGGCTGCATAAGACCCTATCTTAAATATCACACATACAGAAAGAGAGAAAGAAGGGTGTGCTATTTAATATATTAGAATGTGTGTAGCTTATATACCAACAATATATTTTTATAAATGACTTCAGCACCAACAGATTTTGGTTCACAGAATGTACTGCAATCATCCATTCATAAATAGCAAGAAACAATCATAGTTTTCTTTTTGGCGACATCTCCTTCACTTCAGTATTGGATTAGTAACTTCATATAATGAAGATTGAAGTGAAGCATTCTTTTAAGTTTCATTGGAAGAGCTTAAGAAGGAATGTCATTAATTCTTTAAATATTTAGTAGAATTCAAACATGAAACCATTTGATATGAAAATTTTATTTCTTGGTGGATTTTTGTTGCTAATTCATTCTGCTTATTAGTTATAGATCTGTTCAAATATACGATTTATTCATGATTTCGTCTTATCAAGTTGTATGTTTCTAGGGACTCATTTTTTCTAAGTTTCATAACTTGTTCTATGTCATAATAGTCTCTTGTGATCCTTGTTTTTTTTTTTTTTTATGGCATCAGTTGAAATCTCTCCTGTGTTGTTCATTATTTTATTGCATCCCATCTCCTCAGTTTTCTCTTAGGTACTCTAGGTAAAGTTATGTCAGTTTTTTAATCTTTCAAGAGGACAAGTCTTAGTTGAATGGATTTTTTTTCCATTAATTCCTCTTATTTTCTTTGTTTACATTTTTTTCTCAAAAATTTCTTGCATGGATACAATTAAATACGATTATACCCAACCCCATTCCCCTCCTCTCAGTCCCCAGTATGTTCCCTAACACATCCACCTCCCAACTCTTATCACTTTTTTTTATAACCCACTAAGTCAAATTGTTGCTGCCTATATTTTAATGGGTATGGGGCCATTTGCTGGGGCACAGGAAAACTTTAATTAGGAATATACTCACAATAGAATTACTCTCCCTTTACCTGCAGCTATCAGCTGTCAATAGCTCCTCAATAAAAGTTGAGGTCTAGAGAGCAACTTCCCTACCTGTGACAGAATTTTTGCTGGCTTGATCTTATATAGGTCTTGTGTAGGTAACCATAGCTACTGAGTTCACATAACGTCCAGAGGATAGCATTTCACAGCACTGCTTGCCATCTTTCAGCTCAGAATGATAGAATTCTGTCCCTTCTTTCATGCCATTTCCTGCACCTTGGTAGTAGGGATGGATGGTAAAGGAACCTCATTTAGAAAGGCCCTGTACTCAATATTTCCTGTTTTCAGCATTTTGACCAGACAAAGAAGTCTTTGCATTGATTTCTGCTTACTGCAAAAATAAGCCTTTCGGACCAAGACTGAAAACAGCTCAGGACTATGGGTATAAACATATAAATATTCATAAGACAATTTTATAACATGGTTATTGAACAAAATAACAGTACCATGTTCTACACTAGGGCCTATGACTTCTCCATCCATGGGCTTTTGACCGGGATTATAGTGTCAGGAATTAAATTCTCCAGTGTGAAGAGGCTTCAAATCCGATCAGAAAGTGATTGGTTACCACCATACCAATCATGCCACTACTATAGTAGGTACATCTTACCTGATGGGCCAGTAATATAGCATGCAGAGTCCAGCATTGGGTAAGACCATTGATGTCATTTCCTGCATAGAAGTTTCTGAAACTAAGAAAAACTAGCCAGCAGGTAGGAAATTCCAGGTCAGTTTGAAATTGATTTATTTATAATTAAAACCGAAGCGTGTTTCAACTTTAATAGGATGTTATCTTGTAGTTATGTTGGATAACTGTCTTAGCTACTTTTCTATTACTTGGACAAAACAACATTACCAAGGCAACTTATAAAATAATGCATCTAAGCGACCTTATAGGGGTCCCTAATGGCAAAGCAAAGGAATGGCAGCAGGAACACCTGAGACCTCACGTCTTCATCTACAAGTAGGAGTCAGAGAACACATTGAGAATGGCAGGAGTTTTTGGAAACCTCAAAACCTGCTCCCAGTGACACACCTCATCCAACAAAGCTGCACCTCCTATCCTTCCTAAACAGTTGGTTGCAACTAGGGACCAAGTATTCAAACATATGAGCCTATTGTAATTATTGGCAGATACTTTCAATATATCATCCTGATTCCCTCTAGTCTACAATGTTTCTGTAGGGAAATCCACTGAGAGTTTTATGGTTCCCTTGTACCTAACAAGTCACTTTCTTCTTGATGTTTTCAAAATCTTTGTTATCACTGACATCTAATAGGTCTCAGTGCTTCTCAGTGTAGATTTCTTTAGATACATCCTACCTCATGACCTTTAGGCATCTTTTATCTGAACACCCACTTCTTTCCATAGATTTAGGAACATTTTTAGATATTATTTCTTTTAATGTGTAATGTCTTATCTTTCTGAAATTCCTCATAAGGCATATATTGGTTGGATTAATGTTATTTGGGAAGCCATGTATGTTTTCTTTATTCTTTTAAATTATTTTACTGATTTCCTTCTTTCTTTAACGGGATTATTTCTGCCTTGAGTTCACTGATACTTTGCCTGTTTGATTTGGTCTGCTTTTAGTGAATTTTTCAATTCAAGCATGAATTGTGTTCTTCAGCCCTGTGGTTTCTGCATGCTACATTTTTTAATAATTTCTATATCCTTGGTAGAATTCTTTATTCATGCATCATTTCCTGGAACTCTGTATGCTTCTTTGTGAGAATTACTTTGAATTCTCTGTTAAGTAAGTCATCTATCTCTAGTCTGGAGTCTGTTTCTAAGGAACTATCTTGTTGCTTTGTTTGCTTAGTTTCTGCTGATTTTTCCATTCTCCTCAACTCTTCTATATTAGTCTCTGTACACAAGGCAAAATTGTCATTCTGGTCTTAAATGCTGGCCTTTATAAGAAGAAAACCCTTAACAATCAACTAGAAACTCTACAGGTGTCTAAAACTTTGATGGTAGTTTTTAACTACCTGCACTTACTTTATTTTTTGCACATCTCAAGTGTCGAAAGCATGTTGGTTCTCATAGGTGGCATAGAACATAGGAAGGTAAACTTATTTCCTTAGATATGGAGTACCCAGAGTCCAGGGGCTTAGCTACATCTGGCGTGGGATATCTGAGGGAAAAAAAAATCTAGTTAACTTTATTCCTCTAAGACAAAATTCTATCAATTCAGCTATAGCTCCACCAGGCATTCAAAGCAGGAATAACTCTAGACACACCAAGCTCTATATCCATCTACTTTATTTCTCTGGGATAAAATCCTGTCTCTATAACTGCAGTTCCAGCCTCATCTTTGTCCTCTGTATCTTCTTTCTCCATCTCTGCTACTCTCTACTCCTGGCACTCAGAAAACTATACCCAAGATCTGCTGACCCTCTATGGAACCTCTGTCATCCTCTCCTCTCTCTCACCATGCTGTTCTGTTCATGTCTACAGAAAATGCCTGTCCTTTCTTTCCCTGGGCACCTGGTTCCCTGCCTCCTCAGGAATGTTGTTTTACCTCTCACCTTGATAATGTAAAAACCTCTTTTGTTCTCAGTCAGTTGCTATGGAGAGCCACTAGGACTCCTCAAGGCGAGGGGATTGGTCTAAGCTGTATTAGTACAAGGAACAAAGCTATGCCTCTCCAGCCAGCTTGTCTCCTAAGCTCAGCAGGGAAGTTAGTATCTTAGTAGTTCAGCAGGTCTGGGGAGCTGAACTGTTTACCAGTTAGTTTGGGTATGCAAGAATTTCATAGCAGAAGACAGCTGAAATATTAAAGGCTGGATATCACCAAATATTCATAATAAATGGCTTTGCCTTTTGACAGACCCTTGGCCAGTCAAAGTTCAGCTTTAACACAGCTGAATCTCTATAATATATTCTTGCGACCTGCAAGACTTAAGCAACCCTCATAAAACTTAGATCACTGTTTCTACAATTCCCTCCCAGAGGGAGACATGAGCAGTGTCTACCCCTTTTCCTAAGGCCCCAATGACAAACTGAGGCACAATTCCACCAGAGTTATTCTGGGAAACCAATGGGTTCTTTGGGCTTTCTTACAGAACATGGGTAAGGAGCTGCTTCCAGAGATGAGTATATTCCTCTCCCAACAGGTCACCCCTATAAAGACTTGCATAGTAGATGTGAGAGCTTCCTTATAGCCACAAAGATGAGTCCTCCTTCTTTACTGTAATTTCCCCTGGGGCATACATACATACATACACACATATATGTATAATTATATATGTATGTGTGTTTGTGTGTGTGTGTGTGTGTGTGTGTGTGTGTGTGTGTGTGTGTGTGTGTGTGTGTGTGTGGAGAGAGGGGGAGACAAAGAGAGAGGGGGGAGAGAGGAAGAGAGAGAGATTCATTCTGTAAGTTCTGTGACTCTAGAGAATCTTGACAAAGTTGGTACCAGGGACTGGGGTATTGCTGTAAAAGGCTGACCATATATTTGTTTGGAGTAATATGAACTTCAGTTAGGAAACCAGTGGAATGCTTTAAGCACTGTTTAATGGGCCATACTAGTAGAAGCACGGAAGACAGTAGTGCTGAGTGTGATTTGCTAAGCTGTAGGAGGCTACCTCAAAATTGCCTAGGAGGGACTGGAGAGATGGTTCACTGATTAAGAGCACTGGCTGCTTTTCCAGAGACCCAGTTCAAGTCCCAGCACCCACATGGAAGCTCATAACTGTCTGTAAGTCCAGTCCCAGAGTATCTAATACTCACTTCCAGCCTCTGCAGGCACCAGTCATGGATATGATGTGCAGATAATTCATGTAGGTTAAACACCCATACACATATTAATTAATTAATCAATAGGGTTGATGAGATAGGAAGGTAGAAAATTTTGAATTAATTAATTTAAAACTTCTTTTAAAATACATAGGTTAATATACTTAACCAAGAAGATTAAGGGCCTCTAAAATGAACACATCAAGATTCTGTAGACATAAATTTGCAAAGACACCAGAAGATCATAAGACCTCTTGCATTACTGGATAGGCAGAATTGATGTTATAAATTGGCCATTCAACTATCTACAATCTAGCATTCTACAGATTCAGTGCAATCACCATCAAAATTTGAAACTATTCTTGGAAGAACTAGCAAAAGTAACCCAAAAATTCACACAGAAACACAAAAGGCAATGAATAGCTAAAGCAATCCTTAGCAGAAAGGGCAATGATGGAGTTATTGCAATACCTGATCATTTATTCAGTTAGTATTCTAACAAATATACCACGACAATGGCACAGAAACAGACATGGAGATGGATAGGCAGTAAAGAGGGCCAGGAAGAAACTCAAATAAAAGACAACCTCTTTAACAAACTGAAGGTCCACATGCAGAGGAAGGAAACTAGATGCATATATCCCACCCCACACAAAAGTCAATGCAATAGATTAAGAAATTAATATAAGACCAGAAACTTCAAAACTACTAGGTGAAAAACTTTCTGAAAATAACTCTAATAGCACAGAAAGCAGTCCCAAGAATTGACAAAGGAGATTACTTGAAATAAAATAAAATAAAAAACTTCTGAACAGCAAAGGAGACAAGGACAGGAGTAAAGAAAAAGAATCATTCCCAAGCAACTGTAAGAAGGAAAGAAGGATCCTTATGGGAGGTATACAATAGAAAGGACAATAGGGTTGATGAGCTAGGAAGGTAGAAGAGAAACCTGGGGGGTGGGAATACCTGCAAGTGGGGAGAAACTCTGGGGAGTGCAGTGGAGGAGGAAAAGAAGGAATGAGAAAAAGTATAATGACACACATGTATGAAAACATGATGACGCAACCCATGACTTTGTATGCTTACCTTGAATAAGAATGAAAGATGTAAAAAGACCACTCCAGAGGGAGTACTGACTGGCTTGTCCCACTCTCTGTCTCTGATAAGATTGTACCATTACCATCCCTCCTCTCAGCTCTGCTGGCCTCAAGCTTCACAGAGAGGATCATTTCCCCTTGAACAGACAGAACCAGACCCTCCACTCACTACTGTGCCCCACTGCCACCAAGTGAGGGATAGGACACAGGATTGCCAACTAACCCTATTTGGGACCATCTTGTTCCAGCTCTCATCCCAGGTGCAAGTGTAGGTTCAGCTCCCCACCGAAACTGTGCTGGTAACATGGAATGCTGTTACCTAGCCTTGTGCTGTCTTCTCACTGTGCTTTGTGGTATGTATGAGTGGGCGAGAGCACCAGCTCAACACTGCAGCCAGTCAACCCTAACCAGGGAGTAGCAGACCATCATGGCCACTCGCCTGGTGAAATCAAGGTCTGCTTCTCATCACCTCACCAATACCGCCCTAGCAGGAGAGTCAGAGAGCTGACTCCTTTTGCTAAGCTGGGGACTGAAGACCAGCTCTCCTCCCTGCACCCTGCCAATGATTCCTCTTCACAGGATTCAAGTAACTTCTGTCTACTAAAAACAGCTCCCAGTTGGATCCTGTCAGCACCACACAATGAGGAATCAAACTGTGTTGCCTCCTTTCTGGGAATGGGCAGCAGGAAAGTTGTTAGATTATCAACTTCTAAGTGGCTACCACTGAAGCTCTGGTAAGCAGAGGGCTGATTTTTTTCCACTGGTGTTTGTCTGGAATAGGGCAGGATTGACCAACAGGCATTTCTGGCTTTAGCACGCATGTTTAAAACTTTCACCTAAAGAAAAAAGCATTTTTCTTTCATTGTCTTTGTCTGTCTTGCCTCTTTCAGCTTGGAGGCTTCTGCATGTCACATAGAAATATATGGAAAACAAGAAGAAAACCTGGGGAACTCCCCCCATGTCACTCCTAAACATCTAAGATCGCTAGGTTGCCCAGCTTCTCATTTCCACCATTCAAAACATTCTTACATTGTATATTAGAGTGAGAATTTTCTAACTCTACAAAAGAACATGAACCAGGTGGTGGTGGTGCATGCCTTTAATCCCAGCACTCGGGAGGCAGAGGCATGTGGATCTCTGTGAGTTCGAGTCCAGCCTGGTCTACATAGTGAGTTCCAGGACATCTAAAGATACATAGAGAAATCCTGTCTTGAAAAATAAAAAACAAACAAGAGAGAGAGAAAGAACATGAGAGGATGATGGCCAGGTCATTTTTGTGCAGAACCAGAAACATTCCCCTCAAAATATCGATAAGATTTTATTGAGATATAATTCAGACACCGTAAAATTCACTGGTTTAAAGCTCATGACTCAGTGATTGTTATTTTAGAGTATTCACAGTACAAGGTAACTGTCACCATGATCAGTTTTAAAACACCTCCCACCTCCTACCTAACCCTGGGCAGTTCCTAACCTGCTTCCTATCTCAATCAAGCCGTCTGTTCTAGACATTTCACATGAATGGAAGTGTGAAAAGCTGGCTTCTGTCACATAGTATAACATTCCCCCATGTTCACCTGTGCATTGCACTTCTAAGCAATTCATTCACTTTATGCCTAAAAAATGCACCTCTGTATAGCTCTAGGTCATATTTTTTAAAGATTTATTTTATTTTTATTTATGGGTGTGTAAGTGTATGTATGTATGTATGTATGTATGTGTTGGGGGGGGGGGTTAAAGAACAGAAAGGATGTTGGATTCCCTGGAGCTAGAGTCACCTGTGGTTGTGAGCCACATGAAATATGTACTGGAGGGCTGGAGAGATGGCTCAGAGATTAAGAGCACTGGCTGCTCTTCTAGAGGTCCTGAGTTCAATTCCCAGCAACCACATGGGGGCTCACAGCCATCTATAGTTGGCTGTCTTCTGGCCTGCAGGCATACGTGCAGATAAAACACTCCTATACTTACATAAGTACATACATACATACATATATACCTACATACATTCATACATAAATCTTAAAAAAAGAAAAAAGAAATATGTACCAGAAATTGAAATCAGGTCTTCTGGAAGAAGAGTAAGCACTCTGACTCACCAATCCAACTCTCCAGACCCTGTACATTTTCTTACCCATCCATTAATAGAAGGGCATTCATGTTATTTCCTTTTCTTCTCCCTTTCTCTTATGAATAAATGTTCTGTAACTGTACATCAAGTTTTATTTGTTTTTTTTTGTGTGAATATCTGTGCTGCATTTCTGGAGGTTGATAACATCAAGCATATTGTCATGTACATACTGCCAACTTGTGTATCTTTTCTGTCTATATTCATTCAGAGGGTCATTTGAATGTTTTTAATGAGGTTGTTGATGTGTTTACAAACAGTTGTAAGATTCTTTACATGTTTCAGATACAAGCACCTTCCAGACAGATACATGCTTTGTAACTATTTCTCCAATTCTGTTAGTGAGATGGTTCAGTTGGTCAAGGTGTTCGTTGTGCAAGAATGAGGATCTGAGCTCAAATCCCTAGAACCCACATTTTCAGAAAGCCAGCCATGGCCAGGCATACCTGCAATCTCAGAGCTGTGGGTACTAGAAACACAAGAATTACTATAGCTTTCTGGCTGCTAGCACTAGGTCCAGAAAGGGACCTTGTCCCAAAGACCTGAGGCAGAAAGATAGAGCTGGACACTCAAAAACTTCCTCTGGATTCTATATGCATACATACAGTTGTGCATTCCTGCACATACCCAAGTGCATGCACCCCCATACATACATGGTATTTTTAAAGAAATTTTTTTTTGTTTTGATGAAGCGCATCCTGTTTCATTTTTAATGGAGAAAATGGTCGTCCTCCCTCTTTCATTAGCAGTATTGAAATATATTTGCTGGATGCCCTTTTTGGTATTTGGCAAATAGATAGCTAGAAAATAATCAAAACAGCATTTAAATTATCTAATAAACACGCAGATATTTCCCTTTGTTCTGGACCATCTTTGAGCTCTTTAAACTGCAGCTGCTAGTAATAAAATCAGAAAGAATATTATGCCTGTACAGCTTTGCCTTTACTTTGTCATTTTGCTAGTCTTTTTTTCAGCAGTTTTGGGGACATCTCTGAATGATGAAGATAATTTCTGATCCATGAATTTGAAATGTTCCTGTTTTGTGCAGGGTTAAAAAAAAAAAAAAGAAACTTGTTCATACTCACAAGCCATCTGAATTTAGAAATGGATCACAGTCCTGACCCTGAAGACTCACACCACCTGGCTTAGACCTGGGGCTCAGGGATGTGTCCCACTTGTTCCTACTGTCTGAGTCGCCATCTTGTGTGAGGCATGAAGTTGCCACGCAAATCTTCACACATCTGCCAAATCATGAGGTGTCACTTTTTTTGTGTATTTTGTTAAGAAAAATAAATGCTAACTATACTGCTTTAAAAATGATGTGGACGCAAAACAAAAAGGCCTATAGGTTGGACCCAAAAATTACTTTCAGAAATAATTTTACAGGAGCATAAAACTCTAGAATTATAGCATACTATGTCATATTATTTTATAGTATAAGGTATTACTCTAGACATCGTACCTTGTTCAGTAATAGCTTACTGAACATATAGCATGTGAAAAGATAATAAAAGCATGAACATTATAAAACACAGACTTGAAGATTCATGCAGTCCCTCACATATATTTTTACAAGTATAGTTAATCAGATAATATTTAACAGTGACTTGTATAGGATGTTGTAATTTATTGATCATGGATTAAGTAAACTATAAATCAAAGTAATTAGCTGAACTCAAAGAAAGTAAATCCTACTTGATATTCAATATGCTTACAATTCTGAGATTGCAATTACTTGACATTGTGTAATGAATTACTTCAAAGTATTTCAATGCCCAGTTAATTGTAGAATTATGGTTTTCAATTTCTTAAAATATCCCACATGCAGTGTTTAACTGACCAGTTAGCTAGTGCTTACTATTTGCTTTAGAGATGTGAAGAATAAGAGGAAAGGAGTTAGCAGTATTTGCATGTGAGTGTCTTAAAGAAATAGCTCATGAAATGCTGCCCATACTTATACTGCAGAGGAAGTGTGAGGCATTGTTAGTGACCTATGGATTAAAGGCATGGACAGTAACACCAGTGCCCCAGAAATTGCCCACTTGTCACATTTACTCAGAAAATCTCTTGTACAACTTATGAAAGTGCATCAATTATAAAAATCTAGAAATAATACAAGATTATTAAAAGGAAAATCAAAATAATTCACCATCCCACTCTCCACATATAAGTTATTATCAAAATCAATTTCCAAATGGTTTTCACTATTTTTATATCCACAATATAGAAGAAGCACTGTGCTTTACAAAGTAGTGTCATGCCTTCGGTATTCTGATAAAAATTTACTTTTTAAGAAGTTTGCAAAGAAGCACAGCTAACAGTGACAAATATTTTATTATATAAATAATAATTGTTCACCAAAACCAGTTCTCCACACTGTATACCTTGGAGCAGTGCCATATAGCATGACAGTAAAGGCTGTTACACAGTAAAGAACAATCCAAAGAAAATACACAATGCCAAATTTGATCAAAATCCTGAAACAGTTTCCTCTCAAGAATGCATGGAGTTTTTCCTCCGAGCTTTTTAAAGACATATATTGTTTAGTTTCAGCTTATGTGGCCTCTAAAATTTACTGCGATATAATCCAGAAAGTCTGTGCTAGAGAATCATACTTTACAAGTGTAACAGCTTTATAAGAGCAAGGTACACTGGACCTCTCAGTAACTAAGTCTCTTTTATGACATCCAAGACAAAATACTTTTATGTAAAATTCAACCAAGTGGAGATGCAGCATTATTTTAAAATCCAATATTTTCTTGGTATCCTTGCAACAGAAAAAGAATGTTATGGGTAATTCTTTATAGCCTGGATAATTTATAAAATAATCTCGACTTATTAATCAAATGTATTTGCTTTGGAGACATGAAAAAATGTTATTTATAAGATGTAATATATTTTCTGAGGGAAAGAAAAATAGGATAGGGTAGAACTATGTGTGCTGAAAAGAAAGTGTGTATTTTTTTGTTTTTTTTTTTTCAAATGCGATTTTTTTGATTCATTATTCTTTTCTGCACATACCCTTCTTATTTCTCATGGGGTAGTTCTTCAGTAGAATGTGATGAAGACTTGAAGAGTGGTAGTCTATGAACCCATGGATTTGGGTAAAAACCTTGTAAGTACTTTCAAAAGAAAGATGTTTCTATTGGCATAATCTTCATTTTTGAAACTCTTACTAATTGTTGAGCTATAAGAAGTGTCTCTGACTGGGTCTAAATGAAGTCACTGAATGGAACAGACACAGGAGCACCACCCACTATGGAGTGGTGTCAGAACATGGGAAGATTCATCTTGTGTTGTCATAGTGATAGAGATGCTTCTTCAGTAAGAAAACTAGAGTTGAAACAGAATGAACCAAGCACCACAATCTCTCTGGGAAAGTAACATTCAAAATCAGAAGACAGAAATTAGCAAAACTGAATTAGCACGGAGTGGATTTCTAAAAGAAATCTAATACAAAGTAGCTGAGAATGTGGACTCATTGAGATTAGCTACCCCTCTACATTCTTGAGCGAAGAATACTTAAAGAAAGGTGGGCCATTTGTGAAGAAAGGGACGGGAAACGCTGGAATAAAATAACAGAATTAAATGAGAACCCACGAGTTCTCAACTAATTAACATAGGTTCTCAACTAATTCTGGTATTTCCCATAATGAAGTCATAGTATTGGGTATAAAAGTTTAGAAATTTGATACCAGGAACAGAATTCTGGGACAGTGTGTTCAATTTACTGTGAGGGGTTACAGGAGTGGACTCCAACAGAGAATTCTCTATCCATTCAAGAGAATGAGAAAAGTCACTTTGTTAATATTTAGAATTGGAAGGCCCTATGTTTAATGAATGTATGGAAGAGAAAACCAAGAAGGTAATATTTCCCGGGGGTTTTCTTGGGATTGCTCAAGGATCTGAGGATGGAGTGGTCTTTGATGGTGGTACAGAGAACCTTCCTGCAAAACCTACAGTGATGCTTCTCCGCCATTTGATAACAAGGGGAGGTGATACATGCTGGCAAACTGCATGTTTATCAGGAAACTATGACACAGATGCAAATATGTTAAAGATAGTTGGGAAAGAAACAACCCTCAGGACTCTATGCTGTTGCCATACTGGCCTCACCTCTGAGAAGTTCTTGCTCTTCCTATATTACCTCTCTGTACTTTTTAAGCTTCCTAGGTTTGTGTAGAGAAAGGTGTCATGATGAATACAAAGTTAAGAAATCTGAGAAGGGCTGAGCTATAGTTCTTCAATTACTAGGAGTTTCAGTGGCAGTTAGTGAGAATTACAAATCCCAACTACACAAAGTCATCTTTGATTAAATTGTATTTTATTGAATTTAAGACACCGTCATTTGTTAAAAAAAAAAAAAAAAAGTGCTGTTGTTTCACATACCATTAAGGAAGAAAATTCACTGCCAACTAAATTCTGATATGTCATGGATCTTGAGCTGCATCTCAGTTTCAAATGCTTTAAATCGTGGCAGAAAATTGCATGCCTTTGAATCAATGAACTAAGATATTTCTATAAGTGTACTTAATTCTTAAACTTCATTTTTATTGACAAGAGAAACACTGATCATACTGCATCAAAGTAAACCCAGACATCCATGACTTTTTTTTTTAACTCAGTTCCTTTCAAGAAAGCAAGCAATATAGAATTCTCTTGAATAGTTAGTTCAGAGAGAAGAGACTGCCTTTTCAGATTCACACAGGAGGAATTCCCTGGTCTGCTCCAGCCCCAGTACCTCAGTTGACCTGTTCATCTGACTGCTGTGGATACTCACAGCATCCTCAATGCTTTTATCCTCCTGGTCCTTGTGTTCTGTGTTCCGCATGACAAAAGTACACTGTTCCCCAGTGTGCAGGCCTATAATGTTATGACATGACTTGGGAGGTGGAGGCTGAAGGATCCTTAGCTCAAGCCTATCCTGGGCTACTTAGCTACATAGCAAGACTCTGTCTTCAATTGTTTTTCTAAAAAGCCTACGAGATACCTAAAGTCTTTCAGCTCTTTGGCCATTACTGAAATCTTCAGGCATCTCCAAATGTTTTTCCCTCCCTGCAGGGAGATATAGGATCTACATGCTTGTGCATCTCCATCTATTCGGGGTATGCTCCTGCTCCAGCTCTAGACCTGGGACCCCTCAGAGAAATAGGTGATTCCACAGATGCCTCTTACAGACACTTCAAACTGTTTTTAGGTTTTTGTTGTTCCCCTAACACAAAGGTCTTGTACCTCGGCAGGACTCACAACCAACTTAATTCTCTTCCCTTGCCAAAGCCTTTCCTTATCTCAGTCAACTGACTTCATCTTTGTTCCTAAAGGCAGAATGATCTAGCTAAGCCTCCAGATTAGTCTATAGTTTATGTCAGAATCAAAGCTTTTGATATTGTGCAAGTGTCTTTTTAGAAGTTCAAATGCTAAGAGCTTGTCTCTTTTCATGCCTGGTGTAATCATTTATTCTAAAGGCAGTTCACTCAGAAAGATGGAGAAAAAGAAACTGAGAACAAAATCCTAGTGAAATTGAAAACATAGCTCAACCACAACAGTAATCCTGTGATTCTTGGTCTAAAACACATGAAAGGGTTATGCCTAACAGTGCCTTGAGTTATATTTATTAAGAAAGTCAATTTTTGGAGGAAGTTGTATGATTAGTAAAACATTTTTTATTGCTTCAAGGGTATGTCGCAATTAAAAAGACTGAAGTTATTGTTTCAACAATAAGAAACATCAGTGTATTTTAAATTTGTCCATTATCATCAGTGACAGGTAATGGGACCACATGTAGCCACTTCAACGCAACCGTGGTCCCTTCAACAAAAAATGGTGGGAGCCACACCTCTGGTAACTGTAGAATTACCCCATATTATCCTCTCAAAAGCTAGTTACATGGTAAGGAAATATCTATGTTACCTTGGGAAACCTGCTTCTGGGAGTTTGGGATTGTGCAGGAGTGATGTCAAAAATGGACCGATTTTCCACTTGTTTTTTCTGTCTACCCATGCTTATGCAATGAAGTTTCTTTTATCAAGCAACAAAATCTGTTTCTCTGGGATGTAAGGTTGCTCTTATGCTTTGAGGTGCTACATAGAGACAACCAAAAACCTGGTACATTTCTTCTTTCATTTCCAGCACTTTGAGGACAGTCCCAGACAGGTCTGCTACATAATAAATATGTTTCCTCCACCAACCAAGAGCAACCAACCCCAGACATCTTATTTCAGGCAATACCCAGATATTCTACTGAGTGATTCACATGTCTAAAAGCCCAAACAGGATCAAACCTACCAAGTCAGTCTGTAAAACTTGTGAAAAAAAACTATAGAGCTGGAAATTTTCTTATTACTCTTGGGGGGCGGGGTGTGTTACTATGCAGCAATACTGAAAGAATACAGAAGTTTATACCAAGGAGGGAAAGCTGCCTTAACAAACATAAGACATACCATTGGCTTTGGGAATGAATAAGAAGCAGAGTCTAGAAAAATAGAGAACAAACTGTTAGGAACAAAACCTGGGAGAGCAGCATGGGGACAGCACCAGTGGATGAAAACTGTGAGTTAGATTATGGAATAGTAGAAATGGACAAAAGAGTTGTCTGGTATCCTTGGGAGCTGAAGGAAGTATCTAAATCAGCTTTTAGATTTGAACGAGGGGTAAAGCCAATTGATGAGTGAAAGTTTTCTAACTCTGTGATATGAGAGGGCAAGGAGATGAGTTGAAGACCACAACCCATTACTATCCTTGGACAAAAGAACTGTCTTTCTCTGCCAATGTCCCCAGGCTGAGGGCCAAGATTATATCAGGGGTGAAAACACCTGACAGAATTGAGAGAATACCTAATTGGTTTTCTATCTTAGTTAAAAGGACTAGAGGAATCATAAGACTGTGGCTACACAGAAGCCATCGCAAGGTAACAATGCATTGAGAGGGAAAAAATATCAAAAGCAGTAAGCTTTGATTCTTTGTTCAATTCTTAGGAAGATCACAAAGGTTTTTCTTCAGGAAGCATCTTTGAGAGTATACCACCATTCTGGACTAAAGGGGACAGAGATTGTTAAAATATAAAATGTCCCACCTTTCAACTTTCTTACAGGCAGGAATCCAGTATAAAACCAAATTAGCTGGCAGAACTGGGCTGCATCCTTAGAAGTTGGTGAGAGGCTGAGAGGGTAGACATAAAATACAACCCCGCTCCACCTGCAGGAGAAACAAATGGGAGAAGAAGAATCCCGTGGAGGAAGTCCATGATCTGAGCACAGAGCAGTCCCACAGCCCAGGACAGGGTAGATGCAATGTGTCCCTGACAGAGTCTGCACTGTGCAAACCATCAGTAACTATCTCCTTATTTCGTCCAGTCCATGGATGCCATTTGAAGTTATCTTACCCCTACCTCCAATTCTATGCTGGGTATTTGGAAAAACCTTAATTTGTACGTCTCCAAATAAAAAGAAGATATACTTAAGAGGCCCTAACTCATTCTTTTAATTTTTATGACTCCAAATAAAAGAAGACATTCCAAAAGGACCCTATCACATTCTAATTGACATATTCAACTCTGGAATCCAAGCATGATGCCATGGTTGATGGAAGCTTTCGAAAATCCTGGAATTAGTTAATAAAATACATCTTTAATCAAATGATGCTGATTTTCTCCCTGCCCCTCCCCAGTTATCTGTATCCTTTTAGGTATGTATTAAATTCCACCAACTACTGGGGCATCTGTTTTCTTTTTTGATTTGTTGACTTGATCTGGCTAATGGTAGGCAGCAGAGGTATTGGTATGCTACTCTTGAGCCTAGACTTCAAGAGCTCCTATAACTATTTCTCCTCCCATCCCTATAAGAGCAAGGTTAGTCTAGCCAGCTGGAGAGTCTGAGGCCTCTAATGAAGCAGAGTAGATGGTCAACATGTCAATTATGCCAGCTAGTGACAGATGAACAGTTGTACAAGGGAACCAAGCAAAGGTCAGTGAAACCAGAAAGATCAGAATTACCCATCTGACCTATAAACTCATGATAAATAACAGAATGACTACAGTTTAAATGATTACATTTAAATGGCATTTGAACAGCAATAGTTAACAGATTAATTATCATTCTGCTTAGAGGACCAGAAGGAAAAACATGAAGGTTTTCAGTTAATTCCATGACTTATTTTGTATTTAAAAACTTTATGGGCCAACCAGATGGCTCAGTGTATAAAGACATTTGCTCCCAAACCTGACAACCTGGGTGCAATCCCTGGGATCCACATGGCGGGAGGAGAGAAACTATTCCCACAGAATGTCTATTCTAGGTGGCAATATATTTTCAAAGAAATATTTATCTGGATTTCAAAGTAATTCCATCATTGGGCTTTTCTTTCGGCCAAATTCATTTTTAAATCTTATATGAAAACCACATTTAATTTTAAAACCATAGCCTAACTACAGCCACCTTTTGTTGTGGAATATTAGTTTAAGATACTTTACATTCATTCATGCTGTGCAGTATTTGTTTAATAATGGAAAGATATGTTGTATTTGTTTATGCTACATTTGTTTAATTCTGTCAAGCTGTGTTACTTTGCCTGCCTAAAACATCTGATTGGTCTAAAAAGGAGCTGAATGGTCAATAGCTAGACAGGAGAAAGAAACAAGCAAGGCCACCAGGCAGAGAGAATAAATAGGAAAAAAGAGAGAAGGAGGAGGAGCAAGAAAAGGAGAAGGAGAGGAGGATGACAGTGGCCAGCTACCCTGTCACACAACCAGCCATGAAGTAAGAAGGAAAGAAAGGTATATAGAATAGAGAAAGGTGAAAGCCCAGAGGCGAAAGGTAGATGGGATAATTTAAGTTAAGAAAAGCCTGCTAGAAACAAGCTAAGCTAAGGTTGTGCACTCATAAGAGAGAATAAGTCTCCATGTATTAATTTGGGAGCTGAGTGGCGGGGCCCCAAAAGAATAAAAAGGAAAAAAACTGCAACCTTTCTAAATGATTCTTATTATTCTACATGCATTTATACAATGAGAGACATCTGGAATCTTGCCAATCGAGTGTGTTTACATCAAG
This sequence comes from Peromyscus californicus insignis, assembly GCF_007827085.1. Classification (NCBI taxonomy): domain Eukaryota; kingdom Metazoa; phylum Chordata; class Mammalia; order Rodentia; family Cricetidae; genus Peromyscus; species Peromyscus californicus. The sequence goes on from NW_026294525.1 coordinate 43,721,592, forward strand.
ATTTACAGTCACTACACTTCCAATATGTTGGCGTGAACAAGCAATCCCACTCACATTATTCAAAGGATCATTTAGTTCTGGTGTGACTAAATACTTTTTGTGATAAAATATATTGATTGATATATTAAATGAAATCAACCCATAATAAGCCACATCAAGCCCATTCTTTTATGTAACACTACAGTATAATAGAAAAACATACATGCTTACAGTTTCCTGAAATTCAGGGAGTGGAAACAGAGCACAGTAAAGCGTCAAACTTACTTCACTGTCTGTTAGACTGACATATTTTATCTTCACAAACATTACTTAAAAAAACCCAAACAAACAAAAAGGGCATCCAATGAGGCTACATTTTTTTCCTCTAATACTCAAGATTATGCAATCAGATTATTTGAAGAATTCTCAGAAGGCAATTTAACATTTGATTCCATAGAACAAAATGAAAAATTCAGAGAAAATTCCTGAAATATTAACCTTGTTTTCCTTTTCTTTTTTTTTTTTTTTTTTTTGTTTTTCGAGACAGGGTTTCTCTGTGTAGCTTTGCGCCTTTCCTGGAACTCGCTTTGGAGACCAGGCTGGCCTCGAACTCACAGAGATCCGCCTGGCTCTGCCTCCCAAGTGCTGGGATTAAAGGCGTGCGCCACCACCGCCCGGCCTCCTTTTCTTTTTTAATGTACACAATTATTTTATTTTCATTGACTAAGAAATTCTCAACACCCCAGAATCTATTAGACTCATAAGCTGTGCATGTCTTCTAAATTTGTAAATACTTACAAGAAGTCAAAAACTCACTCTTTTTGAAAATAGATTTTTTTCAAACAATATATTCTGAGTACTCTTCCCTGAGTACTCCCAAATCCTCTCTACTTCACCACCTGCCCAAATCCACACTCTTAATTTCTCTCTCTCATTAGAATACAAACTGGCATCTAAAAATAATAATAAAATTAAAAACAAACCAGACTAGGGCAAAACATAGAAGATAATGAGCCAAAGAAAAAGAAACATATATTGGCATGCATGGAAATCCCATAATGACATAAAACCAGAAACCACAATATATATATACAAAGGACCTGAGGAGAGGGGACAAAGCATTATGAAACAAAGAATCTCCAAATATTCCATAAATGCCATTGAATTTGTTTTGTGTTGGCCATCTACAACTGAGCACCAGGCCCAGTCTTAACAGTGGCTGGTATCCTGATTCCATTGGAAAAAAAACTATATTTTTTTCATTTGCAAGCACTTATCAAATAGAGATAGTGTCTGGGTTAGAGATGTGGATTTGTGTCCACTTCCACTGTCAGAACTGGGGCTTCCATATGGCCCAGACCTGTGTATGCTCTGTGCTCACTGCCACAGTCTCTGTGAGTTCTTAGGTGCATCTGTCCTGCTATGTTCAGAAGGCCTTATATCCTTGGTGTCCTCCATCCCCTCTAGTTTTTACAATCTTTCTGCCTCCTCTTCTAAAGGTTCCCTGATCCCTGAGGGGAGGGATTTGATGGAGGCAACACATTTAGGATTGAGTGTTCCAAAGTCTCTCACTCTCCACAACTGTGAAGGGGTGTATCTCTGTATTTGTTTCCATCTACAGCATGAAGAAGCTTCTCTGGTGATGGCTGAGCAGGACACCAATCTATTAGTATAGCAGAATGTCATTAAGAGTCACTTTATTGATATGTTACTTAAGCAGAGCAATAGTATTTTATTTTCTCATAGGTCCCTAAGCATTCTAGTCTCAAGGTCTTGGACAGCCTTGCATTGTTGGGTATGGGTCCCATCTCATGGAGTGGGCCTTAAATGCTATTAGCTATTGGCTGGTTCCTCCAACAAGCTTTGTGCCACTATTGTACTATAGCATACCTTGCAGGCAGGTCACCGTTGTAGATCAAAGGGTTTGTAGCTGGGTTAGTGCTCAACTTTCTCCTTAGGTAGCATGCAGAATGCTTTTTAGTACCATGAACATCAATAAATTAATTAATTTACTGATTAATTAATCCATAGGTGTGAAGGTTCTGGGGAGGCACCAACTTGACTTCCCACGTTCAGTGACTTGTGTAGGGGTGGTCTTCAACAATAGGGCATTACCAACAGTTTGTGGAGAGCATCCATTAGCTTTGGAAATATTTGGCATTGTTTGGCAGTTTTCATGGGGTCCCGTTTGCGGACACTCCAATTAGATGTAACACAATCCAGGGACTGGAAGCTCTATTTAGTGACAAGAGATGTCCAATAGGAGCTCCATACCCCCTGTTATTTGGCAATCCCATTTAGATCATCCTCATATACATATACATACACACACACATTATAGGAAGTGTCTACTATATTAGGCTTCCAAACAACCCCTCAAATGGCCCTTAGTTTCAGTTGTTCATCCCTTTATTCCCTCCCTCACCCTCCTCTCTCCCCTCCTCCATTTGACCCTCCCATTCCAGTCGCCCCTCTCCATCCACCTATTCTATTTCCCCCTCCTAGGGAGATCCATTCCTGCCCCTAGTCCCTTAATCTCCACCAAATTTCTGTGGTTATGTGGATTATAGCCTGCTTCTTGAAAATTTAAAAGCTAACATTCATCGATGTATTAGCAAATATATACCATATTCGTCTTTTGGAGTCTGGATTACCTCACTTTATAGATTTATATATGTTACATTTTTATATTTATATATAAGTATATAATTATAAGTAATATATTTTATTTTATATTATATATAAAAATTATAGATTTTTTTATCTCCATCAATTTACCTGAAAATGTCATAATTTCATTTTTCTTAACAGCTGTAATATTCCAATGTCTAGACACATCACATCTTCATTATCCAATAATACATTCACCAACATCTATCTGTTTCCAATTTCTGGCTATTATGAATAGAACAGCAGTGAACATAGTTGAACAAGTGTCTCTGTAGTAGGTAAAGTTCTTTGGGGTATATGTCCAAGACTGGTATAACTGGATCTTGAGGGAAATCTATTCCAAGCTTCCTGAGGAATAATCACACTGATTTCCATAGTGCTGTAAAAGTTTGCACTCCCACCAGCAATGGATGAGTGTTGCCCATATTCCACATCATAGCCAGCCTGAGGTTTGTCACATGTTTTATTGATTTTGGCCATTCTGATTAATATAAAATGCAATCTCAAAGTAGTTTTGACTTGCATTTCCCTGACATCTAAGGATACTGAACTTTATGTGTTTCTCAGACATTCAAATTTCCTCTTTTGAGAGTTCTCTGTTTTAATCCATATCTTATTTTTAATTGGATTGTTTGTTTTCTTGATGTCCATGGTTTTTTTTTTAGTTCTTTATGTATTTTAGAGATTATCCCTCTGTTGCGTATGCAGTGGGTAAAAATCTTTCCCTATTCTTAGCCTGATGCTTTGTCTGAATGATGGTGTCCTTTGCCATGCAGAAGCTTTTCAGTTTCATGAGGTCCCATTTATTAATTGCTGTTCCTGGGGTCTATGCAATCAATGTTCCACCCAGAAAGTCTTTTCCTGTGCCAATCAGTTCAAGACAGTTCTCAACTTTCTCTTCTATCAGATTCAGTGTATCTGGTTTTATGTTGAGGTCTTCGATTCATGTGGAGTTGAGTTTTGTGTAGGGTGCTAAATTTCGATCTATTTGCATCCTTCTACAAAGTCATCCAGATTGACTAGCACCATTTGCTAAAGATGCTGTCTCTTTTTTCCAGTGTGTACTTCTCACTTTTTTTAAGCAAAAATCAGATATTCATAAGTATGTGACCGGAACTTCAATTTGATTCCATGCATCATTGTGTCTGTTTTTATACCAATACCATGCTGATTTTATTATTATAGCTCTGTAGTACAATTTGAAGTTAAGGATGATGATACATCCCAGAGTTCTCTTATTATTCAGGATTATTTTTAGGTATGATGGGTTGTTTTATGTTTATTTGGGTTTGTTTTGAGGGGGTTGTTTGTTTGTTTGTTTAGTTGGTTGGTTGGTTGGTTAGTTGTCTGTGTGGTGTGTGTTTCTTTGTTTGGTGTGTGTGAGTGTGTGTGTGTGCGTGTGTATGTTTTCAAGGTGAAAAAGAAAATTGTCCTTTCTAATTCTGTCAAAAATTTTGTTGGAATTGAATTTTGTTGGAATTGCATTGAATTTATAGCTTGCTTCTGGTAGGAAGGCCATTTTAACAATATTAATCCTACTGATCCATGAACATGGGAGATCTTTCCATCTTATGGATATCTTCAATTTCTTTCTTTAGTGTCTTAAAGTTTTTAACCATACAAGCCTTCCCTTGTTTGGTTAATGTTACCCTAAGATGTATTTTTGGAGTCTATTGTAAAAGGTATTATTTCCCTGATTTCTTAATCAGTCCATTTGTCATTTTTATATAGGCAGGCTACTGGGTTTTGTGAGTTACTTGTGTATGCTGCTACTCTGAGGAAAGGGTGTATCAGCAGCAGGAATTTCCTGATAGGATTTTTAGCATCACTTATATATATTATCATATCGTTTGCAAATAAAGATAATTTGACTTCTTCCTCTCCAATCTGTATCCCTTTGATCTCCTTCAGTTGTCTTATTGCTCTATCTAATATTTCAGAGACTGTGGTGGTATTGTGTTCTCCAAAATAGTGTGCACCCTAATAAACTTATCTGGGATCAGAGACAGAACAGCCACAATATTAAACATAGAGGATAGGCAGTGGTAGCACACGCCTTTAATCCTAGCATTCCAGAGGCAGAAATCCATCTGTTCAAGGATACAGCCAAGCATGGTGACTCACGCCTTTAATCCCAGAAAGCGAGCCTTTAATCCCAGGGAGTGATGGTAGAAAGCAGGAAGATATATAAAGCATGAGGACCAGAAACTAGAAGCATTTTGACTGGTTAAGCTTTTAGGTTTTGAGCAGCACAGTTCAGCTGAGAGCCATTCGGATATGAGGACACAGAGGCTTCCAGTCTGAGGAAACAAGATCAGCTGAGAAGTTGGCCAGGTGTGGTTAGCTGTCGCTTGTTCTGTCTCTCTGATCTTCCAGTGTTCATCCCAATACTTGGCCCAGGTTGATTATATTCACAAGAGCTTTTAAGATTCATGCTACAATATACTATATTGAATAGGTATGGAAAGAGTAGACAACCTTGTTTTGTTCCTGACTTTAATGTAATTGCATTAAGTTTCTCTCCATTTATTTTGAGGTTGGCAGCTGGATTGCTGTAAACTGCCTTTATTATGTTTAGGTAAGTCCTATGTATCCCTAATATCTCCAAGTTTTTATCACGAAAGGGTGTTGGATTTTGTTAAAGGCCTTTTCTGCATTTAATGAGATGATTATATGTTTTTTTCTTTCAGTTTGTTTATCTGTTTACATATGTAAAACCATCCCTGAATCTCCAGGATAAATTATACTTGATCATGGGAATGTTGTTTTTGATGTGTTCTTGGATTCAGTTTGCAAACATTTTACTGGATTTTTTTGCATGTGCGTTCATAATGGAAATTGGTCTGTGATTCTCTTTCTTTGTTGAGTCTTTATGTGATTTATGTGTCTATCAAGATAATTGTAACCTCATAAAACAAATTGGGCAATGTTCCTTCTGCTTCTATGTTGTGGAATAATTTGAATAATATTGGCATTAACTCTTCTTTGAAATTCTGGCAAAATTATGCACCCAAACCATCTGACCCTCAGCTTTTTTTATTTGGAAGGCTTAATTACTACTTCTATTCATTAGGGGTTATAGGTCTGTTTAAACTGCTTGTCTGATCTTGGTTTAACTTTGATAAGTGGTACGTATCAAGCCAATTATACATTTCTTTTAGGTTTTTCCAGTTTGGTGGAGTACATGGATTAAAGGTTTTAAAGTATGTCCTTAGGATTCTCTGGATTTCCTTGGTATCTGTTGTTTTGTCTCCCTTTTCATCACCCATTTTGTTAACCTCTATCCCCTCCCTGCACCTTCTAGTCAGTTTGACTAAGTGTTTGTCAATTTTATCAATATTCTCAGAGAACCAACACCTTGTTTCATTGATTTATTTTATCGTTTTTGGTTTGCTTGCATGTTATTGACTTCAGTCCTGAGTTTTCTTATTTCTTGCCATCTACATCTTTTGGGTGTTATGTCTTCTTTTTGATCTAGAACTTTCAGGTGTACTGTTAAGTTACTAATATGAGATCTTTCCAATATTTTTATGTCAACACCTAGTGCTAGGAATATGCCTCTCCAAACTGACTTCATTGTGTCCCATAATTTTGAGTATGTTGTTTTTCCGTTTTCATTCAATTCTAGAACTTTTTAAGTTATTTTCTAAGTTCTGTCTTACCCAATGTTTCATTCACTGGTGAGTTGTTCAGTTTCCATGAGTTTGTAAGCTTACTGTTGCTTTTGTTGTTGTTGATATCCAGCTTTAATCCATGGTGGTCAGATAGGATGAAGGGTATTATTTCAATTTTCTTGAATCTGTTGAGACTCACTTTCTGTCTTAGTATGTGGTCAGTTTTGGAAAAAGTTCAGTGAGCAGCTAAGAAAAAGGTATATTCTTTTGTGTTTGGGTTAAATGGTCTGTAAATAACTCTTACATTTGTTTGGTTTATAATGACATTTAGCTCCAGCATTTCTCTGTTTAGTTTTTGTCTGGATGACCTGTCTGCTGGTGAGAATGGGTTATTAAAGTCATCCACTATTGAAGTGTGAGGATCAATATGTGACTTTTAGCTGTAGTGGTATTTCTTTTATGAACTTGAGTGCCCTTTTGTTCAATGAGTGGATGTTTAGAATTGCAATACTCGTCTAGTAAAATGTTCCCTTGCTGTGTATACAGTGTCATCCTCTATCTCATCCAGTTAATGTTGAGTTGAAACCTATTTTGTCAGATATTAAAATGAGTATACCATCTACTTTTTGGGACCATTTGCTTAGAGTATCTTTTCCTATCATTTTACCCTGAGCCAATACCTGTCTTTTATGGTAAGGTGTGTTTCTTGGATACAGCAAAAATGTGGATTGTTTGTACACCCATTCTCTTACTCTGTGTCTTTTTATGGGTGAATTAAGACCACTGATGTTGAGAGTTATCAGTGAGCAGTATTTGTTTTGTTGTGGTGGTGTGGGTTTTTTCCACCTCTTTTGATTTGCTGGCCTGAGATTGTTTATTGCTTGTGTTTTCTTGAGTGTGATTAACCTTTTCAGACTGAAGTTTTTTTTTTTTTTCTGGAACCTTCTGTTGAGTTGGATTTACAGATCAATACTTCTTAAATGGCATATTGTACAAGCTGTTATTGTGTTTTTCAGCTGGTGTCTAGACATCAGGACAATTGTAATTCTGAGTGTCCCTATCTGGTCTTGTCTTTCTTGGGTAGATTTTTCATTCCTTAGGTTTGTTGCCCTCCCTGGATTATAGGAGCATGTGGTGGCTGTCTGTTGCATGGTAGGGAGTGCTTCTGAGTCCCTGTCAGGTGTGGCCACTGGAAGTCCAGAGTAGAACTCGTGTCTATGGAATGGGAGATGACAGGAAATGATGGGAATAGGCAAGAAGGGTGGAATCTGAGAGAGTCCACAGGATGGAGGAAAGTTGGGTCTGCCATGAAAATCTGTGGAGTGCCAAAGGAATGGAAGAAGAGAAAGAATACCAGTCCTTGAAGGTAGTCTGCTACAGAGCTGCAGATGAGACTAGGGAATTGGAATTGGAGAATGAAAAGGAAAGTGAAGGTCACTTACCTGATTCCCTGGCCAGCATGACCAGTGGGTTTCCAGGGAGAGAGTGCCTCAGGTGTTGTTGACAGAGACAAAGGAATGGGTTGAGGAAGAAAGAGTGTAGGAGATATTCACAGTCCCTTGGGAATAGAGGAAGGAGAAGCCACAATATGTGGTCGGATACAGAGCCATGGATGAAACTGGGGAATTGAAATTGGAGGGTGGAAATGGGAATGAATGTCACCTACCTGTTTCCATGGCTGGAACCCTGCCCTGCCAGTTTCTGGGAAGAGCCAACCTTGTTTTCTTCAAAGCAATTTTTGTTCAAGAATGATAATCAAATACTTTCTGAGGACACAGAATTACGCATGATACCAAATTGCTGTCCAGATTCTTTGTAAGTAGATACAATTTTATTGATAGATACCACATATCAAAATTAAATCAAGCCCAGATAAACAATTTAAATAGACCTATAACCCCCAAGGAAATAAAAGCAATCATTAAAAGTCCCCCAACCAAAACCAAACCACAGCCAGATGGTTTCAGTGCAGAACTCTACCAGAATTTCGAGGAAGAGCTAATACCAATATTCTTCAAGTTGTTCCACATAATAGAAACAGAAGGAATAGTGCCAAATTCTTTTTATGAGGTTACAGTTACCCTGATACCCAAACCACACAAAGATGCAACAAAGAAAGAAAATTACAGACCAATCACCCTCATGAACATTGATGCAAAAATCCTTAATAAAATACTGCCAAACTGAATCCAAGAACACAACAAAAAAATTATCCACCATAACCAAGCAGGCTTCATCCTGGAGGTGCAGGGATGGTTCAATATATGAAAATCTGTCAATGTAATCCACCATATAAACAAATTTATAGAAAAACCACATGATCATCTCATTAGATGCTGAAAAACTCTTTGACAAAATCTAACACCCCTTCATGATAAAGGTCTTGAAGAGATCAGGGATACAAGGAACATACCTAAACATAATAAAAGCAGTATACAGCAAGCTCACAGCCAACATCAAATTAAATGGAGAGAAACTCAAAGCAGTTCCACTAAAATCAGGAACAAGACAAGGCTGTCCACTCCATATCTATTCAATATGGTACTCAAAGTTCTAGCTAGAGCAATAAGACAAAAGGAGATCGAGGGGATACAAAGTGGAAAGAAAGAAGTCAAACTTTTGATTTTTGCAGATGACATGACAGTATACATAAATGACCCCAAAAATCCTATCAGGGGGCTCCTACAGCTGATAAACACCTTCAGTGATGTGGCTGGATATAAGATTAACTCAAAATAATCAGTAGCCCTCCTATATACAAATGATAAATGGGCTGAGACAGAAATCATGGAAACAACATCATTTGAAATAGCCACAACTAATATAAAATAACTTGGAGTAACTCTAACCAAACAAGTGAAAGACCTGTATAGCAAGTACATTATGTCTTTGAAGAAAGAAATTGGAGAAGATATCAGAAGATGGGAAGATCTCCCATGTTCATGGATTGATAGAATTAGCATAGTAAAAATGGCAGTCTTACCAAATGCAATTTACATATTCAATGTAATCACCATCAAAATCCCAACACAATTCATCACAGATCTTTAAAGAACAATACTCAACTTCATATGGAAAAACAAAAACCTCAGGATAGCTAAAATAATCATGTACAATAAAGGAACTTCTGGAGGCATCACCATCCCTGACTTCAAGCTCTACTATAGAGCTATAGTAATAAAAACAGCTTGGTACTGGCATAAAAACAGACACATGGATCAATGGAATCAAATCAAAGACCCTAACATAAGTCCACATACCTGTGAACACCCGATTTTTGAAAAATAAGCCAAATCTATAAAAGGGAAAAGAGAAAACATCATCAACAAGTGCTGCTGTCATAACTGGATGTCAGCATGTAGAAGATTGCAAGAAGACCCATATCTATTGCCCTGCACAAAACTCAAGTACAAGTAGATCAAAAACTTCAACATAAATCCAGTTACACTGAATGTGATAAAGAGAAAGTGAAGTAGCCTTGAACGCATTGCCACAGGAGACAATTTCCTGAATAGAGCACCAATAGCACAGACACTGAGAGCAACAATTAATAAATAAATCCTGAAACTGAAAAGCTTCTGTAACGCAAAGGACACTATCAATAAGACAAAACGGCAGCCTACAGAATGGGAAAAGATCCTCACCAACCCCACATCTGACAGAGGACTGATATCCAAAATATATAAAGAACTCAAGAAACTAAACATCAAAATATCAAAAAATGCCATTGAAAATGGGATACAGATTTAAAAAGAAAATTCTCAACAGAAGAATCTCAAATGGCCAAGATACACTTGTTCAACATCCATAGCCATCAGGTGAAGCACAATTTACATTGACTTGTTTCCTTTCCAAATAAGTCCTGCTCTGCCGTCATAGAGAAAAATAGGTCCCACTAACAATCCAAAGGTAAGTTTGTCTGGAGGCACTTACAAAGGTGTTGGAATTCATGCTTTCCTTCAAAGTTCCCACTACATCCAGGATGCATCTTGTTGCTGTTTCTGTGCATCCAAAGTAATGCCATGTGTCTGGCACTCAACATCTCCCTCTTTAGGTGCATCATCTCCCTGTCATATCACCTGGACTGTGTGGTATTGATGATATGCAAGCAATAGCGGCTATGCTGACTGTGCAGCTAGAGGAGCTTGGCAGCCTAGGAAGCAGAGGACATCTCCACTGAGGATGCTTAGTTGCCCAGGCATTTTTTTGCCTTGTGGCGATGCAATCTCCACCCATCTTACCCTTTTCTACTAGTAACAATGGCCAATGGTGCTGATCAGATCTTTTTTTTTTTCTTCAAAAACTGGTAGAGATATTTGGGTGAAATGATGCTTTTTACATTTGCAATAAGTTTAGTGGTGCTTTCCCACTCTTTTTACATTTTTTTAAATGTTAGCATATATTCATTTTACAAAGTGATATATTTTATGAAGACTTTTCATACATATATTACGTATAGTATGTACTTTTAACACACTCACCTCTTTACTCTCCTGTTCTACCCATTAATTCCCTTCCTTTTCCCAAGTAGATCATCTTATCTTTCATATAGATTCACCTACGACAGAAAACATGGGACATTTTTCTTTTGAGAATGGCTGATTTCTCTTAATATTATTAAGACTGGAGAATCTTGTACCAACATTCCAGCAAATGGCAAATTTTCATTCTTCTTTATAAGTGAATAAAACTTGACTGTGAAGACTGGGGAGGTAGCTCCATTGATAAAATGCCTGCTGTGAAACCAAGAAGGCCTGAGTTCAAATACCCAGAACCCATATAAAAAAGACAGATGTGATGGTATGCACTTGTAGCCCCACCACTGGAAGAGTAAAGACAAAGAGGATCTCTAGTGAACACTGCCTGTTTAGCTTAGCCAAATTGATGGTCTTCAGGTTCAGTGAGAAAATCTGTCTCAAAAATAAAATTAAAGAGAGACTGAAGACAGACACCAGATTTTGACCTCAGGCTTACACACACACACACACACACACACACACACACACACACACACACAAAAAAAAAAAAAAAAATGCCACTGTGTACCACATTTTATCTGTAAACTCTCTGATGGCGTCTGGTACATAAAACATTAATAGGTGCATGTTACTGAGGTAGCACATATAATTTTAATATTTTATGATGTTTAATTCATGTTACACATTTTTCAAATATTTAACGTTCATTCATGGTGAAGTTTTTCAAAATATATTATTCTAATTTTTGGAAATATACAGTAGTTATTGCTATCTATAGTTGCTCTAATACGCAATAGCACAGAAGAAGGTCTAGTTCCCATCTGACTGTAACTTTGTACCCATTGATCAACCTTTCAACATCTGTCCATCCTTCCTACTCCCCCAAACCTCTAAGCTTTTATGCTTTGGATGTCTTGTGCATTTGCTGTGGTGTAGACATTGCTACATCTGCTTTATTTTTTTCATTTTTTTTATTAAGAAAATTTCTACTCACCCTATATACCACCCACAGATCCCACCTCCCCCTCCCACCCCCAGCCCTTCCTCCCAAGCCACCCACCATCCCCACATCCTCCAAATCAAGGTCTCCCACGGGGAGTCAGCAGAAGCTGGCACACCGAGCCGAGGCAGGTCCAAGCTTCTCCCCCACACCAAGGCTGCACAAGGTGCCACACCACAGGCATCGGGCTCACAAAAGCCTGCCCATTCTCTGATGGATCTCAATCCCCCCGCCCGAGTGTCCCCCAAACAGTTGGAGCTAAACAGCTGTCTTCCGTAGCCAGAGGGCCTAGTCCAGTCCCATGGGGGCTCCACAGCCACTAGTCCACAGTTCAGCTACATCTGCTTTATAAAGGTCCTGAGTTTAGTTCCACAAATTGTATTTGTCTCCACAGTGTGACATATGGATGACCACATTTCATCACTCAATCCCTTCCTCCTATGTCCCTAAAATCTCATATTAGCAATTGTACCCATAGAATCTTACAGATTTTTAGTTTGAGAATACCATATTCTTCTGTGGTTCAGCTTGTTGTGGTTTTTAAAGAACCCTTAACATATTTGAATCTCTGTTTATGAAGCTTTGCATGAATTTTCTCATTAGCATACTTGAAATGATCAGTCAAAGATAGTTGAAAACTAGATATGAAAATAAAAGAAATTCTTTCTCCTTCGAAGTCATAAACTTCTTGTTTCATGTTTAATTATATAAACTTCAAGAAATAAGTTGGACAGCATAGTCTAATACCTAAGCCAGTATTTTAAACTAGTTCAGGCAGATCATTTCTCTCCTAAAAAGATTTTTATGTTTGTAAGCACACATCAGTGTTTCCTTCAGTACAATTTCAAAACTAGTCCTGAGTCCCCAGTAAGGAGCATATTTTGTGATGGATACTTTAGAGAATATAAGACTAGGCACATCCTCTGTCCTCGGGTAGCTCTCACATAAATTCAAGAAGCTTTAAGATAGCCAACAGTGAAGTAAATAGAACAGGAGTGCAAACAAATTGTCAGCAGAGACACCAAATACTGTGTGTGTTCTCTGTGTGTGTGTGTGTGTGTGTGTGTGTGTGTGTGTGTGTGTGTGTGTGTGTAAAGCATATGTATGTTTGTGTGTACATGCACATGAGCATGCAGGAACATATACACATGGGTACATGAATATGTGGAGGTCACAAGGTTGATATCATTGTTTTCCTTTATTCTCTTAGACAGGATCCCTCACTGAACAGAGTACACAAAATGTCTTGAATGGCTGACTAGCACTTTCTTGAGATCCTGCCATCCTGCTATTTCTGGGGTTACAGCTGCACCCAGCGTTTATGTGACTGCTGGGGACGGAACTCATGTCCTCTTGATGATATAAGCATTCTGCTGACTGAACTGTCTCCCCATCCCATCAATTACTTTTAAATTGAGACAACGTAAAGATCTGTAGAGAAGGTAAAATTTACTGAAAAAAATCTACTCTGTACCACATTCAGACAGGAATGGATAAAGTAGCACCTGCCTTTGTGAAGAACCAAAATCTACCAGAAAGATGGGTCTTGATGCCCACAATGGGAGAATGTGGCACAATGTAAACAAAACACGGCAACACAAAAGGAAAGAACACAAGCGTTTGGGATGTGTCCACCTTGAGAGAAGGAAGCTTCACTACAGAACAAAGACAGATAAAGGATGTTGCTGGAAGCAGTTGCAGTACCACATAGTTAACAAACTGTCTAAGTGATGGGTATGAGTTTCACAGGAGTAGACAGTGAAGAGCATTCCAAAGAAAGGGGGACAGAACCAGCAGGACTTATTCTCTGCAAAAGAGCTCTTTATAAATTTGAAAACAGCTACGGAGTGAGCTTCCAATTTTCTTCTTCTGGGACTGTATTTTCTCCTTCTTTCATCTCAGTTGTGGCTGAGCCCTCCTTTGTCTCCTGAATTCATCACAAGCATAAATGTTATACTTGTTATGCTTCTAAAATGAGAGTCTGCCCAGTCATGGCCTCTCAAATTCTATATGTCACCCTTATTAGTTCACATAAGGTCTGTCCTCTATTTCACAAGGATGGAACTTCTCTGTTTATGAGGATCATATGGATTTAACTTTATACAAGGAAATCATTACAGTGTATTTTCTATTGTTAACAAATTCATACCATCATTCCAAGTAGCCTAGAATGTAGCATGCCCTTGTAGGCCAAGACCACACTTTGTGATTGTTTTTGGAGCAAGCTGTAAGACATTTAGTTGTAATGGAAACTTACCTCTTTCTTTACCACAATTCCCAAGAAATAGGTTGGCATTGTCTTTTTTGTTTTTCCTTTGTTGTTTTAAGGGTTTTTTATCTGAACTTCCACACAATATCATCTGCCAAGGAATCTAGTTCCTTAAAAACCTGTCATTCAGAATGCTGCAAATAACTCCCTGGAATTACTGTCATCAGTTCCTGCTTGAGGATTTGTCTTCCCCTAGGGAAGGACCTCAATACAATTCTAGCCTCTGACCCCTAAATAATAGAGCCTCTCTTCAGTCATCAAAAGCAGGCAATACATATGTTTGGGACAGAAGTAGGTTCCACATCTAGCACCTGGAAAAGGATGCGATCACTTGCTGTCTATCTTTAACTATAAAACTACTTAAACATACGTGTTTATCAGTCTTGGTATTTTCTAAGCACCTCACCATCTTTTTTTTGTCAATTTCTTTTCATGAAATAAATCTGGAGATCACGAAAGACAGAGAAATAGCAAATACAAATAAGTTAGAATATTTTTAGCTGTAAAGATACCACAAATCAACCTTTTACATAAATACGCAGCATAACACAGTAGTGTATACTATTATATCATTTCAGGTAATTGCTATAATGGAACAAATAAAACAAATTAAAGAGTAATAAATACTCTCTTTGACTGGGTAGACAAGGATGGTCTCTCTAATGTGCTAAAATACAGACATTCATCAAAACGGGGTGAGTAAGGGAGAAATGCAGAGAAGGAGAGGACAAAGAGAGAGATCTGCATGTACCAATGATGTGTGGTGGAGCAGATCATGGACGCGCCTCTAAATTACAACTGGAAGTTGATGGAATTATAGTATAGTGAAGAAGAAGGAAATATCACCAATCACTTAGAAGCCAGACACTGAAGGGACGTAGGTTATAAGAAAGAATTTACATTTTACATTGACAACAAAGTCTAAGGAAAACAGAAGACTCAAAAGAAATTACAAAGATTCCAGCCTTATTCTTTGAAAACATCATTTACTGAAATGAAGTTACATTTTACATTGACAACAAAGTCTAAGGAAAACAGAAGACTCAAAGAAATTACGAAGATTCCAGCCTTATTCTTTGAAAACATGATTTACCGAAATGAAGAAAACTAAGGATAAAGTATATTAGGGCTGAGATAGAAAAGGAAATTGAGAATGAGAATGCCCACGCAGAGTGATTATTGAATTGGCTTCTCTTTAGAATTTTCCTCCCAGATTTACATGTACAATCAACTTCTACTCACCTTAGCCAATGGAACCAATTAATGAAAAGAGAATTACAAAGCCTACTTACATTTTTTTTTTGGTAGAACTGATTTCAAACTTTTTTGGGGGTGAAATAGGAGTATTATTTTGGAGCAGATCTGTATATAGGCAAGCTATCAATCTTTCTGTATCAACCTCCAAAGAGTTGCGATTACAGAAATGTACTAAAAACACTCAACTCGAACATGTTTTTCTTTTATTTTATTTGAAAAAAATTATTAATTTTACATACCAACCACAGATTCTCCCTCTCATACCTCCTCCTGCTTCCCCTAAGCCTCCACCCCCAGCCCACCTTCATCCCCTCCTCCAAAAGGGTAAGGCCTCCCATGGGGAGTTAGAAAAGTCTAATATATTCAGTTGAGGCAGGACCACATCCCTTCTTTCTTTATCAAGGGTGAGCAATGCGTCGAACTATAGGTTATGGATTCCAGAAAGCCAGCTCATGCACCAGGGATAGACCCTGATCCCACTGCCAGGGGCCCCTCAAACAGTCCAAGCTACACAACTGTCTCCCCTATGCAGAGGGCCTAGTTCGGTCCCATGCAGGTTCCACAGCTGTCGGTCTAAAGTTTGTGAGTTCCTACGAGCTTGGTTCAGTTGTCTCTGTAGATTTCCCCATCATAATCTTGAACCCCCCCCCCCCCCCCCCCGCCCTTGCTCATATAATCCCTTTTTTCTCTCTTCGACTGGACTCCCAGAACTCGGCCTGGTGCTTGGTTGTGGATCTCTGCATCTGCTTCCATCAGTTACTGGATGAAGGCTCTATGATGACAGTTAGGGTGTTCAACAATCTGAGTACCGGGGTAGGCCAGTTCAGACATCCTCTCCACTATTGCTAGTAGTCTTAGCTGGGGTCATCCTTGTGGATTCCTGGGAACTTCCTTAGCACCAGGTTTCTCCCTAACCCCAAAATGTCTCCCTCTATCAAGATATCTCTTTCATTTCTCTCCCAATCCATCCATTTCTCCTCCAGCTCAACCATCCCATTCCCTCATGTTCTCATCCCCCATCCCTCCCCTCTATTGCCCCTCCTTGTCCCCATGTTACTCATGGAGATCTCATCTACTTCCTCTTCCCAAGGTGATCCATGCATCCCTCTTAGGTTCCTTCTTGTTTCCTAGCTTCTCTGGAGTTGTGGGTTGCAGTCTAGTTATCCACTTCTTTATATCTAGTATCCACTTATGAGTGAATACAAACCATGTTTGTCTTTCTGAGTCTGGATTACCTCACTCAGGATGATATTTTCTAGTGTCATCATTTGCCTACACATTTCACGTTGTCACTGTTTTGTTTTTGTTTTTGCTTTTTTTACAGCTGAGTAATACTCCACACATTTTCTTTATCCATTCTTCAGTTGAGGGGATCTAGGTTGTTCTCTCTCTATTAAGATACCTCTTTTATTGCTCTCCCACTCCATCCCTCCCCCAGCTTGACCATCCCATTCCCTCATGTTCTCATCCTCCATCCCCTCCCCTCTAATGCCCCCCAGACCCAATGATACCACTCTTGGGCATATACCCAAGGGATGCTCAATCATACTACAAGAATACTTGCTCAACTACGTTCATAGCAGCATTGTTCATAATAGCCAGAACCTGGAAACAACCTAGATGCCCCTCAACTGAAGAATGGATAAATAAAATGTGGAACATATACACAATGGAATATTACTCAGCTGTAAAAAACAATGACATCATAAAATTTGCAGACAAATGGATAGGACTAGAAAATATCATCCTGAGGGAGGTAACCCAGACCCAGAAAGACAAGCATGGTATGTACTCACTCATAAGTGAATACTAGATGTAAAGCAAAGAATAATCAGACTACAACCCACAGGTCCAGAGAAGCTAGGAAATGAGAACCCTAACAGGGATGCATGGATTGCCTTGGAAAGAGGAAACAGATGAGATCTCCATGGTTTTCAAACTGATCAAACATAAGGAATTTCTCAGCTTCTGTGTTCATCTGTTTCCCATTGTCTTCTAAATTTCTTCCTTCATATTGCCCCCAAGTTTACTCTAAAAGCACTCAATGTCTTCCTGTCTTTATCTTCTCAAAAATTATCGACACAGGCACCAGATATCCCAGAATGGATTTAACCCCACATGTAATATTTGCCTTATACATCTTGTATCTAATCATGTGATTAATATTTCTGTTCTCCAATTCTCTTCGTAAGGGAGAATCACAAATCAGGCAAAAAGGTGGCAGATTTAGACACCTATAGATTTAACCTGCAGTAAGATATGCTATGAAGGATGCCACAGGCGTGGTGTGTGCTAGAGATATTTCTATAATGACCTCTACTTGCCTGAAGAGAAGGTAGTAGGGACAGCCTCCTCTTGAAATGACTTTTAAAGTAAAGCAGTCTACTAGGAAAGTTATTTGACTACTGCTATGATAAACATGACATGTAAATAAAAGTTTTTCATATGAGGTATAATGGAGGGGGAATGCTTAAACTAATAATTAGAGCAGGTACTCAAACAGGGGAAGTTAACAGCTACCAAGGACATGATCCAGAGGAGCAATGAATCTAGTAAGGATGTGGAATTTTTGGAAAGGTTTCTAAGAAAGACCGCTATGGACACAACAGATGTGATCACTTCAGTGCTGCCTGTTAACATGTAGAGAAAAAGTAACACGTGCCAGGGGATAAGGCAAGCTGATGAGTTACTTTAACCCCAAGCTAAATATTTCCAATTGTCCAATATCTTTGAATACTTACTTCATGGCTGATTTCAATTATCAAACTCCTCATGAGTATGATTGAATAGAAATTTCTTATGGGCAGAATATCACTGATTTTATCTCTAGGTATTACCTGAAACTCTTTGATATTAATATTCTGTTATCTCCCAGAGGAAAATTAATAGGCTTTTCACCATACTTTAAATTTTTCATGCAACTCTGGATTCTAATGAATGGATATTTTTCTGTTTTCTTAGAAGGGATGTGTGTGTGTGTGTGCATATATTAAAATGTGTTCTAGCAGAAAATCAATTCTGCTAATATCTTACTACTAGAAGAATAAAAGAAGTGTAAACAAAGAAATCCCTAATGATGTATTTACAAGTTATACAAAAGCAAGCAGAAAATAATTTTAACCCCCTTTTGATCTTGTTCCTTGGTGAGGTGGTGGTGGTAGTGACTCTCAGTCTTCTTGCACCTCAGGCTGAAGTGCCCCCTGCTGGTTCTATCTTTTGTTACTTCCAGGGTTCCCAGCCTTGCAGCTCCTGAATTTTCTTTCCTACTTTTGCTTTTTTCATTTCCAGCCTAAAATGACCTGGAGACAAGATTCTGTGGTCTAAGGGTAAAAGGCAGATTTAGGAGACCCAGCATCCTGCCAGCAGGTAAGAGTCCTGTGGACATGATGTTCTATCACTGCTGCCACCCATTGGATTCTGTAACCTACAAGACCAACTCTGCCTCCCAAACCCACCGAACCCTTCATTCTCCCCCTGGCCAAACATTCCCTGCAACATCAGCAACCCCTAGAGGAACAAGCACCATCTACACCAATTAGAAGAAGTAAGTGACTAGTTTCCCAGCTAAACTGACCCATTCTCTAGGCCCTAAGCCCCAGGGCACAACCTGCGCTCCTTCCTCTCCCATCTCAGTCCAAGCATCCCACCAGCAGGTAAGAGTCCTGTAGGCAGGCTACTCCACCACTGCCACCCATTGGATTCTGTAACCTACAAGACTCACTCCACCACCCAAACCCATTGAACCCATCATCCTCCCACAAGCCAACCATCCCTGCCAACATCAGCAGCACCTAGAGAGAGGCACAAGTACCACCCACACTGAATGAAAGAATAGGCACAGGCAAAACCTATACCAATTGGAAGAAGAGACTCCACAGGCACAGGCACAACCCTCACTAGTTGGAAGAACAGACCTCATAGGCACAAGTAAAGCCCACACCAGCCAAAAGAACTGGATAACATGTTGGATCTAGGTAAACCAAACCCCCATTGCCATCCCATGCATGGGGACCACAGAGATCTGGAAAGGAGGGTAATGGTAGAGAAAGATATAAAACTCTGGATTCACATCAAGAATGAACAAAGTTTTATTGCTGTTCATTTATTGTTTAACAAGATACTAGAGACAACACTGCAAGCAGAGCTTGGTCAAACAGTATCTTTGACCTACTTACCTGAGTTCTTCCTTCTGCACGCCTCTCTCCTTGTAGCCTTGTTTTGCCCTTAAGGACTTTTTCTTCTAGACTTCTATCTCATGTCTGCGTCTTTCAGCAGTCATGAAATCCTATCTGGGTTTGAAAAGGAATACAGACCATCTAGACCCCAACAGTGCTGGAGAAGGCTCTGCAGCCAATTCCAAATCAGAGAGTGGAACCTCTACAACTTCTTAGTTCACTGGGGACAATGAACTGGAATCATGGTTAGAAGAAAAGCAGCCACATTCTGGTTGACAAATGGATAGACTGATAAATGTTCGTATAATGCTACATCATCATTCCAGCCTTCATTAATTTTCGGTCCTTTCCCACCAACGCATAGAAAACATCACATTTTGTTAGTAGAGATCACCTTGGTTACTGTCACTCAACTCAGATGAAATACAAATCTCTCTGAAAGGTCACTATGGATTAATGATTAATCTTTATCAGTTTTCTGATTCTTGCAGTTGGCAAGCCCTGGTGACATTTCATGACCTTCAAAATTAACACACACACACACACACACACACACACACACACACACACACACACACACACAAATTCTGTTCTAACAATAAGGGGAGGCCACTATGGAAATAGATCCACCACTTACTGCAGCAGAGTAACTGTATTTGGGAATTGTGGTGGCTTGAATAAGAATGAGCCCCATAATTTTGCTGTAGACTATTATTTTAAGGTGTGTTACTTTTGTTTATGTTGCATGTGTTTAACTCCGTGAAGCTGTGTTACTGTGCCTGTCTAAAACACCTGGTGGTCTAATAAAGAGCTGAATGGCCAATAACAAGGCAGGAGAGAGGATAGGTGGGGCTGGGAGGCAGAGAGAATATATAGAAGGAGATGTCTGGGAGGAAAGAGAGGTAGCTAGAGAAGGAGGAGGACTCCAGGGGCCAGCCACCTGGGTACACAGCAAGCTACAGAGTAAAAGTAAGATTTACAGAAGTAAGAGAATAGGAAAAGCCCAGAGGCATAAAGTAGATGGGGTAAGTTAAGGAAAGCTGGCAAGAAACAAGCTAAGCTAAGGCCAGGTATTCATAATTAAGAATAAGCCTTCATGTGTGGTTTATCTGGGAACTGAGTTGCAGGCCCCTCAAAAAAGAGCAAAGATTAAAATCAAACAACAACGTTTTGGTGTATCAACATGGCACGAAAATTTCCATAGATCCTAAGAAAGCTGAAAAAAAAATGGCTCTTTTAAGAGGCACTGCTGTTCAGCTGGCAGGGCAGTGCTAAATGAAAACATCAAGGTAAGTAAAAACTGTAACCTTTGTTGATAGATATCACCACAGCTTCCACAGCTAGGAAGGTTGAATGCAGTTCTCAGTCACAAACCTCTGACCAGGCTGTGAGCTTTCAGCTGAAATGGGCAGAGCCAGCCACCAAAGCCTGTGGCAGAGGTCCAAGCTGCTGAGCATCTTAAAGTTTGTTCATGCAGCCAAAAAGGCTAAAAGATACACAATAAAAGAGGTCCAGACATGAAAACCTCCTAACAGATTACAGGGTATTTAACAATGTGGGCAGGCTTAAAAAAAGAAAAAGGGTATAGCCATAGAGAAAAAAGGAATAGTTTAAAAATAGTAAAATCTTTAAAGAGAGAATTAAAGTAATATAAAAAGAAAAAAGCCACAGAGAGATGGGAAATACACAGAGAGTCTGGATTCTCTATGTTATTGTGTTGATTTTGAATTTTTTTTTGATTGTTGAGAAGCAAAAGACAGCTGCAAAGAGACCTGGAATTGAAAGAGGGACTGTTGAAATAAATCAGCCTATATAATTTTGGAATGCCTCAACTTTAAAAAAGTCAAAAAATGTATTTGTCAAATGGAAGTAAAAAATGCTTTGGAGGTTTTTTTTCCCCCACGGGAAATGAGAGGTTGTGGATTCCTTCAGGAATAATATGGGTCAGGTGTGATCAGGCAAGATCTTCTGAACCTTAACAGGTGATATCTGTCAACAAAGGTTACTGCTGGTCTTCCCAGGACCTGGTCATTTCCTCAAAATTTTCTCAGGGACCCCTAAAGATGTCTTTTACCACAGCCAGCAGGAAGCAGTTTAGAGAAAACTATGCCCACATTCTCAGGAGTTGAGGTGTATGGAAGGTTTTTTGTTATTTGGTGGGTTATGGATGTTTGTTATAATTTAGGAATATAGAATAAACAGACAACTATTAATCTCAGATATTTTGCATTGTCATGGGTTTTGATATATTGATACAAATTTAAAGTTAATTTTGTTACACTGTTTATATGTTTTTACTCTTGTTTGGGGTATTGTGCTTATGCAGTTCATTTAAAAATGCAATGTGTAAATAAGAAATGAGGTTAGAAGTTAATCTATAGAAATCAAACTTGTAATCACATTAGATATGTTTTCTAGGTTAAATAGGTATATTTTAGATGGATAAATGGCCTTCAAACACTTCAAAGACCTATAGAATATGGCATTTAAAATGTTTTGTTAACCAAGTTTTTCATGACAATGAGACATATCTGCTCCTGGTAGCACCAATTTACTTCAGAGATGATGGACATTGAAGAAACTCCTTATGGAGTTTGCTTTCATTATGGCAAGGTTAGCCACTGGACAAAGAAACTGTTCTTCCCTTTGACTTCTGACAATGTGCTATGCAGAGTGGACATGCAGGACACACAGGAAGAAGAACTGTTGAACTTTGGCAAAACAAAACAGGACAGTCCTTCAAATTTCCTGATTCACTGAGAAGTCTGCCTGATACTCTATGCCTGTAGGCTGAAGATGGATGCCCCAATGTTGCAGAAGGAACTTTGGGTGACTGTCCAGGGAGACAGATGTCTGTCATTTCTAGAGTTTTTGAAAGTTATTTGCAATGCACTTTTTGTTTACTTAAATTTTATATCCTTCTGGGGCCTTTGATGGAGTTGAAGATGAGATAGTTATAGTTGCAGGTTTTCTTAGTTATGATAGAAAGTAAGTTAGATGTAGAACTTTGGATTCACTAAGATAGGATAGATAATGCATTATTTTCTCCAAATATGCTAACTACAAATGGACAGAATATTGTGAGTGTAATCCTTACTTAACAATTGTTATTGTATATAGTCTTGCTATGTTTAAGTTAAAACCTTTTATTTTTATTTAGAAAAAAGGGAGAAATGTAGAATATTGTTTTAAGGTATGTTACTTTTGTTTATGCTTTGGGACATTTGTTTAATGATGCAAAGATGTGTTACATTTGTTTGATTAAATAAAATTCACCTACTGTCAGGAGACTGAGTCAGCAACTGACTGACAGGAAGTGGTAGAGAAGAGCCAAGTGGAGAAAGGCTTTTAAGTGGGGATGAGGAGAAGCAAGAGGGCTTTTTCAGGGAGACTCCAGCAAGGAGAGGAGGTGAATGACTCACTGTTCAGCCACTCTGAGGAGCAGAATTCCACCTCAACCTTTGAGTCTTGAGTTCTTTAGAGGAATAGAGATGTAGGTAAGTTCTCTTTGTAGCTTTGAAAGAATCAGTGCCTGAGGGAACAGAATCCCCTCTGGCTGTAGCCCTTGCAGCTGAACTGCTGGTAGTGACAGAGTTGCAGTTGCTGATTAGGACAGCCTTGTCTAAAAAGGCAGCCAGAGTTTAAAAAGAGGGCAACATAGGTTCATGCATTTGAATGCTTAGTTATCAAGGAGTGGCACTATTTGAGAAGGATTAAAAGATGTGGCCTTGTTAGAGTAGGTATGGCCTTGTTGGAGGAAGTGTGTCTCCAGGCATGAGCTTTGATGTTTCAAAAGCCATTGCCAGGTCCAGTGTCTCTTTCTCTCCCTACTTTCTTCCTGTGGCTCAGGATGTAGAACTCTCAACTGCTTCTCTAGCATCATGTCTGCCTGCCTACCAACATACTCCCTGCCAGGATGATAATGGACTAAGTCTCTGAAACTGTAAGCCAGCCCCCAGTTAAATGCTTTCTTTGATAAAAGTTGCTTTGGTCTATTGTCTTCAGAGCAATAGAACAGTGACTAAGACAAGCATGTTGCAACATTGTAAACACCTAATTCCAAGTGACAGAGAAAAGCTCACAGAGGAATGTCTAAGACTGTCCAGTCACAAGCTAGAAAGATAGGTCAGTGGGAAACTGTCTGGTATACAAGCATGGGGATCTGAAATCCAATCCCCCACACCCACCTGTAACCCATGTTGAGGACAAGTCAAGCAGATTCCCTGGGCATGTTAGCCAGCCACTCCAGCTGAAGTATGAGTTGCAAGTTCAATGAAAGACCTTGTCTAAGATAATAAGACAGAGTGCAATAGAAAAAGACATCAGACATTGACCTCTGGCTTTTACATATAAACACACAGATGACCATACACACACACACACACACACACACACACACACACACACACACACACACATACACCACGTATATGTATATACACTTAAAAAAAAAAGAAAAGAAAAAAAACAGTCAGTGGAAGAGTTATCCAGTCCAGTAGGAGGCAGACTCAGAATACACCAGAAATTCAAGCCTCGTTGAAGGCTACTCAAAGCAAGATCATATTCCAGAGAGAAATGGGTGTCAGAAGCTTGGAATTAAGAATCAGTCATAACCTACCTCCTCAATCTATGGTCTAGTTCCAAGAGAAAATTCAGGTGGGAACCAGAATTGAAAGTCCATCTGGCAGAAACCCTGGATAGCAGCAGACCAACGACACTGACTATGAAATGGAAACAGGAACAAAGATTCAGACCTCTGCTTGCCCAGACCTCCTTCATCTCTGTCATACACCAGACAAGGAGTGTAGAGGGAAGGGCATCCTCACTGTATCATCAGGACAACTCCTACTGATTGTTTAGGATCCAGCCAGGACTGGACCAACTTGTGGATGGCAAGTTTGAATCCCGAAGCTGCTGTTCCTAACTGCACATGAGATAGGGCCTCCTCTATGCCAGACACAGTAGCATTTGCGAGTGGAAAAGCCCCAAAAGAGCACAGCCTGCACCCATGGATGCCCACAGTTGTAGCTAAAGTTTTCCTGATTCTGTTCAGCTCCTGTGGCCCTGTGTCCGGCCACTTGGACCCAAGTAAACACACAGAGACTTACACTACTTATAAACTGTGTGGCCATGGCAGGCTTCTTGCTATCTAGTTTTTATATCTTAAATTAACCCATTTCTATTAATCTATAAGTTGCCATGTGGCTTGTGGCTTACTGGCACTTTACTTCTTACTTCTCATGACGGCTGTGGCTGGCAGCATCTCCCGACTCAGCTTTCTCTTCCCAGAATTCTTCTCTCTCCTCATCCTGCCTATACTATACTTCCTGCCTGGCTACTGGCCAATCAGAGTCTTATTTATCAATCAATCAGAGCAATACATTCACAGCATACAGAGCTGTATCCGCAGCACACAGTGGAAAAAAGCTTAGTCCTGGAAAAGATGACCTTCCCAGTATAACAGCATTATTAAATTTCAGGCCAAATATTGATGTTACAATGGATGATTTTACCATACTTTTACTAACAAGTATGTGAAATCTCTGTTTTCTTCTTTGAAACTTTTTCATAGAGATGTTTTATATAAGCCCTTCCTTTAAATATTACAGAATTTTTATGATATGTCAGCTGGATATATTTTATAATACATGCTGCTTGAGTTAATGAAAATCCTGGGATGAAACATATTACTTAAATTATTTTAAGGTACATTATACAGCTTGTAAAGAACTGCCATTTTCCCCTCAGGATACACTGTTTCCCCTAGTTTTGCATAATAAATTCAGGCATTATAAACCAAGCCACCCCTTTGAAGCATCGTTAGCCAGATTTCTTTCTTGGCTAAAAGTATTGAGTCGTTATTTTGCAAACTATTATGGTATGGGGTATAAAGTCAACCAAAATTGGGTATTTGTAAAATCTCCTACTAAAAGCAGTTTATAAATATTATCACCTCAGACTTTTAAACAATAACAAGAAAACACAAGAAAGGGGGATTTAATATGAAATCTGTTAGAATAACTTTCTATAATTAAATAAAGATTGAATGATTGCAGACCTCCGAATAACACAACTGGATTACAGCATGTCTGAATTACAAATAGTTTTCTCGTGTAACTTTTTCTATTGTGAGCTTTTATTCTTTGAGGCATAATTGGAATGGGTGAAATCACCTGGGCCACGTTAGTATCATCCTCATAGAAAGAAAAAGATGCCCCTCTTATCTTCATAAGACACTAAAGGCTATAATTACACCTGCCTGTCCAAGCTCCCCAGCCTGGTGGCTCCACCCTCATGCAAGCTCCTCACTGAGCAGGGCACTGGACTTTGAAAGGCTTTCTCACCACCTTGAAAACTCATAATAGTTTTTTGGAAGAAGGGCTCTGTATTTTTAATTCCCACACTGCCCTTCAGACTGTGTGGTCCATCTGGTAGACGGAGAGTCCAATTAAAATGCAGAAGTTTGTTCCCACGCACAGGACCATCACAGTGCCTGATGAAGGTGTGCAGAGACAATGCACACAGAGAGAATCGAATCAAAATCACTCCCTCATTTCCAAGACAGAACTGTGTTTGCTCTAATTGGCATTCCATAAGATGTATGGAGAGGACCTGAGGAGGTGGCTTGGTGTCTGTGGGTCATGCATGAAGCCCTAGGTCTGATTCACTGGACCACATACACTGGCTGAGGTGTGAGCCTGTAATCTGAGCACTCGGGATGTAGAAGTCAGCAGATCAGAAATTCCAGGTTAGCCTCACTATATATTGAGTTCAGACCAGTCTGGGCAACACAAGACTGCCTCCATAAACAAGTGTGGGGACAAAAGTCATAGACTCTTCCCCACTAACAACCATTTCTCGTATCAACTACACCATATTCCACTGCCCTTTTTAACAGTCCTGTAACTCACTCAGCCCTCCTCGTGTACCCAGGTTATGCTGGCATCCAGATTACTATGAGCTTACTCAGAATCCTGGGATACCTAATCAGGCCACCATGCTTCCTTTTCTAACTTACTTCCATAAAACTTCTTAACACAGACACTAAGGTGACTTTGCAACTCATCAGGAAGATCGTTGAGGCCCTTGAGCAAAGAGAGAACTCTCAAACTGTGTACTTGGCAAATGCTATGAGTCACCCTGCTTCTGAAAGAGCTAAGAAGGTGATCTGACTGGCAGGGAAAGTTGCCCCACACGCTGGTGTCAACCTGCAGTTCTATGGGTAGCTTTGGGGATCCCTGTGCAGCTGACATCATCGAATGTATCACAGATCACTTACTGTTGGGGTAAGGTTGATAGAGATGTATTTAGATATAACCCTGTTTCTATGACACAGTGATTGGGTAACAGGGCCACCAGTCTCTAAAACTGCTTCTTCCCTGAGAATTTGCACTGAGTTTCCTAGAGTTAGAGTCAGGGAGCAGAGGCTTCAAGTCCATGCAGAGGTAAGGCCAGAGTGTGCCTTTCTGACTACTATGTACTAATGTTTTATTCAGAGACAAACAAGGAACTCCAGGCAGGTGGAGACAGAGCCATAGTCTCCGTTCCTCAGCTTTCCAGTTGCCAACTTCATTCTCCCAAGACCCAATTTATTCCCACATGTATTGTTTTCAGCAAATATCATTTCATTTGGCTAACTTGGCCCCTTGCAATCAAAGGTCTAAGGGACATTCCTAAGAAACATGCTGAGACACGTAGTAGCTCTTCCTGTGCAACTGAAGTGCCACAGCCTGGCTCACCTAAGGTAAAGTCACCTCAGATTCGTGGGCACCACTATCATTAGAGGAGAATAAAATGTCTTCTCCCAACCTCAAAATAAACTACCAATTGTAACAGTCCTACATACACTAAATATGTGATTTATCCCAATGCCCATTTCAGCTGTTTCAGACACAGCCACCCAAGGCTTAGAGGCTGCCCTGTTCCTTTCCTTTTGTCAATTTAAGGGAAACCCAGCCGTCTCTGGGAAGTTCAGAGTCCCAACTTCACCACAGTCAGGGTATTAACCATAAAACCATTATCAGTGATACCAAATCACATGAGAGTTCCCAGAAACCAGGAGGGGAAAAGTAAGGATCTTAAGAACAGGTGCAAATCCATGAGAGCCCTAAATGATAAAGCCTTTGCATTGGCCATTCAAGCTCTTGACTCTCCCACGGCTGGTCTAATTTGAGAACTCATGGGGTAGTTGCATTTATCAGTGTTCTCCGCACTTTTGCTAAGTGTATTAGAGACGTCTGTTATAAGTCTTCTCATTATTTCTTCACACTGCTTCATCTGTTCTCCTCCAGTAAGCTTGCAAAAGCAAGATGATGCCAAGCATTCTCCTTTATCCTCCACACTCTTGGCACAAGAGTGGACACATGGAAGGCATTTGAAAATACTCGTTTAACTGAATTGATTGAAAGGCTAGTTTCCCAAATGAGGTTGGTAATTTTCTATTCTGTGTATGGTAGAATCTAGCCCAGCATCTTGGTGGATAAAAGAAAACCGTGTAAAGCACAAGGGAAAACACTTCACCTACCTTAACCTCTAAACCTCGATTGATTTTCTAGTCTTTGTTGGGTTTTCCCCCAACATTATTTAAGACTTCTTCGCAACGTGAATTTAAGCTTCCAGGCTAAGCTTGAAACACATTATTTCAGCCCAGCTGAAGTCTTGCACACATATACACAAAGGAGATATTACTTTTGCCTAAAGCAGAGCCTTTGTTTGTTGCGCCTTCCCATAGCACAGCACACAGCTCTTTGCTGAGCTGTCTGGACACCCTGGGCACTTAATAAGCACTTACTGTTTTAAGTAGCTTGCTGTTCTGAGAGAGTCTTTCAAAGAAATCAACCCTGCAAGTGAAATGCATTCTCAAAGGCCGGTTTTTTGGTTGTTGGTTTTTTTTTTTGTTTTTTTTTTAAATTTTGATTTTTGGTTTGGTTTGGTTTTGGTGTTTTGGTGGGTTGTTTGTTTGTTTGTTTGAAGAAAGCAGCCAAAAGGAAATGCCAGTAGCCACTATTCCTCCTCAACGAATGTGTCTGAGCATTGCCTTGAGAGGAGAGCTTTCTCCTCGTGGGTATGGTTGCCTGCAGAGAGTCCCCACAGAGGTACAGCTTAGGCCACCTGTACCTCAAGCCAGGGGGTCATGGTGTCTCTCCAGGGCCTGCCTTTCTCTCTCCCTTGATTGGATGAGTCCTTCTGCTCCTTCTGAAGAGTAAACACCATCACACTAGCTTTCTCTTACTATCGAACAGGCCCCATGGCTCTGATGCTCTCATCTTCGCTCTCAGCCGATTTCTCTGAAACAACAGTAGGCTTTCTCTCTCATGCACAGCCTCTATGGATCCAACATGAGTTAGTGGGTTAGCCAGACATTTTGTCGCTGTGGTGAAATATCTAACAGAACAGTGTCAAAAGAGGAAACGTCTATTTTGGCTCATGACCCCAGAGGTTTCATTCTGTGGTCAGCTCACTCCATTAATTTGGGCCTGAAGGAAGGCTTGGCACCATGGGACTTAAGTGTGTCTTGACTATGTGGAGGAGAAGCTTTTCTACCTCAGGGCAGACCAGAAGCAGGAGGAGAGAGAGGAGAAGTGTAAGTTGAGGGAGGAGAAGGAGAAGATCAGGCACTAGGTAGAAAATGCTGAGATCACACTCCATAACCATGTTCCCCGTGACCTATTTCCTCAGTTATACCTACAGCCTGGAGCCTTTAGCACCTAAAACAGCACAGTGGCTGGGGAAAAGCCATCAAAACAATAAGCCTATGGGGGTTATTTCCTGTTCTAATCATCTTACTGTCTTCTCTTTCTATTTCCTTCTTCATTTTTCATGTTCCTTTTAGACGGGCATTAAATTAAGGTTTGCTTTGACTCTGAAGAGGCAAAGCCTGAGGAAGACAGTTTGGTACTTGAAGGAGCCCATAAGAAGGATACTGCAATTTAGCTATTTGGACACTATGGAAGACGTTTTCAGGACATACACGCAGTGAACTATTTGAGTCTTCTGGAAAATTCAGAGAAAATTATAGGGGTGATATGCTAAGTTTTAAGGACTATTAAGTGTTTTCCAAAATGCTAAGCCATTGACTATGGTGATATTTTATTTGTATTAAAATGTTATTTGTATGTTAATAAATAAAGTTGCCCGGGGGTCAGAGCTATTAGCAAGCCATAGGAAAGCAGGGCAGTGGTGGCGTACGCTTGTAATTCCAGCACTTGGTAGGCAGAGCTGGGTAAGTCTCTGTGTGTTCAGGGATACAGCCATTATTGGATACACCTGCCTTTAATCTTAACACCAATCATGGAAAACCTGGAGGCCTATACAGACAGGCCGTGAGGAGGCAGTCATGTGGTTGGGTTTACAACCAATGAGAAGGCAGGACAGGAACTCTATATAAAGACTTTAACACAGGGGTAGCTCTGGTTCGGAGAGGTAGGACCACCGCAGGAGGAAGGGTAAGGTTTTAGCTCTTAGCTCTGACCTCTTGGCTTTCTTCTTTGCATTGGTTCTGTGTTTCTTATTTAATAAGAAGGTTGGATACATCTACAATTGACCAATGTTTTCTTGCACTTTTTTCTAGATAATATGAAGAAAATGATTTACAAGATTAGATATGTATTCTAGAAATGTCATTCAAATAGAAGTGGAAGGTAGGAAAATGTATCTGTGTATTTTTTAAGAAAATACTAAGCTTATATTTAAGCATTCATCTATTTTGCACAGTTCATTACATTTACCATTCTCTTTTCCTTTAACAGGAGTATTTAATGACACCATAAATGTCATCATGAATGTAATAACAAAGCTGATAGTCCTGGCTGGTCATGAGTAGTTCCTATATTTTACTCTTAAATTGTAAAAATCAAGTAAAAAGTTTATAATAGAAACTAAATATATTTTAGTGCTATTGTAATATTGTAATTATTGTACAGATCCTTATAAAATATGAACATATAGATGGCCACACATAAATAAGTAGCCATGATTGTCCTTGTGTTTGGGTAAAAGTTTCCTGTTTATCCTGCTTAGGAAAGTATCTCTATAATTACCTAATGCTGAAACTTAAAAATTCTACTCCCAAAGATCAGGCTTTAGATTAGCACAAAGTCTCCTTCCAAAATAAACTTTAAAGCAGGCATTGGAATGAGATAAGCATTATCACACAATAGCACCTTAAAGAGAATTAGTTTATCAAACGTTCTTTACCTGATAACTAAGTTCAAGTGGGTTACCGAGAAAATGGGATTTTTAACAGAGTTGAGAAAACCCTCAGACAGACATGAGAACTGGCCTAGGTAAGATTTTTATTAGCGTGTGTGTGGGTGCTGTGGTTTTTTTAAGGAAAGGGGGGCAGGAATAAGAAGAAATAAGAAAAAGAAAGCAGAGATGAAATCACTATTTTTTTCCGTCTGACCCCCAACTTTCTCTCTCAGGATACATCTTACAGAGGTAAGTATTATTCTTATTAAGAGAATTTAGAAGATGGTTGCTGTTCTTGACTCAACACTAGATACAGATGCCCCACACTTAGTCCCTCTAGTTAACTAGCATTAAGAACATTGTTGTCAAACTTACTGAGGCCTCTGAAAGCAGGGACTCTTGAGGATTGTGAAAAGTAAACAAAGGCATGAAGATTGCACAAAACAGCTGGAGCCTAAAAAAGAAACTGGGCGTTGGTTTCCTTTTAAACACCTCACAACCTTGCCATAGGATGAGCTCCAGTCACACCAGTGGCTTGTGGGGGGATCAGCCCCCACCTTTTTCTCCCCAGGGTACTCTTGAGGAGTGAGTGATAAGAGATTCAGATAGAAGGATGGAGTGGAGGGGAAAAGGCAGAAACACAGGATAGCCTCAAGAAGGCCTGGATCCTAATCCACTGGCCCTTTCTATTCTAAAGGGCTTTTTAAAGGAATGTCAAGGGGTGGAGCAAAAGACCTCTCCCTAACACAGCCAAATGCAGACCCTTCCAAACACCTGATAACCACACAGGTGGTCAATCCATCCCCTTATTCAGTTCAGTGGCAGAAGACATAAAACTTCTTTTTTTTTTTTTTTCTAGCCACAGAAATAAGGCAAAGTAGGTTATCTGGGCTGGAGAATGTATGGGAATCCCATAGCATTGAGAGTTAGAAAATGGGATCCCCCCACATTTGTGCCATAAGCAAGCATCAGGCTCACCTCTCAGCCTACTAAAGTGGAAGACACCCAAATCAGTGCACTGTTGTCTTTGAAAAGTCAACTGAAAGTTATCCAGATGTGAAACAAACTCAAACTAGGGTTGGAAGTGCTGTGAGCACTGAGCTAAGAGTCACAGTCAAAGGAGACAGAACACTTGGCATTAGTCAAAGTTCCCTTATAAACATCAGCCTTGCCGAAGGACTAAAACCAGACCCCAAAATCACATAACACAACGTTTATATGTAGCATGAATCTTAAAAAGTTCTCATTAATAAAATCAAACCTGAGGCCAGTTATTGGGGTGAACACTGGAAGATCAGAGATACAGAACAAGCCACAGCTAACCTCACCTGGCCAACTTCTCATCGGGTCTTGTTTCCTCAGACTGGAAGCTTCTGAGTCCTCATCCAAATGGGTCTCAGCTGAACTGCTGCTAGAAGCCTGAATGCTTAACCAGCCACATGCTTAACCAGGCCAAATGCTTCTAGTTTCTGGTCCTCACTCCTTATATAACTTTCTGCTTTCTACCACCACTCCCTGGGATTAAAGGCTTGCTTTCTGGGATTAAACGCGTGATGAGTCACCATGCCTGTCTGTATCCTTGAACACATGGATTTCTGCCTCTGGAATGCTAGGATTAAAGACGTGTGCTACCACTGCCTATCCTTTATGTTTAATATTGTGGCTGCTCTGTCTCTGACCCCAGATAAGTTTATTAGCATGCACAATATTTGGGGGAATACAATACCACATTTATATGTCCATGATGTTAACCAAATATACAGTATGCCCAAAACTAGGAAGAGCAGATCAATTCTCAACAGAAATACATCCCATTCTCAAAAGGATATAAGTGTGTGATTATGGGACAAAAATTGTAAGCAGCTGTGATAGCCATGCTGTTGAGGTAAAGAATAGCACATTTGAAATGTATGAAAGGATAAGCATATTTATAAATTCCAAGCTATAAAAATAACAAAGTGAAAATATTATAGCCAGAAAAGCAATAGCTAAAATTTTAAAGATCACTCGATAGCTTCAATAAGAGGTTATAGGCGACAGAGGAAAAATTTAGTGAATTTGAAGATAAATCAGTAGAAACTACTGAATCTATAGAAAGGAAAGAAAAGATGACGTTTCACATTTTGTTTGCTTATATCATGTGTACATACGCGTGCAAAGTCACACATGGAGGAGTAAGAGGACAACTTGTGGGAGTCAGTTTTCTTCCTCTATTATGTAGATTCTGAGAACTGAACTTAAGTTGTCAGGCTTGGCAGAAAGGGCCATCTTGCTGGCACAGAAAAAAAATTAAGTTAATAGAGCTTGTTGTATCTCAGAGATCCGTAGGATATTAACAGAGTGTCCACATACATAATGTTGAAATCCAACAGACTGGAGTAAAGTATTTGAAAAACAAAGACCCTAAGTGTGTAATTTTGATAAAATGTAAGTATTAACAAAACCAAGATATCCAGAATTCTTAGTTCTCTGTGGTATTGTACATTTTGTACTTTTGATTCCAGCTTTTGTTTCATATTATATTTTCAAGGATGTTTGTATAACAATCTCAGGAGCTATAGATACTATCTCCTCTGGGGGCAGATTTCTCTCATGACCTGTACAACAATAAAGATGGTATCTGTCTCCTGCAGGGCAAGAGTTGGGCAGATTTATTATCAGTTTCTCTTAAAATACTGGCTTTCCTCAGGTTGGAAAAGATTCAAATCCATCACAAGCCTAGCACCTTTCTAGGCTACTTACTCCATGTGGCTTGTGTGACTTTAGAGGTAGATGGCAGTGAATATGTGGTCCATATTATCTGTGCTGCCATGAATAGTATCTCGTTGTTGTTTGCTTAAGGGTATACCCTCTTATCAGCATTCAAGAAACTGAAGCAGGCAATGTCACACTTTTCACATTTCTTGTTCCTAACCTCAGATAATAATGATCATTTCCATATTCAATATAATGTAGGTAACTTATCATAAAGAAATGAATCTCAAAAAGAAGTAGAATAAAAGTTATTGTATGCCGTGGATCAATAACTTGAATCAACATGAATTTCTCATCAGAAGCAATGGAAGCCAAATGTCAGAGGAGCTAAATCGTTAGTTCCAGCTGTACCAGTTACTTGTCTGCTGCTGTGATAAAATATGATTACCAAGGAAACTTATAGAGGAAAACATTTGTTGGCATTTGTGGTTCCAGAGGGATAAGAGTCAGTCATGGTGGGGAGGCACAGCAGAAGGCAGGTATGGAAGTAAGGCAAGCAGCTGAGAGTTCACATCTTGAACCACAAGCAAACCGTAGAGGAAAAGGTAGGGCAAGGTTATAGAGTCTCAAAGCCTGCTTCCAGTGACCTACGTCCTCCAGCCAGACTGTATCTCCTAAGTCTCCACAAACAGCTCCACCAACTGGGGGACCAAGTGTTCAAATGCCTGTGGAAGACATTTCTCATTCAAACCATCATAGTGGCCAATCCAGAATTCTGTCTCTTATAAACATCCCCTTGTCCACAGATGCAAGAGTGGCACCAAGGTTATGAGAGTAACCAACCATTTCCTGGTTGAATTTAGAGCCCATTCCACAATATGGAACCCTTGCCTGGTACCATTAAGTGGGCCCCAAACATGTAGCTGGCTGTGTCATAGGCCCTAGGGAAGAATCTAGTACCATTAGTATGCCAAAGCACCTAGCAATAAGCTGACTCCTAGGTTCTTATCTTTACATCCATGATTAACACATCTTTTAACTCTTAGAAGAGAAACTTCTTTTAGCAGTAGGTGGTGACTAGTACAGAGACCCATTACTGGTCAGCACATGAAGAATAAGAGATGGTGGAACACTTAGCTCGAAATGAGATATTTACACCACAGCGCCTCTCACCAATGCTCACTGATTATCACAGAGGAGAGGGTGGAAAGAATAGAAGAACCAGAAAGAGTAGAAGTCTAAAACAGAATAGTGTTTGCTAGACAAGACAGCATACTTGAGACATTGAACTCATATGGCTGAGAAAATATGAACAAGATCAACTCAGCCAAATCCCAGCATGGATAGGAGAGGAATTCTTGAAGTCCTATCCCTACATAAGGAACTATTGACAACCAATGGCTTCTGTGGAAGATAGAATCAGGGTTTTTTTTTGTTTTGTTTTCAGGAATAAAGGCCCTGAAAGGCTGCCATAGCTCTAGTGGATGGTCCCACACAAACACATATAGACAGTACCAAGGGGACTCAGTGGGTATTGAGAGAGAGGCAGGGGATGAGAATGACATGAAATTGGAAAGAAAAAGTGGTGGTGTGGTGTCTTACTTAAGGGTTTCTATTTCTATGATAAACACCATGACCAAAAATAACTTTGGGAAGAAAGGGTTTATTTCATCTTACAGCTCTCAGGTAAGAGAGAATCCAAAGAAGGAACTCAGAACAGGAACCTAGAGGCAAGAAATGGAACAGAGACCATAGAGGAGTGCTGCTTACTGGCTTGCCCATCCTGGTATGCTCAACCCCCTTTCACA
Organism: Peromyscus californicus insignis; assembly: GCF_007827085.1. Taxonomy (NCBI): domain Eukaryota; kingdom Metazoa; phylum Chordata; class Mammalia; order Rodentia; family Cricetidae; genus Peromyscus; species Peromyscus californicus. The sequence continues at coordinate 43,756,726 of NW_026294525.1, forward strand.
GCCTTGCTCTGGACCACCTGCCTGGAGTTAAAACCACTGTTCATGGTCTGGGGCCAACCATGTCAGTCATAGTCAAGGAAATACCATATAGACTTGTCTACAGAAAATCTGGATGGAGGCATTTCCTCAATTGAGTTTCTTCTTCACAGATAACTCTAGCATATATCAAGTTGATTTAAAATTAAAAAAAAAAAATAAAGACCAGTTAGGCAGGGTGATAATAGAGGAATTGAAGAAGAGGAGAATTGGGGTAGACTTGATCCAAACACATTATATACATGCATTAATACTAAATAATTTTTTAAATGCAAGTATCAATGATAAAATAGAAGATAAATGTGCATGTGTAAGGCAGAGTCTCTCACTTAACCCCAGAAATTATAAATTCAGCTCAGCTAACTAACCAGTTTACCAAGACATCCACTGTTCCTGCTGGAATTACAGATGGCTTTTGGAATTCTAGGCAGACCAGCAGGTATGCCAGCAGTTAAGCAGGTGCTGGGTCCTCACACTTGCAAAGCAAATGCTTTTCGTATTGAGTCACCCTCCCAGCCTTTGGGAGTAAGTTCTCGACATTTGATACATTTGGTATCACGTAGTGTAATGAGCCAGGGTAGATACTGAACTACTGGGAATAAATATTGTAATGCCCAAAACAGACACAGAAAGATAATCTAAGGACACAGACAAATACAAGAGAAGTAGAAGAACACGTGATAAAATAAGCTTAGACCCACCTAATTAATGATTGAATTTAATGACAATGGTCTCCTTCCAAGAAAGAGAAGAGGAACACTTCCCAACTTATTCAATAAGGGTAGCATTACAACTAAACTACAACTTGACAAAGACATTCAATCAAGACATAAAACTCACAGGAAAAATACATTTTAATATTTATATTTGATTATAAATGACTGTGCATAAAATTATGTGCTTGTAATAATATTATAAAATAATATTAGGGCTTTTTAAACCTCAAGCTGTTGATGTTTTATCCCAGAGAAGATTAAAAATCTATTGTGAGAGACTGAGAAAATAAAAAATTTAGAAGAATAAGGGACACTATAGATTACTGTTAAAGAAAAATTTGCTAAAATTTTTAATTGGATAGCAGCAGGTCAAATCTCAACCATATTAAGATTCTACTGACATATTTTAAAGTGAATTAACAGACAAACCCCCATCCAGACTAACTAAAAGATGGAGAGAGAATATTCAAATTAATAAAAACAGAAATTAAAAGGAGAATATAACAACAGACACTGAGGAAATCCAGATAATCATAAAGATATACTAAACCAAATTGGAAAATCTAAAAAATAGATAATTTTCTTGATAGATATCACTAATCAAAGTTAAATCAATACCACACAAATAATTTAAATGCAACTATAACCCAGTCCATTCCTCAGTAGGGGAAGGAAGTCAGAGTTCCTTTCTCAAGAGCAGCAGGGTAGGTTTTCCCACATGCAACTGCTGCTACCTCAGATTGCCATGCCCTGTCTCTATCTTTGAACCTCCAAATAGGAATCATCTTTAGTCTATAGCATTGTCTTACACTTAAGTCTATTTATCTGGATCACCTCACTATGAAACCCCAGTAAAATAGCTCCTCTTTCCCTGGAAGCTGTACTATATAGAAATAAGCACATTATTTAATCAATTTATCATATCCCTGTTTCTAGGCTATGGTACAAACATCTTCCATATATCAAATGAACATTGACCAATTCATTTTGTGAGGCTACCATTACCCTGATAACCCATACCACATAAAGCTCCAACAAAGGAAGAGAATTATAGACCAATAATCCTTATGAACACAGATGCAAAAATACACAATATAATACTTGCAAATCAAATTCAAGAAAACATCAAAAAGATCATCGACCGTGATCAACTAGGCTTCATCCCAGAGATGCAGGAATGGTTTAACATACAAAAATCAATTAATGTAATCCACCATATAAATAAAATGAAAGAAAAAAAACCACACGATTATCTCATTAGAGGCTGAAAAAGCCTTTGACAAAATCCAACACCCTTTTATGATAAATATCTTGGAGATATTAAGGATACAGGGGACATTCCTAAACATAATAAAGGTAATTTACAGCAAGCCTATAGCCAACATCAATTTAACTGGAGAGAAACTCAAAGCAATTCCACTAAAATAAGGAACAAGACAGAGTTGTCCACTCTCTCCATATCTATTCAATATAGTACTTGAAATTTTAGCTAGAACAATAAGACAATGGAAAAGAGATACACTGGGAAGGAAGACATCAAAGTATAGTTATTTGCAGATGATGTGATAGTATACATAAGTGACCCTAAAAATTCTACCAGGGAACTCCTACAGCTAATAAAACAATTTCAGCATAGTGGCTGGATACAAGATTAACTAAAAAAAAAATCAGTAGCCACCTATATACAAATGACAGACTGAGAAAGAAATCAGGGAAATAACACCTTTCACAATGACCTCAAATAACATAAAACTTAGGGTAACTCTAACCAAGCAAGTGAGTGATATGTATGATAAAACCTCCAAGTCTTTGAAGAAAGAAACTGAAGAAGATATTAGAAGATAGAAAGACCTCCTATGCTCATAAGTATACCAATATTTATGTGTCCTGAATTATAGTCTCTGAAACTACTAAAACTCAAAAGAAATTTTTAAACAATAATTTAAAATGCATGATAGGGTTTATAAATTTCAAAAATCATTGTGGGGTTATTCAAATAAAAGAATATGAGCAATGCTGGAAGAGAGACGCTCATGACAGCTAAGTTATGAAACTCACAGTTCTGTGGTAGACGGTATGACAGGAGGAGGAAAGAGCTTTGCTCTCCCAACGATTGTGTAACAGCCAACAATGTTCAGGTTTCCCTCTCTCTGGGCACACTGTCCCACACAGGAATGTTGTTTAGACATTCCTTGTGGTTGTATCTTTCCCCACCAACCAATTGGTACTCTGACCAAATATCCCTACCCTCCCCAGAAGACTAAGTGAATCATTACCTCTTACACACACACACACATACACACACACACACACACACACACACACACACACACACACACACACACAGAGCTTTTATTACTGAATAATAAAGCTTCTTTTTCTCTTATCTAGGATTGTCTGCATCAGTAAGACTATTGTCCTAATCTATTGTGTGCAAAATATGTTCTACCACACTAGTACCAAAGAATTTTTCAGGATGAAAAAAAAGATGAAACGTGGAAATTAGCTAAAGGAAGCTGCTTATGTCCAAAGCATTTCTCCCTTGTAACATGAATCTTAAATGTTCTTATTAATAAAAAAATACAGAGGCAGGTATTGGGGTGAATGCTGAAAGATCAGAGAAGCAGAACAAGCCACAGCTAACCTCACCTTGCCAGCTTCTCAGCCGATCCAGTTTCCTCAAACTGGAAGCCTCTGAGTCCTCATCCAAATGGATCTCAGCTGAAGTGCTGCTAAAAGCCTAAAAGCTTAAAAGCCTATAGTTCCTGTTCCTCGTGCCTTATATACATTTCTGCTTCCTGCCATCACTTCCTGGGATTAAAGGCATGTGTCTTTCCCAAGCAAGACATGAGATCTCAAGCGCTGGGATTAAAGGTGTGTGTCACCATGCCTGGCTGTTTCCAGTATGGCCTTGAACTCACAGAGATCAAGACAGATCTCTGCCTCCGGAATACTAGGATGAAAGGCATGTGCTACCGCTGCCTAATCTCTATGTTTAATATAGTGGCTGTTCTGTTCTCTGACCCCAGATAAGTTTAGTAGGGTACACAATACATCAACCACACTCCCTTTATTAAGGCATCATAGCTTCTGAGTGGCCAGACTTCCATGACTTGTCTCAGAACACACTCTTTTTGTATAACCAGAACTTTGAATATTAGCCAGATTATAGCATTTGAGATCAAGGTTAAGGATCTACAGAAAAACTCGACCCTTTACTTTCTGTAGCTCTCCCCCTGAAAAACAAATAGGGCAACCTTTTCTTCCAGAGAGGTAGAAAAATATCATTGATCATTTGGCTACACAAATTACAAAACATAAGCCTTAAAGTCTTTTTGTTATTTGACCACATGAACATAAAATTTTTCCTATAGGGCTGGAGAGATGCCTCAACAGTTAACAGCATGGGCTGCTCTTCCAGAGGACCCAGGTTCAATTCCCAGCACCCACATGACAGCTCACAACTGTCTGTAGCCCCAATTCCAGGGGATCTGACATCCTCACATGGACAAATAAGCACATAAAATAAAAATTAATAAAGAAATGTATTTTTTCCTATGAAGAAAAAAATGATAGACAAGCTATGTCATCTCCTGTAGCTATGAACCTCCTCCAAATACATGGTGTTTCTTACAGTAATGGCTGGAATGAACCAGCTAGATACCCACTGAATTTTGTCGCTATGAATTTTCCAAAAGTCAGAGCATATTTCCTGGCTTCAGACATTTTTAACTTCCACTGACACTTGGGTAACAATTAAAGTCAGCACTGAGAGTGGGGCTTCACCTCCAGAGCTTTTTTTTTTTTTAATCTCAAATCAAGGCTGTTTCCATGACTGCAATGATGTTACTGACAAGGAAAGTCAATCCCTTTCTTGAATTACCTTGTTCTGCACTGTGAGATCACAGTACACTCAGAAAGCTAAACTTTACTTCCTCTATTTTGCCACTGATTCCAAAAGCAACCTAGTAGCAGTCATTGCTGATCTTTGCTTCTTAAACTAGCTGGAGTAGTTACACTGATAACACTTCTATTGGTCCAATTCACCTAAAATCAGCTACCAGACACAAAGAACCTTCCAGACTCCATCCCACAGGCATTCAGCAAAAGGATGCTTCCCCTCCTCAGGCTACCTTTGAAATTTACACTCTCAGCTGCCCCATCCATTCCTCAGTAGGGCAAGGAAGTCAGCATTCCTTTCTCAAGAACAGCAGGGCAGGCTTTCCCACATACAACTGCTGCTGCCTCAGATCGCCATACCCTGTCTCTGCCTATCTTTGAGCCTCCAAATAGGAATCATTTTAAGTTTACAGCATTGTCTCATACTAATGAGTCTGTTTATCTGAATCACCTCACTATGAAACCCCAGTAAAGTAGCTTCTCTTCCCCTGGTAGCTGTACTGTATAGAAATTAGCACATCATTTAGTCGATTCATCACATGCCTGTTTCTAGACTATGGTATGAACATCTTCCATTTATCCAAGGGAAAAAAAGTTCAAACAAGTTTTACATAGCTCGTTCCTTTTCTAAATGCCAACAAGAATTCGGAGCAGGTGTCCAAGCTTAACGATTTTCTATCATCCAACTACCTCCTTTTTTGAAAAATTGAAGTCTTCTGTTTGCTTTAAATAGTAACTTTATCAACACCCACAAGCCAATGCAATTCCTTTAATTTAGGCTTTTGATGCAGTACACAAGGCTCCCAGGAGGGAAGAAAATACATTTTGCCTTCCAAAAACTCAACTTCCATCCACAGGCAATCAAGGCTAAATTATTTTAAACCTGCATGTGCTTGAAACTACATCCATCAAAAGGTATTAGGCCAGCGAGGCGGTCCTTAAGCCACATCTATAATTTCCTAGATCCGCCTATTTACCTAACAGCATATGTACTTCTTTCCAGCCTGACTATTTTTTTTCCATATCATTCTGTCCAGGCAGCCTCATCACCCAGTACACACACCCCTCACATTTTCATTTCTCTGTCATGTATCATTACCATAAATGTTCCCTCTACATCAGGCTGCATTGTGTCCTTTATTTCCAGCCACATAGTAACTACTGTCTGTGTTTATTGTTGTGCCTTTCATGTTTCACCTTGAAATATCATGCCCTAGATTTCTGTGCTGGGGGCGAGGGGATGTGACCCTATCTATGGAGCGCTAGGCAACCCTTTATCCCTTCTAAGACTCTGTTTCTTCCTCTATAAGACAGGATTGACAATACTTACCTTAACACTTGCAGTCAGAGAAAACAAATGAGATAATTTATGTAAAACACCTGGCTCCGCACCTGGTGATATCAAAGCAAAATGGATGAGGCTTTTGAAATATAATTCACCAGATGTGGTTTTATTAACTCATCCTATTGCTCATGACTAATAGAAGGTTTGTTTCAAACCCCTAGAGGTATTTCCCCAGATGCATTATGATTTGTTTCTAGAAACAATCCACAACTAATCAAAAGGCTGTTCTAAATGTTCTAGGTAATGCCTACTCTAGGTAAAGCCTGACTGCTCAGATAGCAGAGGTGCCAGTGGTCCCGCTCAGCCCTGCCCTGCCTCCAGCTGTTGTCACTTTTGCCATCTAGAACAGCATGCTTCCAGCCACATGCTTAAAGTTCACTCGGGACAGGAATTATGTCCTCTATGTCTTCCCAGTTCTACGCTCCAAGTGTTCAGTGTTCCTAATAATGTATTTATTATCCTACAAGCAAGCCCTACGCTCGCATGAAATTTTCAAACGCAAGTGATTTTCCCCAAAGCACAAAATAAAAATAGACATGGAAGCATAAACTGTCAATCAGATTCATTTTAGAATTGGCACTTTTTTTTTTTCTACAGTTTTGCTTGGTTTTATGACTTGAGTGCAGGGGTAGGCAATACTTTTACATCACACAGGAAGTCTGAACATGGCCTGTCTGTTCTTTACGTATCCCGGGACTGACCATCTTCTGGAAATGATGACACAGATGGACATGTGCCACTACACAGGATAGAATTCAACATATTTTGTCTCTAAAACAAAAGAGATTACATTTTCTCTCTGTTCATCTGTGGATCAAATGTTATTATAGTGCAAAGGTCACATACCAAATTTGCATCTGCTTCCATAAGAAGGTTCAGATAGGAAAACTGTGTTTAGTCACTAATAATATTGTAATGAGCAAATTTAAATGGCATTTAAATAAACTTAAATGAGCATTTAAGTAAATTTATCAGGAGTATTTTGGTGCTAAATATTTTTTAGAGATGTTCTAAAGAAACAATTACTTCATTATTTTTGAGACAGGGCCCCTTGTACCAGAATGGCCTTGAACTCTTGATCCTCATGTCTCCACCTCTATAGTGCTGAGATTTTAAGTATGCATCATCACATTGGGCTTATACAGTGTTAGAGTCTGAACCAGGGCCTTGTGAGTATGAAGCAAGCACTCAGCCAATTGAATTATATCTTTCACAAAAGAAATAAATGTATTTTATAAGAAATTTATGCAGAAGCAAATATTTAAAAAGGCAAATTCAACATTAATCTTTACATTTTAAGGCAAATTTTCTAATGACATATAAAACTAAAATTGTCCATAATGTAATCATCCAAAACTTTGAACTATTCTTTTCTACTTCCTTTCGAAAATATTTGAAATTATATAACTTTCTGACTTTATAGACTGAACATTCAAATGTATCATTATAACCTGAACATTCTTCTTATCATGTATAAAAAATATTTTCAAACACAATTACAATAATTCTGTAATACTATGCAAGTGTACATCATTTACCTAAATGTGCTCAGTTAGAAGACTGTAAGCGATTCACTTTGTATCAAATACTTGTACCCCCAAATGTATCAAAATGTATGATTATTTCCTAATACAGTGATAGAATTATCCAATTAATAAGTTAAAATTCTTTACCCTTTTCCATTCTTTATGCAATATTTCATGGTACAGAAACATGAATTCTTAAGGTCAGACATAACATGAATGGATTATTGAATCTAGCAAACGTATAAGATGGATGCTCTTGGGCCTTATTGTCCCTGGTGTGGTATTTTGTCATCGTTAAAACACGGATCATTCTTGACAAGATGCAGTTCTAAGAGAATGATATAAAATGTTTATATGTATAATGCCCAAAGTTTCTACTAACCTGGTTTTAAACCATAATTTAACCAAAGACTGGTTACATGCTCTTGACTTTGTCTGTTTGTGGTTCAGGTTGTTTGGTTGTTTACATCTCAAAAAATGGAAGTTGCTACTGAGAGTAATGTCTACCTCCCAGGGTTATTTCAACACTAAAATAAGTTAACATGTTGAAAGTAAAATGAGGGTGAACAGTGGTACATGTCGATAATTCCAGTGTTTGGGAGGATTGTGAGCCCGAGGCCAGCCTGGTTAAATAATATGACCCTGTTTTAAAAATAAAGATGAAATGGGAAGAAAGAAGAGGGAAGAGGGAGAGAAGGAAAAAAAGAGACGTGAAGAGAAAAGGAAGAGAGGGAACCAAAGAGAAGGGGATGGAAGAGGAGAAGAGGGGAGGGGAGAAGAGAGAGATGAGGGGAGAAGACAGGAGTAGAGGAGGGGATGGACAAGAAGGGAGGGGAGGGGAGGATATGGTAGGTGGAGTGGAGGGTCTGGTAGACAGAGCCAAGTTGTAGGAATTACTGCTGCAGTTACTGAAGTAGGCCATTGCCCTGTCCTCACGAACAGTAAACACTCCACTGCTGTATTTATCAAAAAATTGATGCACATATTTCTTTACAGCCAACATTAAAACGCACATATGCTTTGTCTACTCTGCATATTAACAAAACAAAGCTGCCAGCAGTTCTAGGGATCATATATTTTAACTTGCCACTGATGCTTATCATGACAAGATCTTTTCCTTTTGAAGACATGTCTGAGCATTCAACTTGTTCAACCCAGTTCTTTTTTTTTTTTTTTTTTAGGTTTTTCGAGACAGGGTTTCTCTGTGTAGCTTTGCGCCTTTCCTGGATCTCGCTCTGTAGACCAGGCTGGCCTCGAACTCACAAAGATCCGCCTGCCTCTGCCTCCCAAGTGCTGGGATTAAAGGTGTGCGCCACCACCGCCTGGCTCAACCCAGTTCTTAAATAGCAGTTGGTCATCTTCCTAAAGGTAAAACGAAGTCAACCATCGTCTTAAACTCCAACACAGTAGATCTTACATTCTAAAAGGCCATTGATATCTTCCTTCAAATTGCCCTTATTTCATGTATAATGCCATCTATTTGGTATAATACCACCCATACAGCTCTTATGTATGTTCAGGCTACTGGGATGAATTCCTGAACAGACATTCATTGTCCACCTGTTAAGTACTGTTTCCCAAGTGGGATAGAATACAATATGTCCTATGGTTGCACTATGGAAAAAGTAACACTAGCCTCAATATTTTGCTCATTCCTTTTCCTTCCCTGGCTTGATCACCCACACTTAGACATGTACAGCAAACAAGGCTTCCCTCTCTTATGCCCCTCTCAGCTAAAGAAGAGAATCCCCACTCTGGATCAAGGGGATCAAGTCAAATAATAAAACCCTAAGGATGACTGGATAGCATTTGCCAGACAAAGGGTATCCTGCTTTTCAAGCTGGTAGGAACGAGTAGTGCATGGGAGTCAGAGAAAAGACATACTTGAAGAGTACAAAAGGCACAAGGTAGGTTTGTGGGAGTGTGCTGTGTGATGTTCTATATGTCAAATGTGTTGCTGATTAGTCAATAAATAAAACACTGATTGGCCATTGGCTAGGCAGGAAGTGTAGGCGGGACAAGGAGGAGAATAAAGCGGGGAAGTGGAAGGCTGAGTCAGAGAGACACTGCCAGCCGCCACGATGACAAACAGCATGTGAAGATGCCGGTAAGCCATGAGCCATGTGGCAAGGTATAGATTAATGGAAATGGATTAATTTAAGCTGTAAGAACAGTTAGCAAGAAGCCTGCCACGGCCATACAGTTTGTAACCAATATAAGTCTCTGTGTTTACTTGGTCGGGTTTGAGCAGCTGTGGGACTGGCAGGTGAGAGAGATTTGACCTGACTGTGGGCCAGGCAGGAAAACTCTATCTACAGGAGTGATACGTATGTCCATTGTTCTTGCTGTGATGATGGTTTCCTGGTTAAACACATAAAGCAGAAAAATCCAAATTGCACCTTTAAACATATGGAGTTTGTTCCTTGTCAATAATATTTCAGTTATGTTGATCAGAAAAGATAGGGGCAGTGAGAAAGAAAAAGAAGAGACAGAGATGTGGAGACCAAGAAAGAAGCATCATCCACTGTGTTGTAATGGAATGCCAGAGAAAGAGCAGGACCCAAAGAGCACATGGATGCTGATCTGCAGAGGCAGATAGGGTCATCATAGGAGCATCTGGTCTCTGCTGAGTGCTGGGACCCCGAATGAGCTGCTGAACTCAGAAGTGATGAAGGAGCAGCCAAGAAGTGTCTTGATTTTTTAGGGTCCTATGGCAGAAACAAAAGATGTTTGCAGTCCAGTATGTGGGCAACTGATGGGGCAGAGGCTATTCCTGCAGATTACTGTGTCACAGGTGACAGCATGGACCTGTGGCAATTTCCTTCTCGCCCAGCCCCTCGATTTGCTCTAGTTAAACTCTCAGGAACTCTGACACCAGCAATATATGCCATGAGATAGAAGCAGCTGAATAGGCATAGTGGAATAAAATATCATTTGTTGATAGTTTATAAATATATAAATTCGATGATTTGGTAATGAGACTGTACTTTCAACAAGGAATATTCTAATAGAGCAGCCTACAAATTAAAAGATAAGATTTACAAGTACAGCTTTGTATGCATACTCCATAGCTTGATACATAGCATATAATTATATTTGTTGTGTATCTGTAGAACAGATGCACGGAAGGAATGAAGGATGGGTGGATGGATGGATGGATGGATGGATGGATGGATGGATCAAACTAAAGTAAATCATTAGCAGTCACTCAGAATAGCAAATGATGAGTATAATGTGGAATACTTTAGCATTCGTTAAGGAGGAACTCCAGTTGCAGTGGATCCAATGCCCTCTTCTAACCTCTTCAGGCACCAGGCATGCACACGTTATACAGACATATGTGCAGGGAAAACACTCATGCATGTATATAAAAACAAATGTTTTTTATTTTATTTTATTTTAAAGAGTGACCTCTAAAAGCTGGAGTCACCACTAATTGCTTCATTGGAGGAAAAAGAAGTTGAATTGGTTCTTAAAGGTTAAGAGTTATTGACTCCATGAAGAAGTAGGATGAGAGAAAAGGGTGGGCAGATAAGTCAGGGTACAGAGGACAATGACCAGCTACGCAAACTGAAATGATGTGGTGATAATCCAATGTACTTTCTCTTATTCTCCTTTCTAAACATAGTATCTGGCTCAGGATCTGATGACAATATATGATGGAAGGGGGAGCATAGGGGATGGGCCAGAAGGAGATAATAGTAGGCATCATAATTTTTAAAGAATTCAGAGAATTGGGTAAGCACTCTCCAGACAATTTAGTCTTTACCCAAGTTTTAGTTTTCCTTTTAAAGGGGGCATTTTTATTTCAATAGTAGATTCTATCATCTTTGGAATTATATGTAAACTGATCTGGATTTATTTTTTACCCATGCTATTCAATGCCAAACTTTGTACACAAACTTTGTATCTTACTATGGCCACCTAAGAAGAGTTCAAGTTCTCAGTATTCTTCTTAGTCCATCCCCACAATAATTAAATAGCACCTTAGTTTACCAACCTCTCATTTCCAATCCTGTAATAATTAAATGATGCTTACAATTTACAGCATCTCTTATGTAATGTTATCTTGTTTATTCCTCAAAAAAAAGTGATTTCAGAAGCAAACACTGTTATCTCTCATGTAGACATAGAAATCAGGACTCAGGGGATAGAAACACTTGTTTTAACTCATCAACCAATAAATGGGAAAATCTACATGTCTACCCAGGATCTTCCTGAACACCATGTTGCCTGACTGTTGTCACCTGATGTCCTTTAATAATGAAGGAAAGACCCCACCCCACTGTGAGAGAGGGGAAGAAGGGTAAAGTAGCTCTGTAAAGGATTTTACATGGGACAGCATTCATTGCCCCTGTGTGATGAAAAAAGAAATCCTTACTCTTAGTGGGAGGGGAAGCGTGTTCTCTGTTCTGCCGCTTCACATTCATCACAGGGACCTGAAAGACATTCTAGATGATCTCCCACACCGCCCCTCCTTTGAAAAGTTCGCTCCCTCGAGCTAGAGTGCGAGAGAGGATTTTTTAAATGGAGAAAATAATTAAGCTTTCTCACAGAGAAATCCCCCAAGTGATTCATCATAAAGAAGAACTCTAACACAACCTTTTTCCCACCCAAAAGTGCTAATATAGTTTTACAGCAGATCAGCTTTTGTGATCCCAAGAGCTGGCTCAGGAGAGGAAGCCCACCTGTTTGATTTTATTCAGTCCCTACAACCACAGTCATACTGAGAATGGTTTTCCCTTTGTCCCACGTGATCCTACATGATTCAGATAATGAAGCTTAGGTCATTGAGAATGGGAGATGCTACTGTGGCTGGTGGGTTTTATTTTTTTTTCTTCTTGTTTAAGACAGTTAGGGTCCATTTTCAGAGTAGGATTAGATCATAGGTGTCATAAGAGGATGGTAACTGGCTGATATTCAAAAATGTGTAGGAGAGAGGGAGGAATGAATGTGTGTTTGTGGGTGGGTGAGGGTGTGTGGATGTGTGGGGCCAGAGAGAGATGTCAGGTACCTTCCTCTGTCACTCCCCACACCCTCCTTATTTTGTGAGGCAGGATCTCTCACTGAGTCTGCAGCTCATTGATTCAACAAGACTAGCCCGCCAGCAAGCCTCACCAGCTCTGGGATTTTAGGCCTGCACTATACCCAGCCCTTTATGTGGGTGTTAGGGATCCCAGCACAGGTCTTTACACTTGCAGAGCAAGTGCTTTCCTAACTGGACCATCACTGGAGTCTCCGGAGCCCTAAAATATTTTTATACAAGGATTGATAAACTGCAGATGAGTCTAGCTTTCCCTTTCCTTTCACCCCTTCCTCTGGCTCTGCTCACATTGCTATGGTAATTGTGTTCAACCAAAGCAGTTGCAGGTTGAAAATGTTAACTTGGGAGACTGCATTGACATTGTTCAAGTGCGAAAAAGTGAAAAGGTGCTATCCCAGGTATTTTGATTATTTCTGCCACAAAACAGAACTGTGAACACTCAAACATATGTGACCTGTTTTAGAGGTCTGTCTATGCATCTGATGCTTGGTCATTAAAGGAGATCACAATTGAATAATTAACCAAATTCCTAATGGGCCAGTCTTCAGAGTGACACATTTCCATAGCAACCTCCTGATGCAGAGATTTTAACACTTCTGTTATTACAGCACCATTCTCAAAACCTGTCAAAATGTAAAGTCACTGTTTTATACTGCTAAGTAATTATCATGGCTCTGTTCCCTGACATCCTCTTTACACTTAGTCCTGCCATTCACTCGGTTCATTTCACCTTCTCACATATGAAGCTTCTCATTGTTTACTTTTGAAAAATACATATTTATTCCATCCTTAGATGAAAACACAGATTACTTTGACTTCAATCTTTGAGAAGCAGGCTAGCCCCTCATGTGAATACCATCTATCATCCTACCATAATAATAAAGTGTTTTGTTATCTTAAGATGATATACATAGTCGCTGAGCTCCAAGAGGACTATTAAAGAGCTAATTGAGAGTTAATTGATTCCCTGGGCACTTTAGAACTGAGACTAAGACAATACATTTTTGGAAAGCTGCCAGAAAAGGTGTCCATGCTCTAGATTTTTAAATGGAAAACAGAGAATCATTATTAAGCAGACAAATCAATTTACTAATTGAAAGTAAGAGAGTATATCCATTGAAGTTTAATATTATGTGCAGACTATTCAAGGTTCAGATTAGGGTAGGTGAAATACTTAACACTGCTTCACTTGATAGATGGCCCTCTCTGGGAGGAGCAAGTTTAGTTGACATAGAACTCACATTTTATGGGGTTTGCTCTGTGCTTGGTTTGAGTGCTAGTCACAAACTCAACTGTGCACAAAATCATTTCTTTGCATCACTGTAATTGAACTTTGCATGAAACCCCCATCACTATTAGTCCTCTGCTCTCCAGGTCTTACTTCTGTTATTCTCCCCACATCTCAATAGTATGCTCCTTCTGGTCTCTGAGTCCTTGCAGTCACAGCTCTACCCATGTCAATGCTGGAGACATGCCACGTCACTCACCTTTGTGTGAGTCAATGTTAAGAAGGTAAAGAAATCAGAATGGGCACATGTCATAAAGAAAATCTGAGGAGATCACACACTCAAAAGAAAAAGATGTGAAGAATAGCCAGTCTGGGTGAAAGGTGAAGATTGACACAAGCATCTTGTGACCCTGTAGATGCCTCCACAGCCTTCCCAGTGCCCGGTGTTTACTCTTCTTGAGGTGAGTCACTTAGATTGCCGCAGAGTCTTCACTTTGCCATCAGTGGAGACAACTTAAATCTCTGTTATTTGCAGTCAGTCATGGAGAAAGAAAAGAAAAACACCATTAGAATGTTAACGCTGGGGAAGGCAGTTCCTGATAAACAGCCAACCATGTTCCCACGTAACTGTATAGAAGACTAGCCAGGTGAAGCTGTGTGTGATCTCTAAGTAGGAAGATGTTATAAAGTTATCCTAACCAAGAATGCCTGCAAGCAAATTTGCAAAGCTCTGTCTAATCCCTTGGTTATTTCTACATCCAGTCTGCCACTCTTCAACTTCAACAACACCATTGTGTTGGATACTGAAAAGGAAAGAAAAAACTCTAGGTTTACAGCTGGGCAAGCTCTGTATGATGTTTGTTACTCTTGATCCCCTTCAATCCTGTGTTTCAGAAGCAAAGGCCAGAAAAAAAAAATGAAAATTCCTAAGGTTATTCTGCAATCAGGAATGAAATAAAAAATTTAAATCTTATAAAATGTACACTAAATTGCCAGACATGCTTGAAAATCACTAAAAAGGGTATCAAGAAAAAACATACACAAATGTAACCCTTGTGAATTAATGAAAGTGAACACACACATTTCAATATTGTCTGTATCATTAGTAATTTGTGTTTTATTTTATTAGAAATAGTGCAATGGTAGAAGGCTGATGTCTCATGAACTTTTGAGATTGGTGTGGTAGGTGCTAAACATTGTGATCATGCATATAAGCTGTTTTGTCTTTATCCCAATAAATTTCCAGGCAAAAGATTACAAATAGCCTGCACTTTAGATGCTGTAAACTTGCTCATAGCTTTATCAGTATTTCCATAACATTTCTACATTCCATTTACAGTTTTTAAAGTAACCTACATCTCCATATGCTAAAGATTTTACATTTATAAAAAAAAACAACAATTAGCACTCACTGGATATTAACTATAGGCTTTATTCAAATGTCATGAACATTGCTACTGTGATAAGGATTTTGTCACAGAGCTCCATTTATAATAATACAAAAACAGCAAGTTTCTTTAGATATGCATAAATATCTTAATGGCATTTAAATTGAGAGCTATTTCTATAAGCACTGGGGAGAAAAGATAAATGCTTGTTAAGTGAGCAAACAATTAGGATTCTTATATCATCCCCTTTACTTGAATGTCTGATAGAAGTGTCTCCATACCTGACACTCTAATTTAACTACAATGAAGCAACCCCAGCATTGTGGTAATAGAATATTGATTGCACAGTGTTCAAAGACAAAGAACTCATGTTGCTGTACATTTTATATATGCATGATATTACAACACAATATCCATGTCAATAATTTTCACAAAAATGAACCCTACTCCCCCTGCGGTCAATGGCAACTTAATTATGAAGTAGTCATTCCTTTGATGAAACACTTTATCTTGCATTAACCTAAACATAACTGAACATACTGATCTCAGAGTACTGTAGAAAAGGAGCACATTGAAAATACACTTATGAAGCTCACTCAAGTATACTATTTCCTAATTTTCATTATTAAGATTTTTATTTTCATTATGAATATTTGAGACAATTTTCTTAGAGAGATTATAATCTTATGGTAAACAAGTATTAACACTATATTCTGTATTGCAGGAAAAAATAAGAATAGCTTTATTAAGGCAGAGGAATTCTTTTACCTCCTGTGAGACTGTTATCACAGATACATTGTTCATGCATGTTACAAAGAGCTTTCTCATGAAGAAAATAATGAAGAGATGTTGTTTTATTCACTTGTGAATGCAAACAGAGGACCTAATGAGAATTGTAAATAGAAACCAGAAGGTAATGCTGGCATAGAAATCAACAAGTCTTTGTGAAAATGTTTTAGGGAAGTAGGCAGTGAGGAACCAGGAACAGGAAACAGTGTTTTAACAAACTGGAGAGGTGAAAAGGTTGTTAAACTTTGTAACCAACTGCCGCCCAGTATGAGTCCCCTTCCAGCACCCCGACAGATGCTCACACAGCATTTGCTTGGGAATCTTCAGGACAGCTATATCATGGGAATTGTATTTCCCATAGTGAGACAAAGCTCATTTCTGTGTCTTAAGCTAGTCTCACGAGGCTGGTGGAAGCCCAAGGAAGACAAGGTCTATGAAGTTCATTTTGACAAAACAAACCACAACATTTTCAATGTACCTATTTCACAGCCCTAACTCTGGGGCTTACTCTACTGGAATATTCAAAGTCCCGAGATGTAATAGGAATGCCTTTGGATTGCTAGTTAGAAACACAAAATTTTAATTCACTTAAGTCGTGCACTCTTTCTGATGATAAATATTTGGAAGTTGCTAAGAGAATAGATTTAAGTGTAGTCACATTAAATGCTGAGTGATGTCATGTATATATTTAAATCTAAAATGAAAAGAGTACCTTTGGTTTGGTAGAATAAGTCTCTACATCTATGATAATCAAAATTTTAAATCCCTTACAATTGGAGGACAGTTCTGGTTATTGCACATATGTACACACACACACACACACACACACACACACACACACACACACACACACACACACACAATATATTGAACAGCAAAAGTCATATTGTCAGAGTTAATATGCAGATATATAGCTATATAGGTAAGATACCCAGGTTTTAATTAGCAAGACTGTTGATAATGACACATTTTGATGCCGTTTTAAGTCTAAGAAGTCATCATTATACCGTATATGTAATGAAACTTTTGTAGAGAGAGAGTTTCAGAGAGGCCCATATAGTTGTAAAGAGGATGGAAGAGGCCCTGAAATCTCATAATTATTCAGTTAGTTTAAGGAGCCAGTAACTAAATGGACCAGAGGAAAAAGTTACCAAGGTCTGTAAAATATTTCCAACATTTGTATCAATTCTTCCTTCAAAATTAGGAACAAAACAAGAGCAAAATTAGGAGAAGCTGTGTGGATGAGAAGAACATCATTAGTCCTCCACAGCCCACAATCTCCATAGTCAGCTTCCTTTCTCAGTCAGAGTGCTGGCATGGCACTTTCTTATATTTATTTTTCATCCTTAGTGGGGCTATCACAGGCTATTCAGCTTGACCCCTGACCGAGGAGAAGCAGGGCAGGCTTGGCCTGCTGTGCCCAGCACTCAGTGTGACCCTGGCAGGCTGCAACCCTTTATTTTCTGTCCTTCACCCACACCAGGCTGCTGAGAAAGCATTGTGTCGGGCAGCAGTACCTGTTGGTTATTTGGCATGTGTGAACCTTACATGCTTTTAAAGCCTGTAAATTTTCCATAATTTAAAGTTTAGTTCTGAATCTGTGAGATGTTTCCAGTCACAGGTGTGAACTGCATTAAATGTACTAATGCGAATTTATGATTGCTTACAAAGCAGTCATTTCACAGATTGTAATACAAACTCATCCTTAAGCAAACTTATATTTTGTTAAACTGTTGCCTAAAGTAACCAAAATCTTAAAACATAAAGAGTGAAAAACATAATACAACTCTTATCAAAACATAAAATCTTGTTTTAAGTTCATCACAAAGAGTGAAACAATCCATTGAATAGTGTCTTGATGCTTTAGACACAAAAATTGTGTTCTAGTTTTACTTGGGTATCTTTATATTAGAACACTAGCTGGGTGGTGGTAGTACACACCTTTAATCCCAGCACTCGAGAGGCAGAGCCAGGCAGATCTTTGTGAGATCGAGGCCAGCCTGGTCTACAGAATGAGACAGTTGGTGCCAGAACAGGCACCAAAGCTACACAGAAAAACCCTGTCTCAAAAAACCAAACCAAACCAAAAAACAAAAAACAACAAAACACTAACAATGTAGAAAAGATGAATCTTATATTATCAACAAAAATTTTATTTTATCATTTGTATGGAGGATTAATTTTTCTCCTGTATTCTTTTTACCCTTGGTATAATTTATGTTAGAAACAGTTAAATACAGAAAGACACAAGAGTATTGGTTCAATTACTTAAGTTTTAAATTGTCCAAAGATGACAGGCAGCCATTTATGGGATACACACATGCACAGACACACACATAGAAACAGATACAGATAAGATAGATGAGACATATACAGATATTCCACAACAGAAAAATACTATACAAAACACATTTTTAAAATAATCACATAGATCTACCCGATCATTCTAATTGTTGCTAACTCTATGAATAAGATGCCTCTTAAAAGGATTGATAGGTACTAGATATTTATAAGTCTGTGCACAATTACTTAATTTTCAAAATGATTCTACTCTTTTAGCTGTGTTTTGCAAAACTTTATAAGGAATTATTGTCTATTACTTTATATTTGTGTTTTTGTAAAACCTTCTAACTATTAACTTCTAGAGGACATCTTCTAAGAAAGAAACCTGAAGAACATTTTAGAAATTCTAGGACATCATCCATAGGACAAGCAGAATGGACTTCAGGTATGCCTGGCCTAAGAACCACTTCTGTGTCTCAGTTGCTTAAACTGAGCCCAAGGGGTTACTGGCACTAACTCCTTGACATCTGTCCCTTATCCTTCCTCCCCAAAAGTAGAATCAAATCAGAACCACCAGGGCAGATCATATCTTGGTATTATAGGACAATGAAGAACAAACCAGCTGATAGTTAATCTTCAATGCCTTCAGAGAATATTGTTCGGGGACAGGGGAAGTTGTTAGAGCTGAACTAAAATGACACAGGGCATGCTGGTGTGTTCCTGTAATCCCAGCACGTGGGAACTGAAACAGGAGGATGGAAGTTTGAGGCCATCCTAGGCTTCCTGACAGGACCACATCTCAAACCAACAAGATGGAGCTCCTTATGCCAGCCCTTCCAAGATTATATGAAAACATGGTTCTTTGTACATGGCTACCTGGCACTGAATGTGTTCTAATCTTGGTCCCTGTTTCTGTTCTGTTTATCATGTTTGATTCAGACACGTTCCACCTCAGGATTCAGGTGAGAAAACAGGAAATAGAGAATCATAACAAGCATGGCAGAAACAAAGATATTCTAGAGAAACATTTGAGTCTCTCAATCTGAATATCAGACTGTTGAAGTAGTGGATCAACAAATGGAGATCTCATGCTGGAAGAAGGAAATGAAATGTGTCTCCCAGAAAGAGATTTCACACACTCCTAAGAACTTGTCAAACCATCACACTGATTTTGTGAGAATAGGCGCTTCTGGGAATGAACAGTGAACGAGGCTGTGAGAGATTACAAAGAGGTTTAAATTTCCATGTTTCAATTATTTACATACGAAGGAAAACAAAGGGCAAGTTGCTGACATGTTTCAGTTCTGGGCGGTAAGTATAACCCTCCTGGGCTCCTGTCCACTTAATAGGTTAATAGTATGTGGTGGTTTGAAAGAAAATGGCCTCAAAGGGAGTGGCACTACTAAGAGGTGTGGCCCTTGTTGGAGGAAGTGTGTCACTGTGGGGGCAGGCTTTGGGGGTCTCTTTTGCTCAAGCTTCCCTCAGTGTGACAAGCAGGTGACTTCCTGTTGCCTGCAAGATGTGGCACTCTCAGCTCCAGCACACCATGTCAGCCTGCACACTGCCATGCTCCCCTTCATGATCATAATGGACTGAACCATTGAAACTATAAGCAAGCCACCCTCAATTAACTGTTTTCTTTATTAGAGTTGCCATGGTCAGGGTGTCTCTTCACAGCAATTAGTAAAACATCTAACTAAGGGATAGTGTAACAAAATATAAAACTTTTTTTAAGTTCTCTCTTATTTGTGTGTGTGAGCTTTTTAAAAAAAATTGGAATAGATTTTTTCATATAATATATTCTGATTACAGTTTCCACCCCCCACACTCCTTCCAGATCCTCCTCACCTTTCCCACCTACACAAATCTATGCCAGTTCCTGCTCTCTCATTAGAAAATAAGTAATAAATGAGTACCGAACTTCAAGAAACGTTTTAAGAAGTGATAAACGTTGAGAACACAATTCCACTCCAGCCTAAATGCCATGCATATGCTCACCAAAAAAAACACTCTAAGGATGTTACTATGCCACTACACAGACTAGCACAAAACTGGAAGCAATCCAAATGCCTATTTACTATAGAATGGTTAAATAAATTGTAATTTTAACAGCTTTAGTGAGGCAGAATTTATATGGCATCATATCATCCAAATTAACATGTGCTGTTCTCTGATGTTTAGTAAAATTACTCAGTTGCACACTCATCAGAGTTTAGTTTTAGAACACTTTCACTACCCCTATGCCATCTCTCATCACTCAAGCATTGTCCCAGCAGTCTCTATTCACTTTTATCTCTCTATAGATTTTTCTAATTCTGATAAACTATAAAAACTGAAGCAAGGTGTGATATAGTCTTTTTAAATTTAAATCTTTTTATTTGAGGTTATAATATAATTGCATCATTTCACCTTTCCCTTTTCTACTTTCAAACCTTCTTAGGTAACTTCCTTGGCTGTCTTTAAAAATCATTTACTCTTTCTACTTGTCTTTTATTGTTGTTATACACACACGTTTGTGTGTGTGCACTCGTGAGTGTGTATATAAATATAATGTATATATATTTGTTTATACACAAATAAAATCTACACAGTCTATATAATTTACTTGCATGCATGTATGTTTTCAGGGATAACCATTTGGTACTGGATAATTGGTGTGCTCTTCTCCGGAGAAGACTATCCCTCCCACTCTCAGTGTTTCTCAGTTACCTATAGTTGTTTGTCTAAGATTAAGGCCTCCAGAACTTTCTCCCATTCATGTTATCATCTGTTTTGGTGTCATCCTTGTTCGGTTCACGTTTAGGCAGCCATGTTTATGAGATTTCATGGATGTACCTTCTGATTTTTCTGAGACACAATCTTAGAGCAAACTCCCTATTCCTCTGGCTTTTAAAATCATTTGATCCCTCTTCTGTAACTGTCTCTTAATCTTTGGTGAAGGAGTTGTATTATAGGTGTATCAGTTAGGACTGGGCTCCACATCTCTACATTCTGATTTGTTGCAGTTTTCTGTAATGATCTCTGCCTGTTGCAAAGAGAAGTATCCTTTGTGAGGGGTAAGAACTATGCTTATCTGTGGGTAGAAGTATAAATATTTAGAATGTAGTTAGTGACGATGTTGGTTTAGTAAAATGGCAATGGTAGGTTCTCCTCAAAGATCTGTGACTTCACTATCCTTAAGTAGTTGAGTAGGTTTCTAGTACCAGGCATGGTTTCCTTCTTATTGAGCAGGTCTTAAGTCCAATTAGAGAGCTATTGGTTATGGTCAACATATGAGTGCCCCTACTGTACCCTTAGGGCTATGGTGCCATGTTAGTCATTGTTGTGGTTTATAGGCATCGTAGCTGAGTAAGAGTATTGTTTGCTTCCCTCCTTTGTAAGCTTAAATGGCACCTTCTGCTATCATGAAAGCTAGTCCTATTGGAGGAGGCTTTCAGGTCAGATTTAGCTCAGAGGCCTCTGGGACTTGTCTCTGAAGTACACGGCATCTTCAGCAATAGCAATTTAACTTCCACCTCTGAGCAGCAACCAAGGGCCATAGCAATAGCCTATAATGCTTTGGGA
This sequence comes from Peromyscus californicus insignis, assembly GCF_007827085.1. Classification (NCBI taxonomy): domain Eukaryota; kingdom Metazoa; phylum Chordata; class Mammalia; order Rodentia; family Cricetidae; genus Peromyscus; species Peromyscus californicus. Next base: position 43,778,545 of record NW_026294525.1, read on the forward strand.
GTCTCAGACAACCCTGACCAACCACTCGAAAGAGGGCTTCTCATGCCCGGTGTTGAGGGTTTTGTTGGTGGGGAGGTATAATCAGTCAAGATGGGAGAATTTAATTTAAACTATTTGTGGATATTTATATACCATCTTACATGTATTATAGGTGCTTTTAGGTAATTTACAGTATGATTCCTCATGTATTTTTCAGATATCCTTATGTTTTTTTAACATCCTCCCTCCTACTTCTTCATTGATCTCCCCCTCCCTAATTTCCCCCTCATTTTCCCATTTTCCCCTCCAGATCATTCAACCCCGATATTCCCCCCTCTATTGAACCCCTTCCTAGTGGTGTCTTCTTTGCTTTCCTGGTTTCTGCAGTTATTCCAGGTTATATTGATTATCCCTAGCAATTAAGGAAGTTCAGATCAAAACAACTTTGCGATTTCATCTTACTTTAACCAGAATTCTAAAGATCAACAACAAATGCACGTTGGTGGGATTGCAAACTGGTTCAGTCACTCTGAAAATCAACGTGGATAATCCTCCAAAAGCCAAAAAAAGAGAGAGAGATCTACCATATGACCCAGCTGTGCCATACTTTGGCATATGCCCAAAGGACTTGACATCCTATTCCACAGATACTTGCTCAGCTATGTGCATTGCGACTCTACTCACAATAACTAGGAAATGTAAACAACCTAACTGTCCATCAATTAACAAATGGATAATGAAAATGTGGTACATATACACCAGGGAATACTATTCAGCTGTAAAGGAAAAGAAACTAATGAAATTTGCAGTTAAATGGGTGGAAATAGAAACAATCATATTGAGTGAGGTAACCCAGACCCAGAAAGACAAATGTCACCTGTTCTTTCTCATGTAAGGTTTCTAGAGTCAACTCTTCATATGTGAGTTCTGTGCTTTATTCTTACGAGTAAAAAAGTATAGCCTGTCTCCACAATGGTGTATCTCCCAGAAAAGAAACTAAATGTGAACAGCCAAGTCCCCCAAGTATACTCTATGTGATTCCATTTATAGAAAAACAGTGAAAACAGAAATATCAACCCAAGATGATAAACATCAGAATCAAAGTTACTACTGAGAGCAGGAGAAATCTTGAAAGAAAAGTGGGATAAGTTCCAATGTGCCACAAATATTCTGTCTATTGTTCTTGGTTGTGTTTGCACAGAAACATAAACACATAAAAACGATTTATGTGAATCAGTTTATGCTAGCTAGCTTTGTGTCAACTTGACAAGAGCTAGGGTCTTTTTAGAAGAGGGAACAACACCTGAGGAAAATATCTCCACTAAACTGGCTTGTAGGCTAGCCCCAGATGAGGCTTGATTGATGATGTAGGGGGATCCAGTCCATTTGGATGTTTGTGGTGATATTTTGTGCGTGATCTAACAAATACAACTTGGCTAAAGATCATAGGGCAAAGCCAGACACTAGCTAGCCATAGAGACCAGGCAGCGGTGGCACACATCTTTAGTGCCAGCACTTGGGATCTCATGCCTTTGCTCCCAGTACTTGGGAGACACACACACCTTTAATCCCAGCACTGATCCCAGGAGGCTGAGACAGGAAGTGAAATGGCTGCATAGAGAAAGGAATATAAAGCGGAGGAGAAAGGAGTTCAGTCCCTTTCAGCTGAGAAGTCCTGGAGGTAAGAACTCTTTCTAGTGGCTGGCTGCTCTGCTTCTCTGATCTTTCAGCTTTCACCCTGATATCTGACTCTGGGTTTTTATTAAGACCAATTACATTTTCTGCTACAGATGGTGCTACCTTAGGGCAGGTGGTCCTGGGAGTGTATAAGAAATCAGACTGAGCAAGCCATAAGGAGCAAGCCAGTAGGAAGCATTCATTCCTCCATGGTCTTGGCTCCTTGGTTCCTGCCTCCGGGTACCTGCCCTGACATCTCTGAATGGTGAAGGTATAAACTGTAAGCTGAAATCAACCTTTTCCTCCCCAATATGCTTTTAGCCATGATGTTTTATCACAGCAATAGCAACTCTCACTAAGACACAGTTGTTCTACAAAAGTTTTATATTATATGCCTCAAAAATTATTCAAAAAGCTTTTTGTTTCATTTACTTATATGGGATTGGAGTTGCACACACCATAGGGTGCATGAGAAGGTCAGTGAACAACTTCCAAAGTGAATTCTCTTCTTTCATTCTGTGAGTCCCAGGATCAAACTCAGCTCATCAAGCTCAGCAGTAGGCACATTTAGCCACAGAGACATCTCACCAGCCCCAAATATCTTTAGGACAGTAAATCACACCCTTGTTAAATGCTTATATCCTTGTATGTCTTACCATCTTTCCTTCTGCCTCTGGCATCTTGTTGAGAAGTTCAATGTGAATTTTCACTGAAATCATCCTGTAATTTCACTTGAAAGCCTAAAAAAAGCAAATCAGATGTCAAACTCATTCTCTTGCCTACTAGTTTATATTTTGAAGTAGTGTTGTATAATAATAGCTCTCTCTCTCTCTCTCTCTCTCTCTCTCTCTCTCTCTCTCTCTCTGTTGTGTGTGTGTGTGTGTGTGTGTGTGTGTGTGTTAAAAAGACAGAGTGAGAGATAACAAAAGCCACTCAGTTACTTAAATTGTTGCATGCCTTTTGAAAAGTAATCATCCTATTATATTAAAAAGAAATAACATGGTAAGGTTGTCTTCCTTTTGAAAGCAACATCAACTATTTTTAGATTGTATTGTTTGGATAATACAAATTATTATATAATCAAAAATGAACAGTGTAATAAAGAATTACATCTGTTTTCTGTGCCCTAAACAGCATTGCAATAGTGAGCCAGTCTTTACTATACAGCAATACCAACTCACCTCTAAACACTCACTAAATATGGGCAATAACACCATCTAGTACATGACTGAATTCTCTACAGGATTTTAGCCACTATGACAACACCTCTGCTTTATGTTATGCAACTTAAATAATCACTGTTTCTGTGCAGGGACAAGGGGAAAACAGTCTATTACTACTTACCAATGTCTTCAAGCAACACTCCAATGGTGCTTTTTTTTTTTTTAATGATACAGCCATTTCAGAGGAGAGTTATGCAATCAGTCAATGACAAATCTGAAAATAATTTTCAGGGCCCTTCTTATTATGGAGAATTGTCTCATTGCTCAAAGTTGTATTCATTCACATTCTATACCTGTTTCCAGATTAATATCAACTTTAAAACCCAGCAATCAATCTCTATGCAACAATAATTTAGCATCTGAAGTACTGTGACTATACTGAGGCATTACTCCACAATATTTCAGCTGAGAAGTAACAAAAGCACAACAGTAACTCAACCTAGATTTAAAAGGAGAGTCACTAATTCATTAGTGTCCAGAAGTTGAGAGTTTAATTCTGAGTCTAGGCTTGCTTAGCTAGACTTCGGCTTTCAGCTCCTCCTCTCTCTATACCTTTGCATGTTGACCTCGATTTCTTGTACAGAAGAAGAAAAACCTGATTTCATAGGTTCTGACTTCACTATAGTTTATCAGCCAAAGGAATATGTAACCTTTCTTTTCTCTGCCCTAAGAGCCAATGACTCAAATTCTAGAGACAGCTTATCTGTCTACAATCACATGATCATTAAGACTCATGAGAGAAACATGAAGAAACGTAAGATCTCACCGAGCATTCTGGTCATAAATCCACTTCATGCCCCCACCCCACCCCCAAAGTGATTCATGTCACATTGTTCCCACAGGACGTGCCCACAGACGTTGAGGAGAGATGTTACTGGTAAGACTAGTGTTGTGGTAATGAGAGAAACAGTAACGGTGAGCAAGCCAAAGCAACAGATGTTCATTCTTGTCCTCTCATTTAGGAGCTAATTTTTGTCATGTGCACAGCAGAGACATTCTGGCTCACAGAATGCCACATCAGAGCAGTACAAAGTATTAGTGTTGTGGTCCATCAAAGAAACTGGGATCATTTGAGAAAGTCAAATGCATAGAGAGATGCCGATCACAATTACTGCTCCATAGACTCAATAATGAAAATGTTCAAACATCCTTAGGAAAAGTCTTTCACCAACCCTGAACAATACATTCTGGAAATTAAATTGAAAACCCCAATGACCATAAATGTTTTGACTTGTTAAATCCAAATGATGACCAAGAGATGTAGAAGCATTGTTACTACAATACTTTTTTAATTAGTTGTTAAAACTAGCAACTCTAACTAAAACACAGTTTTACAAAAGTTTTATATTATATGCCTCAAAAAATGTCAAGTCAAACATGATACCTCTGGTCTGCTTCCAACCATCAACTTGATCCTTGGCAAAGCTGGGAAGGAAGGAGTGTAAGGGTCGTTAGACATAAAAGATAAAAGAATGAGGGGAAATTAAGGTAAATATTTCTATCACTATAAACCTTGATTTTCATATAACTTAAAGCAAAACATCAAAATCATAAAAGAAAGAAGGATATATTGCTTAAAACAGTAAGAATAACAGTGAACAAAGTTACAGGAAAATGGAAAACCAGTAACAACATTTGGAGCACATATAATAGTCAGAGGATTAATATTTTTAATATTATAATAGCTTTTTCTAATCAATATGGGAATAGTGAACCCAGCAATAGAAAAATGATGGAAAAATATGTTAGAAATCCCAACAGAAGCAAATAAATAAATAAGAGTCTACTGACATTCAAAGCAATATTCAAATCCATTACTAGTCAAGACATAAAAGTCATACATTATTTGATTTTGTTATGCTAGTAAATATTCAAGCAAAATCTACTGCTGCTAGACAACAATTAGATTGATAGAGTTTTCAGGGGAGTCATTTGTCACTGTGTTCAACTGTGTTAGTCAGCGTCCCAGCACTGTGACAAAATACTCAAGTAAAATAACTTAAAAGAGTTGAAAGGTTTCGGGGTGTTGCTCCATAGTTGGCTGTCTCCATTGCTTTTAGGCCTGTGCTGAGAAAAACATTAAGATGGGAAGGGGAATACACGGTAGAGTGGCATATACTTACTTCACAGAAGCCAAAAACCCAAGTAAAGCAGGGGGTGGAGGGAATGCCAGGGATTCAAAATATGCCTTAAAGATTTACCCTATAATGGCATACTTCTTTCATGGTAGCCCTAACTTCTTGAACCACACCCACATCTGGCAGCCAAGGCTTTTTGTACATGACCTTTCACAGTAGTTTCAGATTCAATCCATATAATGATTTGAAATGTATATTTCCTCTGGCCCAGCAGTCCTGCTTCTCAACACCAAGGGGAAAAAACCATATATAAATAATTGTGTGTGTGTGTGTGTGCATGCACGTGCATGTGTGTGAATATGAGATTGTTTGTGTACATGTGTATGTGCATGTGGGTATATGTATTTGAATATATGTGTACAAGGACTTTACTGCAGTTAGTAACAAACCAGGTGAGATTGCTCATGCCTACATGAAACACTAAAAGGAAAAGCAAAATCAGCTAGGTTGCCTTGCTTCCAAATGTCTTAAAATTCAAAATTTAACATAATTTATGTTTCCCAAGTTCATTCTGTTTCATCCCAGCCTTTTGAAGAACCTTTCTCACTGTATGTGTGATCCAAGCATTAGAGTTAAGTAAACACTGTGACCTGTTCTGATATTCATGAATTCTGTTATTTGCAAGTGGGCCTCACCACTAGAGATGGTCCACTTCATCCTCTGTAGGCATGGCTTACCTCTTCTTTTGTTATGAAGTTCACTTTTTCTGTAGAAGTGGTTCACCTTGTTTACTGTTAAAGAGTTCACCTTATCTTCTGTAGATGTCATTATCTGATGTTCTGTGTGCATAGTTCAATTCACCTGTGAGGCAGTTTACCTCATGGTTCACTTCATCTTCTAGAGGCCCAGCTCACTTCATTCTTCTGTAATGCAATTCATCACATCTTCTGTAAGCACAGTTCACCACATTCATGATTTGAGTGTACCTGATGATCTTCACATGTTGGAAATTTTGTGGTCAGTGTGACAATACTGAATGATGGGAGCTTGAAGGGGTGAATGGGTCATGAAGGGCCTGGCTTCATGGATGTATTAATGTCATTGTTTTAGAAATGGGCTTGGGTTCCTTCCCTTGCTCTCTTTTCTTTCTCTCCTTCTCTCTCAAGCTCCCTCTCTCTTCATCGCCCTCTTAGTGTCAGCCATAGAGTGATGAAGCCTTAAGAAGGCCCTCAACAGATACTGGTAACTGAATACTATATTTCCTAGCCTTCAACACAATCATCACTTGATGCGTTTATCATTCTTGACACCAAAATGCTCCCTCTTAATCAAGGGAGAAGGTATTTATTTTGGTCCATTGTTGCAAAAGATTCTACCCTTTATGGCAGGCCAAGTATGGCTGAGAAGCTCACTTGGCATTAGGGTGGATCAGATGGAAGAGAGGGAGAGACATAAAAGAGCTAGTGACAAGATCTCCTGAAGAACATGTCCTTAGTGACTTACTTCCTCCATATAGATATCACCTGACAAAGTTTCCACCATTTCCCAAAGCACAATAACAGCACAAGCTGAGGAGTAAACATTCAAAACATGAGCCTATGGGGCCTGTCAGATTCAAACCACAGTATAGCAGAAGATGGAATTTTGTTGTTCTCATATCACTATACCTGCCCTCAGCTTTTGACAAGCTGGACCAGTTACATCTTTGAAAGGATCTGTTTTGTTTTTCTCTGCTTTTTTTTCTGACATCCTTATTAGCTTTCTTTGCCATTGTTTCTGCACTGTTCACTTGCTCTACACATTTTGTGTCTTAAATGTAGATTTTCCCTAGAGGTTCTCTCTGTGCAACCTTTCTTGACCCTAGGTACTCCCTGGGTGATCTCATTCTCACCTCTTATTCCAACAATAAGCTCTAATAAGCTCTGGTTCATAAATCATGAGAATTTTTTATACTGAATCATTCTTCAGTGTTTTGTTTCCAGAAACTGTTCACTTTAATTTCTCTCTTTATTAGCCCCATAGACACATAGAACTAACTAGATCCAAAACAGAAAATCATTTTCACTCCTTCCATGCATGGCATGTGCTCTCCATCAGCAGAAGATGTCACTCACTCTTCCGTTTCCAACAGCTTCGCTGATCTTTTTGTATCTCACCAAGAACTGTAAATAATCAGCTTCTATGGCTTTAACTCCTTGGTCACTTCCCAGAGGTCCTCTTCTCCACAATCCCTAGAGCTGTTTCTCAGTCTGCAATGACTTTGTCATCTACTCCAGTTCTCTCCATTCAGGCCTAGTTCAGAATTATCACACAAACATTTGTGTTGAACACATGAATAATTCTCATTGATCTTTCTCCTTTTATATCCAATCCCTAAACTCCAATGGAGTAGATCATTCTATCTTACCTTGAGGGGTAACTAATGTTATGAGGAAAAAGGCTGAGTATGAATTGATAGCCAGTGTGATATTTCAGTGGGTAAAGTGCTTGTCATTCAAGTCTGCCAACTGGTGTTCAATCTTTGGAACATACAGTGGAATGAGAGAACTGACTCCTGAAAGTTGCCTCTAACTTCCACATGTGTGCTTTGTGCCCAAGCCCACATGCACACATTCATACTACTAATAAATAATTTTTTTTAATTTTTAATTTTTTTAATTTTTAAAAAAGAAGAAATATGAGTTTACTTGCTCACCTCGCCAGCCATCACCACTCCCCAGGTCCAAGTGTTTCTCTATCTAATCACAATGAACAGCCCATAATTCCTTAAGTGATTCTAGAGTGGTATTTCTGCTGTCTTTCTCTCTGTTCAATTATTGTTCAACATTCTGTATTCAACATTGATGGCCCACCTTAGGAAACATTCTCAGTTGCCAACATTGGTCTGGTATCCTTACCATAGGACTTCTTGTTACCCCAGTCCTTCTAATAGAAGTTACATCCATTGCACTAAGGGATAGACTGTACTTTCCTTAAAAGGAAGATTCATAATCCCATCGTATAATGCTTGTCAATAACCAAAGATCTGACACAATGCATTTTCAAATTCAAGATCCTTATTTGCCGTGTCCTGGAACCACAGCCACTTGGGAAGCTCAGAGAGATCATGAGTTCAAGCTCTGCCTGACCTACAAAGTAAATTTCAACTTGGAGAGACCGTATCTCAAAATAAAAGGCAAAAACAGGGTTGGGGATATTAGTTCAGTGGTAGAATACTTGCATAGTACATGCAAGAGTTTAAGTTCAATACCCAGTATCAGAACAAAATTTCTATGTGTATATAATATCAGAAAATCTAATATAAGGTTGCCAGATAAAACATGAAATGGCCAGTTAAATTAAAAACATAAAATGAACTGGCATAGCAAGGTAACCACGGGTGAAATAATGACACAAACGCTATGGTGGTAACCAAGAGCTTTCCAATTGAATTTCCACAGGAGGAAACACATGCCTGGTACTGTAAATCTGGCCAAGAACCCACACGTGGGGGAACTCATAGGACCCAGGAGACAATTTACTACAATTATTCTGCTAAATGGACCTATTATCAAGCTGTTCTCTAAATTCATATCACTATATCAATAGATTGGTGAAATTCTCAGACATCATCAGAAAAAAAAATCTTTGGACGGTGGATAGTAACACAGAAACTCACAAATGATAAATGTGTAGAGAATAAGTTTCAATGGAAAGCTCAACAACAGTGGAATATCTATTTCACCATCACTACTCCCTAAGACTCAGGAACCATCTTGGAAGAGCAGGGGTGAAAGTTCCTAAGAGACAGGCTGTAGAGGAAAACAGTGTCTTCTAGATATAAGAGGACTGTTGTACTTATGAACTCACAGTAGTTCTGGTTGTCTTTACAAGACCTACATAAGCTCAAGACAGCCAACATTCCAGCATGGAGCAAAGGAGCTTATGAGCCTTCACCCCTAACTGAGGAGATACTGATAGCTTCTGGAAAAGGGAGAGTCATTTTTCTCTAAAGATGTATGTAGCCTCTGGTTAGTCTAGTAGATGGCCTCAAACCCATGAGAATATGGGCAGCACAAACTGGATGTGGCAGGTCATTTAAAAATGAAAAGGAAGAAATGGGGAGAATCTAGGAGGAGCTATGGGAGTAGTTGGGTGGTGAATATGATCAAAATATATTGTATTAACAAATTAACAAAATAATTGATAAAATATATCTTTAGAAACAATGAATAATTTTATGTATGTATGCATGTATATATGTGTGTCTTACAAAGTGTTTAAAATATACTTAAATACTAAAAAATTATTTGTTTTCTGTCTAGCATTCAAAATGAACTTAGTGTTTTATTTTCTTATATCTAATGACCTGCTAAAATCATATATGTATGGAGTGCTTCACCATCTACAAAAGTATAAGCAAATGTAAGCTCTGCCATCTTTTAAGTCCACAACAGATTTGAAATTAATAATGAGAAGTGTTTCCATGTCGGGTTCTCTGACTTCTATCCATTTTTGACAAATCATGCTACATGAAACTATTTTTCCAATTTAACAATATTTTTTTGGAGAAACATGTTTAATTCCAAGCAGTTGACACCGCAGAGGAAAAGTAAGATCAGGAGAAAAAGGAAAAGGGAAGGAAAGAGAGAAGGAAGGGAGATTTATTGGACCATAGAGGACTCTCAAGATAGAAAATTCTAAGGCTAAGGCTTCTTTAAGTATTTCTGTTTACATTTAAGGCTGTAAGCTTGGAGCACAGTAACTTACACTTCCTCATACTGATAGAACAAATGCATTTAAGACTTAAGAGGCATTGGTAAAAAACTTCAACAAAGATACTTTTCTGATCTAACTCTTGCCAGCCTGAATATCTAATTTCTCACCTCTAAAAAGAGATGTATTGTGTTGGGGTTACAACTGGTATGTAGGGGACTTGTCCGACACATGTGAGGCTCTTGGTTTGATACCCTGTGCCACCACAATCACCATCATCATCACTATCATCAACATCATTGTCACCAAGCTACTGATTCAGACTACCAGATGCCTCTAACATTCTGAAGCTGTATGAAGTACTCATCAATGTCACCCTGCCAAAAGCATTAGTACAAATAAAATATACAAATCATCTAATTTGTGCATTAATTTGAACTAAATCATATCAAATGGAATTCATAACTCCATCTCTAATCTATTCTAATTATACTAGTCTAGTCCACCCACAGATATTAGACAAGGCTAACAGAATTTCAGTGGCAGCAGAATTGTACTGCTCAGAATCTCAATGAAATTGCAGGGAGGTACACATTGGCAATGATCAGATAGAATGACACAGAAAACCACCTCTCCTCCATTCTCCTCTTCCCTCTCCCAGAAGGGGAGAGAAGTGACTAATTTGGACTGAGCTTGAATGTCACAAGTGGTGGGACATTAGACACAAGGACAATTACCAGACTCACTGAACTGGAAGAGGTTTAAGGAATCATCGCAGACACTCACAGATCATCCTGGTAAACTTATTTTCTAGCAAGTAGCAAGGTGAAAGAACAGATATTCCTGTTTAACTATGCCAGTACCAGAAGGAGAACTCTGAAAAGCATAGTTAGCCTCAAGGATTCTAATAAGCAGCCACTGTTGCTCTGTTTACCTTGCCTGTATCCTTTGTCCCTTCTGCACTCATTGAAACCTCTCAAACTCTCCCATTGTTTGGGCTGAGGGTCAAGAGACTGTAGACAAAGTTTCTAGGAGTCAAATGCCCTGTGGAGAGATGCAGGAATACACTGAAGTTAGCCAGAAAAAAAAAGAAGCTGACATTCAATGGGGGTGTTTATTACCTAAGGAATTGCTCACATTCTCTGCTTCGTCTGAGACTACCATCATCATTCTACAAGGCACTTCTAGGTTCCCTCCCCCATTACACTCTGGGATGCTCCCTCTCAAAACAGACAACTTCCTGAATGCACCCCACTCTTGGGAGTAGAGTAGTTGATCCAGGTGGCAAGTGATCCAAGTTGGACCAGTCATCATTCTCTTTCATGATTTTCTAAATGACAAAGAAAATGGGTACATTGGGTCTCTGGCGGCAAAGTGAGGAAGATGTCAGGCAATCTGTTGTTGGCAACCACATACAAAGCCACATGGAGTAAACAGAGCTGTAGAAGAAAGGCTGTAGCTAAGAGGTCCGCAAAAGCATAGATCAGAGGCAATCAGCCACAGACCCTGCTACAGTTACAGCCTATTTTCAGTTGTGTTCTTGTCCTTCTTGGTTTGTTCTCTCTATGTGAGCCTGTGACACCTCCCCCCCACCCCCCACCGCACCCCCCCACCCCCCCCACCCCCCCCACCCCCCGCTCCTTTTTCATACCAAGTCTCTGCCAAGAACTCGGAATTATACCATTAGTGGCCCAGGGAACAGCATTTGCAAGGAAAAGGAGCACTGACAGGCATTTTAAAATGTCTAATAAGAGTTCCCAATCTGTACATCTCCCCCTAACAGTTGGAAAATATACCATATGACAATAAATCAGACAATATGTGCTTTTCTCTGATGATATATGTCATCATTAATTTGAGTGAATTCATTTTATGGAGAATAAAACTTTTGAATTATAGCAGGGAAACTTGGACAAGCATGGCAATGATTTGGGTATTGATTAGACCCTCAAGGGTGTTTGGTATGGCATTTATATTTGACTCTTCAACAGCTCAGCCAATTGAAGACCAAGAAGGCAGGGCTTCAATTATATTGTACAGGAGACAGAATTATAAGCTCAATGGGCTACTTGATAGAGCAACCTTTCCCAGCCATGTTCTGAAAAGAGACATGCATGCTCACACCAACTAGGAAACACTGCCTAATGAAGCCTTCCACTCATTGCTTCCCAACCAAAACCACACAAAACAATATCAGTAAATATATCTGCAAAGTTTAGCAGCTAAACACACAGACTTATTTCCACAGAAACAGGTAAGATTCATTCTTATGCTTATCAACAAATCCCAAAGCAAAGTGTCCTTCATCCCATTAAAGACAACATACTGTAGACATGGACTTAAGACCTCATGAAGTTTTCTCCACTTTCTTCTTGTTATGGAGACTCATTGGCACATTATGTGTTCTGGTGCCATAAAAGTACAAGCAGATTGAAGAATTGCAGGCAAATTTCATTTCAGTTCTGATACAGTTTTGTTTGTATGCTAGTTGTATTATAACTTGCTGGTAGCCAATAGTAGGAAATTTAATTCACCAAATCCTTTACAGACCAACTGGCTAGAAGTAATATATAGTATTATATGAGGGCCTGGATGAGGTGGTTTGAGTAAGCTGTCTCTCATAGTCTCAGGCATTTGAATATTTGATCCCCAATTGATGATGATGCTTAGGACGTTTAAAAGGCATGACCTTGTTGGAGAAAGTGTGTCACAGGAAAAGGGCTTTGAGAGCTTAAAGACTCCCACCATCTCTGGTACTTTGTGCTTGCTGTTCAGGATGTGAGCTCTTAGCTTCCTGCTCCTGCCAGAACGCCTTCGACTCCACAACTTTGGAGTGTAGCCTTTGGAACTGCAAGCCTAAGTAACTCCTTCTGTAAGTTGTGTTTGTCATGGTGTTTTATCACAGCAATAGGAAAGTAACTAACACACTGGAAAAGGAGAAACCAATATGATCATTCAGGCAAGTGCAAGGACTTTAACGTGAAAGGAGTCTGAGGTGCAAAGCCCACTAGGGCAGGAGAGGGAGACAAGGGCCCCAGGCATGGTATAAGGATAAAGCCAAGGACATAAATACAAAAAAAAATGCCAGGAACCAGGCACCAGTTTCAAAAGCCTGAGGGAGAATCGTGGAGGAGGGGAGTTTCTACCTAGGTCTTCTGCCGTGTGGTTGTGTGAAGATAAAACAAATAACCCCTCACTCTTGGTAGACACAGCAACTCAGAATTCTCTCCTTCTTGCTGAGCTAGCTCTATTTTCTGCTCTCCCTCCTGTCATTATGATGTCAGAGCGGTAAGGGCATTTAAATCATCCCAAGGTGACACACACAACTGCACACTGGGAACCTGCTTGTTCACTGATAAGCACATCACTGTGAGTGTGGAGAATCATTTACAGCTATTAGAACTAAAAGATCTGGCAATACACACTAGGCGAAATAAAAATTATCAAGTTGGCCCTGCTTCACCTAGGCAGAGTAAGTACAAAATTACATCCACTGGAAGACCTCTGAAGAAAAAGTTGGTTATGTTGTATCAAGCAGTAGAAGTCAGTAGAAATAATTTTAAATGGTACACAAATTCAAACCACCAGACATATAAGGAACTAAAAAAAAAAATTACGAGCTGACAGCCCTTACCGAACTGTCACTAATTTGGCACTAATTAGTAATTTGACAGTACTTTAATACAACCAAGATTCTTAGAAGAAATCATTTCCATTTCACAAACAACCAAGAGTTTTTTACTAATCTCATTCAGCTATGGGAATGCTCCACTCAACCATATCCAGAATGTAATAGAATAACTCCAGGAAAAGTCCTGAGATGAAGATTCTCTCATGATCGTGATTCTTTTCTAAATATGTCTGGTAAATAATTCTATTGTTTCTTAACAGAAAATTATAGTTCAGTCCTCAGTAATAAGGTCAAACAGGTTCACATGCCACCATATTTCATGTCTCTTTCTTCATTATCTTTGGTTTCTTTCTGTTACTTTTATTTTCGTTGTTTTTATTGGGCTGGTATGTGAGTGTGCATGTGTGCTTATGCATGTACAGCTGTGCATGCCTATGCAGGTGTGTATGCTGATATATGTGTGTGCCAAAACCAGAGAAAGGTTTTCAGACGCTCTGGCATATCACTCTTCACCTTATTCCTTGATAGAGGGTCAATCAACGAACCCAAAGACAGGCAGACAGACAGGAAACCTTAATAATGCTACTGTCTCCATCACCACACAGCTGGCACTGGGTTACAGACTAACATGCACCCACAGGCTTTTTTTTTAACTTTTTATATAGATGCTAAAAAGTCAAACTCTGCTTCTCATGCTTGCACAAGCTAGTACTCTTAGCCACTGAGCCAATCTCCCCAGCCCCATTATCCTGAACTCTTAAGGAACAAATGACTAAGTTAAAATATATATATATATATATATTCTATGTTGTTAATGCTTTCTGATTAATTAGGCATATGTGTGTCTTTTGTGGGGTTTTCAGTTGCTTTTGAGCTGCCACTGGTCACGTGACTGAGCATAACCAATTTCTCGTAAAACAATTTCACTTATTTTGCTCGTGATGCAGATTTAGAAATAATCTATTCTTTACCAGCTCCCAATAAAATAAAACATATAGTGGCATTAAGGAGTAATTTGGATATTTTACCAACTTTATATTTTGGCAATGTTTCATGCCCCATTTGCCTTAAAACTCATTAGATGAGTGCAACACCATGTTTTAATGCAATAGGTTTAAACCTATTTTTCCAGGGAAGTTGAGCCCTGCTTGTTGTCTGTGTTTTCATGCTTCAGTTAATAGATTGCGAAGTTTCCTTCTTCTGTCTGCTCTGTTTTCCTTTATATACCATTTGTTGGAGGTTCTTTATCTTGAGCAAGAAGGAACAGATGAAAAGTAAATTATCCCCTTGGGCTTGTGAAATAGTTTGTCTCTACAATCTACAATCTCAATCATTTCTTATATTTTACGGAGACTTCAATTTGTGACAAGTGTATGCACTAAAACTAATGTATCAATGGGAAGAAACCAGAAAACAGTGTTTGGGAGATTGCCAGGTAAGGACAGTGGTGGAGATTACTCATTTCCCCGAGTCTAATCACTCCAGCAGTGAGAGCAGCCAGGGCTTGGACAGGAAGCAGACTTCATTATTCCCTAGCATAGTCCTGGAGAACTCTCGGGCCCTGTGTAGGCCATAGTTTGGTGTGTGTGCGTGTGTGTGTGTGTGTGTGTGTGTGTGTGTGTGTGTGTGTGTGTGTGTGAGAGAGAGAGAGAGAGAGAGAGAGAGAGAGAGAGAGAGAGAGAGAGAGTGAGGGTGGTGGTGGTATGGTCTCACTGTGTATCCCAGGCTGGCCCTGAATACATGCTATTTTGGCTTAGCTTCCCAAGTTCTTAGATCACGAGGTATCCCACTACTCCTGGCTCTCATTTCTGTTCATTTATTTTTAATCTCTGTCCATCTCTCCTTCCACTCCTTGTCCATGTTTCAGTTTGATATGCGAGTCAGTTTTCCTACCCAAATATGAACAAACTTTGAAGGCATTATGCCAAACAAAATAACACAGCCACAAATGGATGAAGGTTGTATGATTCTACTGTTTTGTACCAGGAATAGTCAAATTCACAAAAATAAAAAGAATAGAGGATTTTAGGGACTATGTTAAAAAAAAAAGAGGAGAGTTAGCCATTTAATATAGGGCTTCAGTCTCATAAAATGAAGTTTCAGAGATGGATATGGTGATGTCCATACCATACTATGAGTGTATTTAATATGACTGAACAGTATGCTGAAAAAGTAGGGGGCTGCAAAGATGGTTTAGTCGTTATGAACACTTTCTGCTCTTACAAAGGGCCCAAGTTCACCTTCATGGTGCTGAGAGTTTGTAAGTCTAACTTCAGAGACTCTGACACCTGCTTTTGACTACCACAGACACCTAACACACACGGTGCACATACATTTATGCAGGCAAGTCTGATACACATAAAATTGGTTAAGGTAGTGCATTTCATGCTGTGTGTATTGCTACACACACAAAAAAAATAATTATATACATGCTTAAATATCTGATCTACTCTCCTCTCCTTTTTTTCTTTCTTTTTTACCTTTCTTTTTACTTATTCTTTGTGTCTTTCACATCATGCATCTCCATCCCATTCATTTCCCCTTCATATCTGTCCTCTGTCCTTACAACTTTCCTCTCCACAAAAAAAAAAAAAAAGAAAAGAAAAGAAAAGAAAAACAAAAGAGAGAAGAAAAAATAATCAGTCTCATCATGGAAGCTGTTGTGCAACTCAGTGAGTCACACAGCAAACCCTTTTATCCATATATCTTTATTTGCAAGTGTTCATTGCAAAGAGTCATTAGCCTGGTTCAAGACGTCTGGTTTCTGCTACACTACTGATGGTGGGCCTTCACTGGAACTCCACTTGGTTATCCTGCTGTTGCCCTGTGTTATGGAGATCCTGCAGCTTTGGGTCTGCAGGATAGATCCCTTTACATGCTCCAGCAGATCACAGGTCTGGTGGATGTTGGGGTAGGCCAGCACATAACCCTGGTTCTGAGTCTGGGTAGTTGCAGGGTTAGTCAGACCACCAACTCTTTCTTGTCCTCACCACCAGCGTGAGCTTTTCTGCATTGCCCTGGCTAGTTCACCCCTGGCATTAATGAGCAATGGGCTGTGGTAGCTCTCCTGCTTTCACGTCCTCAGGGTCAGAGCTCCCACACCTACACCTTGAGTGATTACCGTGTTGCACAGGTCTGGCATAGGGGCCACTCTCCGGAGTGCTGCAGCTGATGAGGGGAAGGGACCTCTTCCTTTTATGACCTCAGGTCCAGCTTTCCCTTCTACCTCAGACATTAATGGGGCAGGTGGGGATAGGGCATCTCTCCCCCATCCATGCTGCCACATGACAGGTGAGTAATAGGGACAGCTCTCCCATGCTCACACCTTCAGGACTGGCTCACCCACACCTCTGAAAATGGAGTTGACTCTACTGTGCTGCCCAGACAAGGTGCAGGGCCTGCTCTCCCAAGTGTTGCAGCTAGTGGGGGGAGGGGTAGCTCTCCTGCTCTTACGACCTCAGGGCCAGCTCTCCCACCTGCCTCAGGCATCTATGGGAGGGAGGGCATCTCTCCCCCACCCATGCTGCTATATGGTAGTTGAGGGGCAGAACCACATCCCCCATGCTCTCATTCCCAGGCCAGCTTGCCTGTGCCCTTTTCAACAAACAGGTTCAGTTACTCTGTGCTGCCCAGATGCCACACAGGACCCACTTTCCTGAGTGTTGCAGCTGGTAAAGGGGTCAGTTCCCTTGACAACTGGAGGTGGTAGGGGCAAGGGGGAGGGCGTCTTTCCCTCGTCTCCACCGCCACACCATAGCCAAGAAAGGTGGTACCAGCTATGCCCCCTCTCACGCCCTCAGGGCTGGCTCACCCATGCCCCGGTCTATACCTGCTTTTGACCACCACAGACACCAAATGCACATGGTGCATATACATATATGCAGGCAAATCTGATACACATAGAATTGGTTAAGGTAGTGTATTTCATGCTGTGTGTATTTACCACACAAAAAATAATTATAAACATGCTTAAGTGTCTGATCTACTCTCTTCTTCTCCCCCCTCCCCATTAACTTTCTAATCATACGTTTTTCTCTCTGGTCCAACTCAGGCTTCAGGCCACATACCCCCACCCCTACACCTCCAGGCTCTTTTTTTATACTGACCACAGCAGGAAGTCCTGAATGACACCCATTCAGCTAGAATTGTATCTCAGCTCTTTCCTTTCTCTTTACAGTGTCTGACATGGTGTGTACTATTTTAGACTCGCAGACAGCTACTAAATGCATTTAATATCACTGTCATATTCCTGTACACATTGGTATCCCCAAAAGAGTATGCACTCAATAAATCTGTACTACTTTATTAATTGACCTCCTTTTCAAATGAGATAGACAGGGGCTTAACATGAAGCTTTGCATTTTCCCCCTTACATACCTTAAGCTTGCATCTATTATCCTACTCATATTATTTCCCCAAGTAAGACTTCTTTTCTTAACATTTCAAGAACCTTGGTGACAATTTCATCACGTCTAAAAACCGAAGTTGACTGTCACTGGATTGGTCCCTAGGGAAATCCAAGGATGCTTTCTCCTGTTGCATGTCTCCGATCCAGATACCCTTCCCTCTTTCTGTCCGGGTTTGTCTTCACTCAACCTGTGGAAGCCTCCAGCCACTTCAGTGACACTGTAGTTGCTTTGTGATCCCTAGCTGACAGATCAAAACCTGCACGCTTGATGACTTATTTCTGTAAAGCTGTGTTGAGTTGTTTTAGCATGCCGATCAACATGTGGTTCTGTCTTAATTAGAGTCTAGTATCTTCTGGATGAAGAAATGACAGCCACAAACAATCATACCAGGATCCCTCCCTCCAAACAACCTGATTCAGACAAACCACTCTCTTTCCATCTGGATCATAAGTAATAGCAAAAGAAAAGTTAGGACTGTCAATGGAAGGGAAGTATGACATACACCGTGACCACATTACAGTCTAATTTCACATGTTCATAAGATGTAGACTCGTCAGTAAGCTTTGCACGTGTGTGCTATAAATAGCTGATCTCTGGGTTCTCTGTAGCCATGCTGGACAATGTGACAACTACCAGCCACACAGGACTGTGGAGCACTGGACAAGGAGTGCTTTTGAAGGAATAGTTGCTTGGATTTAGTTATTTAAAGAAAACATTTTAAAGTATTTCCCCCATCTACTCACATATTACTACAGAAATCTTTCTACAGCAAGGATGATGTTTCTGCTGGTCTGAGCTATGAGCATCAGCATGAGGAAAAGAGACTCCATCTCTCCCTTAGTCCACCCTGCTCTTCACCACAGCCACGGTGCTCAAGCTAACACAACTGAGAGGTAACTCGCAGAGGCCCATTCATCAGCAGTGCGTTTGTAAGAAGCAGTTGTCCCTCATCATTTATCACTGCAGTTATGCAGATTGGGATTTTCCTGGGTCTGCTAGAACTTGGCAGTTATTGTAGGGCCCCGGGGAGCGGCATTTACTCAATATGTAAGGAAACAATGTGCATCTTTTGCTAAACTAGCTTCTCTCCACTTAACACAAGCAACCGTAGGGTGATGAATGCTAACTTCTTTAAATTTTCCCCATGAAAACAAGTGCCTGGCAAAACCGAGTACTTTATAGAAGGTCAAGTTCTGTTATCAAAGTTGATATTACTTGTATTACTTACTATCTGCGTGTTACCATTGGTTCCTCTCTGACTGAAGGTTTGCTGGGAAACCTTTGAAGTGCAGTGGATAGATACAATGGGAATGGATTCTGACATTTTTTTTTACCTGCTAACTTAGCATTGAAATGTTCACAATGTCAAGTGGGAAATTAATAATTACACCACTTTTTACTGCCGAATGTCTGTCAAAGAGAACAAAACCCTGTCAAGTAGAAGAAAAGTACAGGGATGGGAAGCATGTGTGACACCATCTCCTGTCCCCTTGTGAAACGGCAAATTAAAGACAAGTTCAATATGTTCCCCCTGAAGCTAATAGACACATAGTACTAGTATAATGGGGCAAATGAAACTAATGTGGTATTCTGCCTGCCTCCAACTATGCATCAGGAAATAAATCCTATCATATTAAGTTGTAGAGGTCTGAGCTGGTGACAGCTCGGCAGAGAAGGGCCATGCCACTGAACCTGACAATGTGACTTCAATCCCCACAGCCCATATGGTACGAAGAGAGAACCGACTCCAGTAAGCTGACCAGAGATCGCCACACGTGTGCTCTGCTCTATGCAACCTTCTCCTCAAAGTAATGTCAACTTAAGTCAAATAAGGGCAAAACATAATATCTCAGTCGGGCAAGAACCAAACTTCAGTAATAATGTAGACTCATCTCTGCACACCGAACTTCCACTTCCACATTAATGAAAATAAGTCAAATCAAATTTCTACTAGTGCCATTAATAAGAGAACTCCAAATATAGATTCTGTCAGATTACCCATCTGATTACTGTGGCCACTTATGGTCTGGTTACAAGATGGACCAAGTCAGTTGTCAATTTAATATGATTAACTGCGAAAGATTATATTCTCTGGGTTTTTTCTAAAAATGCAGACGAATATTCTCATAAAGCAAATATGTTAACCTTTTGTCACTTTGAGAAAATATATAGTTTAATCAACTTAAAGACAATGTGTTGCGGGGTATGGTGAAGAGATGGCTCAGCAGTAACGATCGTGTACTGTTCTTGCAAAGGACTCGAGTTCAATTCCCAGTACCCATGTCTGGCAGCTCACAACCTTCTGTACGTCCAGCTCCATGAACTTCATTCTTTCTTTTGGACTCCAAGGGCACCTGCACTCACGTGTGTGTGTGTGTGTGTGTGTGTGTGTGTGTGTGTATACACACATGGCAACACAGTTCCAGTCCCTGGGATCTGATGCCCTCTTCTGGCCTCAGTGGACACCAGGCACACATGTGGTATGTCGCCATACATGCAAGCAAAACACCCATGCTTATAAAATAACAATAAAACCTAAAAACAATTTTAAAATGAGGAGTAGATTATTTTGTTAAAGGACTTGCTTTGATTCTCAGTTTCACAGTGGGTCTGGAGCCACTGTCAAGCTGACCATAAAGGTGGGAGGCAGGACATGGAACACAGCTATTGGCCTTCCATGGACAGGAAGCCATGAAAGGCAGAGGGGACCTGATGCAAGACAAAGCTCCTCAAAGCACGCCTGCACTTACCACTTCCTCCAACTACGCTCTCCTCCAAACATTTCTGCCACCTCCCCAGAGTTCCAGAATCCTTACAGTCACCTTTTAAGTCTTAGCAACCATACTAGCACATGAGCTCCTTGGCGGGCCCCACATCCAAACCTTTATGGTAACTATCCCCTGTGTGGTCTAACCTGTGAGTTACTAGGAAAATCCCTTCAAAGAAAAATATTTTCCAACAGCTTTGGAAACCTCATCATTGTTAAAGGTCATCCCCATGGATGTTACTAGCAGTGTTTTGAGTACCAAATTCTATCACTTATTAGTTTATTGAATTATACAGTCTCATCTAGTCTGATAAAAAAGCAAAAGAGGTAGATATTAAAATCTAAAGGGGTACAGTATATTAGTCAAGATTCTCTTAAGGAAAGGAATTGACAGGGTGAATATGTATTATGAAGGTGATTTATTAGATTAGCTTACACAATTAGTTCCAACAGTGGCCATCCACATGCTGGAGAGGCTGCAAACCCTGGAGATCCTAGGTCTGCAAGGCTGGCAATCTCAGCAGTCCCAAAGCTGGGAATGGAGGTTTAAAGGATGCTTAAGGAGCCAAGGTTCTTCAGTCCATGTGGAAAAGCCAGAGAAGCTTTCTCTAACGTCAGTGAAGGATGTTGCAGCATAGAAGATGTGCTCCCCAACAAGAAGAAAAGGTAGGCTGAAAAAAAGGACAACAGCTTCTCCCTTGGACCTCCTTATTATGGACTACTCCTGAGGGTGCTGTCCCTTCAGTGAATCCTTCCAGGAATTATCCTTAAAGACCAAGCTAGAAGTACGTCTCTTAATTCACACTAATCTAATCAGGTTGAAAACCAAGATTAACTATCCCAGAGTGGTTGCAGAGATAGCTCAATTTGGTCAAGTGTTAGATGCACAGGCAAGAAGACCTGACTGAGTTCAGTCTCCTAGAATCTACATAAAAGACTAAGTACTGCAATGAATGCTTGAAAGCCCAGCACTGGGAGAAAGAGGCGTGAGGATCTCTGAAGCATCCTGGATACATCTGTAATCTAATCTCTAGGTTCAATGATAGCCCCTGTCTCAAAAGCATAAACTGGAGTATAATTAAGAAAGACACCAACATTAATAGCTGGCCTCCACATGTACACGCCCAAATGTGTGTGCACATCTGCACACACACACACACACACACACACACACACACACACACACACACACACAAATCTAAAGGAAGTGGAGCAACAGTTCAGAAGAGCTAACAGAAACAGGAAGGAGGAAGCCCCAAAACCTATCCCCTGCACCACTGTTTCCTCAACACAAGACACAAGTAATGGTTCTGGAAAAGACTGTGGGGGTCTCAGACTCGATCCTTGTGAATCATAGAATAAAGTAAGTATGGTGTTTATTGTTTGGTAGCTTATGGACTGGTTGGATCTGCCGTTCTAGACTGAAGGCTTTTACAACTGTTTGTTATTCCCTCTTTCCGTTAACACACCAGTTAAACACACATATACACTTGGCTTTCAATGTGAGATTAAACTCCAATAGATCATCCTTTAAGTCCTGTGCCTAAATAATTTAAACACTGGTGTGTGCGTATGCCCGCCCCCCCCACACACATACACACTAGATTGATACAGCACACTCACCTTAGTAACAGTTCCAAGATTCTACACACCTCCACGGCCTACTTTTATCACCAGCCAATAAGTCTTAATTGTCTCTAGACCGTCTCCAGCTGTGTAGCCTTCTTCCCATACAAGATCTTTCTAAAAGAAAGGCTCATAAAATAGTTTTCTCAGCACTATATTTATGCCAGGATTTAAATTTCAATTACAAAGAGAAATTATATCTACCATTTGATGCAAATGTGCTTGAACACGTTATGGCTATAAAAGTAAAACCTGCTTAATCCTCTCATAAACTTAGTAATTTTATAAAACTCATGTTGTTTCATAGACATAAAATGGGAAGACAATTAGCATTCTAAACAGGATCCCAAGTCAGGAGCACAAGCCTCCATCAGATTCCCAGAGTTTTCTCTCTCCATTTACTCTGTGTAACAAGCACAGTGAAATATGCTTCCCATATGCTGAAAGTAAGTGTGCTGTTTGTTATTTGGTGGCTTATGGACTTGGTGGATGTGCTGTTCTAGACTGAAGGCTCTTACAACTGTTTATCATTCCCTCTTCCAGTTCACACATCCATATTCCCCCTATGCCTTCCCAAATCTGAACATTTTAAAAAGTGATAACTCCTCTACACTATCAAAACACTTGAGTGGTTACTGCAATCCAATAATCCCTTGGTTCTCCCTCTGATATCACATCAAAGTAGGGACCTCCAGTGCTTTGGTTGGAAAGGATTTGCATGGTTTGCAGGTCCTTCTGATGGATAAGAAGTCTCCAAATGGCTGGTGCTAGAAGACTTAATTCTGGAGAAGATAGTTGGAATTCATACCATGACATGGAAGATCGTACTTCCATAGGAACTGAGCTGGCCAAAAGGAAGGATCTGATCTTTTCCCTGAATTTTAAGTCACATCATTAAATATGCATTCAGAACAAATCTCTTTGTCCCAGCTTGGTAACCCAAATCAATTCCTATGGTAATGGCAAAGTTCCCCTCCTGGGCATTCACTCCCCTTGCCCATCGAAGAAGCCTTAGGGGCCTCCAAAAGTGTATGACTCTGTCTGTCACAACCATCTCTCCCATCACATCCAACGCAACCAGTGAACAGGATTTTAAAAAAGTTTTAGGTTCGTGGCAATTGGAAGTAAGGAGCCCAGAAAACTGAGGATGAAGGCAAATATGCTATCTGCCACCTCTTTTTCTTTTTTCTGCTTACCATACAATTTTCTAGAAATGCTAGGATGGTGGTAAGGAATTATAGTGTTTATTCATGGTCATATTTCAGGAAAGTTTTCTGAATAATGTATTATAGCATATAAAGAAACAGGCAATTAACAAGCAGCTGAAAAATAGTTCCTACTTTACTGCTCTGCTCACTATTCCTAAGGAGAAGACCAGTTTGCGTTCTTTGAAGTCATGGAGTTATCTTTGACTAAAAGTCAGAGTGCATGAGAGGAAAGTTACCACTGATTAACTAGATATCAAAGCAACCCTGCATGTCATGCTAATGCACTATGGGATGGGCAGGGTTAACCAAAGAAGCTTTGATCATGAGCCTCCCCAGTTAATAGCTACCTCCTCCACTGTAAAGTTCTATTTTAGTAGAGCTTTGTGTATGCTTAAAGAATCAGAAAAGATCATTTGTCTTCTTTTCTATGAACTGGGCCACACAGTGAGTTGCCAATGTCTTTTCACCCTTTCTTTTTTTTTTTTAATTTTATTTCCTTCAAACGAAAAGGCAATAAAAGTCTTCTAGGGTTGACTCCACATGAATAGAATAAATTCACAAGAATGAAAGTTTTTCATGAGGAAAAGAACCTTCCAGCACCATAGGCAGAGATTAATATCTGGAAGTAAATAGACCACAGACCATTTGCTAAATTTTGTTTCAAACACTGTCTCTCAAGAATGATTTCAACAAGCCAGGACAAAATCCATCTTGTTAATTTGCAGTCACACCATGTAAATCAGGCTTTTTACAGAAAGGCATTGGTCTCTCAGGAATGATTAGAGAACTGATGATATACAACTGTCTGTAAACCTGCCACTGAGCATCAGGCAGGAATGTGATATGCCCTCTCAAGCTATCCCACCTGCCTATGCAGGTAACAGAGAGCAAGTGACCCCTGTCAGCAGACTTCCAAGACTTACCATGAACATCAAGCCACATGGAGGTCTGCGGATTTTCCCATAATGTAGCTCAAGAGAAAGAGAGAGAGAGGAGAGAGAGAGAGAGAGAGAGAGAGAGAGAGAGAGAGAGAGAGAGAGAGAGAGAGAGAGACGGAGGGAGGGATGGAGGGAGGGAGGAAGGTTAGTTCCAATAAACATCGTGTGGCCAGCGTAACCTAGGCAACTCTCAAGCCTTATTGGTATAATGGAGTCACCATGATGTCACCTTAACTTGCTTTACTGAACAGAACATAGAAGAGTCTTGAATCTCTTCCAGAGTTTGACCCCAAAGGTAAGAGAGATTAATAGTCAGCAAGTCAAGACAGCCACTGAAAGGGCCTACTCATTTAAATCCACATTAAAGCACTCAGCCGTAGCAACTCACGAGAGACTTCTACTCTGAAACTCCACAAGAGCACGAACAAAATAAAAGGAATTTTTCTCCTTGCAGTGGAGCAAACCAAAAACAGTGACAGGGCTTCTCACAATGATAAAACAAATCACCGGTAACACCTAGACTAATTATCCTTCAGGTGCTAGCTACAAAGCATTCTTCAAGAGATACTGATAAAAATCCTAGCTGTGCAAGGCTAGAATAACATATCTGCCCTAGTTATAGACAACATCTTTCCCCCTTTGCAGTCTGCTTCTGTTTTCCTTTGCTGAAATTAATGCTAACCTATAAGCAGCAAAGAGTACAGTTCTGCATATATATGCATAATATATATATATATATATATATTATATATATATTACACACTCACACACAACTTTTCAACTAAGGTAAAATGGAAAGGCCCATCTGCCCACTTTAGTTAGCTCGAAGTTAAAATGTGCTGACAATGTGAGAGAGTGAGAACAAGTATAAGAGAGAGTGAGAATGGGGGGGGGGTGGACAGAAGGAGAAAGGCAGGATGCAGAGGATGAATGAGAGCACTTCACCCTTTCTGTCTCCTATATCTCAATAGCCCTAAACTTTCCCGTCTCTTTAACCCTTTCCTCCCACCCTATGTCCCAGCTACTGTTCTCTACTGCTCCTTCTTTGATAGGCTCAACTGTGATGTGATCATGTTCCATGGAGTTACTGTGCATGGAACTTAATCTCCAGCTTAATAGCACTGAGTAGCGAGGACCTAGTGAGAGGTGACTGGAGTGTGCAGCCTTTGCCCCCATGGATGGAGGGATGATGTATTTGGTGCTCTCCGGTGCTGTGATGAAACACCACAACAAAAAGTGACCTATGTAAGCAAGAGTTTACTTTGGTGTGTGGTTCCAGAGAGGAAGCCAATAATGTCAGGGAAAGCATGGCAGCAGGTGGCCCTAGCGTGAAGCTGAGTGATCACTTCCACACCAGCAAACACGAGAGAGCAAACTGGAAGTGGGGTGAAGCTAGAAACACTCCAAGCCCTCTCGTGGTTATGTAATTCCTCCAGGACTCCATCTCCTAAAGGTGTCAGAACCTCCCCCAAACAGGGCTACCAGACAGCGAACAAGTGCTTATGTATGTGAGCCTATACAGGACATTCAAACTCAAACCACCAACGTAATGCCATTATCAGGAAAATGGCTTGGTTGGTTGAGAATGGACTTAGTATAAAAGTGAATTAGGGCGCATCTTGTTTTCCTGCTTTTCTGCCCTCCACCATGAAAGACATCACATGAAGTCCATCGCTAGATACTGACATTTTGATATTGAACTTACTGATCTCAGGAACTGAAGAGATAAACCTCTGGCAATCATCCAGACTCAGGTGTTTGATTATAACATTAGAAAATAGAGTAAGACAAGCCTTGGGTTTGGATTCCTTCTGTGTTTAGACTCAGTAATACTCATTCAAGGACCTCTTATTATCCCCTCTGGCATGACCACAGGTTTGAGGCATCTGTGGCCTCATACCCCACTCAGTCCATGTGAGACCAACTGAAGAGGATTCTATTCCCAAATCTCATATAAGGAAAGGGTTGGTCATTGTTCCCAGGCCTGGGAAGTCTGATGAGATAGAATTTGGTCCTGCCAATCCTAGCCACGTGCAGCTATGCTAATTTAGAGTGCACCTGCACTGATAGGCTCTCTACGATCTTCTGACCAAGCTTGGGAGAGCTGGAAGCATCGTCTCTCTAGCACATGGCATCTAAAATAATCTTAAGACCAAAGCAAAACCTCCACATTTAACTGATCTGCAACCCTCTTCAAACACCCACAGGACTGCCCAGTTCTGCTAACCAGCTGTACTTTGGCAAGTTCCAAAGTGAGATTGGAGGCTTTCCTTACATCTAGCTGACTGGTCACAATGCTAACAGCATAACATAAACCCTGACAGTCATCTCCCACCCAGGTACTATGCTGTCACCTGCTGGCTGACACTTAGAACTCTCAGACCCCATGACCAAGCCTTGAATCCTTGAGGTCTGTGAATGGCCTGCTGCTACTCTGCTGACTATGACAATCCAACCTCTGGCAGGCCACACCCTTATTCCTGACTCTGCCCATCTCTGGGTTCCTGCTGTTCTTTAACCCTAGTCTTATGGTAACTTCAGTGCTGCTTAGAGCCCAAAGATTCGTGGAAATTTGTTGTTTAAAAGTAAAAACAGCATTCAGATGCTAAATAAACAATAAATCCAATAAATAAAATCGATTTTTTTTTCATTCATCTATTTATTTGGGGTGGGCCTAAGGATGGTGGTGGGGTGCACATGTGCTAAACTGCTCATGTACAGATCACAGGACAACTTGCAGTAATTAGCTTTCTCCTTCTACCACGAAGGCTCCAGGGATCAAACTCAGGTCTTCAGACTTGGTAGCAAATATCTTTATCCACTTGAGCCATCTTGCCAGCCTATCAAATACACAGTATCTCTGAAAGCTGATCAAAAGGTCTGGAGAGAATATTATTTGAACAAAGTCAAGGAACTTGGACACTGACTTTTCTTATCTGTGAAAAGACACCATGCCCAAGGCAATTTATAGAAAGAGTTTATTTGGAGCTTCGATTTCAGAATTTTAGATTTCATGATCATTATGTCAGGGAACATAGCAGCAAGCAGACAGGCATGGTGTTGGAGGAGTAGCTGAGAGTTCATGTCTTAAGACACAAGCTTGTGGCAGAGAGAACCGAAACCTCAAAGCCCGCCCTCAGTGATGCACCTCCTCCAACAAGGCCACACCTCATAATCCTTCCCAAAGAGTTCCCTCAACTGGGGATTAAGTAGTTATTCAAATATATGAGGCTGTGGGAGTCATTCTCACTCAAACCATGGTGGATGGTAATGTGTAACAATGGTCTCTCCACAAAAGCCAATGTCCCCACAGAATATTTGGGCTTGTGACCTAATGAAAGGTTATGAATCTGATATTGAAGTCATCTACTATTCCAAAGACATGACCTGGAGGATGATATGTGTTTTAATTACTTTCCTTATCGTTTGCATAAAAATACCAGACAAGAAACGACTTAAGGGAGAAAAGGTTTATTCTACTTTATAGTTTGAGGAGATATATGCCATAACGTTAGGGAGTCATGGGGGCAGGAATGGGAGAGCAGCTGGTTACACTGCATTGGAGATCAGGTGGTAAACAACAAACAGGAAGTGGGACAAGGCTACAAAATCGGAAGGCTCGCCTCATTGACCTACTTCCTCCCACAAGGTTCCACCCCCCAAAAGGCTCCACCCCCTTCCCAAGGGGTACTACCAGCTGGGAATCAAGTGTTTAAAAACATGAGCCAATGTGGGACATTTCACATTCGAACCATAACATCTGTTTCCGGCCCACGTAGACTCATGGCCATTTCATAATGCAAAACACACTCGCTCCAACTTCCAAAGCCCCCCCATAGTCTTTAACAGGCCAAACACTGTTTAAACACATAGTCCCAGTTTCAAGTCCTCTTTGAAACTCAAAGCAATATCTTCACTGCCAGCCCTTGTAACTATCAAAAGACAAATCATGTATTTCTAACATATAATGACAACAGGTAAATATTCACAGTGTAAGGTGGGGCAGATGAAAATACAGCAAGAAAAAAAATGTACCAAAACAGGATCAAAATCCAGCAGGACAAATAACAAATCCCACACTCCACATCTACCATTTGAGGCTCATCATGGGATCATCTGGGTTTCAAAGATCATATTTGTCCTTGGCAGATGTTCCATGGCCCTGACATCTCCAATCATCTTGGGTTCTCATTGAAATGTAGGTTTTATCTTCACAACTTCAGAAAGTGGCCTCTCAGAACGTTCTTGTAGGGAACCCAATCCCACAACATATTGCCTGACTTTAGCCATTGTCTGAAATGGTGGAGAAAGATTCCCTGGCTTCCTTTATGATGCACCTTTTTTTTTTTTTTTTTTTTTTTTTTTTTTGGTTTTTCGAGACAGGGTTTCTCTGTGTAGCTTTTGCGCCTTTCCTGGGATATGATGCACCTTTTATGTCTGCAAAAACAGTCTCTCATGAATGATGCTGCCAAGTTCTACTGTCATCTCAGGATGGAGGCTGGACCCTTTGGATAAAGGTGTCTGTGTTCCATGCTTGCTAAATGTATGAAGACACTTTACTGTGCCACTGTTTTTAAGCCATGAACCACTTAAACTGCATTCTCAGTTAATGTTCTCTCTTTTCAAATAAATTTGCATTTCAAGAATCAAAGCTTTTAATGGGTGGGGTCTTACCCTTGGAGCAGATTTTTTATTTTCCCAGTGCACATGAGGACTTTTTTCTTTAACAGTTAGAACCTTTTCTAAGCACATGCCTTGGCTGCAACTTTAAACTTGCCCGACTCTTTTCTGAACAAACTGAACATATTTCTATTTTTTTGAACTGCTTACTGCTTTTTTCATTGTAGATCTGGGTAAGAGTGGTAAGTAATAACCATGACACAGCCTGAACATTATCCTGCCCTGCAATTCCTTCCACTGACCATAAATTTCTAATACAGCCTCACTAAAGTTCTCAGAATGCAGTCAGACTTGTGGCCATAATTTCATATGAATGGCATCCAGTTCCTTTGGAGTCTTTGGTCCCCTCTGAAACTCCATGAGCTAGGCCTGCAGAGACAACATTCTTCTCCCTAATTTTGTTTTTGAAACTCCCACTGGACAAGACCAGACCATTAAGTTCTTCTTGCAGTATTCAAGGGCTTTTCTAGCTCAAATTCACAAACTCTTCCACATCCTTTCCACAAACCAGTTCCAAAGGCTTAAGGACCACATTATCAGG
This sequence comes from Peromyscus californicus insignis, assembly GCF_007827085.1. NCBI lineage: Eukaryota > Metazoa > Chordata > Mammalia > Rodentia > Cricetidae > Peromyscus > Peromyscus californicus. Next base: position 43,807,997 of record NW_026294525.1, read on the forward strand.
TTTATTACAGCAACAGCTTCGTTTCTTGGTACCCATTTCTGTATTAGTTACTTTCCACACTACTGTGATAAAATATCTGACAAGTAGAAATTTGAAGGAGGAAAGGTGTCTGTCCTACAGTTGCTGAGGTTACATCCCATTCTGTAAGAGAAAGCACAGTGTCATGAGAAGGAGACCAGCTGATCACTTTGCACTGGCAGTCAGGAAACAGAGAGGAACAGGTAATGGGGCCAGTATATACAACATCAGGGCCCATCCTCTGTACCCCACTTTCTCCAGCAAGGCTCTGTCTCTTCAAAATTCCATCCACAACCTCCCTCAACCAGCAGGAAACCGAGTATCTAGACACATGGGTCTATCTGAGACGTTTCACATTCAAACCACAACAGTGAGGAGAAGAAGGCAGGGATTCTAAATTGGTCCTCATGATCTCCACCACATCCCTAGTGTACTAATATGATAGCGTTACACTGCATACATTGAATTCTGTGGGGTGTGTGTGTGTGTGTGTGTGTGTGTGTGTGTGTGTGTGTTTACTAATCAGTTGGCCTTAACATAGAGATATTATCTGGATAGGAAAAAACAATCATCAGTGTATTAAAGCTAGAGAACCAGAAGGGTCTGCCTGGAAATTGAGATGTTAGAAGCATCACAAATGAGTATAACATGGCCTCAGTGATGGAAAACGTTGTCATGGACGTTCTGGATGCATATGCACAAGCTACACTCCCGACACTTCCAGATACCAAGACAACTGAAAACTGAATTATGAGGTTTTTTTAAGAGTACATTCCCTCTTGTCACAATTTTTTTCATCGTCATCTATTAGTTTCAAGAAATTAAATTAATTAGACTAAAAACTGAGGTTTGGTATGCTTATACCAATGCTACTTACTTTTATTTTAACTATAAACTGTCTCAGATAAATAAATAGGTGGAGAGTCTCATAAAAAAAATGAGCTTTCACCATTCTTTCGGTATTTTCTTCTCATCAAAGTGATTTCTATTTGTTGCATGAACCACATATTGATAAAACAATTTCAGTTTACCACTTGATGGCCTTGTTTCTATAAAAAAAAAATCTGCATCAATTTAGAGGAGCTATCGCCTCAGGAATGAATTGATTAATTAGATCAATTACAAATTTTAAGGTAAAATTATGCTGACAAGTTGAATGAAATGATCAGCTTTATAATTTTAACTTGGAATTGACAAGACTTCCTTACAATTTCCATAATAGGAAGGAGCATCTGTTGCAGTGAATAAAATTTCATATCAGTTTATCGTTTCAAATGAACCAAATAAACCATTATGCCAATGATTTGTAATTTATAGGGCTTTTAAATCTCTACAATTAGGTGATGTCAAGGTGCCCTTAGAAACAGCCTGGCATTTCTGAATAATAAACGGTCACTTCTGGATTTATTCACAACTCTCTTATTCAAGTAATTTTGTGCTAAATTTCCTGCTTTAGAATTCTCTGCCCACTTAGAATTTTGTTATTTCCTGGCTGTGAGGTGTAGCCTTCCCCCAGTGTGTATTCTAATCTTGTCCTATTAGTCATAGCTGAAAGGACACTTCACTGAGTATCATCAACATGAAGACTTGAAAGTGCTAATTGATTATAAATGAGAATATGACTAACCTGAGGAGAAATAAGAATGTGAACATTTTAAGAATAAAGAGAGTCTTGGAGCTTGAGTAAGAACATGGGGAAAGTGATATGGATGTTGCAGAAAGGGAGACGAAGTAAGGGCTGAGTAAAAGAACAGAAAAAAAAGAAGCAAGTATTTTTTTAATTGCCCATTTATGAAACAAAACAAGGGAAAGAAGCAAAAGATATGAATGTTTTTAAAAGATTTTATCAAATGGTCTTTAATTTCAAATGAAATGATTATTTTGTGGAAATCCTAAAAAAAAAAATCCACAAAACTACCATTATAACTAAATTCAGCAAGAATATGAGATACAAGGTCAATATAAAAAATAAGCTGTATTTCTATACCTTTGCAGTAAACAACTGGATAGAGAGACTTAAATATTCCTGCTTGTAATAGACTCATCACAATCTTTATAGCTATGATAACAAAAAAAAAAAACCAATGAAATACTTATTTGATCTAAATACATGAAAATATCTACCTTGATCGTAGATGGAAAAAAACATGATCAAGGTCTTAGTTGTCCTTAATTGCTTTATAGTATCAACATGATCATAGCCATAATCTAAGCAGAATTTCTTAAAGATCTTTACAAATCTATTCTCAAATTTACGTAGATGTACAGTAGTCCTCTATAGCCAAGGCAATCTAAAACACAGGAGGTCACTTAGGCTTAACCTAATCAAAAATTGCAAAAGCCAGGACGAAGTGGTATATTGTTGGCAAAAGCGAAAGGCAGGTAGAAGTTAGACTAATTGAATGGGGAACTGGGAATAGAACAGACTTAAACAGTAGAATGATTTTCAGTGAAGACACCAAAGCACCTTATTGGTAACAGAAAGTCTCAATAAATGGTTCTGGGATTACTAGACATTCAGACAAAAAGAGGTGAAAAGATTTCTTTCTAGATTGTGGTTAATTTAACAAGCATCATTTAAGATGACTCATAAACCTAAAAGTAAAGGCGAACACTTTATGTTGTTTTATATATATATATATATATATATATATATATATATATATATATATATATATATGTTTACAAATCAATAAAGACAAAAAGAAAAAAATCTCAAGTTACAGGCTGACAAAAAAAATTTGAAAAGCACATACCTGACAGGAGATTTTTATCCAGAATATAAAGGATGAACACAGCTTTGTACGAAAAAGATGAACCAAAAACAGCAATAAAAGGGAACAAAATACTTAAATAGCCACTTTGAAAAAGACAGACACAAGTGCACTGTAAGCACATGAAAAGGTACTTGACATCCTTAGTCATAAGAAAAACACAAATTAAAATTATAGCCAGAATGGCTATAATTGAAAAGATGCTAACAATACCAAATGTTGAGGAGGATGTGAACAACTTGAACTCCCACATGGTGCTTGTGAGCCTGCAAAATGCTATAGCCACTTTGGAAAGTAGTTGGCATTCTCCTGCAAAATTAAATATACATCTACCCTCTGACCCAGCCACAGCCCACACAGCACAAACAAAATACATTTCCACCAGGAAACCTGTACAAGAGTCTGCAGACGAGCTCTTACAGAAACCATGCAAATGTCACATGTCAACAGGGAGAATGAGCCGACCACACGGGAGGCTATTCAGAGATTGACAAGAAAAACTTGTGCAGCAGCATGGCAGGACCTAAACCCGATCTGAATGAAAGGATCCAGAAGACTATATACTAGATGAGCCAACTTGTCGGAAGTCCAAACCAAGCAGAATTCTAACTGTAGGGGAAAAATTAGAAAGTGCTTAGAAAGCACTCATCTCTTGAGAGGAAGAAGACCAAAAAGTGGCAGGTGAGAAGGTGTTGGACTCCTGGGACAGTTGTCTGTCTAGTATTAGGATTCTTTCTCATACATAAGTAATTAGACAGAACCTATCCATCCCCCCAAAATAAACTGGAAACATGATGGACTGTCATCTTTGATTAATGTTGATTGGTAAATTAGTGATTAAAAATGGTGTCTGCACTTTCTTATATTAAAATACACTGAAATTAACTTTTTAAAAGTCTATGCCTAAGTCAAATGAGTTGGTTTGGGTCTGAAGAAGCTTCCAGACGATGCAGAACCCAAATTAGCATTTGGTATTGCTATCCAGAAAGGACTTTAATTCGCAGATAACCTACATATTCCTGTGCACAAGGTACAAGAGGCTGCATCTTAAGTGATATTCCTCAATCTGGGAAAATATCTCTGGGAGGTTGCTCCAGGGTGCTAGCATTTTCTCAAACCACTAAAATTTAGAACTTAGAAGCAAATGATAATGTATTTTTAAAACTTTTCCTTTAAAAAATATATGACATTTACTTGTTTACAGAATACACTCCCTTTCAGAAGCGCAGAAACCAAGGAGCTCAGCACCTCACTGCAAAAATAACTAGTAAAAATAGGCAGCGACCAGATGGCACACACTGGTAATAGCGCTGTCTGGAAGCCGCAGCATCAGTCACACAGGTGATGAGTGTGTTGTGCTCTGCTTGCCCTGGGTCCTGAAACTGCTTGGCTCTGAACTCTAAGGTCATAAGGTTGTGTTTTTCCACCAAACCACGTCAGCAACGAGACTTCAATTAATAGTAGCAGGACCTCTAAACAGCAACACTGTGCCTTGGAGTGTCCTCATTGAATACCCACCTCTAACCTTAATTCAATCAAATTGAAGTGTTCAATTTAATTGAATGCTGACTTGACTTCTATTCCTCTGTATGATTCCTGTACTATCCCTGCTCCCACACCAACAGGGAACCCAGTACCTGAATGGCAGAGCGAGCTGTGGCCTCTTTTAGAATTATTTTCATGAATTTTAGTAGGTCATTTTTAGGATGGAGTTAGAAACATTGCTCATAAAGTCACAAGGTCTCACACATGACCATCTACCAGGGACCCCCCTCTAAGGACACTGTGTGGGACAAATTGTTCTATCTCAGAACAGTGTAACATTAAAGTATAAATCTTTCCGCAAACTGTAATTTCCTCTGGTTTAGCTACTAAAAAAGTCCAAATTCAATTTGCAACCCAGTTCTAGAAATGTTCCATAAACTTATTACATGATTTATTTTTATCTGTTTCTCTTATATATTACTGTTTGGTCTCTGGTCCTTCATGAAATCTTGCCTGGAAGAAATAAGGTTATAAAAATTAAATTTAAAAATTCATCAAGCATCTTTTTTTGTTTATTTATATCTATGTCTACTTCCAATGGCTCTGTCAGATGTATTTAAAGATAAAAAAGAATTCATATTGAATTTACCCATTTCATTCTTGTTTCATGGACATATTACATGTATTCCAGACATCTGGATAAATACTTGATGAGATAACTAAAAGAATGAACTTCAGGGAAATCATAAATTAATATGCTGGAATATTTTACAATGTTAATTGGCTCCTTAGGATAACTTAGAACAGGAATAAGGGAGATCTTTTTATGTCTTTTTTAATAGAAAGAAAGACAGCATTTAGGACCAGATAAGCTATATTACATTATCTTAGTATAGTAGAGACCTCCAGTCTCTAGTCATGGCCCTGAAGGGAATATAAGAAAGTACAGACTGATAAGAAGAAACTTACACTACTCCAGCAAGCTAGGTGATTGAAATGGAAATCACAACGTTAGAAACATACAACCATTGATGCTATATGCCTTGATTGGTTCACTAGACTTCATACTGAGGCTAAGAACATGAAGCAGGATGACATGTTTTTTTTTTCTTACATACATGTATATGGGCATTCCAGGAATGTAAGGATTAATACCTATGCTTCAATACATGCATGAATTTTTCTGTGTATAGTCTTTCATTGAACAAATATTACAAGGAAAATGCAAAGAATCTGGTATCTAAAGACCTACATGCTGCAAAGAAAACCTTCTTGTCTTTTTCTGATGAAATGAAAGTTGTCATTTTTTTTGTTTTTAATCTAAATGGTAAGCTGGTTTGTTTTGATAATGTAGTACTATAAAATAAGCATTAGTAAAATCAGTTGGATTACTTCAAGTAATTCATATAATATCTTTCCAAATGGAAAAAGGTTTTTTTCATAGCTTTGAAACATTTGGAAAAGATGTTTTTCCTCCTAATCAGTCTTGGCCACATGTAAGTCAAGGATAGAAATTTTCATTTTCAGGTGAAAGAATTACAGCCTAAATATTTAAATGACAAATACATCTTGAAGTTGGCACAGTGGGTCTCTGATAATGGGATGAGCAAAATGGTCTTCATAGCATTTGACCTTGGAGATTTACATATATTGATTAATCTAAGCCATAATTTTATCACACAATGAGCCATTTTTTTTCTTTACCCTTCTTATGCTGTCAGCCTTTCTTCTATAAATCTGACTCACTTTTGAATCTCATGTATGGAACAGATAAATTCCTTATTGTAGTGCTTGGAGGGAAAGCTGAAAGCACAAGGCTGCTAAAGAATACAAAGTGATGGGCAGGAACTGATGGTCACCTGTGGTTTTCAAGACCCACAATTCTAAGAACCAAAACTAGAGCTGTAATCTAAAACCATCTTCACATCCCATGGTCAAGTTCCTGGCTTTCTGTGCCTCCTGAAGGTAGGTTTGGACATTGCCCCATCTAAAATCATGGCTTACTGATTATATGATCTCCCTTCTTGGACGGTAAGCTCAGTGATGGAAGTAACAGAGTCACATGTGTCATCTTTATACGCCCCACAGAAACCAGCATGGGTTTTTGTACAACTGGCCTTTAAAAACAGTGTGCTGCCTTAAAACAATACAAATGCTGATATAGAGGAAAATTCCATTTACACGTGGTTTCATTTATAGCCATTTGTTTAGGAGGATAGTGAAGAGTCAAGCCAAGAACTGATTCCAACCTTAGATGTGTGGAAAACATCATCAGCTTATTCATGTTTCTTCGCTGCTGCCTGCCATGCGTCTGATGTGACCACAGTGCCAAGGCTTGATGGAGCGCCCTTGCCATTAGCCTATGGCCATCTGTCGTACTAGACTGTGAGTGGCAGCAGGTCAGGGGAACCAGGCAAGGAGCCAGAGCCAAGAAACTGGGATACAGATCAAACAGGGTCACAACAGCAAGAGGGCTGGTCAGACGTCATTAAACAAAGAAAAAGTTTAAAGGACGCTAACAGCAGAGGTCAGAGAATAATGAAAATATCCAACAATAAGCAGTAGGAAATCAAGAGGTCAGTGAGCCCAAAATAGAGGGTTATTATGCCTAAATAAGGCTACATATACATACACAGAGAGTAAGCCAGAACTGGAAGAAGACACTTACTGTACAGCTCTGAATAGTCCCATGTTTGAACTTAGTACTGAAAATGCATCTGACACTGTCTTTAATCACTCTAAAACATCCTATGAAAAGCAAAATTGTGTTATTGTTCAATAAAAGCATGAATTTATTTAATGTAAATATCTTAAAAGCAGTATTTACTAGCTGGTTTTGGATTTTCTTCTGTTTCTTCACACACCAGGACTGTCACAATAGTTCTCAAAGGGAAGCAAGTATATGCCCTGCATGGATTGTCTCTATCGTGCTAGTAGGCAGATGAGTGTCTATCGACCAGGGGTAGTGGTGGATGCCTGCAATCCGAACACACCAAAGGTGAAAGCAGAATGATCAGGAGTTCAGCTATGTAACAACTGCAAGAGTATACAAGACCCCGTCTCAAAACAGGGGTTTTGAGGGCGAGAACACAAGTCAAACACCTCTAGTCTCCTTGATCCATTATTAAGGTCTTTAACAATATGGCTCTAAACCTATATTTCTAGCCTATAGTTCTAGCCCATAGAACTACTCCTAGAGTTCAAAAAAGTAAAGTCACTACCCCTCCCATAGGAGCTTGGAATGAGTCTGAGCCTTTCTCCCCCACAACTGGCAAGAAGAGAAGAGATCTTGATCACTGCATTTTCTTGCCAATGCCCCCTTCATGTCCTCTCCAGTTACAAAACAAGCCATGCAAACCCCAAAGTCGAAACTCTCCCCTTGCAATCGTAACACCTCATCATTCCGTCTCACCCATTTTTGTGAGGTTTCTCTACTATATTTGACATCAGAATGTTATCCTTACTTGTATTTCGCTTATCTACCTTCCTCTACTAGAGCACACTTTCTATGAGAACAGGAATTTTGGTCAACAACAGGTGGGAATAAAAACCTAGCTGAACAGTGAGCAAACACTACATCCTGTATCCAAGCAAATGTCACGCTGCTCCCCACACACTATTCCAGTCACTCCTGAATGCTATGACACGGGCCCTCACTCACTCTTGTCTGCCTGTGCAGAGCCTCCCTGTCAAGCCCATTTAGAATCTTTCCTCTTCTCCAAAGCTTTCTCAACCTGTTCCTGATCCCAGGTATCTGCCCTCCTCTGAAATCCTTCAATGTTGTTGTCATTCCACCATTAGTCAGCATCCTGCTGTGAGAGTTCTGCACTGTTGTGAGGAGTCACTGCTCATGTCCTCAATGGTTCTCTAACTTATAACTTTCTTTTGAATCCTAACAGTTCAAATAAGAAGGTTATTTTTATCCTTACTTATTTCCAAGGCAAGGCTTTCCACAGAATGGGCATATTAGCAGATTGTTGTTGAAGGCATGATTGGGTTAATTTAGAAGCCTGTCTTGAAGGAGGAATAAGTTCAAGTTGTATTTTATCATTCTAAAGGAAAAGATTGAGGTTTCTTTTGCTGTTACTGACCTTTGAAAATGGTCATGTAACAAATGGTGAAAATGGGATGTAAATGTGAAAGTGTTTGGGAAAGTGGCATCCACAAGGAGCAACCATGAGAAAAGTAGCATGTAGCAGGTTTCCCCCATCCCTCCTGGCAACCCCTCACTGTGCTCAGGTGTGGAATGACTCATCCCTAACAGGCCTGGGGGCCAGCTGGCCCAAACCAGTAATAAGACACTTTCTAAGAGCCAACCTGGGTCTGCCTGAGGGCCTTAGCAGCAGCAGCTGAAACATGAGCTGGAGATGATCTGGACCAATGAGAGGCAGCCATGTCACACCAACAGATGCATATTCATCAGACTTTCCCTGGGGTTGGGTGGAGGGTATTTAAGGCTTGCCTCTTCCTGAATAAACTGAGCTTGTTGTTTCAATATTCTCCCAGAGTCTGTGTTGTTGACTCTGTGCCTACTCAGTCCCCTCCCACAAAGGGAACAACTGCACAGGACCCTGCCACTCTCAAGTGCCCACCTTTCTCTGAAACATCATGGGCTTTAGGGGAAAATGCACAAGGCTCAAAAGGGCAGATTCTCAATGTTTCAACCAGGTTTACAGCTGTCTTTAAATATCAATTGCTTCAGTCAGTTGACTGAAGTCCAGGCATTGGATTGAATTCTAAGCAGTATGTATTCAGATAACAAAATCTGTTGGGGAGATTTCTAGGAAAGAGTCATTGACATTAGGAGGAGAAAAAAGAAGCATGCAAAGTTCTTTATCAGCCAACTTCATTACTATAACAAAATCCTGGAGGTAACCAACCTAGAAAAGGGAAACCCTGGATGCCAGCTTGGCTCAAACCATGGTCCATTGACCCCATGACATGAAATGATAGAAAGACAGCATCTCATGGTGGGAGCACGTGAAGGAATAACTGCCCACCTAACAGACAGATGGAAAGGAAGAGAGAGAGAAAGACTGCCTTCCAACAATACTTTCAAGGGCTGACAGCAGGGAAACTAGCCTCACCCACTAAAGATTCCACCATGTCCACATTATCCCTCAAGCTGGGAACCAAGCCTCCAACACATGGGCCTTTGGAATTATTCCAGTTCCAAACAAGACACAGCCTCATCTTCTCCCTCTGACATGACATCTGTATGGAATGTGATTTTCACAGCTGTTTTGTGATCAGAAATGAAACTAGCCTAGGAGTGCAAATAACACAGAGTATTGAAGTCTGAGAGAGAGAGAGAGGGAGAGAGAGAGAGAGAGAGAGAGAGTCAGTCTAGGTCTCTACTGGTTTTTCAGTTGAATAATTTCCCCAAGATTCATACCTGAAATAATGTATTTCTTTCTGTTAAAGTTGTTTTCTGTTAGTTGAAGCCATAAGGATGTTATATAATATAGTGATTTAAATATTTCCTCAAGACAAATTAACATTATAGCCCCTAGCCACATCTGCTTTTAAACATGTTATATGAGTACTGAATTGAGATATACTATAAGTATCAAAGACAAACCAGATGTTGAAGATGTATAAAAAGATATAAAATATTTCTACAATTTAGTCTGATTACATTATTTCTATATATCAGGTTAAATAATATATATTATTATAATAAACCTTGCCTCTGTTTTTATTTTTCATGTAGATCTTAAAAATTAAAAATTTTGTATATAAAATGGTTTCTATTATATTTCTATTGAACCATAATATTCTGCATCTTGATTTTATTATTTTTTATTTTATTTTTGAGATTAAAATAAAATTACATTATTCCTCCCTTTCTTTTCCTTGCTTCAAACAGTTCCATTTATCCTACCTTGCTCTATTTCAAATTCATGGCTTCCTTTTTTTATTAATTGTTGCTACATTTATATATGCTGCATCTTCATTTTTATACCAAACATATGACTTCACAACAACAAATGTCTTCAAGTCTCACCCTAAATGACTGAGTTTTATTTCATGTAAATTAGATCTCAATAAAATTAATTTTAAAGCAATGAACTGGGGGGCCAGGGCTAGGAATGTAGTCTAGTGGTAAAGTACTTGTCCAGCACTTGCAAGCTCTTGGATTTGACCCCCAGAACCAAGAAAATTGAAAGAACTGGAAAAATTAGAAATAAATTTGTTATACAAAAAGATATCATTACACTCTTCTTCTGCTCATCTTCCCCATTGGGTCTTTGCTCACATCCTTCCCAGGGTCTGAAAAATGTACCTTTTTCATCTAGTGAGAGCTGCTTCAGTCGCTCACACAACAGCCCCCTGCCAGCCCTTCTGTTTCATGCCTCTAACCTGTCCTCTTTAAATCCTCATGCATAGGTGTCACGGTCTTTGTGACATGGAATTACAGTTTGCTGGCTCAGTCCCAGGCAGAGACAATGAAGGACTTAGGCATAGCAATTGTGTTCAAGGGTGATGGGTTGGGAAGCTGAGAGCTGGCTGGACTGGATCTAACAAAAGCTAAAACTTAGCATCTAAATATTGGGAGGTTGTTTTATATATCCTGGGTTTGGGTTCCTCACTGGCATAACTTGCTTAAAGCCAGTGACTACTTATTATCCCAATGTCATGTAGAAAGATGTATATGGTTCCACAGTTTCCAAGGTTCTGTCCATGGTCAGTTGGCCCGAGTGTCTGGAACATGAAGTTCTCATCATGTCAATGGGGACATAAAAAGGGGTATCTTCACTGTGTACAGGAAGCAGATCAAGAGGAATACACAAGAACCTGGAATAACTTTCCAAAGCATGAATTCGGTGACCTGCTCTGTCCACAAGGGCCCCACATCCTAAAGTTTTTAGAGCCACCTAAAAATAGCATCACCCACTGAAGAGCAAGAGTTCAAATATGAGCCAATGCAAAAAAAAAAAAAGATATTGAAACCACACTAGCCAGGAACTATGCTTTATCATTTTGGGAACTTTTTCCTCAGGAATAACACCCTAAGAGTAAGGTGAAGGTCTGCAATACCTGGGATACTGACTTCCACTTATCCTTGAGATGCATAATTACTGTGATCTGTTAACAACAACATCCACCCCTAAGTGAAACTCAACTGCCCCTGGGACTCAGACTCCTGGTACTCCCATAGGATACCTTTCGTTCTCTGTATTGTGTGCATCTCAGAATCCATAGACTGAGAGTTGGTATCTGTCTTGCTCCACATTGCTGTCTTGAGAAGCATGTTCTTCCTTCTCATGAAGAACCAAAAATGTGTTCTTCTACAGAACACTGGATTCTGCTCTTCCATCCTCTCTCCCTCTGTTCCCTTCTGTACCTAAGAACTGCACCGTGCATGCTCATTTGCCAACATCTGTGGAGCTTGTCTTACAGCCTCTTCCCTTCTGTGAACCTTACTGTCCCAGAAGACATGTCATCCAGCCCAAACACAGACTTCTAGTGCTTAAATGGAGCAGCTAAAATTGTAGTTTTGATGGAGTTGAGCTTCCTAGACCTCCATCTTCTCTCTTCATAATCCTGCAAGATTCTTGAGGCTCCACCTTGGGAGAGAAAAGAATCCTGGGAATGCTGCAAAGCCACACTGAACCAGGGTCTAATTTCATTCTCCTGCGTGTGGCAAGTGAATTGAACAAACAGTTCTCGAAAGAAGTACAAATGGCCAATAAATATGTGAAAAAAAATATTCAGCATCCTTAGCCAACAGGGAAATGCAAATGAGAAATACATTGAGACTCCATCTCACCCCAGTCAGAACGGCTATTATCAAGAAAAACAACAAGCAAAAAAACACTGTTGAGGACACAGGAAGAAAGGGAGCCTTTATACACTCTTGGTAGGAATGTAAATTAGAACAGCCACTGCAGAAATCAGTCTAGAGGATTCTCAAAAAGCTGAAAAAAAGATTACCATATAATCCAGCTCTAGCCATACCTCTCCTGGGTGTACATCCCCAAAATTTAAATCACCATACAACAGAGATATTTGTGCATTCATGTTCCTTGTAACACAATTCACAACTTTAAAAAACAACAAGATAATCTAGATGCTCACGAACAGATTAATAGATGAAGAAATGGAGGTATATGTGCACAGTTTTATTCAGCCATACTTTTAATCAACCATAATAGCAAAATTCTCATTTGAAGGCAAATGGGTGGAACTTAAGTATAAATATACTACACAAAATAAGTCAGACTCAGAAACAAATACATCACATGCATTCTCTCTCTAAATATATATATATATATATATATATATATATATGTATGTATGTATTAAATCTAGACATGAAAATAGGAGGAGGATTATGTGGGAGGAAGAAATGGGGAAGTGGGAGGAGGGGTAGAACATGGTAATGGGGGAGATAAGTATGAGCAAAGTATAGGACGTACATGTATGAAAATATCATGATGGAAACCATATTATTACATATTGGCAACAAAGTACATTCATACACACATGTATTTTATGAAGCTTTATAGAAGTCTTAAAAGGAATGTTTTATTTTGAAGATGCTTATTGTTCCTGTTCCAATTTAAAGTTTATTTCATAGTTCAGCATGAAACTACTAAACACAATTACCAGACATTAAGCAAAGATACCAGAAATTCAAATAACATACAATTTCATCAAGCAGAAAAAAATTTCTAATCATTTTAGTGTACGTCTTTTCCAAGACCTTCCCTTATAAGCATCTTATTTTTTTTTCCTTTTTAATAAAATGACAGCTTGGTAAACATTGTACTTAGTAACCTGTTTCTTATATTTGACATCACATAAATATCTTTCTACGTTAATAAACACACCTTATGTCACAGTTCTACCATAATTTAAGTAATCCACAACTGTTAACCACTTTGCTCATGTACAAGTCTTGCTATTATAAACTTAAAATGGTTATCTTTGTGTCCATTATTAATAGCCCTAGAGTTACTCTTTAAAGAGGTTGTTGTGGTTCAACCATTTACAATGTTATATCCACATTAATACCTAAACATATTTTAGTTAGAACCTCTTCTATCTGTGAATGGCTCTTGTTCATGTTCTTAGGAGATGATCTAGCAAGATTCTCTTTCTGAAAGACAGAGAAAGTAATTAAGCTTCTGTGGGCTTTTCTATAAAGTTTCATTTCCTGCCTCATTCTTAAAATTGATGACCTTTCTCATATCCATCTCATCATTTATTGAGGACCTAGTGTGTGTCAGACAGAGTACCACGTGCCTGGGGTAGGAAATGAATAAGCCACACCCTAGAGGCCAGGCTCTCACAGTCTCAGATGTGAGCTAAGCAATCAAGGGATGAAGACAGCATGGTGCTTTTCCTGCCTACATGAAGTTTTAATGACGAGGTGACACAATTGCTTGAATTGGTCAGTAATGGCATCATACTGTCTGACCCATGACACCTGGTTTCTTTCAGGCAACCATAAGATAGTTCAGGTGACCTTAGTGGCTTGAAAAAGAAATAACACTCCAAGAAAATACTTGCAATAGAACCAAGGCATAAACGTATGTGTCATTTTCTTTGACTGGGCCATGGGCCACCAGCCTCATCTGAAACCCAAGAAGTGAGGAAAACACTTGTTAGTAGTGAGAAAAATAGCACATGGAGAATATATCAGCAGACTGCTATCATCACTAACTAATTACCATTCTGTGTTTATTTTTCATTAATCTTCTACGGTTCTGTTCATCCTGAATAAAACTGACTTCTATTTTTCTGTTTGTAGCAAGGAATTAATGCCTGTCCTTAGCTAGGAGGCATTCTGTCCCCTCCAGCTTTATTTGTGTTTTGGAACTGAACTATTGCATGAACACATTTCTGACACAGATGAGTGAAGTCCAGAGCCCACCCCTGGATAATGCATTTTCCGAGACCTTCCCCCAGGGGCCAGATTTCATCAATACGCTGGACTTATATTTCAGAGGTCAGACTCTTCTGCAATAAAAAGAGGGAAAAATTCTTTCGATCTTAGGTTTAATCAAAAGAAAGTGCCCCTCTTAGATCACTTTTTCTTGCTAAAGAATATTTAAAATGCATCATTATACCAAGGAATACATTTTCCTACATTCTGCAACTTGAGAAGCAAAATTTTCTACCCTTGTATAGCTTTGAACATTCAAGACACTTTTACACACATTTAACGCTCAAAGCAACTTCAGCAGGTCTTAAGGTTTGAAACAACCTTGGAGTGCTATGCCTGTTTTTACAGACAAAGCAGAACTGCAAGTGGCTTGCCTTGCCTTCACAGGATCACGTGAGTACAACTGATTGTGCAGAAATCAGCGGAGCTCTCAGGTCATCTCAGCAGCCTCTTGGCTCTGGACTGAATGCCTTTCCTTTGAAGGACCTCACGGCCCCGGTGCATGTCCAACCGTTGCCTTCACTTTATCCATGCTTCCCAAACTTTACTGTGTGTATCATCTCAGGTTTGCCACAGCTGTCAGGATTCCATTGATTTGAGAGTGGGGCCTGAGGTACTATAGCTCTAGCATGCACCCAAGTGTAGCTCATCCCGCTCATCTGAAGCCCACACTTTGGAAAATGAGGCATTCCAATCCATTAGCATAGCCTGGTGTTGTTTCATCCTCCTCCCTCCGGCTCTAAGCTCCATAGGGCCGTGATCTATGCATTATTAATCACAGCATTTCCAGCATTTAGATCAAGCTATGACAGGGTGTAAAACTCTCAGTAAATATGAAATGAATGAATGAGCAAATGAAGGCAAATAAATGAATAAATGAGGCCTGTGCCTTCCAGTCCAGAGTCCTTCTCCTACATCATGCTGTCATTCACACACATGGGCCCCATCTACCTTCTACTTTTAATTGTCAGGTTCATTAAGGTAAACGCCATCCATCTTAAGAAGGCCAAATCTCAGTGGCTTGGCATACTAAAAGGCTTCTTATCTACCCACTCAGGGGCAGGTAAAAAAAAAAAAAAAAAGTGCTCTGAGTTCCTTAACATCCTAAATTCAACCCGTATCCACTCTGTATGAGACTTTAAAGGTACTTCCAAGGTCAGCTAAGTAAGTAATCAATATGGAACTCAAGTCAGAGCTGGAAATGACACCCTCCCTATCCACCTACATTCCCTGGGAAAAGTCTTTGATTGAGGCTCACTCCCCAGTAGCAGCAGCATGCTCGCAAGAGAGGAGAGCCATGGATATAAGTGGGTGAAATCCTTCTGCTCCTCCATAAGCCCCCCAGTGCCCACCATGACTTCCTGTCACATTGACTCTCTACTGAATTTGTGGTCTTCTTTTTTGCCCCTGGAAGTCCTGGGATTTGGGCTAATTTTTTTTTCATCTGTTGAGATCCTGTTCATCTTTTAGTTCATATTTCAAAAGTTATTTTTCTCCTAGATTTCTTTCAGGTCTCCCCCAACACATGCCTTTCTGTTTTCTTGGACCTTCCTTACGCTTGTGCTTTTCCGATCGTCTCTAACACATTCTTCCAGGGGTTTTCAGGGGTGTCACTTAGAAGATCCCATCAACCAGGGATCACAAGCCCTCTGGACAGGTTGCAGGAACCCTCATGTACAATAACTCAGTCAGCCGTGGCATGTTTCAGATGGATTTGAAATGCATCCAGTCAATCTAAAGGACTTATCTGAAAGAGCCTTGCTCTATGTTTTTTGGAAAGAAAGAGTAGCTATAACTCCGAAAGTGAAAGGAAATGGAAGGACTGCCAGTACTCCAAAGCTGCAAAACTAACGAGAACCATGGTATAAAATGAAATACTTCTGGTTCATATACTTCCACGGAGCCTTTTATACACTTCTTCTTTAGTGGTTCAGACGTATCATTCTTAACATCACATGGAGACTCATAACCTTCAGAATACAGCATGAATCAGTTGGCTGCACTGCACAGGGAATATAAAACGCTATCCAGAATGTCCTAACTGCAACAGTAAACTTTTAAAGTACAAACAACTCATCTGTTAGCAGCCTGGCATTTTGCTGTCTGGAAAGTAAATACATTAGAGAGAGAGAGAGATCTTTAAAGTGATTCTATTACCTGTGTAGGGCAACAATTTTCCATCTTAAGTCTGAAGCAGACGCAGGTAAGAGGCACCGTGACCTGTCCTTTTAGCAGTAGCAGTAAGTATATACAAACCCTTGGCTCTGATATAAAAAGTTCCTGTGAACTAGTCCTTGAATTCAAAATAACTGCCTTATATTGGCCTAGAATTGTCCTCACTTACCCAGGTTCTGAGGCATGGGTTCTTGGCTAGGCTGTCTATAGCAAAACATCAGCAAACATCTAACTCGGAAACAAATCTACCCTTGTCAGCTGACCTTTCTGGTTTTTCAGAATCTTGCCTAAGGTGACCCGTCCTACTTAGGGGAGGGAGAGCTCTGAAGACCCCTGCATCTGAAATGAATGTCATCCCTACTTTGTGTTGGAGAAGTATGTTGCTGTTTGTCTGAAGCCTGCAACCAGCAGCTCTCTGCAGCCGTCATTCAGGAGGCTACTGGAGAAGGCAGCATCGAAGAAAGAGGAATCAGGAAATGTAGGCTCGAGAGAGACTTGCCCTGAGAAGATCCTCCACATTCCTTAAACTCCCCACCATCACCCCACAAGGAGGTAGAAGACAGGCGGGTACAGACTAAGGAAAACAAAAGCAAACTGGAGAACAGTTCTCTGTTGCTGAAGAGGAAAAGAAAGATCAGATTAAGCATCTCCCAGAAAATCCTGCTGAAGGGAAGGACAAAGGAGTGTAGGAGCCAGAGGGGTCAAAGACATCAAAGAAAACCCCCAGAATCAACTAACCTGGGCTCATGGGGGCTCACAGAGACTGAACCAACAACCAGGGCGCCTGCATGGGACTAACCTAGGCCCTCTGCATGTATGTTACAGTTGTATGGCTTGGTCTTCTTATGGGACTCCTAACAGACACTTGTGAAAGTGTCTCTAACTCTTTTGCCAGCTTTTGGGACCTTTTTCCTCATACTGAGTTGCCTTGTCCATAATACAAGGGGAGGTGCTCAGTCTTACTGCAACTTGATAGTTTTGTTGAGATACATGGAAGGCCTCCCCTTTTCTGAGGAGGAGAGGATGGTGAGGCTGGTGAGGGGAAGTAGGGGGAGGGACTGGGAAGAGCAGAAGAAGGGGAAACTGTAGTCAGGATGTAAACTAAATTAATTTAAGAGAAAAAGAACCTACCAGCACTCACTACTGAAAACATTACTGTGTGACTCAGTTTCCCTACCTCTTGTTTGTGTGAACAAGTAGAAATAGTTGCTTTGGCCTCAAGTTCTTAACAGTAACATATCAAATATAAACCTTTTTCTAAAATTTTTGGCAACATGGTTGTACAGTTGTCCTAAAGACATTCCAATAAAGCAGTCCTCTCTAGAAAGTTGTGGACAGTAGGAAGTAGCTAACATCTAATTCCGTGGTGGTACTCTCAGAATTCCTGAGATGTAACAGTTAAACCAACAAAACAGACTTGTCAATTAAACTTAATGGTTAATCCATCCATTAAATTTATATTACAAATTAAAGAGGCATTAAGGGATTTCCATATGGCCTCACAGGAGATAACACAAAGATGGGTGAAGGGGCAGTCCATACCTTCAGGGGTTGCCTGTTTAAGAATCTGGGGGGCTCGCAAAATGGCTCAACGGGTAAAGGTGCTTGCCACCAAGCCTGATGACATGAGTTCAACCTACGGAACTAACGTGGCAGGAAGAGAGAACTGACTCGCATAAATTACCCTCTGACTTCCACATATGTGCTGCTGTTTGTGCATGCAAGTATGTGGGGGAGGGCTGGGCAAAACAGCTTGACCACACTGCTGCCATGACAGGCTTAGAGGCCCAGACACAGCTTCAGTCACAGGCTTACTGGCAGGCAACACCCAGATCCAGGAAAAGCCACAAATTGACCCCATCCAGGGAGGGCCTGCATCTAAGGGGAAGTACCTGACATTCCAAACATTTCCAGCACACATACCTGTAGCTGAAGTTTTCCTGTGTCCCATCTGGCCCGGTCAGGACAAATCTCTCTCACCTACTGGTCCTGGAGTCGCTCGGACCCAAATAAACACACACAGGCTAATATTAATAATAATATGGCCATGGCAGGCTTCTCACTAGCTAGCTCTTTTATCTTAAATTAGCCCATAACTATTAATCTATGTATCTCCACATGTTCTGTGGCTTTACCTGTGACCCATTACATGTTACTCCTTGGGTAGCTCACTGGCGTCTCCTCTTCCTCTCCTTTCTCTTCCTGTCTGTATGTTTAGATTTCTCGCCTGCCTCTAAGCTACCTTGCCATAGGCCAGTTTTATTTATCAACCAATCAGAGCAACATATATTCACAGCATACAGAAAAACATTCCTCCATCACATACCTATACCCCTAGACAAATGTCAACCAATTAGGGTCCTAAACCCTAGAAACCCCCTCAACCCAACCTCTGCTATAATAAAAACCCCACCCTGCCTGGGGTCGGGGCTCTCTCCTCTCACCGCTGCATCAGACAAACAGAGAGACCAAGCTTCAAGCTTGAAATAAAGACTCTTTGCTTTTATGTATGGGATTCAGTCTCCATGATGGTCTTTTGGGAGTCCCCACTATCTGGGCATAACACATATATACATAAATACATACATACATATGTACACAGAAAGAGACACTAAATACATAAATGGTTTTTTAAAAGATTTTTATTAAGTTTTTAAACAAAAATGGTTGCAGGAAAAATGTTTTCACTGTAGGCATATAGGGGTGTGGTAGCTAGAGTTTTCTTGCCTGGCCCACAGTCAGGACAAATCTCTCTCACCTGCCAGTCCCACAGCCACTCAGACCCAACCAAGTAAAAACAGAGACTTATATTGGTTACAAATTGTATGGCCGTGGCAGGCTTCTTGCTAACTGTTCTTACAGCTTAAATTAATCCATTTCTATTAATCTATACCTTGCCACGTGGCTTGTGACTTACCGGCATCTTCACATGCTGTTTGTCATCGTGGCAGCTGGCAGTGTCTCTCTGACTCAGCCTTCCACTTCCCAGCTTTATTCTCCTCCTTGTCCCACCTACACTTCCTGCCTAGCCAATGGCCAATCAGTGTTTTATTTATTGACTAATCAGCAACACATTTGCCATACAGAACATCCCACAGCACTTCCCCCCCCTTTTTTTTTTCCAAAAAGGAAGGTTTTAACCTTAACAAAGTAAAATTGCACATAATTTGGGAATTTGGGCGTAGCTTCTCTTACTACTTCCTGCTGGAGGGGGGTGCTGTATCTTATGGGGAAACAAAGAAAATTTTAGGATTACGGAATAGTCCATGAGGGTGTATCTTCTGAGCCAGTTGTCTTCAAACCATTCTGGATGTTGTATCATCTGGGCCATGGTGTCATTGGAGAACTTTCAGGGGGTCTTGGCTGGTCAAACCTGATGTATCTTAATCTTGAACAAATCCATAGCCTCTGGCTTTCTGTGGAAACAAAAGCAGAGACTCTTTTCCAAAGCAACATATCCTTATATCCAAATTTTGAAGTCATAGTATCTTTAAAATATACATATTGGTTTAACTCAACATCTTTTATGATCAAATGTTTTTCTGCAGTTAAAAATCCCAAAGACAACACAATCCAGATTCTCTGTGTAATCCTCATCTTTACGTGGCTTATTTTTATATTAATTTTACTCTCTTTAAAGACTTTATTTTTTAAAACTATGTATTTGTTTATATAACTTTATATATCACCTTTTTTGTCTCTTTCAAGCCTATGTATATTTTACACACATTGTAAACTATTACATCTGAATCTGTCTTATTGTGAATCTATTGCCTTAAACTGCAGCAGCTGTGGCTGCTGGCTCCGCCTACTTCAGCTTCCCAACATTTACTGCCAGCTTTGAGAGCTATCGTGGGTCTATGCTTTTATCCAAGCAGCGTGTAGCCCAGAAACCTCTTTTTGTTTTGTACTAGCAAAGGCTAAATCCACCATGCAGCTTAATGTGCCACTTGCAGAGGCCTCATTCCCACCATACTGCAGGTCGAGCTAGGAACCCACAAGTAGCTCAAACTGGCAGCTGCCGCTCATTTGAAAGAGACCATTAGGAACTGTTTTTAGCTCCGTTTTAGAATCTTTTTTCTCAGTTTTTAGGTGGAAACTCTTGCCACCACGTTGGACGCCATTTGTAGCTAGAGTTTTCCTGCCTGGCCCACAGTCAGGACAAATCTCTCTCACCTGCCAGTCCCACAGCCACTCAGACCCAACCAAGTAAACACAGAGACTTATATTGGTTACAAATTGTATGGCCGTGGCAGGCTTCTTGCTAACTGTTCTTACAGCTTAAATTAATCCATTTCTATTAATCTATACCTTGCCACGTGGCTTGTGGCTTACCGGCATCTTCACATGCTGTTTGTCATCGTGGCAGCTGGCAGTGTCTCTCTGACTCAGCCTTCCACTTCCCAGCTTTATTCTCCTCCTTGTCCCACCTACACTTCCTGCCTAGCCAATGGCCAATCAGTGTTTTATTTATTGACTAATCAGCAACACATTTGCCATACAGAACATCCCACAGCAGGGTGTCATTTACAGATGCAAGGGAAGCACATGAGGGTTCATAGGAGAAAGAGAAGTCATCTGGTTGGGTAGAATGAGAAAAGACTGTTGATAGGCAAGGCTTGAGTAAATTCCTAGTTTGAAGAATGGCTGTTTCTTGTCAAATGGAAAGAGATACAGAGAGATTCCATTTAAGAGAACAGTCTAAACAATTGCACACACCATAACTGGCATTACTAAGATCTTACTTCATGCTAAGCACTAAATTCTCCACATATATCAACTCCTGTTATCACCACAATCCTACAAGGAGAGCCTGTGTGTCTACATTCTGCAAGCAACGAACCTGGAACTGTTGATGGACAGAACCACATAGCTAAAAATAGAGCAATCTATCTGAAACTGGCAAGCTTCCAGTGCCTGTAAGATGCAGAATTTGAGGATTCAGTGTATATCAATAAATAAAAAGGTCTAAGTCTAGAAATGCAGGTCAGGATTTCCCAAGGCTCCTGGAGCTGGCTTCCAGGCTGTGTGCTAGTTGGCAGGCAATAGACAGCCACTAACGTGTTTGCAGGGGTTTGCACATTACCCAAGATGACAGCACTGTGGAGACTTCAGAGAGTGGGGAACTAGGGGGTCCCTAGGAACAAGAAGCCCTTGCCAGCTTTCCGATAAGAAGCAAACTCACAATGAAGCTTTTGAAAATCAAACAGGATAAGAGACGTTAGACACCTAAGAAGTCCAATCCATGAACGATGTTAACTAACCAGTTGGAGGCTAGAAATGAGAAACTGACAATGACTCAAAGAGTTAGGGTTCTAAAGCTGAAAACAGTAGTTTAAGAAACAGAAATCAATAAATAAAGGACATTAAAGAGGACACAGTGACTATGAAGTCCTCCTCATTCTGAGACCTCCCTCTCCTCATCATCACAGTAACATTAGCAGTTTGCAAAGAGAGGGTATTTAGGCTGTGCGGGGCATCATCCTAGGCCTTTTGTACATAGAACTAATGTAACACATTGAAAGCTCAAAAGGTACGTGGCAGCCATAGCCCGGTTTCATGGGTAAGGGGAGAATGACATAGTGGATCCGTTCGTGGCCTGCCAGAGGTCAGAAGACAGAAGTAAGCGGTGGAAACTGGAGTGCAAACCTAGGGTATCTGAGGTTCAGAGACCACCTTTCAATATTTTAAACCGTGTCAGCAACAGCAGGACTGTGATGCTTCACACCTGCAGTCCCAGCTTCTAGAAGAAGGTACAGATAGCAAGATTGTAAGTTCTAGGCAGACCTGAGGTACATGGCGAAACTGTCACAAAGAGAGTGAGCGAGAGAGACAGAGACAGAGAGAGACAGAGAGACGAGAAGAAAACAATGGGGGACACATGTCAAAATGTTTTGTTCATACTTAGTGGTATGCAAAGGGGAAATTGGAACTGAAGAAGCTGCTGTGCTCGCACGGTGGATTTCCAGCCTCACCCTCCACGATGTCTACACAGAAGCCATCCTCTCGTCTCTTCCTCTTTTTGCATGGGGCAGGGGCCTTTCTGCTTGCTCTCCGCAGCGTTCCCTTCATTTCCCAGGGGAAGCCCATCAATACCCACCTCATACATGCACAGAAGCCTCATGCTGCCCTTCATCCTTTATGGAAGAGCTCTGACCATTTTGACCACAGGAATCTGGACGAGGAAGGACTCGGCATGGTTTCCCTCTTCCCTTTAACGAAGCAATCTGAAAATATTTACACACCGAGTTGTTGGCACGCATTAGAAAGGCGAGCTCCTGCTGCGGAGCTGGTTGCAGAGACATTGTTTTCATTTTGTTCAATTAGATCCTCCTCCAGTGAATTGAGGTGATGAATTTGTTTGATTTCCTTGTTTCTCTTCATCTTCTCTCAACAGAAGAGAGTTGAACTGCTTGGTGCCGTAAGGAGGGAAAGAGGGCAAAGACTAAAAAGAGAAGAGAAATGGAGAGGGTACCAAAGGAGAAGACCTCCAAGGGCAGCCAATGGCATCAGTGGCTGAGTAAGGCAGCAGCTGGCCTGGGCCCGGCTTCTGACTCCAGGGACTGTGCATGAGCCAAAGAGGTCTTCGAGGAGACAGGCAAAGCGATGTTCCAGCCATCCTGGATGACCCATGTTGTGCCGTGCTCCAGGAAACAGGCGCGGGAAACTAAACGCATACTGCAATGCTTTAGAAGTTGCCCCATTTCTTTATATCGCATTTTTTTATCCACACAGTAATACTGAATGATCAGCACACTATATTCCCTCTCTCTAAGTCTGACTACAGTAAGAAGCACAGTAGTTAGCACTGCTGGTGTTTGCTGCATCTGTGTTTATACTAAGTAAATACATATTTCTATATGGACATCTTTGTTTCACTGAGTCATTTCGAGACTATGTTGCCAGCATCATGACAGTTTTCTCATAACCACTCCAGTCACCCTCTGCTAAAAATAAAAGCACTGTCCTTGATGTCAACAAAACCATTGTATCTCAAAGCATGAATAAATATGTTAAGGTCCCCCAATGTCAAAAGTAATATTCAAATTCCCCAATTTGTCCTCAAAATTCCAGGATCTAATCTAGGTTCAACTCTGTGTTGGGGTTTTATAATTTCACTTTTTATCAAAAATTCACATATGCAGAGAAAAACACTACCTACTATGTTTCTAGTACAAATGCCTCATTTGAACGTGTGTGTGTATGTGTGTGTGTGTGTGTGTGTGTGTGTGTGTGTGTGTGTGTGTGTGTGCAACTAAACAATCCGAGAAATGAGTGTTGCTGGAACCTCAGAATCCTGCCCTATGTTTGCTCCTCATCTGGACAACTGCACAAAAGAACCTTTGTTCTGATGTCACTTAGCAACTTCTGTATCTGTTTAGAATGTTTCTGAATGACCTCATGGGTAACCCCTATTCTGTCTGGCTGCTTCTGAGCAACATTGTGTTTATGAAATACATCAGTATTATTGCATGTAGCAATAACTCCTGTATTCTCATGGCTACAGACACTTCATTTTATAACTCTTCTGTTGATGATCGGCTGTTTGGATGGCCCCTTTTCCCCTTGAAGTGCATGTTCAAGTCTATACACATTTCTAAGTGTGTTGTCCATCATTTTCTTATTAATTTGGGAATTGGTTTTCACTGAGGCTGTGAGCCTGTGAAACACAATCGCACGCTCCCACAGAGGCTTGTCTCTTCACTCTCCTCACTGCATACTGTTCTCATTTTAATGAATTCCAATTTATCAATCTCTCCACTTACAAGCGAATGCCTTGGTGTCCTCCTCCCTACGATTTCTGCCTAATCCAAAGTCATGATGTCCAATGCTCTCTGCTGGGAGCTCTGTTACTTTATTGTTTTACTGTTTACACAGATATTATAATCTACCTGGACTTGATAGTTCTGTGTCTCATAACAGAAGGGTCAAATCTACTTTTTCCCATAGACATGTCCAATTGAAATATCCCACACAATGAACACTCTTCTTTTTGCACTGTTCAGTTTGTCTTGTATCAGGTGACCACACATTGGTCAGTTCATTTCTGAACTTACCGAGTTACCACTTATTTATCTGTCCTCAGCCACTACAACACACTGGATTATACTCAGTTTTGGAATATGTGTTAAAGTTTGATAGCATGTCTCCCAGGGTTTTGTTTCTTCAATTAGAAAACTGACATATTTTAACTAGTCTTGGCTCTTTGTTTTTTCATTCATAATTAAGATTCAACTTGTTGATTTTGAGAAAAAAACATCTTGAATTTATAGACTGAGTGTGTTATATTAACATCTTTTAACATGAAGTTGGAATGACTCTCTACTTATGAAAGTCTGCTTTTGATTTTCTCAAAATAGTTTTGCATACTTCTGGATAAAATCTCTATGCATTTTGTTGGCTTTAATTCTAGGTAGTTGATACTTTCTGGTACCAATAAAAATTACATCTTATTTCAATTTATTTGTTGGTAATATAAAGAAGTTTAATCTATATACTATCATTTTGAATCTAAATACTCAATTAAAGCTTTTCTATTTATTTAAATAGTTTGTGGATTCTTTTATGTTTTCTATAGGCTTTATATTTATACTCCATCTTTCCAATCTTAATGCTTTTTTTTTGCTTCTTTATTGCCCTTGCTATGCCTTCTTTTACAATATTGAATGACAGTATTTGCATCATTCCAATCTCACAGAAGTTTTCAGTACTTCAACAGAAAGTGGGACAGTTCTGCAGTGTCTTATCATATACCTTTTAGCAAGTTTGAGAAGTTCCTCTCCCATATTCACCTGCTGAGAATTGGTTTTGTTGCTGAGCATGAAGCAAGAGTTGAATTTAATCTGATATGTTTCTGCATCTACTAAGCTAACATGTTTTGCCATTATTTTTATTTTTTAAAAAAATGTCTCAACTTTTTTGACAAGCCCCTTGGATGAGGAGACTTTTCTTTGGGAAGATGCTTATTAACAAATAACTGTATAGCCACCTGTCTCTCCTCATCTCTTTATGTAACTTTAAGGTCATGGATTTCAAATGTATCTATAGTTTTAAATATATTAACAATGTAGTCCATTTTACATACTTTCTTATATTTTAGTATTTATGATAAAAAGTAGTTATATCTTCTCATGCTGATTTCCATAATTTGTCATCGTTTTCCTGCATCAGTCTTCTTGATAATTTTTGTTTTTTGAAAATTTCCTGTATTTATACAATGTATTTTAATGACGTCCATTCACCACTGCCTCTCTGCAACTCCCTTGACGCCTTCTTGTCTCCCTCACCCCTGCTGTCCTTGTTCCCTGCTTGTAGCCTCTCCCACCAAGGTCCTTCTCCTCTTCCATGTCCTATGTGTCTTTCTGTGCTCTCCCTGCCTTTATGCATCTCCTCACCTAATACTACTTGCTGTGGGATGTCTTTCTGTATGCTATGAATATATGTTGCTATGATTGGTTAAGAAAGAGGCTGCTATGGCCCATGGCAAGTCAAATTATAGCTAGGCAGTCCAATAGAGAGACAGGAAGAAGAAAGGCGGAAGCTGGAGAGACACCAGCCACCCAAGGAGCAGCAAGATGCCAGCAGACCATTAATGCCATGGCCATGTGGCAACATATAGATTAATAGAAATGGGTTAAGCTATAAGAGCTAGCTGGCAAGAGGCCTGCCATAGGCCATACAGTTGATAATTAATATTAAGCCTCCAAACTATTATTTTACGAGCAGCTGAGGGACCACAGGGCCAGGAGAAACTGGAGGACCATGGGACCGTAGGGCCAGGTGCGACTGGAGAAACCTTCCAGCCACAAACTACTCTCTGTGGTCTCCTTTCTAGAGTTTTATACTTCACACACATGCATACGTGTGTGTGTGTGTGTGTGTGTGTGTGTGTGTGTGTGTGTGTGTGTGTGTGTATTAAGGATAGGATCCACATATTAGGGAGAACATGCTGCTTTTGCTTTTCTGACTTTAGGTCACAATGCTTAACACTATACTTCCACAGCCATCCATTTTCTTGCAGCCAATTTTATATGATACTGTTCTTCAGAGTTGAGTAATGTTCCCTGTGTGTGTGTGTGTGTGTGTGTGTGTGTGTGTGTGTGTGTCACATTTTCCTTATCTGTTGATAGACACTTAGGCTGATACCATTTCCTTGTTATCATAAGTAAATCCGAAAGAAGCATGTATGCACAAGTGTCTACCTGGGAGAAAATACACTTTTTTGAGTATATGCCCAAGAGTGGTAAAGCTGGATCACTGGTAGTAGTCCAGTTTGTAATTTTTTTAATAGCCTCTGTATTTACTTCCATTATGGCTGCACTAACTTGTACTCCCATCAGCAGTCAGCAAGGTCACAATTTATTAGGAGAATATCAGTTCTACTAATACTTCAAAGACAAAAATTCTCCCTGATGATTTTTCTCTACATTTTAAAAATCTGTAATCTTTCCTTTATTTTACTATTTTTACTTCATACCTATTGCTTGTTATTTTTACAATGAGTGCTTATAACTGACTTTCAGTTTTTCTTCTCCTGTAATAAAGCACTTAAGAAATAAATCTGCCCTCAACACACATTTTTACATCCCATAATTTCATTGTTGGCATATTTCAATTTCATTCAATTTGAAGTAGTTCTAATTGGCACTGTTATCAAGTCTCTGGGCTATTTCTAACATTTAAGAAATTTCTTAACAGTAGCTTCAATATTGACTTCACATCGAATTACAGAGTGACCAGCCCTTGTGCTCTCAGTGACTGCAGTCCTTGGAAATATGTAAAGATTTCCTTTAAAGCACATTACATGCTCAGTTTCCATTAGTGTTTCATATGCATTTAAAACTAGTGTGTATGACACCGTTGTTGTGAGCATCATTCCATCTAAGGTGAGTGGGAGTGTTAGAAAATGAAGCATGAGAGAAGCAGAGATGGAAATAATAGGATTGCTAATGAGACCATCAACCAAGGAATGCTGGAAGCCTCTAAATGTGCAAAGGCAAGGAAAAAAAATATCTCTAAGAATGCCCAGAAGAAACTCTATGGACACTTCTATTTTAGTCCATAAAATTGCATACATACATACACACCCACCCACCCAACACACACACACACACACACACACACACACACACACACACACACACACACTCACAGTGATAGACAAACCAATCCTGAATGAAAAGAATACAACTGAAGGAATCATTATACTTGATTTCAAATTACATTACATAGTAATAAAAACAGTGTGGTACTGGCAACAACAAAACACAACAACATAAACATGGACATATAGATCAATGGACTAGAATGAAGGATTCACGGGTTTGGAGAGAGGGCTCAGCAGTTGGGAGCCTTGGCTGCCTTCCAGAGGACACTGGTTCAAGTTCCAGTACCTACATGATGACTCAAAATTGTCTGTAAGTTTCAGGGAATCCAATACAGTTTTCTGGCTTTACGGGCACTGTACACACATAATGCATAGATATACACGCAGCCAAAATACCATACACTTAAAGAAAAGTACTTAAATACACACTTAAAAATAACCCAGATATAATTCCATAGAACTAGAAGTACTGGTTTTTTACAAAGACATGAAACTATGCAATGGAGAAGAGACATCCTCTTCTGCCAACAGCGCTAGGAAACCAGATTTCAAGAAGCAGAAAAATGAACTAGATCTTTACCTCTCACCCTTCACAAAACTCAGTTCCAGATAGATCAAGGACCTCAACATAACCTGATACCCTGAAGCTGCCAGAGGGAAAAGCAGGGTGCATACTACAACATATAGGCACAAGTAAGGCCTTTCTAAATAGGGGTTGGGTGGCCCGGGAAATATGAGCAACAATTGCAAGTGCAATCCACAAAACTAAAAAGCTTCCTACAGCAAACTAAACAGCTAATGGAATGAAGACTAAAACTACAGAATGGAAGAAAATGTTTACTACCTATACATCTGACCAAGAATTCATGTCTAGAATATATTAAGAGCTCAAAAAACTAAACACCAAGAAAACAAAGAACTCAGTTTAAAAATGGGCTAGATTACTGAACAGAAAGTTCTCAAAAGAAGAAATATAAATGGCTGGTAAGTACTTTAAAAGTGTTCAACATCCTTAGTCATCAGAGAAACACAGATTAAAACTATATTAATATTCCAACTCATCCCAGTCCCAATGACCATCATCAAAAACAAACGACAACAAATGCTGGCAAGAATGTGAAGAAAGGGGAACCCTTATACATTATTGGTGGGAATGTAAACTAAGGCAGCCACTCTGAAATTCAGTCTAGAGGTCGCTGGAAAAACCAGCTAGACCACTCCAAGGCATATGCCTAAAGGACTTCTGTCACACAACAGAGACACTTACACATTCGTACTAATTACTGCTGCATTCACAATAGTTAGGAAACGGACCCAGCCTAAATGTCCATGAATTGATAAGTGCATAATAACAATGTGGCATGCATGCAAAATGGAATATTACATAGCTGAATAGAAAATTCAAATCATAAAATTTTTAGGTAAATGGACAAAACTAGGGGAAAAAAATGAATTAAATCACCTAGACACCAAAAGACAAATGCCACATGTTCTCTTTCATATGTGGATCCTAGCTTCAAGTTTTTTGTTTTGTGTCCTTAATATTAACTGCATGTGGAACTAGAAAGCTAGGAACAGGTGATTGGTGAGGGGGAGAAATTCATGGAGTAGGTAGTAGACTATAGGTGAGATGAAATAGAAAAAGGGAATACCAGGGGAAAAGGGTTCAAGAGGACAGTAGAGTGGTAAGAGAGGGGAAGTGAGGGTCCACAGCAGTGTTTCTTAACCTGTGGGTTGTGACCCCATTGAGGGTCAAATGATCTTTTCACAGGGGTTGCCTAAGACCATCAGAAAACACAGTTATTTAGATTATGATTCATAACAGTAGCAAAATTACAGTTGTAAAGTAGCAATGAAAATAATTTTATGACTGAAGGTCACTACAACATGCAGAACTGTATTTCTTTTAATTTTTATTTTTTTTACATTTGTTATAGTGATGCAAAGATGTGTTGCATTCTTTTTTTCCTTCACTTTTTTAAAATTTATTTTTCTATTATCAGCTTGATACAGCATAAATTCTTACCCTAATTGTGAAATGTTTCACTGAGGCTTGCCCAGTAATTAAGTAAAACCAACACTTACTGTAAGCCACAGTCATCCTAGGGTCCCCCCGGCTATGTAGCCTCCCTGGTTCTGTGGGTTGCAGTCTGATTGTTCTTTGCTTTATATCTAGAATCCACTTATGAGTGGGTACATACCATGTTTGTCTTTCTGGGTTTGGGTTACCTCACTCAGGATGATTTTTTCTAGTTCCATCCATTTGCCTGCAAATTTCATGCTCTCATTGTTGCCTGAAGAGCTAAACAGAGAATTCTCAAAAGAAGAATCACAAATGGCTGAAAGACGTTTACAAAAATGCTCAACATCCTTAATCATCAGAGAACTGCAAATCAAAACGACTCTGAGATACCACCTTACACCTGTCAGAATGGCTATGATCAAAAACACTAATAACAGTGAGTGTTGGAGAGGATGTGGAGCAAAGGGAACACTCTTCCACTGTTGGTGGGAATGCAAACTTATACAACCACTGTGGAAATCAATATGGTGGTTTCTCAGAAAATTGGGAATCGATCTACCTCAAGACCCAACCATACCACTCTTGGGCATATACCCAAGGAATGCTCAATCATACCACAAAGATACATGCTCAACTATGTTCATAGCAGCACTATTTGTAATAGCCAGAACCTGGAAACAACCTAGATGTCCGTCAACTGAAGAATGGATTAAGAAAATGTGGTACATATGCACAATGGAGTACTACTCAGCAGAGAAAAACAATGACAACAGAACTGTATTAAAGGGTCACAGCATTAGAAAGCTTGAGAACCACTGGTCTATAGCGTAAAGGTTCACCAAAACGAAGTGCACATGAAGAAGCTACCTGAGAACCTATGATTAGCAATCAGTAAAAAATAAGAATCTACTAGAACCTAAGTGATAGGAAAGAACAGGGGGAGATTACTGGGAGCTAAGATTTAAGTGAGGGTGGAGACAGGAGCATGAACAAGGGGTAGGTAGATAGTGGGTTCATCAGCACTAAGGACATATAAAGAAGACTTATGAATCATCACAAAATTTTAAACTAATTAGAAATACATTTTTAAAGGTTTGAACAGAAGTACCTCACTCTAGTGAACAATGTGGCTCTCAGAAGACGTGAGTTACTAAGTGAAAATTAGTGTGCCAGACACAGGTTACCTCTTTACAAGTCATTGGTCAAGGAGGCTCCAGAGGCACCCAAAACAATGCTAGCTATTTATATTGTTCTTGGTCACACACAATAACTATGTGGTAAGACCCTGTCTTAGTTAGGGTTTTCTATTGCTGTGAAGAGACACTATGACTACGGCAACTCTTACAAGGAAGACATTTAGTTGAGGGGGCTTGCTTACAGTTTCAGAAGTTCAGTTCATTATCATCAAGGCAGGGAACATGGCGGCATGCAGGCAGACATGGGCACTGAAGGAGTAGCTGAGAGTCCTATATCTTGCAGGCAACAGGAAGTTAACTGAGACACTGGACAGTATCCTGAGCATAGGAAACCTCAAAGTCCATACCCACAGTGACGCACTTCCTTCAACATAGCCACACTTCCTAATAGTGTTACTCCCTATGAGATTATGGAGACCAAATACATTCAAACTATTACAGACTCTATTGATGAAAACACTATGCACTTGGAATTCAGAACTTAGAGAAATCAACCTCTTGTACTGACCAGACCAGATCAGAAAAATCTTTCTGATCACTAGCTTTCATAGTGCTGAAAGGTGCTAGGCAGGATATTGGGGGAACTAGGGGTTAGATATGTGGATTTTCTTACTGGGCCCTACATACTCCACTACTGACCTGCCAAGCAAGATGAAAAGCCAAACTAATTTTCATCTTGTAACATATTGTTGCCCTGCTAACTGTAGAGCCTACATGTACCCTCCACATAACCCCAGCTGCAACCTACAGATGGCTCAGAGAACCTCAATGAAAAGGAGGCAGAAAGAATGTGGGAGGTGTAGAATGGAAATGGGTATTATGAAATGCTATCCTCTGGACATCATTTTTTTTTTCACCTTTCACCTAGTGGCAAGGCTGTTTATGGTGATAATTAACTGCTGTCTTCATTGGATTTGAAGCCTGCTTCACAAAAGAAAGTCATGCCTTGTGCTGTCAACATGGTCAAAACACATCTAGAGAAGTCATAGGCTCTGGTGGAGAACCTGTTGGTATTATTTTTCTAATGGTTATGTTGTCAAACTGCCTTCTAAATATTTATGCTTATTTATTTTTGTGCTGCTACCAACCTTGGTCAGAGATGCTTCTTATACCAGTGGGTAGAGTTTAATGCATAAACACATAACTGTTGAAAGTACTGAAAAACGCATCTGTGAGTGCTCAGTTATAGGTGTGACATCTGTATCACCCCTATAGAGGGCAAAAAGTGCTTGTGCACACAAAAAAGCACTGGGGAAGCTAGGAAAGTTAAACTAGCAATCATCCTTCAAAGGAAAGTGATGTTTAACCTCTCTTCCTCCTGGAATGTTGAGAACTGATATAGTTTACAACCTGGTGATCCTTTGCTATCTGATGAGCCAGGCTCTGCCTGTATCTTCCAGAATTTGTGTTTTACTTATCCCAGACCCTTTCACCCTAAATTCTGGAACATTACTTCCAGGCCATAAAACATCCTTGTGAGAGAGGCCATTTGTACTTTACAGCAGCCTAAGTGACTTCTATGTTATCTTAGGGCCAGGCCAAGCCCATGTTTACCTCAGTCATTCTCCCTACACCCTTGAGCATTGTTTCAAAGCCAACAATGAACAAAGAACCCGTCTTCTGGATAAAGCCATGCATACTTTGTAAAGAGCTTCGGTGTAAACATGTCTTAAGCTTTGTTCTACTCATGAGGCTGAGTTAACTGTTACCTGAAAGCATTTTTCCCAAAATTGTGCTGTGCTTAAATATGCCAAAAATGTATGAGTTGATGTCAGACTCCCGAAGTTCTGGACCAGCACAGGTATCAAAATCAGGCTGAACCAAGTTTCATCTCATACATTCACGGATTGTTTCCCTGCCGACTATAAAGCCTGCAGGGACCCTCCACAGAACCCTACCATCAACCTACAGATGGCTCAGAGAACACCAATGAAAGGCAGAAGGAAATGGGAGCTGGAGGATGGAGAAGAGTGTTATGAAATGCTGTCCTCTGGATGTGACATGAACATTGTGCAGATGAACTCACACAGCTGTGGCTACCTCTGCAAGACCTGCACAAGATCCAGCCACTTAAAAACTTCCAGCGTGGAGGAAGGAGGAGTTCTGAAGGCCCCACTCCTGGGTGAGGAGCTATTGGCAGTGGGTGGCTGCCAGGGGAGGAAGAGGCACCTTCCTTTAAAAATGGATCTTCATGCACACACGCATATGGCTAGCATTAATTGAGCTCAGTGGGTTTAATAAATAAACAACTATAAAAGGAAGACATGAAGCTGGGGAGATGTGATGGAAGGTCCTGGAGAGAGTTGGAGTTGGGGATGGAGAGGTAGATATGGTCAAGATACATTCCATGTGTGCATGAAATTTTCAAAGAATACATAAATTTTAACTAATTTTGTGTTTCTTTTGGGCTCACAAAAATAGGATGAATGATGAAATTTTTGTCTGAATTTGTCAAATGTTAATGGACTGGACATTGTTAATCTATATAATGAAGATTTTGTCTGAATCTGTCAAATGTTAATGGAGCAGACATTGTTAATATAATTCTTGACTGTATATATTGTATATACTTTTTCTTATATTAGTTATAACTTTTTTATTTTAAACAAGAAAAGGGGAAATGTGGTTGATATATTGTGCACCCCAATAAACTTATCTGGGGGTCAGAGAGCAGAACAGTCACTATATTAAACATAGAGGTTAGGCAGTGGCAGCACATGCCTTTAATCCTAGCATTCTGGAGGCAGAGATCCATCCGGATCTCTGTGAGTTCAAGGCCACACAAGAAACAGCCAGGCATGGTAACACACACCTTTAATCCCAGGAAGTGATGGCAGGAAGCAGAAATGTATATAAGGCATGAAAACCAGAAACTAGAGGCTTTTTAAGCTTTTAGGCTTTTAGCAGCAGTTCAGCTGAGATCCATTCAGATGAGGACTCAGAGGCTTCCAGTTTGAGGAAACAGGATCGGCTGAGAAGTTGGTGAGGTGAGGTTCGCTGCGGCGTGTTCTGTCACTCTGATCTTTCAGCATTCACCCCAATATCTGGCCCCAGGTTTGTTTTTTTTATTAATAAGACCATTGAGCAATTCGTCTTACAGTATGCCAAGTTCTTTCTGTAATTACAATTAGTAATATAATTGTTTGTAAGTGTTGCTTTACTATTTGTTTTTAAATTTATTCCACATTTTCTTGCTTTTTGATTCTTGCTTACCTTTGCATTTAAACAGTACTTTCTTTATGTCCATCTACTGCTTTCTGTTAATGACTTAAACATCATTTCTTATATTGTAAAGATCCCAGCTGATACCTTGAATTATCAGCTAAAACAAATTGCTACTATTTCCACTTCCTAGACCATAATAGGATCATAAAAATTTAGCATTATTTCTTCTTCTGATCTCTTATGATATAATTGTCACAATTTTTATATATTTTATTATTTTTGTATAGTCAATATTCACTTCGTTTTTCTATTTTTTGGAGAGGGAATGTTGAGACAGGATCTCTTTATAGAGTCATGGAACTCTCTACATAGACCAGGTTGGCCTTGAACTTACAGAGATCTACCTGCCTCTGCCTACCAAGTGCTGGGATAAAAAGCATGGGTGCCATTACACATGACCTCATTTAGATTTTCTTATATTCAATTCTTTAATGCTCATTTAAAGCGTGGATTTAATACTTAGAAATGAAAATAATATAATAATATAAATTTTTATTTCCTATTACTCAATTTTACTTAGAGAAACACAGGTAAATACAAAAGAATCTGTGTTCCCATTAACTAAACATACTAGGAAGATGAATGCACGCACAGATTTAGTTCAAACACCTGCCAGTGCACATATGTAGCCCCGGCCACACGAACAGGCATCTAACGTTGTAGCTTTCTGTCCAGTTTCCGCCTCTACCTTATAATAACATGCATGCTGCAACTCTCCTCAGACAGACATACATTTTTAAAAGATCAGACCTTTTACAAGGTAAAGTGCCGCATTTACTGTTGATTTTGTGGAGTTTTAACCCCTTCATGTGCAAAACTGTGCTTAATGCAGTTTTTTACTAGGTTTATGTCTACATATTTTGTGTCAGCAATGACATTTTGCTTGTTGTGCACTTACATACATTTTGCTCCAAGGCTTGTTCTCTCTTTGTGAATTTGCAAACTTTGTTCTTCGGAATGTAGACTCAGGGAGCTGTGTCCTCTTCTTCCTTTTCTGGTTTTGTGTTTGTTTTGTTTCCGCTGAGATACCTTTTGCCTGAAACATTCTCTGTAGTTATGAAATGCTTAGTTTGGTTTATTTTTCTGTTGTGCTTCTCTTTGTCTAGAAAACCTTTATTTCATCTTCACTTAGGAAGGCTATCTCTGTTAATTATAGAATTCCAAATCAGCAGATATTCTCTGCTCCCATCACTTCTGCCAAGAAACCCGGTAATAGGCCTGATTTTACTCCTTTGATAATATACCTGTTTCCCTCTGTATACTAGTATTTGGGAGGCTGTTTTTCAATAATGTTCACGTGGTTTCTTTGCATATACCCTTCTTTGGGTTGAAAATCCATTTCTGATTGTGTGAGTTGATATCTTTTATTCGCCTCTGAACAATGGTCTTCTATAAAATTAACATTGAACATCTATTAGAGTTGATATCATGTCCACTCTACCCTTCTAGGTCTCTAATTATGCAGATTTTACATCACGATTCATAAATCTCTCATTATTTCCTAAAATTTTGTATCGTTTTTACTTTTAACCTGCCAATCTAAATACTTTCTTGTTGATCATCTTCCAGCTTAAAGGGCCTCTCTTTTGCTTTACCCAATACCCTGTTACATTCAAGTTATTAACTATAGTATTTTGTTATTATATGTCCTTATCTGGGTTTTCCATTTGATCTCTAATAATTTCAATCCTCGGATAAATTTTTCTGTTTGCTCATTTATTTTTATTGAATACATTTATCTCAGTTCTTTGAAACTGCATCAATAAGCCTCAAACCTAGCATTGTTTCTCAGGACCTTTGTTACTAACCCCGGAACCCCAATCTTTATCTCTCCAGCACATAAAATCACATAAAACTTCTTTCAGGGATTTTTTTTTTTTTTTTGCTTTTATTCTTGGCCTCTTGCCTTGCATGTCATAATAAGCTAATGTTTTTAAAGTTTGGCTCACTTCTTTGCACCTCACTGACTTCTGAAGTCCTGAATTTCCAAGCTCTGGCTGCCATAGTAACACAGAATCCCAGGATTTTATTCACCGTCTTATTACACAGATGTCTAAAGTTCTGATAGCTTCATTAGCTGTTGGCTGTCACCTTTCCACTTCCTAATGTTCAGCTCAATCCCCATATCATCTCTTCCCTCTGTGATCTAATCTGCAAACCTTGATTACTAAACAACTACCCAGTGCCTTACAACTGCCCACTTACAAGTTTTACAGGGCTGTGCTCATGGCTGCACTCATCAGAAGCATTTGTTTGCTTCAAGTTTTCCGTGATACTTCACCTCAGTGCCGGTTCTATTTCCTGCAACTTCTGATATGTTGGTTTTATCACTGGCCCCATCGCTATCCAATCAATAAAGCCCAGCCAGCTCCTGTGCCTTCCTTTTCTCCAAAGATAGTACCTACTCATCTTGCAGAGACGGAAGAAGAAGGAGCTGAGATGCTGCGCTCAGGGAATTTTAAGGCTTAGATTTACATTTCCGCTTACTGTGAATAAGACTTCTGTGAACTTTGGATATTCTGTCATCTAAATTGTGATAAGCATATTTTAATCACACACACAAAATAAAGCCATTAAGCACAAAACTCCCCCCAGAGACTTGTGCATCTTATTTTATTCTTTCAAAAGCAGAAGTGTGGAGTCACACTCTGTGAAATAGGGATGGTGATCCAAGTCTATTCACAGCCACCCCTGAGACTCCAACAACTTAGAACCAGCTCCTGACTCTTCAAACATTGGGGATGAGTAAGGTGAAATCTTTTATTATTATTATTATTATTTTATTTTTTTCCTTTTGAGTGTATGACCATGAGCTACTATCCTTGTATGTGACATCAAATATAGAGTTATGATCTTGAACAAGTCAAACTTGAAGCCTAGCGGAAGTCAAAATAATAGTGTTTTCCTCCTTTGTTTGTTGTAGATGTTAAATGAGAGAAAGCAGATTAAAACACTTAGCACAGTGTCTGACACATTATGCACATTCAATAAATGTTAGAGCTGTTTCCATTTCAATCCCAGACCAGTGACACTCTAGTAGTGACAGGTACAGATGCACCAGCAGATCTGGGGGGGAGGAGGAGCGTGCCCAAACACACTTGATTTCCTTTACTCGTTAGCCCTCAGAGTGGAAGGAAAAACATAAGATTCACTTATGAAGCTCTTCTGCTTCTGCCCCTAAAACACCCAGAGTCTAAAAACACCAGATGGTGGGAAAGGAAGAAAGCAGATCTGTTGCATTCATATTAAATGGAACGTTTGTATTAACTATACGCAAGTCATTTTCTGTGGTGTCTCCCTAGGTGCCTGTTTCTACATCTCTCACTGTCGGTAATAATTTACAAATATTATTACACTCTCTTACATTCCGATCTGAGAAGGCAGCAGGCATGTGAGTTAAGGCCCAGAGAAGGGCTATTAGTGCCCTTCCTCTGTGTGCTTCCATCCGGCACGCTTCCCCGGCGCCTCTGGAATTTGTGGTTTTGTCATCACACTTTCATAGATTAGGAAAGGCAGATACAAAGAAATTAAGTAACTTATCGAAGTCATGCAGATAAAAACCAATGACTCATCCTCTGGGTGCTCACAATCTGTGAAATAGACAGTTTTTCTAACAGAGCATTTTAAGAATTCTATTAAGTGTGCCCTTGCCCAAAAGCTAGTAAGCATGGGGGCAACTGGAAACTGACTTGATATTCAATGTTCATTTAGGCGTTGGGAGTTGTGTCTCACAACCTGCACCCATGTACGTGAGGTCTTCCTGGCGTCTCATGACTTGTCTGCGTAATGAACACAACCGGCTTCCTTGTCTGCATAAATGTAACAGCCTTTAATAAGGTAAACGGGGATCTCTTAAAAACGCCATTAGGAAAACCATTTCTGTGACTTTTTAAAGAAACTTGTAAAGCGTGTTAATGGCAAGTGTGAGTGAGTTAATGGACAACCTCGCTAGAAACAGTGCTAAGAAAACTGAAATGTCTTCTCTCGGGTTAGCAAAATTGCCAGCACAATCCAAGCTTGTCCAAGGCAGGACTGGCAAGATGGCTCAGAGGGTAAAGACACTTGCTGCCAAGCCTGATGACCAGAGTTCGATCCCAGGAACCTCCATGGGAGAAAAAGAGAATCAGTTCTCGAAAATTGTTCTCTGATCTCCATGTGTGCAGTGTGACAAGCGTGCCACCACACACACTCTAAATAAACAAGTCAATAAATAAATAAATAGATAGAACGTCTATGATATAAAACATTTGAGAATATTTACCACTTTAAGAAAAACTTAAAATTAAGCACAATCCCTAGGGACATATGATTCAGAACATTGATGATTGATTTTCAGTCTAGTAAAGATTATTCCCCAGACATATATATGATATGATCTCCATGCTTGGATTTATCACTGTTGATATAATGGATGAGCCTCATAAGAATACATCTGTCTCTGGGCTTCAATATGCCAATGCCACAATTTTTAAAATATAATATAAATAGTTGTTAAAGAGATCATTCCTAGAAAGCCACCGTCCAGTAAAGAAATGCTAGTAGCTGGAACTGCAGGAGACAGCTTCCTAGAACGGAAATGATCTTGCCTTTTCCCTGGAACTCTTGGTGCAGAAGGAAAGCATTTAAACAACAAATATCGACAAACATCTGAGACTTCCTCTAAATGGTAGCATCGCCTGAGGGTGAGATGACTTCATCACCCATGAAAAAAACAATTTTATGTGCTTTCTCCTACTCTTCTTGCTGTTCCCATGCATAGACATAAAAATAACTATAAATATTTTAAAATTTAATAACTTTAGTACCAAGAAGCTTACTCAAAGTTTAAGGTCAATGCCTAACTGGTTGGTGAATAAATGAAACAGCACTGTGTGAGGCCTTTGTATGGTTCTTGTTGGAAGGCAGGGCAGGGTAGAAGGACCACTACCTGGAAGCACAGGACCTGACAGTCACCTGGTGGCCAGGACTTGGCCAACTCCCAACAGAGGACCTTCATTTCCTCATATGAAAACCAACAAACATATCTCAAATATCTCCTCTTATTTCAAAATCCTCTCATTCTGCACCAGTCTTTAGAGGAGGAAAGAACAATCACTGTCCTGGGGGAGGGAGGGCCAAGACAAAGGAAAGAGGAAACGGAAGTGCAGGAAGTACACAGGCAATCACTGCGAGTTGTTCTGAGAGGCGGCTCTCTAGACAGATTTGAGCACTGCATTAGTTTCCTGCCCTCTGTAAGAAACACATTCATCTCCCCGCAGTTCTGGGACCACAAGGCTGAGATCAAGACATCGTACAGGCCCACAGTCCCTCTAGGGCTCCCGGCAGTCCTTGACCTGCACCCCTCTGATGTGTGTACCCCCTTCACTGTGTATCTCCCATGTCTGCCCCTCCTGTAGATACCTGTCATTGAATCAATAATCCATATTGATATCCTCACCAAAGTTGGGTTAGGATCCTTAACATAACAACATCTGCAAAAACCCTTCCACAAATAAACTAGGGCACGCATGTTCTAGAATGAAGATATGTTCCCTCAGGCACAAAAGATAGAGTGTGCATCCCTGCATTTAATTCCCATGTAGTGGCCTAAACATTCAGAACTGCTCTCAGATCCCTTTGTTTTTCCATAACTTTATTTCTATTTTGTAATCCCCATTTTCCTAATCAATGACTTTCAGATTTCAGACAGTGCAGGCTTTCTGCCCTCAGGATTCTGTCTTTCCATACAATTATCAGCTGAGTCCCCAGTTTGCTTTCATGCAAGTCATATCTGTCCCTTTCACACGTGGAATAAAGACACAGTAAGATTTCAATTGTATGTGAAGTGGGGATCTGGTTATGTGTGTATGCATGTTTATGGGAGGGTGAACATTTATTATACATGTGGACATATGTGCACATACTTGCATAGGCCAACTTTAATAATAATAAGCTGATGCAGAAAGAGTATTATTTGAAGTTTATTAAAATTATGACTTCAGAGACTGAGAGATAATTTAGGTGTCATTCTTCAGTATGACATTATTTTTTAAATGTATCTATCTAACATCTACTTATCTCCTTCTCCTTTCCCTCTCTCCCTCTCTCCTCCTCCTCCTCCTCCTCCTCCTCCTCTTCTTCTTCTTCTTCTTCTCTCTCTGTCTCTCTCTCTGTCTCTCTCTCTCTGTCTCTCTCTGTCTCTCTGTCTCTCTCTCTCTCTCTCTCTCTCTCTCTCTCTCTCTCTCTCTCTCTCTCGACCCAAAGCTTGCTGATTCAGGCTAGGCAGGCTCATCAATGATCCCCAAGGTCCATCTCTCTCTATCTCTCCAGCATTATTATAAGCTCTGGTATTATAAGCTCATGCCACTGTGCCTAGCTTTTTATGTGAATGCAGAAGATCAAATTTATCTGCATGCTTTTACAGCAAGCCATTTTATCTACTGAGTTATTGCTCAACAACTAAACTTCTATCTTAGTAAGTTTTAAACAATACCCTTTCTGATTATTATTATTAAAGTTGTCTTATTCTCCCAATCTGTGGTCTTTTCAAGGAATCTTTGTCAGTTCAGGCTTAGACATTGCCTTGGCAGCAACATTACTAGCTGTATGTAAATAGGATGGTTTTAGTGGCTACTCCAGGGGTTCATGAGTTGGAAGTCTGGTCCCTCATGAGGTAGTATCAGGAAGTGGTGTGGACCTTTAAGATGTGGAACCTAGCTGAAATTCCTTAGGTCATGAAGGGCTCTGCATTTGACAGGAATTAAGATGCTTCTTATGGAACAAATTGATGGCTTCTCATGATATAAGAGCAAGCCGGGCCCTACACTTCATTTCTAGTCTCCTATTTCTGAATGGCATTCTCTTCCACCTGTACTAGCTTCTGCCAGTGCATGCCATCCACCACAAGCAGAGGCCAAGCCACTGGGACTGCTGTGTCTTAGGCTTTCAGCCTCTAAAACTGTGAACTAATGAACCTCGTCTCTATAACATATCCACACAGTATCATTCTAGTGATGAAAAGCAGACACCTACAAGTGGCAAAGGCCCTCCCTAGCTAAATCCACCGGTTTAACATGATTCACTCAAATATGCAAGCCTGAGCAGAGTGTGCTGCCTACAGCAGAAAATAAAATTGTGTAAAGCTGATGCAATCTGGGGAGTTCAGGGAACTCGGACTAAGCAGTATGGATAAAATAGAAGGAGAACACGGCTCTGTGCTAAGAAATCACTTGGCCAGATAAGTATAGTCAGTCTCTGAAGGGCACTGAGACACAGACATGGTGTTTAAGCTTTAATGCTACCGGCAAGGAGAAGCCAATAAAAGCCTTTGATCCAAAGTGTAGCAATAATAAAAGTGATATTGAGTCACTTCATAGTGTGATACAGGATGGAGTGAGAGCTGGAGACAAAATGAAGCAGGTGCACCAGCAAGCCGTTGATACAGAAACTCAAGCATGGTCCAGGATGAGTGCACACAAAGATCGTAGAAGCAGGAAGGCTGACTCAACACTGGAATGAGCT
The DNA here is from genome assembly GCF_007827085.1 of Peromyscus californicus insignis. Classification (NCBI taxonomy): domain Eukaryota; kingdom Metazoa; phylum Chordata; class Mammalia; order Rodentia; family Cricetidae; genus Peromyscus; species Peromyscus californicus. Next base: position 43,849,395 of record NW_026294525.1, read on the forward strand.
CCATGTCTGATATTTCCTTAAGATAATAGTAACCTATTTAAACAGTGATGTGTTTCTTGATGTGTAATAATAAAAAACCGATGGGTCACACCTAACAAAGTCACTGTCTGTACAGGGTTTGTACTGGGTTCTACCTACAGCAAGACCTGTACAAGATGGGGCTATCAACTTTCCACCGTGGTTGGAAGGGCTCATAAGGTCCCACCTCTCGTGAGGAGATACAGAATTCAATGCTTTGCCAGGGAGTGGAGAGTCACTTTCTTTTGCACTGTAATCACCAGCATGTCAACATGCTCCCATAAATAACTACTACCCACCCATGTTAAGATGAACACAGTGGGCCACAATTTTAAATTTTAAGACATCAAAATCTGTGGAGGGGGACCTGTTGGGAAGAAGAAGTGGTTAACAAACATGGTTGAGGATGAGAAATGGTAATGGGGGAATGAAAATACCAAGGAACGTTGCGTACTTGCATGTGTTGGACCCCAAAGTTTAAGGTCTCAAGTGGGCGCCCCAAGAACCCAGACTCCAGTCCAGTTGATGCAACAGCACGAGGAGTTTATTGAAGCTTCTGTACAGAAGGGCAAACTCTGCTCCTAAGAGCAAGAACCGCATCTTACTGCAGCCCCATGGGGCCTTTTAAGGGAAAACCCCACAAAAGCCATAAGATTACAATTCCCATACAATTTTGTTTCACAAGATCATGGTCTGATCACAGAGTGGGTATAGTCACGTCAACAGGCACATTCTTCCTGAAACCTCAAGGGGGGTATCAGGGCGGGAGTGGAGTTTACACAAAGGTCACAGTGGTCCTTCCTGGAACACCTGCAACTATCCCAGTCACAGTTGAGCACATCTCTTAACAGAAATCTTTTTACATTGTTATTTTGTTACAGGGGTGATTGAGTAGTGGCTGAGTCAGGTGGTCCTTGGAACTAGATTTTTAGTTTCTCATTTCCTGGTGCTTGAAGTTTTTCTCTTCCTGAGGCTTGGGGGTGTAAGCCTGAAGGGCTAGGGTCTTTCACATGAACAGGTCAGGGAAGAATGGATTTAGTTTTTAAGGGCTGTGAAGCCCTGTAAATCAATGGAACCTTTGTCTACCACATACTCTCAATATGTATCTTTGAGAGAAGCCCATGTGTGAGAGAAAACTTGAGTTCTTGTATAAGAGGGTTAACAAACAGGTGTGAGGTATGCAGCCAGTATCAGAAGGCCTGAAATTTCATCTCAGTTTTACCAATAACAGCTGTGTGTAGTATTAGGCCTATTATTTCACCACCCTGAACTTCCATTTCCCCAGTTGTAAAACAGAAAATTGAAAGCCTAACTATAGCATCATGGTCAAATTTAAAAACAAGAAAAAAAAACATAAAAATACTCATAATTTCACAAGGCGGTGTGAGTGCAAGGTTTGAGTTTTCTGAGCAAGTGCTTAGAAGGTGAAACTGGAGCTCTCCTGTGTCTAAAGTGAAACTCCTGTCAAATGCTCTACTACAGTGATTCATTCCCGCCACACTGAGTCAGATCCGACAATGGACAACAAATCAGAGAGGCCTCCCACCTGAATGCTAGCTGCTTAGTTCTCAAGATCAGATGCATTCAGAGTGGTAAAATAAGAGAAAGAACCAAAGGGGATAGAAATCAGAAGGGAAGAAATCAAAGTATCTCTTTTTTGCAGGTGGCATGACCCTATCCTTGAAAGACCACACTGACTTCACCAGAAAATTCTTACATCTTACAAGTATGTTCAGCTAAGTAGTATAATACAAACCCAACATGTGAAAGCGCAGATTTGTTTCTATATAACAAAGATGACCTTGCTGAGAATGAAATAAAAAGGAAATCCTCACTCACATTACTGTCAAATAAATAATAAAATGCCTGGGAGTAAACCCAACCAAGGAGATGAAAGGGTTCTATCATGAAAACTTTAAAACACTGAAAAGAGAAACTGAAGAAGACATCAGAAGGTGGTAAGACCTCCATGCATCTGGGTTGACAGAATTAATATTGTTAAGATGACTGCATTACCAAGAGAGATTTACAAATTCAGTGCAGTCTCATGTATATTCCAATGACATTCCTCATAAGAAATAAAAAATAAACTCCAAAATTTATATGAAGTACAGAAGTTCTGAAACAGCCTAAGCGGAAAGAGCGATGCTGGAAGTATCACAATGCCTGATCTCAAGTCATACAACAGAGCCATAGTAAGGAAAGCTATATGAGATTAGTACAAAATCAAGCCTTTGGGTCAACTGAATACAATAAAGGACCCAGAAATAAACCCACATAGCCACAAAAGTGCCTAAAACACATTCTGGGAGGAAAATCCTCTTCAGTGAATGGTATCACCAAAGGGAATTTCCTACAGGTATCAGGGAAACTGGTACCCACAGAAGAATAAAATGAGAAACATTACTTTCATCCTGCACAAAACTTAGTTCAAAATAGATCAAAGAATTGAGTGTAAGACCAGAAACTTCTAAACTTCTGGTGGAAAACGCTTTGAGATGCAGTCATATTCAAGGGCTTTGTAAAAAGGACTCCCATAACCCAGGCAATAATCCCAGGAGTTGACAAATAGGATGGCCTTGAAGCATTTCTGCACAGCAAAGGTAGCATTCACCAGACTAAAGAGACAGTCTACAGACTGTGAATAAGTCTTTGCCCACCACATCTCGGACAGAGGACTAATACCTAAGATATATAAAGAACTACAAAATTAAGCACCAAAGAATTCTAAATCATCCAAATAGTGAATGACCTGATGAACTGAATAGACAGTTCTCAAAAGAATAAATGTAAGTGGCCAAAAATATCTAAAATTATGTCCAAACTAAGGATTCCTTGAAATCCCAATTCACCCCAGTCAAAATGGCTAATGTCAAGCGTCAAGGAAATAAGGACTACAGAGGGAAAAGGTGAACTCTTACAGAGTGTTGGTGGGAATGTAAACAAATGTAACCACTAGGGAAGTGAGCATAGAGATTCCACAAAAACTAAAACTAGAGCTCTCAATAAGCCAGCTATCCTACTTCTGGAAATATACCCTAAGGACTCTTAAGCCAACATATCAGGAATATTGTACATTCATGTTCATTGTTGCACTGTTCACAATAGCTAAGAAACAGAAGCAGTCTAGTTGTCCATAAACATAGGAATGGATAAAGGGGAAATGTTGCACATCTAGACAATGCAATACTAATCAGCTGTGAAGGACAATTATGTCATAACATTTACAGAAGAATGGATGTGATGGATCATTATGTTAAGTGAAATAAGCCAGACCCTGAAAGACAGATGTCACATTCTTTCAACTGCATCTGAAATATAAACATATGTGTCTGTCTGTCTGTGTGTGTGTGTGTGTGTGTGTGTGTGTGTGTGTGTGTGTGTGAGAGAGAGAGAGAGAGAGAGAGAGAGAGAGAGAGAGAGAGAGAGAGAATCAGAAAGGAGATCCTGAAAACAGACAAAGAGAAGAGAAGAGTTATAGGAAAGAGAAGGCAATGGAATGAATGCATGTGACATCAAAGCAGAAGGGGGCTCTTCTGGGGGCAAGAAATGAGACCAGCAAAAGAAAGTCTGGGCAAAAGGGTGAGGGGCAGCAGGTCTGAGAGATAGATCATAGTCCATTGGCTTTTATGCATGAGAATGCCATAAGGGAGCATAACGTCTGTGACCCATTTTAAATTAATTTTTGTGAAGGATGGAAGTGACAGTCATGGTGTATCACAGACAGGTGAGACATTAAGTCCCAGAGAGGTGTGGTGGGGACCCCTCTGAGGCCAGGCATCATCAGGTGCTGAATGTTAGACCATCAAGGCACTCACATGCAAGCCAAGGGTGGACTTTGCTGAGTATGACCTTGCTTCTAGGTACACAGAGACAAAAACACTAAGTCAAAAGCCAAGGCACAAGACAAGAGGCAAAGGCCTGTTACCAGAGGTCAGGTACAAGGAAGCAAGTACTATGATGAACATGGAAGGAGTTTTGACATTGAACAACGATTTAGAGGTACCTCAGGCAACCTTGAGCAAATACAGCTCCAAGCTGTGTGCACTTATGGTGATATCTGTGCTGAAATGTGATTCTACTTGTATGTTAATAAATAAAGTTGCCTGGGGGTCAGAGCTAATAGCAAGCCATAGCAGAAGCTGGGCGGTGGTGGCGCACACCTTTAATCCCGATCACATGACAGACAGATCTCTGTGAGTTCAAGGATACAGCCAGCATGGAGACACACACGCTTTTAATCTCAATACCAATCATAGAAGACCTGAAGGTCTGTATAGACAGGCAGTGATGAGGAGATCATGTGGTTGGGTTTACAACCAATAAGAAGGCAGAACAGAAAGTCAATAAAAAGACAGATACACAGGAAGTAGGCCTCTTTCTGAGGGGAAGGACGGCAGCGGCAGGAAGGGTAAGAAAGGGTTTTGAGTCTCAGCTCTCAGCTACTGCTCTGACTTCTTGGGCTTTTAACTCTGCATTTGGCTCTGTGTTTCTTATTTAATAAGACTGTTACATCAACATGCACTACTATCTTGGAACACTGAACTCTTCTTCTGGTACAGTTGTCTTTCCTAATCTTAGGTGCCAGAGGCTATGTTTTTATGTATTAAATATCATCTTGTTTGGGGGAGGACAATCAATCCAGCCTTGTCAGTGTCTCTTTGAGTCCTGAGTCTCTCATCCAATTAATTAGTCATTGCCCCCAGCTCCATGTCACCCTCAGGTTTGATGAGTGTGCTTTTTAAGCTTTGCCACAGGTTGATTCAAATTTGCTCAGGACCCCCTGGCACATGCCTAAAAAGTGCTCCTAGGAGACAACTTGCTTCAAAGCCACTTCATACGTCCTCGGGGTGTCCTTCTTCTACAAGGGCAGCAAGAAAAGTACTGCCATCAAATCAGATGTCTTTGCCAAAAGTGGGAACATACTTAAAGCCACAGTACTGCTCCTTGTTGTTGGGGGATTTTACTCTTTTGAGGGGCCTGCCACCCATCTCCCCAATAAATCATACACAGAGGCTTATTCTTAATTATGAATGCCTGGCCTTAGCTTGGCTTAGTTTCTAGCCAGCTTTTCTTAAATTAAATTATCCTAACTATCATTTGCCTCTGGGCTTTTCCTGTTCTCTTACTTCTGTAAATCTTACTCTTACTCTGTGGCTTGCTGTGTAGCTGGGTGGCTGGCCCCTGGAGTCCTCCTCCTTCTCTGGTTACTAGACATTTTCTCCCAGATTTCTTTTTCTACATTTTCTCTCTGCCTGCCAGCCTTATCTTTTCTCCTGCTTTGCTATTGGCTGTTCAGTTCTTTATTAGACCATCAGATGTTTTAGATAGGCAGAGTAACACAGCTTCACAGAGTTAAACAAATGCAACATAAACAAAAGTAACACACCTTAAAATAATATCCTACTATAACTCCTTTTCCACTGCATCCACCTTTCTTACATGCTTGCAAATATTTGCCTTCTCCTCTCCCCTTCAAGATGTAAATACAACCTCCTGGGTTCATTTAGTGTCACTCATATGTATATGCTCTTAGGGTTGCCCACTTGGTATTAGACAATCAGTTTAGGAGGTTCATGCCTGGAGAAGACCAGTTTCCCCTCTCTTTATAATCATTAGTTGCCTATAACTCTTGGTCTAGAGGTGAGGCCCAATGAGCCTTCCCCTATCCATGTTGGTATTCTCATTTTTCATATTTCTCAATAATATTCTTGAGAGTTCATGGATGCAAGTTCCCCACCATATATAGAAGGGACAATCTGACAGAAGACATCGTGGTCATCTGGCTCTTACAGTCTTTCTGACACTCCCCCCACAATGTTTTCCAAGCCTTAGGCACAGGGGTCATATTTAGCTGTATCAATTAGGACTAGGCACACCAAAGTCAATTGTCTTCTGTATTTTGATCAGTGGTAGCTTTCTCTACTGGTTTGTATCTATTGCAAAAGGAAGCTTCTTTGACTAGGTACAAAAGATACACACATTTGTGAGTATAATCATGAGTACTGAGAACAGAGTTAGAGATTATACTGGTTTGGGAAAGTGGCAATGGTGGGTTCTCCTCTAGGTCCTCACCAGCCTTGAGTTTTTATTGCAATTTTCAGCTAAGGGCTCTGCTAATGTGAGGAAACAGGAGTAAGGGAAGGAGGCATCACTACAGATCACACTGGGGATTTTAACCAGGGCCTCTACTGGAGCACAGGCTCTCTGGCCATTGTAACTGGGATGCACAGTTAGAGAGTAGGAAGAAGAAATAAATGAGGTGAGTATGTGTGGGAAAAGAACTAAACCATCTGCAAATGTGGACTGAAATAGGTTGGAATCCAGCCAGAGAAAAGCCAGGGTGGGAGGGAGCCAGACACATAAGGGAATTTGTAAGCAGAGGATCACAAATAGAGCAAGCACTAGAGGCAAGCGAGGGAAACAGGACAAGACTGAGTTAAACACCTACACACCCTTGTCACGTTCCAGATTCCATGGCCACGCTTGCTTTCTGAGGGTTCTGGTGTTAGAGTGCATCCTTTAAAATGAGGTTTCACTGGAGAGCTCACTGTCTGGTTAGATGACTACCTTTTCTCCCTCATTAGGAAGTCACTCTCCAGCATGCCAGAATGTCCTTCTTGTCTCTTTAGGGTTTTGTTTTGTGTTTGTTTGTTTGTTGTTATTGTTTCTAAGAGCCACCTCTGCCTCTTACATCTTTTGTGGAATATTGGCTTTAAGAATTACGATACTCAGAAATCTACCTCTTCCTAGGAGTTAGTATTCTTTTCCCTGGCCTTGAATATACTGTCAAATGTGACTTCCACTTCAGCAATTCTGTGGCCTACATTCATTGGAACTGGGTTAAAAGTGGCAGCTCCCACTGTCACGAAAGCAAATCAAATATTTCTCCAGTGTCCTTCTTCCAATTTGCTGTTATCTTGCATTATTATCTCATCATATTTGAATAAATCTTAAAATCAAGTTTCACATCCTCTCCCTCAACAATTCTTCCAGGTCATTCTTACCTTGAGATCAGGAAGGTAACCACAGTTGTATCAAATCCAAGCAGACTCTGTGGTCACCGAAACCATCTCCACATCTGCACAGATAGCACCATGAATTTCCAGGCGTCTTTATAGTTGGCAGGGAACCAGAAGGTAGAAACTGGTAGGTGAGGCTGGGGAGATGATTTAGTAGTTAAGGGGACCTGAATTTGGTTCCCAGATCACAATCGCTTGCAGCTCTAGCCTCCAGGGGAATCCAAAATGATTTTCTGTTCTCCAAGGGCACCAGCATGCATGCACACATACACGCCTCCCATACGCATGTAAACATACTTTTAAAACATAACAAAACATTTTTTTTTTTAATGAAAGAGAGAAACAAGCAGACCTCTTGTGGTTGAGGTCACTGGGCAGCAGTCCAAACCCAAAGTCCAAAGTGACAATGGAAGGAGAGACAAGTGATGAAAGGTGGAGCAAAGTCAACAGTGCTGATGTGCAAAGATCCAGATGCCTACAGCAGAGACGGGAAAAGCATGAAGCAGGGTGTGGTTCCCAAATGGTGGTGCGGAGGGGAATGTTTAGATTGGGAACCAGCAATTCATTGGGGTAGGGTATACAAAAATATTTGGAGCAAGCCAAAAGAGTTTGCTTTGAGTCTCAGCTTTGATCCTTCATAATCTGTCATTTTTACATTCATGAGAGCAGGTTTTTCTCTTTGTTCACTGCTGCATCCCTAAGGGCTTTGCACAGTCCCTGAATGTGGGGAATTAATTACTAGAACTTAGTATGGAATCACTCATACATCAGTGTGTTCCTGAATCTTGAACAGATCAGCATGGGTGTGGTACACCATAATAAGAAATGATTTGAGAAAGCTAACACCAGGGCACGAGTTACAAAGCAGGACTGAGTCAGCCCTTTGTGGGGGAGGCTGTCCTTCATCAATTACATCAATTGATAACTTGCCTTCTCTTTCAATATTGCTCACAGACACAAGCAAAAGAACTGGGTGTAACTATGGGTTTAACATTGAAACACCTCCCGTTAGAAGGAAGACACAGTTCAGTGGCACGGTGCTTGCCTAGCATGCATGTGTCCCTGTATTAGGTCCCCAACACCACAAAACGAAACAAAAACTAGAAACTAACATTTACTACAGCATATGGGAGGAGGAATATAATCAGATGTGGTCTTACCAAGGTAATACCTTTAGAAGTTAAAATAAGTTTTGAATCAACCAGAAGCTTCCAAAGAATACTTTTCTGAAAGGTTTTTCCAAAGCAAATCAATCTGAAAGCTTAGATGACACAATTAAGCACATTTTACCTCGGTTAAAACTGTTAGTAGTGATAATGTTTAGGGAGGCGATAATGGATTCTTTTTGGTTCCCAGGCTGCAAAAATGAGTGGATTCCATTTCTATGTACACTATGTAACAACAGTTGCTAGATTTTTTTTTTAAGCCCAAACTATCAGGCAATGGTTACATTGTCAGTGTTTATGTTGAAATTTTCCCAGTAAATACAAAAGATTACAGCTTATTGTAACATTGCCAAAAGCAACAAGTTTTGTTGCTTAATCTTGGAAGAAATAGAATGCTAAAAGTCAAATCCTCAGTAACAATGGCACATGCCGCCTGAATCCCCACTTTCATAGCAACCTGTGGGCATTTTCTGTGCTTCTTTGCCTATCTCCTGGACTCCACGAATATAGGACTCAAGAGAGCATGGCATGGTGGGGGCACTTTGTAAATCTCTAGAGGATGTGGCATGCAGCCTGACCTATCTGCACATCTCCATTGAACAGCTTACCTGAGCTCCGCTCTTAACTCTTAACATCAGAGAGCTTTAGAGTTGATAACCAGGTGGCTAAGCCCAGAGGAGGTCAGTGAGGGTCAAGGGCATGACCTTAGATCACCAGTCTTTCACATATTATCAGCAGGGATGCTGAAGCCACAGACACATGGAGGAGTGGGTGAAAGGTCAGTGCGTGGATATCATCATGGAGAGTTCTAATTTCATGGGGTGAGAGGGAAAGGCCTTCAAGTGGGTCTTCGGACACTGTCCCCTCTCAATTTTTATTTTTAGGCTCATACTAACTGCTGGGATTCCACATGTAGCTCACAGATGCTCATGGCCATGATGAGAACAAAGGTAGGAAGGAAGCATCGATTTCTTCCTCAGCCTCCCTTTCTAGATCTCTGACCTGCCATGGTCTCCTGAAGATGTGGCTGGTTATTGGTGTAGCAGCAGTTAGCTAGGTGCTGCATGAGGAGCACCGAGGAGTGAAGCCTTGCAAGGGGGAAGACAGGAGTACTAATCAAAGGGGCGGTCATCTTCAACCTGAGCAGGCAGGACAGTAGGCCGACTTTGAATGTTCCAAGGCCAACGCTGAGAAGAAACATGAGCGCTGAAGCTCAGGTCCTAAAGACTGTAAACAGGAAAAACCCAAAAAGAGAGCTGAGGATATCCAGACCAAATTGTCCCTTGACACAAGTCTACAGGGAAAGACTATGATAATCCATGTCTCCATTTCCATAGGAAGGAGATTAAGTGGGAGCACGTAAGGACACCATGATTCTGAGGGAGATTCAAGGACTGAATGTTTGTGCTTTCCATGGATAGGACCATCATCAACTACTCTCTGCCTGCCTGCCTGCCTGCCTTCCTACCTGTCTATCTGTCTGTCTGTCTGTCTCTTCTTTCTCTCTCTCCTCTCTCCCTCTGTGTGTCTGTCTGTGTGTGGATGGTTTGTGCCAGGACCTTTAGGCCTCAGAAAGACAATCAATACTTTGTCCAAGTGGGCAAGTCACTCATTCTACTACCTTAAGCATGTGTGGGATCTAGAGTTTGGGCGGAATAAATGCTACTCTTTAGTGTCTCTGATCTGTGTTCAAAGAAGTTTTTGTTCTAAGCAAGAACAGAGAAATGAGTTAAATGAAGAATTTTTATCTCTCTGTGGAGTTTATGACATTTGAAGACTTATGTAGGTTATTGCTAATGCTGCACAAGTGCTAAAAAAATGCCCCGAAGAGAGCTGCATTTCATGTGCATGAAGACTCCCAACTTCTGCTTTCCAGATCTGAGTCATGGGGAAAGGGTAATTGTGGAAGTAGAGCAGGAAACAGGAGAAAGCACTTACGACATCAGAGAGCGTCAGAGCTGGAAGGTTTCTGGGCATGGGAAATGGCCAAACAAAGGTAGATTAGTGTCTAAAACTTCCAGCGAATTGTTCAAAAACCACTTCAGCCTTGGAGATGTTCTGTCAAGGTTCCTGCCTCATGGGTTATGTGCCAAGTGATTGTCCAGTTGCAAGTTAACAGTGCTAAAAGGCTATTGAGAAGATGAGTGAGGATATAAAATATATTCTGTCCTATTCTCCACTTTGAATATATCTCTGGAACAAAACTTGTACTTGAAATGAAATGGAGAAATATGATTTTATATGAGTTATAGAGTTTGGTTTTTTCTCCTTCATACCACTCACAGAACAAAAGCATTTAGAGAAAGACAGCTCAATGTCATGTGCATACTTGCATTTGTTTTCACTGAGGTACATAAGAGACATAACTAACCCCCTCCCTGACTAAAAGCAGAACATTATTTAGGCTCTGCCAACACACTCCAATGCTTTTGAATGGCTAAAAGAGTTTTGCATTTCTTCCCACAGGACCTGTAAACTCAAAAGGAAGGATTCTCCCGCAACATGCTCTATCCATAAATTGTGTCCACTTTGCTTCTGAAGTGGTACCCTTTAAAATATGTATGCTTAGAAAAAGTGAAAGAACGGAAGGAGGGCCCCCATTCATAAACTGTACTCTTTTTATTCATACGATTTCTGAGACCAGGCAAATTATCATAATCTTCCTGACAGAGATTCACAATTCCACCTAAGAATTGCCATTTCCCCAGACAACTGAAAAGCCAAGTTTCCGTTAGATGTCGAGATGAACCATTTGTATGTGCTCACGTGTGCTCCCAGGCCATTCCTTGTGATTCAAGGTTATAAATTATTCCCAAATTCAAGTTTGCGCCGGTATTCTAATATGGATGATTTGGACTCTTCGGCTGGTGTCTGTCCCTTAATTTAATCATTGCCCCATACAGGGGCATTAGTCCATTAGTCCATTCAGAACATTGAGAGGTCCAAGCCATCATCCCAGCAAAAAATATCAATTATGTTTTGAAAGCAGACAATTTGATTGGTGTATAAACCACTGTATGTGACTTGTGGTGTTTTCATACAGCCTCTCTTATTTACTTTAAACAATGTCATGCCTTTTCATGTCAGGTCTGTCAGGAAATGTTTAACTTTTTAAAGTCATTTCTAGAAACATTAAAGAAGAAAAGAGAAATTTGCCTTCAAAATGTGTTTCTATTAAAAAGAAAACTTCAGCTCCTCCATGAAGATAAACTGAGGCAAAGCTTCCGTGTTGTTTTGAGGGCAATAAGTACTGTGCTATGTCAGAATCAGAAATAACTTTCCACCAGCTGAGTGGATGCTTTCCAACATTTCCCCTTTGAACAAGTCTGAAAATGATAATAGACTAGAACAGTGCAATTTTCTTACCTGAGGCCTGTTTGCAAGTGTGTACCCCAATGTTAGCTGGATGCTTGCTCAGTTCTCCTCTTTCACTCACTCAGAACCCTGAAGGGCTAGCTCTGGACCCATGGGACTCCCAATGCTGCCTGATTTTTGGATGTTCACAGAGGCTTAAACATATCCATCCTTAGCTCCACCTCCAGGGACCAAGCAGCCCGCCTTTGTTACCTGTTATGTTTAAGCCATTTGATCCTGAGCCAACCCATTACAATTTGTTTACTCAGACCTCTGAGAGCACCCGGGAAACCAAGTCTATACAGAGACCAAGTCTCCACACACACACACACACACACACACACACACAAAGAGAGATTCCTGTCCTAGCCACAGTGATGCTGAGAAGGGCCACCCTTCCTTCCATATGCCCGAATACCCATGTAACAAAGACAGCAGCGAGGGAAAAAAAAAATATTTACCCATCTCCCCAAATTAATCCTCATCCCTCCCTCCAGTGAAAATGGCACGTGCTTTTGCCCTGGGGATTCCCACATATAAACCCAGAGACCCGCTTTCCCCAGATGCACACCCATCTGCAAATCATGAGCAAACAGTACAGTGGAGAAGACAGACAATCAAAGTGCAATAGAAAACAATGCCGTGGGAACTCATCCCCCACAGGGTACCATGCTCTGCCAGGGTCGGGGTAGCTGAGGGCCGGCTCGCTTGCTGCCAGTCTCCCAAGATCAGCAGTGTCAATAAATACAGAAAATTCTTTATCACATGTAACCAAAAGCAGAAACTGATACACCCATGAGAGAAGACTGAGAAAATGTTCATTCTGGTAGCCATCCCTAGGAGCCCCCACATGGGAAGATTACGCACAGTTTCTTCCTGTCCTCTTAGGATGGATTTTGAAACATTTTCAAATGGTATGGACCATTTCCCCCTCACTTGCACTCTTCAAAGTAAACAACTATCTATCTTTATAAACCTTTCTCCAAAATTTTATAGGACTGTGCGTCTTTTAAAATTAAGATCGAAATATTTATGCTTTTACAATTTTTTTCACTTGAATATTTTATGTTTCTATGAAATACATTTTAGTAAGAATTTTCTTCAATATTTTGACAGTTTTCCTCACATTTATTAACTTAAACATTAAACGCGATTGTGCAGCCTGGAGACAAAGTTACGTCTGATGTGAATCTGATCAAGTTTGTATGAGTCTAGTTCCCAACCAGCACCTGAGAGACTCATCTTTCTCGGTTTTACAAACCATGCTTAATATATGTTCTGTTTTTCTCATTAATGATTCTCAGTTCTTGAAACGTATTAATTGGTATTCATTAAGTCTAGGTGTGATTCTAGCAGACTGGGCATGAAGGATTGACCTCATTCTTAAAGAGAAATAGACCTTTACTTTTTAAGAATTACAGTCACATTTTTATACAGCCCTTGTGAGCACTTTCTTCTATGAATGTTAAGTTAAAAGGCATGAATAGAGCTTGCCTATTTCACTGTTAAACTCTCACCCTCTTGCAAAAATATCCTTCATGAAAAAAGGAGAAGCATTAACCACAGTCATTCTGTTTTGACTACTTTTCCTTGGCCTTTACCTCTGTGGCCAGGGGTCATCCATTAAGTGGCACGTCCCCAAGCTGGAAATTCCCGTACAGCACCATCCCTTTAACATCACCATGAGAATTGAAATAATTATAAAGTTTTCTAAAAGGCTGAGCCACACTTTACACGTCTCTTATACATATGCACTAATGAAGTAAGACCATACTAGGGCATCTGAAAGCATAATCTCCTATAAAAGGAAAACTGTCCCTACCATGTATGGATGGTAGCTTTATTGCCATGAACTAATGGCAGAAATAGACAAGGAATTAGTTCAGCCATTTAGGTATTAGGAAGAATGGGTTAAAACCAGTCTTTCTAAAGATAAAAAGTCATTATTTTTTTCAGTTTGTGTCTAGTTCAATTGGTCTGTGTTTAATCATTGTATTTAATATATTTAATAAACCATTTATGTGGGTGCTTAAGACCTGGAAATTTTACTTGGAAGTTCTGCTGGTCAATTCCACTAAGCCAGGTTTTTCTTGGAAAAAAAAAAAAAAAAAGGACTCACTGTGACTATGACAAGCAGATAGCAACTTTTTCCTTGAAAACAATACAAAGGTCACCGTGTGTGTGTGTGTGTGTGTGTGTGTGTGTGTGTGTGTGTGTGTGTGTGTGTGTGTGTGTATGCACCATTCTGTAATATAAGGTTCTGAGATACTAATAATTCTTCTGTTATTGTTCATAGCCCAGATATATAGTGATGTGTAGAAAATTCTACACCTCACTCATGTATCATCTCAGTATAAAGTTTTTTTTAGCAGCCATCCATTGAGTTTCAAGTTTTAGAAGAATCATAAATAAGCCTAGCTGATGATAGGGTTGAAACATGAGGCAGGGAGACACCAGGAGAGAAGGAATCCTCACATCCTGAAGGTCACTCAAGTTGGAACTTCCTGGGAGAAAGAGACAAATGGTGTCCCAGGCAGAGGGGGCAGTGTGTGGAAACAACACAAAGATTAATTAATGGAGAAGCAACTTTTTGTTGTTGAGAGGAGGGTAATGAGGGAGATGGGGTAAGGACAGCAGGAAGAGGGCCTCAGACAGTAAAGGAATAAGTCCTAAAGACATCTGATTTGTATTCTCAAGAACAGACAAGCTTATCCAAGGATTGCAAAACAGGGTCATGCCTTCATGTGATTCACCTAGTTGAAAGGTTACTCTAGAAAGCATGTGGACAGTGCAGCTGGCTGAACAGAAGAAGCAGGGAGAAAAGAGTTGAAGCTCTTAAAGCAATACCAACGAGAAAAGACAGGGTAAGCTGGGATAATAGGAACAGGGATGCGATGAGAGTCGAAGGGTGGAATTACCAGAACCAACTGAAGAGAGAGAAACAAGAACAGAATCATTGGCAAATTTCTAGCTTAGGATGATGCGTGAGTAGTGTTATCAGTATCTAAAATAGGGAATAGGGTTAAAATCAGTAGCTTAAATCCATATGAGAAGTCAAACTTGGCCATGATTTTTTTTGTTTTTTCGTTTTTCGAGACAGGGTTTCTCTGTGTAGCTTTGTACCTTTCCTGGAACTCACTTGGTAGCCCAGGCTGGCCTCAAACTCACAGAGATCCACCTGGCTCTGCCTCCCAAGTGCTGGGATTAAAGGCGTGTGCCACCACCGCCCGGCCTGGCCATGATTAATTTGAGATACAAGCAGGATTTATGGATAGAGCTATGCTGTAGACAAATGGGTTATATTAATATGGTGCCTCTAAGAGAGGGCTAGGGTATGGACATAGACCTAAGAGTTGTCCACAAACAAATGACAGATAAAGACATTGGTTGGAAAAGGGGATGGAAATCATGATTGATTAGAAAATCCCCAGGAACGATAAAGGCTGCATTGGGATACTGGGATTAGGAGCCCCATAGTAGTACGTTGAGAGGCACATGGAAGGTAAGAAGATTATCAAGGCTTGGGACATACGTTGGTACAAACAAGCAATGTAGAAATGGGGCATCTGCATCTTAGCAGGTTTTTAATTCTTGATACAGAAACTAGAAATCTAGAAAATGAGTCAGGAAAAGAAGTATCCTTGTAGACTACAGCTTGAAAAGTGGAAATTATCATGTTGCCATTATTGAACTGAGTACTGGGCACAGTACCTTAAAGAATAGCTTACTGGCCTTTAAAATTGGAGTTATTTTCCCTCACTGGTGTAAAGAGCGAAGACTGGAAGGCTTAAGATAAACAGGGAATCAAAGAATCAGTGGTCTTTTTATAACATGTTGACCATCAATGTGTTGGGCTCTCTGAAAACTGAAGAACATGGTGGAATACCTTTGCCACCTACATTTCTGTAATTTTAATTTTTTTACTTTTTAAAATGAAAATATTGTTACAGTTACATCATTTTCTTCCCCTTCTCTTTCCTCCCTTCACCCCTCTCACACACCCTTCCCCTTGCTCTTTCTCAAATTCATGGCCTCTTTTTCTTTACTTGTTACACACACACACACACACACCACATTCCTAAACATATAAGTACCAACCTGCTCAGCCGGTATAATGTTACTTTTATGTATATGATTTCAGAACTGACCTCTTATGATCTTCGACAAAGAACTACAGGCGTCTGAGAACAGGAGAAATAGTCTTCTCTAAGGAAGACAACATCCCCAACTGGTTATCCATTGCCACTACTTCTAATTTAAAACAGGCAGGCTTTCAAGACAAGGCTGATCTGGTCTACTCTTCATGAAGCATAGTAATTTGAAGCTAAAAATAATCAAAGCATGGAACTGTCCCTCCAGAACCTAGGCTTTTTCCTGTCTGGGATGTACTTGCTGCCCTGAAGCAGAAAGGAAGAAGAAAGTAACCATGTCCTTTGTGTATGCCCATGAGGCAAGGCTGGCAATGAAAAGGATGGGGCAGAGCTGTTCATCACCTTTGAAATCAATGGCCCCTGCCACTGTGAGAACTTTCACCCAAGGGTTGTTGGATTCCCAACCATTTGGTCAGCTGTAGCTTTTCTTTCCATAAAAATAAATGTGGATTGGAAGCAAAGTGCTCAAACTTATCATCCTCTCCATGAGAAAGAAATAGAAAGGCCCATTTGTAGAAATAAGCATTCCAAGGCTATGTCATGGAGCAAGAGGAACGTGCCTTAAGTGTGTCAACAATATGGGTGCCATTTGGAAGACAAAAATAGCATATCTTTGTGTAACCCAAGATGGAGAGCAAGGCCAGGGAACAAAATTGCAATCAGTAAGAAACTGCACTGACTCGCGCTGGGTTCAGATTCGCCCCAGGATGCAGATTTTTTTACTGAGTTCCAGGAAAGGCGCAAAGCTACACAGAGAAACCCTGTCTCAAAAAACCAAAAAAAAAAAAAAAAAAAACAGGACAGTCCTGAGCAAAGCAGAGTGGTCACTTGTTATGACAGATTTCAGGGCAATTGAAGAAGGCAGGAGTCAGAAAGCTCTCCAGAGACAGGCAACAATTTCACTAATGATGGAGATGCTCAAAAACAGGTGGTCCTCAGTGAAGGTGCCAGGAGGAAGGCCGTGGAGAGCCTTACCTTTCAAAGCCCATCTTGCCTGTGGATGCCAGTCCTTCTTACATGTATGAGCAGTTTTGAAATGATGAGATACGTTTCATGAGCCACCTCAGAAATGAGATTTCTTCCAAGCATCCTCAAACTGTCAGTATTCATAGCTTTTTTTCTCACAGTTGACTGCTCACAACTTAAAGCCATTACAGAAAGTAATACTGACATTCCTGCCCAGGGCCAGCCTCAGGATTGCCCTTGAAGGGTCATAAACAGGGTCAACTCACAGAATCTGCCCAAAAAGAAGTAAGAATCACCTGCTGTCCTGCTCTTTTAAAAAAATCTTATCAGAAATAAGGGAGTGAATATAATGTAAGTTATATAAACATATGAAAATACCACAATGAAACCCATTATTTTGCACAATTGATACATGTTAACAAAAAAAAAGCAAAAATCCCATATCCAAATAGAAAGATTATCAGATTGATTATGGGCCTGCTTAACCTTCCTCTTATAAATGTATTGGTTCATGTGTTTCTTCTGTTGTGTATCTGCTATAGATGAAAGACAGATAGATTGGTAGATGATAAATGAGATACATAGATGTGAGAATGTACGGTTAGCGTGCATGAGATACATATCACAGAGTGGAGAATATACTTTTAGCCCTACTTTCAGCCCAATTTCTTTTCCACTCTGTGCACCCCACTATGGGGTTCACAAATTTACATTCTTCTCATAGAAACTGCAAATACATTTCAAGCAAGATGTCCTCTGAGGGTGACTTGATTATTACTCGCAAGTGCAGACTGTGGGTTGAATTGAGCTGTGGTTGGACTGACTAAGGAGAAGTATGCTCATGCAAGTCTCTCTCAGTTCCTAGTAAGAGTGGCTTATTAAGTGTCTGCTTCAATGTGTGAACAGTGGGATGGAAAACACCTCAAATCACACGGTCCTGTAGTCACACACTTGTGAGAAGATGGCTAAAAGACATTTTGCAGAAATTAGGTAAATCTTATTTGGTGGCTGCTAATTTCATCTGATCACTGTTATTAAGCCTGTGCACCAGAGGTGTGCTGGCTAGTTTTTTACATCAGCTTGACACAGTTAGAGTCATTTGAGAAGAGGGAAACCCACTTGGAAAATTGTTCCCACCAAATTGTCCTGGATGTAGGCCTGCGATGTGTTTTCTTCATTTATGATTGATGTGGGAGGGCCCATCCCATTGAAGGTGGTTCCACCCCTTGGCTGGTGACCATGGGTGCTATAGAAAGCATGCTGAGCAAGCCATAAGGAGCAAGCCAGTAAACAGCACTTATCCATGGCCTGTGCATCAGCTCCTGTTCTGCGTGAGTTCCTATCCTGACTTCCCTCAGTGACGGATTGTGATGTGGAAGTGAAAGAGGAAATAAACCCTTTCCTTCCCACGTTGCTTATGGCCATGGTATTTTATCACAACAACAGAAATCCTAACTAAGACAAAAGGCAGGCCTTTTTTTATTTATTTTTTCCTAAAGAAGGTGATGTGTTCCCACTTATCAGCCACATTCTGGTTAGAATGACCACACGCTTCCCTTTACTCGGAATGGCCCCAGCTTGCTCACAGTATCCCGGCATAATTACCGATAGTGCCCCAGTTGCAATGATAAATTACTCCATCACCCAGATATGGTAGTGGACACAGGCAGACTAGGGCCTAAAACTAGACATCCAGAAATACTTAATTACCCCTCAGGACCTTTCCTCTCTATTAGATTTCTTGGGTATAGACATGACTAATCCAAGTCTCAAGGAGGCGTGTATGCCTCTGTGTGTACTGGAATATTTTCATTATCACTCAATCACAGTTAAAAGAAATATATGACTGCTTAAAGAGAACCTCTTAAAATATAATTCAGACTCCTTTCTTCCATTATGCCTTTCTGGGCTTTTCTCATTGTTATGTTTGTTTACCAATAGTAAGATAGAACAAAATGCTGTGTGGCTGTGCTAGTGACTTCTGAAATTGAATATTCCTTTTGGCTCTGATGCTGCCTGGCCCTGCCAGACTGGCCAAACGGACCTCAGAAAATCCTGCAGGTTGGGCTTCTTACAGAAACTCTCTTAATTTTCACTGTCAGTGTGGTTCACAGGGTAATGAGGATAGTTTAGTGGCTAGATAAGAGAAGTCAGGGCTACAAGTAACTTTGACCCAGATCTCAGAAGACAAGAGACAAGCTCTGGAGCTTGGCCAGTTGGCCCCACAGCAAGGATGTTTGTGCAGACCAGAGAGCAACCGTAAAGCTGCTACTTGAGCTGCTAGTAGAAGTGTGTACCAATCACCATCAAGCCAGCAGCCTGCAATTAGCAGTTAGGACAGTTCTATAACTCAAACTCTTGAAACGCATGGCCTTAATGGCTTAGGTGTGGGAGCAGGATAACAGGAGAGGAACATCAAACCAAAAATGTGGTTGCTCTGACATGAGATTTGGGCCTAGCCAATCATGAGCATACCCGGATGTCTCCTTTATAAGAGGAGGAGGGAGCTTTGAGAGTGCAAGCTCATCCTGATGTTAGAGAGAGGCAGGCAGATGAACGTCATCCAGTTAACAAAAGCCTAGTTGTAAAAGAAGAGATTATTCTAAATATAGCCATGTCCCTGACACTCAACAGATCCTTATTGAGACAGTTAGTAAGTGAGCAAATGCATGAACAAGATAAATTCACACAGCAGATCCTATGAACAAAATAGATCCAAGTAATGTCATAGTGCCACTGTCAGGGAAGGGAGGAGCTGCTTAGATTGAGTCAGAAGGATGGTCTCTGCAAAGCAACACGATGCAGAGTGAGAAGGTACAGCCATCACACTAGAGCCTGGATACCATCCTTTGGGAGAGGCAGAACAGGGCACATCAGCTACTTTAGCAACAAAAGCAGTTTAGTGGAGTAGTGACAGAGAAGCCAAATAAAAATGGGTTGTTGATGCGGGGACAGAGTAATGTGGAGGGAAGAAGCAGGGAACAGAAGCAAGCTGGCTGTTTCAGATCCAAGGTTCTTGGAGTTGGAATGGGTGGCCTCAGAGGCAGGGGCTTGGCCAGTCTGATGATGGACTATCCAAGAACCCTGCCCAATGCCTGCCCAATGCTGAAGGAAGGACCCCATTGAAAAGGAGTGTTAGACATGCACAACAGGCCTTGGGGCAGTGAAGACTCACATTCAGATCACAAGCAAAGCCTGGCTTTAATGTGAAAAGGGGCACTTCCTCTATAGAAACAGAAAGCAAGGGTCATCTTTGACAAAAACAAACAGTTCCTCCACAAGAGCAGGAATCAGGAGAGGGACAGGAGCAAATACAGGGTAGCTCTGTCAGCCCAATGGTGGAGAGATGGAGTCCCCATCTAACTGGTGTGTTTCCATTTTCTTAATGATACAACAACAAGGTCATCAGCAAGAGTGTACAAGACAAGAGGGGAGAGAGGTAATATCCAATAGTTCTCTTGAGAATGGCTCAGTTTAGTAAGGGAAACACTGTCAGGCAGTGCCAAGAATCTTGAAAAACATTAGATCAGATGATCAATTTATTTGATGTAACAATTAAACAGTCTGGGTTTCAGCTTTTCTCCGTCCATCCACCATTGTCCAGTTTCAGGCTAGCTCCAACAGAGCTAAAGTTCCAATGTGGGGGAGGGTAAGACAACATTGGAGGGGTGAATAAAGGAGCCAAGAGTGTTTACAAGGATAAGAGTGTGACTCGAACATAAACGCAAACTGCCAACATGTGAGCTGATGGAGCCGGTAGATAATAAAATGTTGATGGCATTAATGGAACCAGCATCTCAGTGAAGATGATGATCGTGGCAAGGAGTGTTATGCTGCACTTGGAGAGTGAAATGGGACTCTGAAACTTTAGGGGTAGTGGGTTAACAGCATGAAAGGAAGAAGCTGCAAAGAATGGGACAAAGAAAGAGCAAGAGACACTGTGGAACAGAATCATTCAGGAGAACTTAGGAGCTCACTTCTGGGCTGTGAATCAGAGACCTCTTATCTGATATCAGAGGAATGTCGTCTGGCCATGCTTCGTGACTAAAGGTAGGCATTCCACAGCCAGACCTCCAGGGTTTAAATCCTAAGTTCCTACTTTTGCACAAGGCCCTCTGGAGCAACAGTAATAGTAAACACTCAGGTGTGTTCAGTAAGCACTTCCCGTGTACCGATAGCTCACAACAACTCAAGTAGTTACACTCTCTTCTGTTCATGTTACACAGATAAAAACAAGTTTCTTGGCCTCCATAAACCTCATAAGGGTGTGATAATAATAGTTACTGTCTTACAGGGTTATTGAGAATTTTCAGAGAAACAGCCTGTTGAAAATGATTAGCACGTTGCCTGGCTCAGCAGAAGTGTTCAATAAATGCTAGCTGAGGTTATTGGATTAGAAGGCAAGGGTCAGCCTCAAAGGAACAGGATTTTTTCATGAGTAGGAGTGATGGCGTGGAAACAACATTTGGAGGCTCAGGGGGCTTTCGCTCCACTTAGAAAGAATGGAATGAGAAATAAATAAATGAATGATTAAAAACTATCACATCTTAAAAATAAATGTCCTGCCTGAAATCCATCGTGGTTTCTAAGAAAGAAACTGGAGAAACCATGGGGTGTCTGCTGAGCTAGAGCCAGGAGCAGAGGAACAGGGAGAGGGGAAGGAGGCTGCGGAAAGCAGGCTAGGTGGAGAGTCCCCTGGGTCTGCTCACACCCACACGTACCTGACAGGCTGACTGCGCATGCTCACCCTCAAGGAAGTGTGACTCACTAAATGGTCATGACTGCAGCAGTTGCTTAGAGAGGAAGAGCAGCTCACAGAAACAGGAAACAGATGGCCCAGTTTCAGAAACAGCGTTTAAGTGTTCATCTGACCAGGCAAGATTTGCCTCCACTACAGAGGCGACGGCTGGAGCATCTACCACTGGTGTGTATGGTGATGCCTAAGCTTGCCATACTCATGGAGCATTACCTCATTAATTCTTACGAGCATAAATCAAACCATATAGGTACTCAGATTGAAAAAACTTAATATTAAACCAGTGAAGTAATCATCAGTCAAGCTGAAATACTTCAAGCTGCTTATTACTGGAAACATAATGGTTATGTTGGAGAGAGGACACACACACACACACACACACACACACACACACACACACACACACACACACACACCCTTTCCCGTTTCTCATTTGTTTCTTTCATAAGTCCACATCCGGCTTTTCCAGAATTGCTGAATGGAGGCATATCTTCAAAACCATACCCACTATGCTTTATGGATAAATGAGAGAATTTTCTTAAGCAAAGAGTGACCACATTACTAAACACTCATGGAAGATGTGATTTTTCTATTCAAGAATTTGTGGCTGTAGCAGTGGCTCAGAAGTGAAGGGTACTTTGTTGCTCTTGCAGAGGACCCAGGTTCAGTCCCCAGTACTCACATGATGGCTCAGTACTGTCTTTAACTCTAGTTCCATTGTATCTGATGTCTTCCTCTCACCTCTGTGGGTACCAGGTACACACTTGTTGCACATAATACACGCAAGCAAAACAGTCGTACACGTGAAATAAAGTAAATTTAAAAATTCAGTTATGAATGCATAGGGAAACATTCCAATATTAAATTGGGGCTAAAGGCCAGCAGCAATGCCTTATAAACCATCTGCCCTAAAATAACATTAAACATTAGTACATGAAACAGTGGTGTACTTTGACAGCTTTTTAACTGATTTCTGTAACACACTAGACGGTCTATTTCCTCACACTGGCTCAGCACAAATCTGGGGTGTAAGTTTGAGCTAGGAAGGACGATGGGGCAGGGGAGGGGGCAGGAAATGGAGGAAGAGCTGACTTGGCAATTGGTGAGACTTGTTTGTGAGTATATCTGTGAGGATTTCCAGAAATTCCTGTGGAGAAGGGCTGGAGAAATGGCCCAGTCCCAAAGAGCGCACACTGCTCTTGTAGAGGGGGAGGAACTGGGTTTGTTTCTAGTCTCACGTGGTGGCTCGTGATCATCTGTAACCCAGTTCAAAGGAATTGGATGACCTCTTCTGACCTCCATGTTCCCTGCATGTATGGGTGCACCTTCATGCTTTCAGGCTAAACACTCATATGTGTAACATAATATGAATCAATCTGAATAAAAGTCAAAAGATTCACTACCAAGAGTCAACATTTAGATACATTACTCCCTGAAAATACATTCATAAGCAATATTGCTTCATGAGTAATGATCAGCTTTTACATCACATCTGTTAATGATGTTGACAGGCTTACATGGTAGTCATTATAAAATCTGAAATGTGCGTGGCGGACAAATATAGCCTTAATTTATAAAGTGTCTTCTGATCCTAAAATTCTGTACTTAGGAAACTCTACTTTCGATACCTGCCAGGAGGGAAAATACAAATCATTTTCACAATTGATTCTGTCTTCTGGCTAACAAAATTGAATGCTTTACTAACTCACAATATGAGGAGAATGGGATGTCAGAGTTCTTCCTTTGACTCTAACATAACAGCTAATTTTCTTACCGTCTTTATTTATTCTTTTTTCCATTTATTGAGCAGCAACCCCCCTATCAGTTATTGTGTTCACAGTCACAGGAATCGGAGATAAAGGTCTCTGTGCTCTAGGGGTTGAAGGAAGGAAATCCTTTCAACAAAAAATGAAAAGCACTGCACACTAAGCCCAGGTTTTAAAATAAACTCATAAGAACAACAACAAACCAACGCGGATATTTCTCTAAGGAGCTCATGCCCAGGCTATGATCTGCAGGAGGCACAGATGCACCACCAGGTAGTGAACAGAATGTGCAAAAACACAGAGGGAGGTCAGGACTGACCCTTCCACCAGCTCCATTGTTTTAATGCAGTTTGAGTGAAGTCTTCAAGGAAAAAAATGCCAGAATACAATGAGAGTGGAGTGCAACTCTATGAACTTTTCCTGAATACCAAATGACTAAGAGTAGGTTTGTTTCCTCCTTTTTAGATTCCTTTTTTGTATTATGTGTATGAATAGTTTATCTGCATGTATGTATATGCACTACATGTGTATCTAGTGCCCAAAGAAGTAAAGAGGTGTCTGATTCTCTGGAACTGGCAGTATGGATGGTTCTGACATACAATGTGGGTGCTGGGAACTTAATGCAAGTCCTCCACAAGAGCAACAAGTGCTCTGAACTGCTGCTAAGTCATCTCTCCAGCCCCATGTTAAGGTTTATCTTAAAAGATAATGGAGAACTATTGACCGTGTACACTGGAACCTTAACAGAATTACCTGAAAAGTATTTTAGAAAAATTATGAATTTGTGTGTGTGTGTGTGTGTGTGTGTGTGTGTGTGTGTGTGTGTATGTTCAGGATGTGGGGTGTATGTGTGATGGTTAGCTTTAAATGTCAACGTTTACATAATCTAGAGTCACCTGGGGAGAGTGTCTTCATGAGAGAATGTCTACACAGGCTTGGCCTGTAGGGTTGTCTTAATTGCTTTGAAGTGGAAGATAAGCCCATTGTGGGCAGCACCATTCCCTAGCAAGGGTTCCTGGACAATATAAAGCTAGAGAAATCGAGCTGAGCATAGGCAACTAAGTGAGCATCTATACATTTATTTCACTCTGCTCTTAATTGTAGTTGTGGTGTGATTACCTGCAGGAACTCTTGCCTTGGCATCTTCGTGATGATGAGCTACAGCCTGGAATTGTATGCTTACATAGTAAACTCCTCTGTCCACTAAGTGACTTTTTATCATGGTATTTTATCACAGCAACAGGAATGAGATAAGACAGTATAGGGAAGAAGGAGCATATATGTCTTTCTGTGTGCTGGTCCATGTAGAGGCCAGGGGTCCATCACAGGTGTCATTTCTCAGGTGCCCTCTATGTTGAATTTTGAGGCAGGATCTCTCATCAGCCTACAGTTGGCCAAACAGGGAGACTGACTGGCCAGCAAGTCTCAAGGATCCACCTATCTCTGCCTTTCCAGTTCTGGGATTGCAAGTGTAGGTCCCCACACCCATCTTCTCTCCATAAGTTCTGGGGAGCAAACTCAGGTCCTCACACTTTTAAGGCCAGGACTTAACTTACTAAGCTCTCTCTTCAGTCCCAATTATGACCTTTTAAGGTGAAGAATGTGTTAGGCGATCAGGTCTGGTCAAAACAGTAATAGAGTGACTGCTTATAATTGAGCCAATGACAAGAGAAGGGAATGGATTGAGAAGTTATTAAAGATATAAGGAGTCAGGACCAGGCATTGACTGGACCAAATGTGAAAGGAGAAAGGGAAGTTCAGGACTGACATGTGCATTGAACTGGAGAGCACACAGAAGATGGTCAGGATCACTGAAGACTCCAATCTTGGGCAAGGTGGGCCTGAGATGCCTGAGATGTAGTCATGGGCAGCCTGGGAGGCGCAGCTGAGATTTAAACGTACATTTGAGTTGTGCAGGCATGCAGCGCTCACCTGAAGCCATCAAAATAAATTAGGCCGTTCACAGGAAGTTGAGCATTGCAAGTAGAGGGTTTAGTACAGACTGCCAATCATTCAGAAGACAGGGGATGGAGGAATGAGCCAAACGCTCTGACATCCACAAAGCTTACCCAGTGAAATACAGGCAGCAATGTTTCCTAGACAAAATGGTCAATAATGCCACACATGGAGAAAATGCCTGAAGAACAAAAGCTGAAAACTACCTTACTTAGCCTAGATGACCTTAATGGTTTGAGAAAAGATTTTACTGTGTTAAAGAACAAAAGTATGATGACTAAGGTTATAGATTTCAGTCTGTGGTGTAGAATGAGAGCCTTTCAGCTGGGCATGGTAATGCATGGTTGTAATCCCAGCCCTGAGAAAGCTGAGGAGCCAGAGGGAGCCTGTGTTCCAGAACAGCCTGAGCTGTGTAGCCAGACCCTGTATCTCAAGGAGATTAGAAAGAGAGATAGTCGAAGTGAGAGAAAGATAGATAAGGGGGAGAGAGAGAGAGAGCGAAAGGGAGAGCTCCAAGATAGTACAGACAAGTGAAGACTTCAAGAAAGTGGGAACAAAACCAAAACACAACTGGTGACTTCAATGTGCGCCAAGCATGTCGTGGAGCGCATTTATAGTCTCAGTCACCTGGGAAGCTGGGTGGGGAAGACCACTTGAGGTCGGGAGTTTGAGAAAAGCCAGAACAACAGTATGTGCAATTTAACCCTGTCATAAAGAGGAGACCAATTACTCTCTCAGGGACATGGAGAAACAGACAAGGCAACAGAGAAGTAACTTAGCAGTCAGCACAGATTTCAGGTTACCTTTTCTGTGTAAGGATTAATGCTTGGAGAGCATCCTCGTCACGTCAATTAAAACAAGTCCGCTGGTTGCTTCTAGATCTCAGCAGTTGATTTCTCAGGTCAGGTCAATAGGCTGGTGGGCTTTAGCAGAGTTAGCTCTGTTTTGATGCTTAACCTGGTCATCCGGGATCCAGTGGTGGATCTTAGCCCAAAGCAATGATTTCTGTCATTTCAACCTATCCAGTTATGTGAGGACAGCAGGTGGCATTAAGGTTCAGATGATGAAGTGGGCCAGAGAAATGTCTGCTTGGCAGGATTTCCAGTTTAAATGAGTTAGAAAAACAGAGTAGTGGGCAGAAAGGACTGAAGTCCATGGAGTCTATGGGGTACGTGTCTTTCCTCAACATATTTACATGCATTTGGAGGAGTAAACTGAGAGGACAGAGGTCCCAGACACAGAGGCTGACGAGTGGTACACAATACTCAGACACACACCTCACATACCTCCCTTGTGTTTTCTCTTACCATACATGGCATTATTTTCCAAGACAATGGGATTCTTTTAAAATACTAGAGGTGGAAGACAGACCCAAGACTGTGAACAAGAAAACTATCCATTTGGTTTTTATATTGAAGGCAGTACAACATAACCAACCACAGTGCCCAAGTCCTTAGGAAAGACTTGCATTACAACACACGTCCACTTGTCCTTTTTCTCTTAACCTTTTACTTTGTTTAATTCTCCTTTAATTGAATTTTGGTTGTGTAAAATGGAAGAGTAAAATAAAAGACACAATGATTTAGATACGGCACTAATGTAGCCCGGATTCAAGATAGATGGTATACAAGTGAGGTGACTGTAGTATGCTACATGGTGATGTGTTTTTAAAGGGAAAAAAAAACTGCTTTGTATTTCCTCCATGTCTGTTGTTGGGTTCCTAGGGAACCACATTCCTCCGTGGAAACAATGATCTAAATCAGAGGAAAAAAATTTCGGGTGAAACTTTCCCAAGAATTCATTGACAATATAATGTAATAAGCTGCAGATTAATTTTTGCCTACAAAAGAAATGAAACTGGACATCTCACCAAGAGATAAATTTGCTCAATATATTTTTAATGTTTCATTCCATAAATTACATGTGGCTACTTCAACTGGGAAAAAGATTAGTCAGGGTAACACTGGTACCAAATAATAGGGGCATGCCAATAGGCCTTGGCATGCTGTTAAGTATATACCATCTTGAGGTTGGTGCTTTTTCTCCAAGGCACTTCTACAACTAGACTGTTTCAAGCTTGGATCCAAACCATTCTCTTTTTTACAACAGGCAAGAATTAGTCACGGAGAAAAATTTCTAAACATTTAACCTAATACCTCTTTCTAGTGTTTACAAGAACTGTACCAGATTCACAAACAGAAAGCCTACACATATAATCTCCTAATTATAGTGTAGTCCCTGGTAATAGAAAAAGAACCAGTAATTGTAAAATGGGCAGTCTATTGATGAACTTTACCCTCTAAAAACTAATGCCCATTTAAAGCAAAATATTTAGTTACACCTAAAATTCTCTTTTAATTACATTGCATTGGTGTTTATAAATGCAATGCATTTTTTTAAATGAAAAATTATCTTGAAACTTTGAAAGCAAGCATAAAAGGAGAATGGGGTATTTGTTAGCTGATGTTTTCTTAAAATGACTGAATAGTTGTGCTTCTGTGCCATGAAGCACTAATTGTGTGCGCTGTCATAAAAATGAGTTGTCCTTTGTAAGCACATGCTGGCCTACACTCTCAACACAGTCACAGCGTCATGAAACACTGGACAAGGGGAGAACTGGCCAGCCTAAGGGATGAAGGAACAGAACATGTCACAGAGGGAAACAAAGAGGCTTAAAGAAAGACAATTGATAGTGAGCTGTTATATTAAAATGGAAGTTCTCTCTCTCTCTCTCTTTCTCTCTCTCTCTCTCGCCTCTATACGTACACATAAGCTATGGCACACTTGTGGAAGAGAAAGGACAATCTTGGCTTCCATATTGTTTAAAAGGGAGCCTCTGTGTTGGCTATATGTACCAGGCCAGCTGGGATGCAAGCTTCAAGGACTCTCCTATCACTGTCTCCCATCTTTGCCATAGGAATACTGGATTGCGAATGTGTGCTACAGCATCTGCCTGTGCTTGGGTTCTCATGCTTATGCAGCAAGCACTTTACCTCCTGAGTCACCTCCTCAGCCTGGGACTTCACTTTCATTGGCTTCTCTAAATCAACAAGCTAAATAGGCTAAGTAAATACTAATCATATAGTATTTACTTTTTAATTGTTGAATTATAGTGAAAAGTATAAGCATTACCCCTAGCATCTCAACCATCTTTAGGTATACAGTTTAGAAGCATCAACTATACTTTTGTTGCTCTACCACAGCCCTGTAGAACCTTCTTCATCTTGCTATGTACCTAATGAACAACCATTCCCTTTTCTGAGCCTCCCAGTCCCTGAAAACAACTATTCTACCTTCTGTTTCATGAGTACATCTCACTTGAGTGGAACTCTACAGCATTTGGTTTCCATGTCATTTAATACCATGTCCTAAAGTTTACCCATATTGCACCCTGTAGCCTCTTTAATGCTGAATATTATTCCATTGCATGGAGCCTACTGTGGTGGCGCAAGCCTATAATCCCAAGCATAGGAGGTAAGGGCAGAAGAGCCATGGATTTAAGATCAGTCTTGCTACATAGTGAGTTTAAGGCCAGATTGGACTACATCAGATCATATCTCAAAAACAAACAAATGTGTGAGCTGGTGGGGAGGGTTGATATCATGCTCTCTTGATCCTTTCAACCATGGATGGATCTGCCACTCCTCCTTCTCACTGACCTGAACAATGCTCACGTGACTATAGTTGGGCAGACACCTCTTCAGACCCAACACGCGATGACATTCTTTCGCCAAATAATTACTAACAACATCAAATCTGTTTACAGGGAATGTCAAATGGACTCTAAAATCATCCAACAGATGTTTTATAGAGAATAAGACATAAACTCAATTAGGGATGAGTATATGCACACACCATTTTATGACTACTGTTCAATGGCACTGAAAACAAATGAAAAGCACGACCTAGACATTGGTGAGGTTTGGCTTCCTTTATATCTTTTACACTCCTTTCAGTGCCACTTGACTCGATTTAACAATTAAGGAATTATTACAGTTTCATTTATTAGCCCAAGGCAGAACATTTGCCTGAAGCCCACTCTCGAAGAGGCTGGGTTAAGTTCAGGCTCAAGCTGATTAGCTACACCAGAACTAAGCAGCTGAATTATCACCGGAAGCCTGGAGGCAAAGGAACCAGGAGGGGAACACAGAAGCAGCTTTCAGGAAGGAAGTTAGAGTGTTTATCTGTTGAGTCAGACTTAGGTGTTTCTCATCACTCTCTAAAAACTTACTAATTTTATTTAGTTATCAAAGGCAATTGAATTTTCAGATTGAAAAGAGCGTATTTAATGAAAACCCAAATTTCATCTCAAAATATTTTAATTTTAAACGGAGACTTGTGTAATGAAAGGAAATCGACAGAAGCAAATTTTCTGAGCTGCAGCATTGCTAATTAACTTCCAAGAAACTATCTGTATATTTAAATCCAATGAAGACAACTATTCACTATGAGTTAGAAAAAGATGTATATTTGTCCAATCGTACAGGCTTCCCTCCACCTTGAATTTCAGAAGGAGGAAATACACAAACATTATTTTTAGGTATACAAAAAAAAAGCAGAAAACCATGTAAAACAGTGTATTGAACAAAGAAATCTGAAAACATTGGTTTAAAAACGGGTAGTGGTCACAGCCCGAATTTTTTCAAAAAAAAAGGACACTTCAAGCCTTGACATCAAAGACTGGCCTAACCAGGCAGGTGGAGAGCTTTCTGGTCCAGATGTGCATCCTTGCTCCTGTGGAGCTAGTGAAAATGTGATGTTCACTGTGTGAAAACTGGGTCCTCCTGATGCTCTATCATGACTTGCTCATATTAAACATTTAATGCTACAATCTTAGAGCAGCTAATACTAGTTTGTTTTCACAGAAACACACACACACACACACACACACACACACACACACACACACACACACACACACACACCCTGCCCTCAGTCCAGCAAGGACATCCAGAACAGATACTTGCTTGACTTTATGGCCTCCCAGAGCCAGGCTCATAACTGTGATGAAGCCACCTAGACATGGGTGTTCTTTCCTGTCTAGGATCTAGTTTGGAATAAAACCAAAACACTGTGTCTGCATGAAGGACTGTCAAGGACTGTTCTTACAAGAATGCCCTAATCATCTTTTCTGACTTTCCAGGCTATGGAACTCTTTTGAGAACCACTTTGTTTGCCTTTTAACGGGTCTCAAAGTTAACAGAGAGGTGACACTTGCTTGGCCTTATGGTAAACCAAGTAAATATAAATAAAGATGTAACAAGTAAAGCAAGCAAGAAACAAAAAGTGTGAGAATCCTCAGCTGAACAATTTAAGCTTATTTCTAAATATTTACCTTGGCAGTAAGGATAGTCCTAATGTATTCCACATAAAGCATTCTTAGTGACTCTTCCCACCTTCTCTACACACATACTTGAGACCAAAGCCAAGATTTCTGTTTTAAATCTTTCATCAAAGAAAGATGTCAAAACACTGGATATTGTAGCTCTCTCTCCATCCCAGGGTTCTCAAGTTCTGCAAACTGTGTGAGAACTAATGGCATGGTTTTTCAAATGCTGCTTCACAGGGCTAGCCCTCAGGATCTAATGCAACAGAAATCCAATATGCATTGGTGCACCAAGTCATACTGAGGCAAACATCTGGGGTACAGGACTAGTGTCACAAGCTGCAGAAAACAAGAAGGTAGGCCCATTCTTTAATAACAACAGGAATTTCACAATGGTGGCAGCAGAACAGGGAACGAGGCCCTATGTGACAGCATAGGACACAAGCCTGGAAAGCCTGCTGTCCTGAGTGCTTTAGTGTAGTTGGAATGTTCTTTGGACCGCAAACTAGCTCCCAAATAAAGACATGGAGACTTATTATTAATTATGAATGCTCACCCTTAGCTTTGGCTTATTTTAGCTGGCTTTTTTCTTTAATCTAAACTAATCCATTTCTATTAATCTATGTGCTACCCCACGGCTCGTTTACCTCTTCTATGTACTGTCTACTCTGCTTTGCCACTTCCTCCATGTCTGTCTGTCTGGCCCCTGGTGGGCTGGGCCCAGGCTGGCTGGTTCCCCTTTTCTCTGACAGCCAGACCCACCTATCACTCCTCTGCCTAATTATTAGACCAATCAGGTGCCTTAGACAGGCAAGGTGAAACATCAATACATCTTTACTTAGTTAAGCAATTATTCTGCAGCAAAACAAATGTAACACATCTTTACTTAGTTAAACAAATATTCCATTCCACAAGAGTTTAGAAATGCGACTCCAAGTAAGAAGTTAGACAATCCTGTAGGCTTTGGGAGCTGTTAGATAACTTAAGAGGAAGCTCCCCAAAGCCCTAAGCGCCTTTATCTATGCAGAGAGAGAAGCCCAGCATGCTGTTTCTCTCTGATGAATCCTTGAAGGCTGGTGTCTTAGGACCTTCTTCTAGATATGAATGGAAAATTCCTCCTTCATTATCTACTTAATTAAAATTTAAAAGTTGTGCAAAACAATGGGTTTCATCATGGTATTCTCATACATGCACATAATTTACTATGATCATATCCACATCGTTTCTGTTCCATAAGAGCCAAATAGTCACTTTTAAGGATATCTTTAAAAAAAAAAACATTAGACTAGGGCCTGGAGAGATGAATTAATAGGTAATGTTCTTTCTGCACAAACGTGAGGATCTAAGTGTGGATTCCCAGCACCCATGTAAAAGCCGGGTGCCGTGCATGAGAGAGGACATGGGGTTTAAAGGTCAAGAGCCCTTCCTGCTCTTCCAGAGGAACTTAGGCTTCCCAGGACTCATATCAGAAAATTCACAGCCTGTAACTCCACCTTTAGGGGAATTTTGACTGGCCTCTGAGGCCACCTACACATTTACACAAGTCCTACATTCATACAAACACAGACACAGACATATAAATAAAAATAAATTCTTCTGGTGATATTGACCTTTTGCCTGTGTGCACATGCATTCTACACATACACATATATACATAAACAAACATACATGCACAAAAATTACTTGGAAAAATTCATTGAAGAGCAGTATATCAGTAGCCCAAGTCTAGGCTGTGGCTGTGGCTGCTCATTTTTCTATGTGCTGGTAATCCTGTAGTTCTGCCTCATGAATGAGACATTATGAAATGTAAAGAGGAGACAGAGGATTGAAGAATTATGTGCTGTGAAGTCTTTCTCTACCCACACACAGCCTTAGCTATAAACTCACACAGTTAAATCCTCCTTGCCATATGTGAAAGGGGGAACAGGCTGGAAATGGCTGACTGCGATGGCCATGTTTCCTCAAGGACAGTCCATCTGTTGGCATTGAAAGACACTGGACAAAGACAGAACTGGACAGTCCATGCTAAGATGTCAGTATTTTTCAATGGAATCACTCAGTCAAAATTGCAGTGATGATGTGGGTTACCAGAACATCATATGACCAGACATGTCACCAAAGCCTTAGGCCAAGAGGCCTTAGGCTAGTGTCTGAGCACACAGAAAATGCACGTATTCAGGTTACACTGCTCAACACAGAACAAGTGCGAGCGAAATCAAACTCAGCACAAGTCCCCAGGACCTTGAACAGAGAGTCTAGAAATTGTTGCTGGCAAAGAAATAAGATCCTTGTACTAAAGCAGTCATGAAGGCAAAAGCCATGAGATGAACTCAAACTCTATGTCAATGGTGAGGAGTGGATGGAAATCAGAAAGAAACAAAGACAGCAGTATGTCAGAACTGGCCTTTAGTCACAGAACAAGAAACGTGGACGACAAAGAAAGGGAATGACGTATAAAAAGATAGACTGTAGAAAGGCAAAGGGGAATTAGGGAGAAAGGGAGGGGGAAGGGAAAAAGCAGAGAGAAAAAAGAGGGAAGGAAGGAGGGACCGACCACATACATACATATATACATAAATATATACATACATACATCCTTCTTTCTCTTGAAATAATAACAAATAAGACATTGCTCTCATACTATAATTTCTCAAATATATTTTTATTTCCTAATTCCTTGAATATAAAAGGAAAAAAATCCCAGGAATTACAACTGACTATATTGAACCCGAATTAACCCAACACAATATATTGAAGGGTTTTTTTGTTTTTTTTTGAGACAGGGTTTCTCTGTATAGTTTTGATGCCTGTCCTGGATCTCACTCTGTAGACCAGGCTGGCCTCGAACTCACAGAGATCTGCCTGGCTCTGCCTCCCGAGTGCTGGGATTAAAGGCGTGTGCCACCACCACCCAGGGAAGAATTCATTTTTTTCTGAGCCCAAAGTACATCCCTGCATACTCCCAACCAACATCAAGTGTGTTTTCTTTTGTAAATGGTGTAAACAAAGAACATCTGAGCCGAGGTTTAGCAAGACAAATCTGTGAAATGTCGATGAAGTAATCCGTAATCCAAATGCATTGTCAGTTAATCAGACAAAAAGGAGGGGTGGTGAATTTACAGAAGGACAGAAAAGTATTATTAGTCATTTTGGAATATGAATGGGAAAATAAGTATGATAGAAACAATTCCATATGATTCTACCTGAATTATGAGCTTCAAAGCACGTGCTTATTTCTGTTCATTAGCAGCAACTGTTGGAGGTTTTTGTGAGTCCTTGGTCAGGTCAGGTCATTTCTCTGAACTTTGGTCTCATCCTTAATATAATGGGAATAGCTTTGTGACATTATCAAGATTACATTAGATATTATGATTATTTTTTTAGGTCTTTTTGGCTGCCAAGGAAAAGGGGATACACCTGATCACTTCTCTCTCAACAGCTACAATGTAAGCCTCTTAGATGAAAAAGCAACCAAACCCTACAAGGAGAGCAGCTCCCTGCCTAGCAACCTTGATATTATTAGCCTCAGTGGGTCTCTCAAGCCTCCTTTTTCTCATCCCCTGCCTCCTCCCTTTATACCAATTCCCTCCATTGATTCATGGCTTCTGCTTCCCTCTTTTGTATTCATGTGTTCCAAATCCCTCTGTCCATCTAGGTGGACATTCAATTTTTCCATTCAGTCTCTCCAGAGACAGGCAGTGTTTGGGGATCATTAGAACCCACCCAAGGAGCATTTCTGTCAGGTCACTGGGTGTTTTATAGATGGTGCCTTCAGATCAGCATTTATTAGATAGATATATCCAATTATTTATTAGATAAATCATAGGTTACAACAATGTTCACTGGAAGAGACAGATGCTGGGCAGGGACTTGGGCACCATGTCTCCTTAGCCTACAGAATGGGTAAGCTCTTAGCTCAGGAGGGAACAGCTAGTCAAAATGTGGGTCCTGAGCTTTGACATAGTACAAATTAAAGGAGTAATGCTGGGAACTAGACATTCTCAGCTCTCCATTTTCAAATGGTGCACCCAAAATCCTAAGGAGTATTAGCCGTAGTGGATAATGTAAAGCAAAATTTAAAAAAAAAATTATGTGAATGACCTTCAAAGGCAATTGGCAAAAAAATGTGAGCAGAACTAGATAAATAAATCCAGAACTAGACCAAGGTAAAACTTTCCTTGGGAAGGAAATGTGAAACAGGACCCTAACGTCAAAGAAGAACGCCTCTCACAGCATCAGGCCAGACTACAAGACATCAGGATCCTTGTTCTCACCTTTGTCCCAATCAAGTTCAGACATGAATGGAGTAAAAGAGCAGACAAGGGTCAGCTGTGGCCCGTTCCCCAGCCCTCCTTTGTTCTGGCCCCTCAACCGGCCTTCCTCTTCTGGTCTGAGTATTTCTCTGACAGAAGAATGACCTCCCCTATCAGTAGTTAATCAGGCAGAAACATATTAGATTCTCACTTCCAGTACACGTGGGAATCAAGGATGTGATAAAGAGGCAGCTTAGAGAGTAAGAAAGGTGGATAAGAAAAGGCCGAGTCTTTCATCTTTTCTTTCTGCCTCAGCCCACATATCCACCTCGGCCCCTCACATTTAAGGGACATCAGTATGGAGAGATGCATTGACCAGCTCCAAAGGGGAGGCATTCAATACCACAAGAACAAGACAGTGACTAACTGGAATAAGGCTAGGGCATTTGCCATCCTGCTTTTATTTAAGGAAAGTTTTATATAGTATCCTATTTGTCTTAGTCAGGGTTCCTCTAGAGAAACAGAACTGATTGAGTGTGTGTGTGTGTGTGTGTGTGTGTGTGTGTGTGTGTGTGTGTGTGTGTGTGATTTCTTAGAGTGGCTCACAGGTCATGACCCAACTTTTCCAACAATGGCTGTCTCCTGACAGAAAAGCCCATGAGTTTAATAGTTGGTCGTTCCACAAGGCTGGATGTCTCAGATGGTCTTTAGTGTATACCAGAAACACCAGTGAAGGAATGAACTTTTCAGCAAGAACAAGGGCAAGCAGGCAAGAGCAAGAGCTTCCTTCTTCTATGATCTATGCCCTTTATATAGGCTTCCACCAGAAGGTGTGGCCAAGATTTAAGGTGGATCTTCCCACTTCAAAAGATTTGAGTTTAGGTTGGGTCTTTGTAGCTAGAGTTTTTCTGGCTGGCCCACAGTCAGGACAAATCTCTGTCACCCACCAGTCCCACAGCCGCTCAGACCCAACCAAGTAAACACAGAGACTTATATTGCTTACAAACTGTATGGCCGTACCAGGCTTCTTGCTAAACTGTTCTTATATCTTAAATTAATCCATTTCTGTAAATCTATACCTTGCCACGTGGCTCGTGGCTTACCAGCATCTTTACATGCTGCTTGTCATGGCGGCGGCTGGCAGTGTCTCCTCCCACCTTCCTGTTCTCTCAACTCTCCTCTCTGTTAGACCCGCCTATACTTCCTGCCTGGCCACAGGCCAATCAGTATTTTATTTATTGACCAATCAGAGCATTTGACATACAGACCATCCCACAGCAGGTCTTCCCACATCCAATAATCCATCAAGAAAATTCCCTCACACATGTATCCTGCAGCTTGGGTTTTAGTTGATTCTAGGTGAAGTCAAGTGGACAACCAAGAATAGCCAACACATCATTCAAAAGATTCAACCTCTAAAAATAAGTGGAATCAATTAAAGTGTTAAATGAATTCTTAAGGAGCCTATGTCATTACATCTATGATACATGGCACAGCTGGAAGTTGCCTACCACATATTTCTCAATGGTCCTCCAGGTATACAAAGCTCACCTGTTCATCTGGCCCTAAAAGTCTTATAAAAACTTCCCCTGAAAGTTAGCCCTTCCTGAATCTCTGCTTCTTCCTTTTTCATCTTTCCCCAGATTTGGCCTTTTTATTCCTCCTGAGGAACCATTTTGCTCTACCCAACTCAAATCATTCAAATCTACATAACCTCTGCCTTAGATACTGTCCCGGCTCTGTACAAATACTCAAGGATGACCTAGCCAAGGCTGTAAGGCAAGTTGTGGAGAATTAAGGGTCACATGCATACATCTATCATTTCATCTAAGCCATCACATCTATTCCATTCTACATTGTGACTTAGATTGCACTGGACAAGGGAAAATAAAACATCTGTCTCCAGTGATTCAGGCCCAAGGACCAAAGGTTCCCTAGAACCTTAGAAATGAAGCTTATAGAATCTTCTTCAGGCTCTTGGTGACGAGGAAATTTTGTTTCCCTCCTTACTTCAAGCCAATCTTAACTCAAACTTTGCTTTGTTTTCATGTTTGAGAAACCTTACTATACAAGGAGTTAATCTGAAGTAATGACTTCGCAGGGTGATGGTAACACATGCCATTAATCACAACACTCAGGAGGCAGAGCCAGGTGGATCTCTGTGGAGTTCAAGGCCAGCCTGGTCTACAGAGCAAGATCCAAGATAGGCACCAAAGCTACACGGAGAAACCCTGTCTCAAAAAAAAAAATGAAGTAATGACTTCTGCCTTCTTTCTAGAAACACACACTCATGAACATGCACACACACACATGGATATCCTTTCTACAGGAGTAGAATAGGAGGACTTGTCTGTCTGGTGTCTTGCATGAGAAGAAATAACAGTAAGCAGCCAGTCATGTCTTTAGCAAGCTTATCAACTAGCCAGCTGCCTCAACCAACATTCTCATCGACTTTTAAGGAAAAACAAACAAGAAACAAGCAGACAAAGCAAACTAAGCAGTCAGATGTACTAAGTGTGTTACAGAAAATCACAAAGTCTTTATGAACTTTTTACTTTACAGAGATGAATTGAGGTCTAAACTTTATCAATCTAAATGTACTGAAACAATCATTTTACAAACATAATTCCTGATTTTTTTCTAAAAGAGAAGAAAAGCCCCTCGTTTTTGTTCTGTTTGAGATAAGGTTTCAATATATATTCTAATCTGCCTTTTAACTAAGAGCAATCCTCCTCCATCCACAGAACAAGAGAGCTGTGGTTACATAAGCCACCATGCCCGGCTAGGAGTGTCCACTTTGTTCTTGTATTCCACAATTGATCAGATGTATTACTGATGAAAAGCACACCTGTTTCTAAAAAGAACATGGGGCATACAGCTTCATCAAGGTGCTGTGCTTTGAACATGGTTAGCATCCTCTAAAATGGCTGTCTGAGCCTGATACCCTGTGGGAAGAATTAAAAGGCTGGAAATGTAATCTTATTATGGCACTGAGAGGTGGAGTTCTAGGAGGTGGCTGGGATTAGCTGGAGTCATCAGGGTGGGCACCCATAACTAATTCCTAGTGGCCTTATAGGAAGCAGAGGCTTAGGTGAATCTTGATGATAGAACATTTGTCTAGTGTACATGATTGGTTCAACCTTCCATACAGGGGCATTACCTGTCTCACCAGGAGATGGCTTCTGCCAACCTCAGGACTGCAGAAAGGGAAGCCTGCCACCAGTCTTGGCTCCTTGACCTTAGCCCTCCGACATGGTGAGCCAAAACTAACCTCTTTTCATTAAAACTTACTCAATTTGTCATTCTGTGTAATGAGTAACAAAGTCCCAAAAGATCTGTCCTCTGTCCTTCTCTGACCTTGTCTCCCACTGTTTGCACCTCAATCATTCCACACCTGTGCCACACAGACAGCTTGGTTTTCCTCTATAGTTCTCATGACTTGCCTGCCTTGGGCCTCCTGTACCCTGAATCGTGTCCTGTCCAAAACATACATGTTGAAGCTTTAACCCCAGTATGGCAGCATTTGAAGGCAGAATCTATAAAGTCAGAGTTTAAAGAGGTCTGTTGTAGACTATTATTTTAAGGTGTGTTACTTTTGTTTATGTTGCATTTGTTTAACTCTGTGAAGCTGTGTTATTGTACCTGTCTAAAACACCTGATGGTCCAATAAAGAGCTGAACAGCCAATAGCAAGGCAGGAGAGAGAAATAGGCAGGGCTGGCAAGCAGAATGAATACATAAAAGGAGAAATTTGGGAGGAAATAAGAAAGAGCAAGAGAACAAAGAGAGGAGAATGCTAGGGGCCAGTCACACAGCCACACAGCCACACAGCCAGCCACGGATAAGAAAGAACAATATACAGAAATAGAAAAAGGTAAAAGTACAGAGGCAAAAGATAGAAAGGATAATTTAAGTTAAGAAAACCTGGCTAACAGTAAGCCAAGATAAGGCATTTATAATTAGGAATAAGCCTTTATGTGTGATTTATTTGGGAACTGGGTGTCGAGAGCCCTGTTTTAATATGATTAGTGTCCATAAAAGAATTCTCTCATTATCTACCCACCTCTCTCCCAGGTAGCAAGAAGGCAGCCATCCACAAGCCAGAAACAGAGTTGTCACTAGAAACCAAACTTACCACAATCTTCACCTTGGACCTTCCAGTCTACAGAACTATGAGAAAATGAATATGTTTAATAATGCAGAGGCACAAGTCTATGGTGGTTTGTAGCCTCAAGTGACAGATTTTTGTAACCTGAAGTGGAACATTGTCATAACAAACGTGGAAACACAAAGGCAACTCTGTAGCTGGATAATGTTTAGACTAGGCATCGAAGTTCATGCTTATAGGACAGAAGTTCTGAGGTTCATGGTTAGAAGCTAGGAACTCAGAGGTACATGTTAAAGGCTAAGAGTTCTAAGACACAGTCTAGAAAAAAGCTGATGGTGCCATAAAGATGCTGTTGATATACAGCTATTAAAGGTGGTCTTGCTTAGAGTTTAGAAAGAGAAGATTATATTCACAGCCTTATGAAAAGAACATCGGTGGGAATATGGATATCCAAGGCATTGTGCTGAGTTCTCATCAGGACAACAAGATAAGATTTTAATTTTTGAACTGATTCAGGCATGTCTAACTCACAGCCCAGGGTCACAGGCAGCAGATGAATGAGTGAACTCAGGCTAACACCAAAACAATATGAAGCTCTCATGATTATTATTAACTCAATTGCATTGCACAGCTCTTGACCATGAACTTTGTAGGTAAGAATGTTATTTCTCAATGCCAAAAGATTAGACACACCTTGGAACTCAAAATTTTACATATTTATGAAGTACAATGTGATGATGAAATACATTTATGCAGTGTATAATGTTCAGAATATGGGAAACCTATTTATCTCCTCAAGTATGTATCTTTTCCCTATGGTGAAACATCCAAAATCCTTTTTCTAGCTTCAAAAATAAACAATGCATTGTCTACTATAGTCACTTTACTATACAGTAGCACACCAGAACTTCTCTGTCCTAACATATTCTCTAGCCTTTCCCCCAAACTTCTCCTTTCTCCCAGCTTTTAGCAACTCTTCCACTTTCATTTTCCATGAAACCAACATTTTTTGAGTCCACATATGAGTGCAACCATGTCTATGTGGCTTATTTCACTTAACATGATGACCTATCATCTATTCATGTTGTTATACACGATAGGATTGAATCCTTTTAATGGCTGAATTATAGTCTTTTGTATATATAATTTTTTCATAATCAATCAATCAGTTGATAGAAACTTGGACTCTTTCCATTTGGGAGCTATTATGGATAAAGCTACAGTGAACATGTGATCTCTATGTGACGCACTGGTTTCACTTCCTTTTGATTTGTATCTATGGGTAACTGCTGGATTACAGGTAGATTTTCTAAAAATTTTTACTTTGAAATTATTTTATTTTTCTTTGACAATTTCATAAGTGTATATAATGCATGTTAATTACTTTCATCTCCTCAACTCTCTTAATTCCTTTCTGCCTCCGTCTACTTTGTCCTCCCTTCCCTACAAACATCTTCCTAGCATTCCTATCTCTTTGTTTTGTTTTGTGACCTAGTGCATTTAACCAGGGCCATCTGTGCAGCCTTGGGTTTGGAGCTACCCCCCCGGAGACTGATGGGTTCATCAATATGCACACAACTGAAGAAAATCACTCACCCTTTCCCAGAATCTAAGAGCCAACATTTCCTCATTCAGAGGTAGAGGCCTATGAGTCCCTGATAGGAACATATACTGGTGAGACACTCCTGAGCAGTGTTGGACGTTTGCTGAAGGA
This sequence comes from Peromyscus californicus insignis, assembly GCF_007827085.1. Taxonomy (NCBI): domain Eukaryota; kingdom Metazoa; phylum Chordata; class Mammalia; order Rodentia; family Cricetidae; genus Peromyscus; species Peromyscus californicus. Next base: position 43,889,950 of record NW_026294525.1, read on the forward strand.
GAGGATAGTTATGAAGCGTTGAACTCTACAGTGAAGCGAGCCCACAACTGCTTGAGGACTTTGCTCAACTAAATTCCTAATTCCATCTCTTGATGGTCTTGCCTTCCACATAGCACTAGAACAAGAATAGAACTGCTCCAGGTTCTTTGCTGTTGTTGTGAGAACCACCTTCTCTCCATCTGAGAACTCCGCACAATGCCTTGGACATCCATTTTTCCACCAATGTTCTGTTCATACAACCGTATGGGCAATATTGTCTTTCTAAACTCTTAAAACAAGTAAATAAATAAGTAACACACTCTTACCAGAAACCTAAATCCCATCAGAATTTGACCTTGGACTTCTCAGCATATAGGACTATCAGAAGTACATTTCTCTTCTCTTAAATATCCAGTTCATGGCATTTTGTTACAGCAAACCCAATGGACCAAAACACTGAAAAAATGCTTTTTTCTCTTTTTAGGGGATAAGATTGATATAATTATTTATATACAATATTAATACATATTTACTACATATATATTTACCAATAATATATTTACATTTTTAGAATATAAATACTATATGGCCATGATATGTTATCATTTTTAAAAGCTGAGTATCAGTTAAAATTTTGCTAAGAATATTTCCATGATGGATAATATTGGTCTATAATTTTCTTCTTTTATGGCTAGTTTTGGCACCAAGTGAAAAAGCATCTCAGAGAATAAAACAATAATTCCTTCCTCAGCTACTTTATAGAAGAGCTAATGAAGAAATTATATGACTATTTTCTTAAGTATATGGTAAAATTTATTAATGAAAACATCTTGGAATGGAATTTTCCTTGAGAAAGTTGCAAACTACAAATTCTTCTCTAAAATGAATTTCTATAAGCTCAAGCTATCTGTATTTTCCTGGCTAATCTGTATTGTTGGGATCTTTTAAGGAATTTGAACATCTCAACTAAATGGTCAACTGTATTAACATAAGGTTAGATCTGCAGATACAACTCCTTTAACTCATGCTACTGCTGTGTGTGTTTTTTCCTTTCTTTTTTTTCTTAATGACTGTGGATTGAAGAGTATCAGGTGTTTTATTTTGCTTTTATTTCAAAGATGTGCTTTGGATTGCAGTGGTTTTCACTGCTCATTTTTATAATTTTTAACTCATTTATTTTCCCTTGATTTTTCCCATTTAAAAAAATTTACTTTGTCTTTTATTTATTCCTGGAGTCATTACTTTCAGGCTTTTTTCTTATCTAACATAAAAACTTGTGCTAGACATATCCCTGTAAATCACATTAGTGCCTACCATAATTTTTATTCAATTCAGAACACAGAACACTTCTTCTTCTTCCTCTTTTTCCCACTCCTCCTCCCCATCTCTCCTTCCCCCCTCCTCCTCCACTCCCTTCTCCTCCTTCTACCTGTTTAGGAGAGTGTAACTCAGTTTTCAAATATTGAAGAATTTCCCATATTATCTTTCTACTGTTAATTTAATTAATGCTATTGACATCATAAAATATACTTGGAGACTAGGGATGTGATTCAGTTGGTAGAGTACTTGCCCAGCATGTACAGATCCCTATATTCAATTTCCAGCACAAGATAAAGGAGCGTGATGGCACATGCCTGTAATCCCAGAATTCTAGAGGTGCAGGCAGGTGATCAGAAGTTCATGATATTGATAACCCAAGGTCCTACAATTTCATTTCAGAAAAGAACTTGTAGTTTGCAACTTTTCACAAGAAAAGATACTCTCAGTGATGAATTTTATCATACACATAAGAAAAAAAACCAATTTATTTTATTTACTGGCTCTTTCAGAAAATTGTTCAGGAAGAAATTATTCTCATGTTCTGAGATGATTAGTGTCTGATACCAAAATCAGACCATTAAGAGATAAAAATTATACACCAGTATTATCCATCATGAACATAAGTGGAAATATTATTAGCAACATGTAGCTAAAGTATTCAACAACCTATAAAATGATAATATATTTTTATATTTATTTTGTGTGCATCAGTGTTTTGCCAGTGTGTGTGTGTGTGTGTGTGTGTGTGTGTGTGTGTGTGTGTGTGTGTGCCATGTGCATGCCTGGCACCTATGAAGGCCATAAGAGGGTATCATATTCATATTTCCTGGAACTGGAGTAAGGGACGGTGTGAGCCACCATGTGGATGCTAGGAATAAAACTTGGGTCTTCTGCAAGAGAAGCAAGTGTTCTTACCAATGACCTGTCTCTCTAGTCCTAAATAGTACATTTCATACAACAAATTCAGCTGTGTAGTGAGTTCGAGGCCATCCTGAGATGACACAGGATCCTGTCTCAAAACCATGTGATGACTCTGCATCATTATCACCTCTGTGTCTTTTAATGTTCTTTGCCCCAAATCTACTGTATCTGAAGCAACGTAGCCAAACCAAACTTCTTTTAATTAGTGCTACTGTGTCCTATCTTTTCTCACAACTTTCCTTCAAATCTCTCTGTGCCTTTAGATGTGACATTGTTTTATAAGGCAAAGAAAGATAATGAGGTCTTTTTATTTTTCTTCTACTGTGTAGATCTCTGCTTTTTTTTTCTCTTTCTTTTTTTTTTTTTTTTTTTTTGGTTTTTCAAGACAGGGTTTCTCTGTGTAGTTTTGGTGCCTTTCCTGAACTCACTCTGTAGCCCAGGCTGGCCTCAAACTGACAGAGATCTGCCTGGCTCTGCCTCCCGAGTGCTGGGATTAAAGGCGTGCACCACCATTGCCCGGCAGATCTCTGCTTTTTAACTTGGATAGTCAAACCATTACATTTAATGGCTGTTGATGTGGCTGGTTTTAAACTGATCACACTGTTGTTTTCAATTTCTCCCCTCGACTATTTGCCCCCTTCTTCTTTCTCTCTCTTATTCTGTATTTACAAAGTTTTTCTGGTTCCATTTTTCTCTCCTTGGTTGATTTATCAGTCATAAGGTTTTGCTTCATTTTATTAGTGATTTATGTTTTATAACATATATCTATAAATTATCACTTCAAATATTTTAATATCTTGTCACCACATGTGTCCTGATAATGTAATATACTTCTGCTTCTTTTCTCCCTGTCTGCATGCCATACTTGATATCCATTTTATTTCTGAATATGCCATATACCCTACAATATATAGCTATATTTGCTTTTCACAGTCAGACATCATGTTAATATATAGAAGAAAATAAAAAAATAAAGGTTTTGTTTGGGGTAGATTATTTTATTTGGTTTTGAAAAAAAGTTTTATTTTGTTTGATCTAATCTAATTTTTTGAGACAGAGCCCCCTCATCTAGCTCAGGCTGGACTTGAACTCACAATCCTCTTGCCTCAGCTTTTCCAATGCTGGAATTATAGGAGTGTGTCATTCAACCAAGGGTTTTTCATTTCGCCACATAGCCAGCATTTCTAGAGTTTCCCTCTTATCATGTGATGAAAATTTTATCCAGTTCTTTTTTTTTTTCTGCCAGTAAGCTTCTTTTACAAATGTGTATGTTATTCTTCTACACTAGCTCTCCCTTTATTCATAGCCCAGCTCTGCTTTAGCCACACTGGCTTCCTGTCAGGCCAGCTCCTGTCAAAGTGTTGTACTTGACCTATTACTCTTTGCAGTCCTTCCCCAAAGTGTCGCTCATCTTGCTCTCTCATTTCATAGAAGTCTCTCCTCTAACATCACCTGATAAGAAGGGGCTCATACACACACATATAAGCATGCATACACACAAACAAACACACACACATAAACAAACACACATGTACACACACCTGCATACACTCACACATAAATTTTTATATTTAATTTTGTTTTCCTTCTGTTCAGTGCACTTAAAGGTACTTGAAATCGTATTATGCTTTTATTGATTATCTATCATAATTTTTATGCTTTATTTTGCTTTGTTTCCTGACAGAGCACTTAAGGCTCTTCAAAATTGTATTATGCTTTTATTATATTTAACATTAGAATTAGACTCCAGAAAACATAAGGACTTTTTCTTGTTTTCACTCAGGTATTTCACATGCCCTGAATCATGGCCAGTGTGTAGAACTAGTTTAAAACTAAAGCTTCTAATAAGTTATCTGAGTTCATTCCGATGGCCCACATTATCTTATATTAAACAAATTTTGAAATAAGATAAAATGCAAATTATATTCTGGATATGATTCAAGAATGATTGCAGTTGCACTTATTCTAAAACAGCAGTTCCTTTCCACCAGTCTAAATGAGTTGGCTTTGCATTTCAAAACTATAATTAAGCTTCTGCCTTTGGGACAATAGAGGGCAAAGAACAAAGGCCAGTCGAGGTTCTTTGCCACTGGAGTCTTCCTTCATCCTTCCCCGAGCTCCATGTGTGTCTGCCACACAAAGGCATCAAGAAGGCAGAAGCAGAAGACAGGAGGAAGTGCAAAGAAGGTTCATTGGCAGAAGGAAGAACTTCTTTGTCCCTCCTCAGCCCTCATGACCCAACAGGTCCAAGCCGATTTTAGAGACCAATGACTTTGGAGGAGGAGGAAGTCTGTGGAGCATGGAGTAGCTCCGTCTTTGTTGCTTTATCTACCCAACTGGCTAGTGTTGCGAGGAAATAAGCAGGAAATGGAAGCCGAGCTTATTGGAAAGAAGCCAACGGAACAAGCATTGCTGTGCCCTGTGGTACCTCTGCTTATCTTCCCTGTGGTTTGCTACCTTGCCAAGACTCATTCCAAATGAGGCGTTCCTGGTTTACAGTTAATACTTTTAGCTTATATCACTTTCAGGCACCATGTTCTTTGACTTATAGAGGTGACTTTATGCTATGTAAATTCTATCTAATGCAAATGACTTCCTCATCTATATTTTTTTCTCCACAAAAATATTTATTTTCACAACCAAAGGAAAGCCCATTATAAACTGTTACAGCTGTGGGACAAAGTAAACAATAATTATTGTCCAAATTCCTTTTACCATGCTATATTTTCATAATTTATATTTTTCAACAATAATATGCAAATTAACTACAAGAAATGAAGATACCAATGCCATAACACTTCATTTTTGAGATGGAGTCTTATTACATTGCCCAGGCTGACTCTGAACTTATGATCATCACGCCTCAGCCTCCAACGCTGCTGGGATTGCAGGGCGCTCAACACCATGCCCAGCTCAAAATACATTTTTATGATCCAGGTCTATTCATTATAGCAGCAGTTTAGATAGTTTTACTATCCTAATTTGTAGTTACTTATAAATCAGCCCAAACAATTCAAATCCAACCCACAGTTTATCCTTAAAATTGCTTGGAAAATGAAAAAAAAGTTACCTAAAGTACTTAGCATATAACATATACTTAACATATGATAAACATTTAATAAGTGTTAGATATTATTATTGATTAGTTGTAATATTCAACTTACATAGACTGAAGAGTACTGTAATGTGAATCCTCAAGATACTCCTTAAAGCTTTTACAAACTTAAATTACAGTGAATGGCTTGACCAAAACAATCCACAGTGGAAGACATGAAGTGATAGGCCTTTCTTTAGTGGCAACAATAATTTTAATATTCAAGATACTTTTATTCGGCCAACAATTATGAATTGAGCATCTGCTACAAACCAGGTTCAAAGACACAGACAAGGACCCTAGCAGGTTCTCAATCTCTTTTGAGTTTTCGTACCACAAAACGGGGTAAGCGGTTGCCTTGTCACTGTGGCGAATATTGAGAAAAGCAAACAACTAACAGGCCTCTGGACTCGGTGACAATCTGTGTCCAGAAGGGCATCAATGAGGAAGAAACAGTATGCATGGTTTTGTCTTTTACCAAGTTATATAAAATGGCATTCTCTTAAAGAATTTGGAATATTAACAAGGAAATTTGCAAACATTGTATAGAAATAGTTACTATAATACTATAATCTGAAGTTCTTGGTCTTTACACATAGTTAAAATTGCCTTGGGGAAAAAATTGTAAGTTAGCAAAGCAGAAGAGTCAACGCAGTAATATTTATATAATATTGACAAAGTTGAACTTGTGTTGGGACCTGTGCTCCAGGAGAACAGTGGAGGTTAAGAAGCCACCCTCCCTTTTATGCCCTGGGAAATGAGTGTCCTTTCTCATTTGACTTAGGTTAAGACTTCCAATTCCCCTTATTCACCTTGTATAGAGATGAACAAAGACTTCCTGGCTTCTCTTTTTTCACCTCATAAATGATCAGCAAAACTGCTCATCCCACTGATCAATGGAAACAAAATGTTAGCTGACCAGAGTTTGGATACCAAAGGTCCTTGAACTTTGGCTTGCCTTCAACCAGGACCAGCACACAGGCCCTTCAAAAAAACTCACAAGAAGATAGGCTGGTCTCCAGGTGAGAGCATCTCTGATGTGCTGTCATGCCCTGCTACCTTTTCAACCCCCTCCCTCAGCCCACGGACACCCAGTTCTTTCTCATTTCCTCTCTTCAAGGACATCACTGCTTATTGCCAAATCTTTTCCTCACATCATGACAATTCTTCCAGTAGACACCCTCTCCACTACACTATAATGTGTTTTCATACCATATGCAAAAACACAGCATCATTCAGTAAGACAACACAACTTGTCCCCTTCTGCATGCTATTTTTTATTTACCTTAGACTGAAGGAAAAGAGAGAATAGAAATTCCTATTATATAGGACTCATTTGAAAGCATGTAACTTCAGTCTGAGAAAGGATGCAGGATCTTTTCTACATAGTTCATACACTTCACTTTCGATCTTCTTGGTCCTCCCTTAAATGTCCAGGGATCTCTAATCATGAAGCCTCTAGTGAGGGGAGTATGTTCTGAGAAAAATATGGTTAGGCAATTTTCTTGCACAAATATCACAGAATGTGTTTACATAAACTTGAATGGTACAGGTCAGCCATTCAACGTGCATTCATAATATAATTTTGACATAAAATGCATGAGGTTAATGGACATGGTGGTGCATATCTGCGCAATGTCTTGACGTGACAGCACTTCTTTATTTTTTTGGTTTTTCGAGACAGGGTTTCTCTGTGTAGCTTTGCACCTCTCCTGGAACTCACTTGGTAGCCCAGGCTGGCCTCAAACTCATAGAGATCCGCCTGGCTCTGCCTCCTGAGTGCTGGGATTACAGGCGTGTGCCACCACTGCCCGGCAGCACTTCTTTTTATATAAGAACATACTTTAAAAATAATCATAACACATATCATATATTAATATATATTAAACACAAAGACCAGTAACATAGCTGTCGTTTATCACTCCCAAATATTATGCATGGAACTTAAATGTAAGTACTGCACTCTGTTGATTACACAAGACCCATAGGTCTGTTTGCACCAGCATCCTCACAAACACATGAACAATGTGCTATGTGAAGACATTCGATGGCTACTGTGATGTCACCCAGTTACAGGAGTTCTTCAAATCCCTTATAATCTTATGGGACAACGCTATTTGTTCTGTCCTCCCCCCGCTTTTTTTGGAAGAGTATGATGTAGTAGTAAAGATGAAGGCCAACTTTTGGGAAATTGGAAGGATCAGGCTGACAAGCAATGTAGAAAGATTTGCTGAGAAAGATCAGTTCTCTCACATAACACAATTTCCGGATTGCTCTATTTGTAACTAGGTAATGAGATCTGCAAGTGTTTCTTAATGAAAATGACACTGGAGTTCGAAACAAAGTACTTGATTCAAAAGACCCGGAATGTATTAGCTGTATGACCTTGAACAGGTGATTGATTAGCATATACTAATTTTTGATTTCTCACTATCAAGTGGCAGTAAGAATTCTTCCTCTGCCTACCTAACACCGTGGACATCAAAGAAAATAATATACCTTAGAAAAGGTATATAAACCTTACAAGTTAATAGTGAGCAGACTACCTCAACACCATGTCCCTTTCACATGCAGAGTATTTGCCTGCAAGCTTTCTACTTCTAAATAATAATTGTATATGTTTAGGCACAGAACATGATGTTTGACTACACACAGGAGTGAGATGACACACTAGTTAAGCAATTTAACCTGCCCATCTCACACAATAGCAGCTTATACACTCTTACAAATTTCCAATATATTACAGTGTTTTAACCATAGTTTTTATGCTACACATCAGGTCTCTATATTTATTCATACCACATCACTATAACTGTTCCTTTTGACTGACATGTTCCCATTTGTCCTAATTCCCAATCCTTGTTCTCTGATCCAGCTTTTAAAGATTTTTTTCATATATAATTGCAGTCACACATCCTTTCCTTGTGTGTGCCTATCTCATTTCATTTACAATAATGTTTTTCAGGCTCACCCATGATTTTACAAATGGCAAGATCTCCTTTTGAAAGACTGACTACTATTGCATTTTATCTACATCATAATTCTCCCAGTTTATCTGTGGACAGACTTTTGTTTCTATATGTGGGCTATTAAGAATAATGTTATAATGAACACTCAAGGCCAGATGTCTCCATGAGATACTGACTTAATCTCTTGGAGATATATACATCAAGGCCATAGATTACTGAATCGTATGGACATTTTTGAGGACCCTTTAGATTGATTAGCATAAGGCTGCACCAATATGCATTCCCAACAACAATGTACTGCTGTTCACTTTGCTCTACACTTTCACCAACACTTATTGTGGTCTCCTTCACAATAGCCATCCTGCTGTGTGTAAAGCATTGTCTCATTGTGTTACGATTTTTACTTCACTGATGTTCAGTGGCATTGTAGTTTTTTCATATGCTTCCTGGCCGTTTGCTTGTCTTCCCTAAACAAATGTCTTTTCAAAGAGCACTCTAAACAATTTTCTCCAAGCTGATGGAGAACTTTAGTCACATAGCCAGAAAGACAAAAGGTTAGGAAGAGCTGGAGATCAAGAGGAGAAGGAAGGGAAATAGGAAAGAAGAGGTGGGGATTTTTAAGTCTTCATCTTATTTTAAGATTCGACCAGTTGCTGTTTTTCTATTTAGTTGTTAGACTGCTCTCATATTTTGGCTAATAAACCTTTTTTATGGTTTGAGTGCGAAATGTCCCCAGAGGCTGTGTTTGAATAGTAGTCTACACATGCTGCTTGGAGAGATTTTGTAACCTTTAAAGGCAGCCCTGCTGAAAGAAGTTGATGACTTTGGGGAAATGGGCCTGGAGCGTTTAGTTCAGCTCTACCTTAAGTTGAGCTCTCCGCTTCCTGAGGATCTCTGGGTCGGGGTCCTCATTCTGCCGTCCCCACCATGATGGCCCTTAACAGCCTGAACCATGAGCCAAAGTAAGTCCCTCCCCGCGGAAGTTGCTTCTGTCAGGGATTTAGTCACAAGATGAGCACTGTAAGCAGCATACCACTCGTCAGATAAGCAGCAGCATACAATTTCTCCCAGTCTGTCGTCAGTCTTTTCATTTTGTAGCCACGAGTTTCCTGCAACCCAGGTCTATCGCAATCATTCACGGCAATGCAGCGTCTATAAATTTCAGGATGCAAAACACCTAGGGATGGAGCCTCTCAAACATTAATCAGCACAGAATGGTGTGGAAACACTTTGTTAACCATAAATTCTGACTCAGGAGGTCTATGAAGATGCTTCCACTCGGTGCCCAGGCTCTTCAACTGGCAGCCTGGTGCTGCACATAGGGCAGCTTGCTAGAAATGCAAACCAGTATCTCCCAGAACTCCAGAATCAGAATCTACATCTTAACTGGGGACCCACATGACTGATCCACATGCATTGGTATAGTTTAAGAAGCACACTCCTAGCCCAAAGCCATGATTCTCTGGGTTAGAAATGCACACTCTGGAAGGCCACAGAGAGACTTGCTGAATTGAAACTGGAGGGGAGAGGAGAACAGCTTTTTGCATTCCCCTGATCTGTTTTGTGACACCCCCACCCCCACTCCCACCCCCCAACCACCACTGTCAGATACTTATTGAGAACCACTGGCCTAGAGTATTAATTAAATGTACAGATTTCCATGTCATGTCTCTAGAAATTGTGACTTCACAGACCATGTGACATTAATCATCCATTCCTTATAAATCTTAAGTCCAAGCAAATTTAGGAAATACTGCAATAGCCCTAAGGTCTCACCTTCTGGAAACTTTCACACTGCTTTACATTAGCCTTGGTTTGGGGCCCCTGCTGTGAACTACCTGTTCTTCTCAGCAATCCTCTAAGTCTTTTTTGAGCATCTCCAAGTCAAATACCAATCCCTGAGGCCTTAGTGCCAGTCCTAGGCCTCAGCAACCCTCCAGTCGCTCGAAGAGAATCCCTTCCCATGGAGACTTTGTAATCTTTCAGGGTCTTTAGTGGTGCTTCATCAAGACATTTGATGTTGCAGGGAGACCCGGATTTATATCCTGGGCACAGCCTATTTGTGAGTGAAAAAGAAAATTTTGCTCTCTTTCAGCTGATTACAGATTAACTTTCCCTTTAATGTCAGAAGAATGAAATCAATCTACTCCCCATCTCAGACTATCCCCTGAGACGGTGAGCATTCACTGATCTCTGTGTCCAGTCACCATCCTTCACACAGGTGTGGAGCAACTGTTAATGGCCAAGGGCTAGGCACTTGGAAAATGCCATTGGCTTTTAAGACTCTAGCCCAAATTAGGTGGAGCTATAAATGTGCAGGTTGCACTCTATGAGTGTTTTGTCCTCTTAAGCAGGAACTACCTCTTCCTGTTCTGTGGAGGGTCAACCAACATACTCTCAGAAAGGCCACGCTTAAGAACTAACTAGAACAAGAGCTTACATCATGTTCATGACCATGCACATACACCCTCATATATCTCAGACAGCGGTCTTTGCAAATTAGCATCATGATAGAGAGAATCATTTTCTCTGGCAAAATTAGTAGCTTTTCAATTAGCATAATGGATATTTAAAATGGACATACATTAGTGAAATTCGAAGTGTGTGACTGGAATGGCATGTTCTGGAGCCCTCTCCCGAATCCCACCCTCCATGTTTGCATGAACAAAGCACACGGATCTGGCAAACAGCTCATCTTGACCCTTCTCTGTCACCCTTAGGTGACATATGACACTGAAAACTCCATGTCTAGGTGGGCTTGAAGCTACTCATTGGTTCAGACTATGGCAACGTCTGACATCAGTCATAAAGCTAAGCGAAACTCAACTCTGAATGGATGCTGCCTCTTCTTTCAGTGAAAATGACCTTCTGGGATGTAATTAGAGCACTCGAGAAATCTGAAAACTGAGAGTTCTATGGAGTTTACCAGAATGGGTGATCTACACTGCGTTTTGCCATACACATTTCATTAATTACTGTTTGGGTAGCAATTTTTGTTTAAGGTGAGCTGTCGTCATCATACAGAGGAGAGATTAAGGGAACTCACAACCATCTCATTCTAGCCATCGGTAGCTTCTCTTATAGTCAAACATGAGGTAACCATGATGCTTCTCCAGATTGGTGTAGAACAGTTCTTAACAGGAATCATTGGTGAGCAAAGCTAAACAAAGCTCTGTCCACACCGAATCTACCCTCTGAGAAATAAGACATCAATCACACATCAAGCAAGCAAATGTTCAATGTGACCATGACTATCACAGATGGCTCCCTGTTTATAATGGTTTCCCTCAGGATTTTTCTACTTTTGGAAAGTGTCAAGAGAGACACGTGCATTGGGAACTAGAACTTGAGATTTGATCTCAGACCATGTAAGAGAACATCTCTATGTGCTTTTACAATGCTGGGTACCTGTGAGCCAAGGCTGTCAGTCACCTGACCATGAGCATAGCCAACTGATATCTAACAGCACACTAAGTGGCCAGGCTTGGCCATTTGATCACTTAGGTATAGCAAGTGAATTCTTTTATGTACCATGCACTTTAAATGAGTATACTGAGAAAGTACCCCTGTGATAAGGTTTTTAAGAAAGAACACAGGATGATGATATTATAAGAACATGTAATGGGAATTCTAATCCTTTCTGGGAGTTTGGTTGATCAATTACTAATGGATTACATTATATCCCCTCTAAAATTCTTAGCTTAAGTCTTAAAGCTCAATGTGTCTATATTTGGAGAGCATTGGGGTTAAATAAAGTCCTGTGAATCAGGCTCTAACCCTACAGGATTGATGGCTCTGTTAAAAAAGGAAGCCCTCTCTCCATTTCTTTCTTCTTTCCCTACGTTCTGTCCTCCTTAAGCATCACTAGAGAAAGACACAACTATACTCCAGGGCACCATGAGAAGCTGGCCACATGCAAGCCAGGCATCACCCAAAATGAAATTACAAGCTCCTTTCCAGCATCCAGGACTATGAAAAATAAATTTATACTATATCACCATTTTATCTCTGATTTTAAAGTTTTTAATTCATTTTTTTATTTTATGTGTATGAGTGTTTTGTCTACATATATGTAGACCATGTGCATGTCCATTGTTCACAGAGCACAGAGGAGAGCACATATTCCCCTGGAACTGTAGTTACAAATCATATGCAGGTCTTCCATTAAGTAAAGAGCAGATGGGGGAAGGTAAAAATGCAGGGTGACCAAACATGTTTTTCTACTTCTGGTGGGTTAGCATAGTAGCCTGGGTCAGGAGGCTGGTACTGATGGTAATATAGAAGTAAACAGATTCTAGCAACACTTAGGAGGGAAGCCAAACAATTCAAACAATGAAATAGATTTCAGCATCCGGAATCGCTGAAGATCTAGTCTGGACTTCTGTGTAGATGAATTATTTCACTATTGAGCTAGAAAGAAGGTTTCCAGTGAGAACCAGAATTAGGGGCTGGTTTTAAATTCCATGCTCATTAGGTTGTAAGTAATATAAATTACCACTAAATATCTCAAAATAAGGAAGTGCAAGTTAAAGACAGTCAAGAGCCAATTAATCAGTTCTGGAACATAAGGGCTGGGCCAGTAAAATCCAGAAATCTAGCAAGCAGAAAGCATGTGAAACGCCCAGCCAGAACACACCCCTGGCCCTACAAAAACCATACCACCAAAGATTAGGCCCAGTCCAACCTTCATCTTTATGTTCCCTAGTCAAGTGTCCTGTCCCTCACAATAGTTATTGAATAAATGGCATGCTTACTCCTACACTCCAAGGCACAGGGAGCGAGATGCTCTAACATCTTCAACGTCAGCAGTGAGACATGGGGCATGGATCACCCACCAGACTATATTCATTGAAAAATGCCACTAAATAGAAATGAGTTTAAATGCTGGATTGATAAAAACCTGAAATGCCAACTATATGCCACCTTTTTTGTAAACCAGCGTGCACTCTTTCACAGGTGTCTTCTCAAAATCACACTCCCCCAAAGATGATTTTCCCTAAGAGAATGCATGCGTTGGTCATATTAGGAAACACAACCCTTTGGTGAGTGGAATGACCCAAATCCTATCAGTTGCTACCTCTGAGCATAAATTTGCCCCCCCACCCCCTCTGTCCACAGCGGTTTTGGTGTTCTAGCCACACTGCTGTCAGTATACAGTCACTAAATTGTTTGAATTCTTCACTTGTTCCCACAAAATTATCTCCCAGACCATGAGTAGAAATTATCTCTTTTGCTGGTGTTAAAAATTACAAAGATTATTAAGTTAAACTACTTAAAATTACAATTCACAATATCAACTAAAACATAAAACTTTAAGATATATCGTTAATAGAATTTTCTTTGGAAATCAAGATTAGATTTTCATCCCTCACGCCCCATATTCCTGTTGTTGTGAAAAGATACTCTTGACACAAACCATTGAAGGGAGAAGACATTCACTGGCTCCACATCCGGAAGCACAGCACACCATGACAGGCAAGTCACAATGACAGGAACTTGAGGAAGCTGTTCACAGTGTATTCACAGTTAAGAAGCAGAAAGAAACATGTTTGTGCTCAGCTCCACTTCTCCCTTCATACATCCCTACAACCCAGTGCACGGAAATGGTGCCACCCACAGTGGGCAGGTCTTCCCACTCCAAATGCCTAACCAAGATAATCTCCCACAGGCATACCCAGAAGCCACCTCCCAGAGGATTCTAGACTCTGTCAAGTTGACAGCAATACACATCACACCCCATAGTCGTCTATTTGGGGGTTGACACATTTCAATATCAATCTAAACCGTTTTTGAATGAAAATGAGTTGATTGTGGAAGAGTTGTTTCCAAAGAATTTGGATGAAGGATGGGAAGAAGCCCCTTCCATGGAAGCACCCCACAGAGAAACCATAAACCTTTCCTAACTTTGATGCAGCCGAAAACCATTGTTACCACTTAAACTTGAAATAAATGCTCAACAGTTCCCTGCCTTTGGATCAGTTGCTCAAGAATCAAAGAAACAATGAGAAAGGCCCTTGTTTTGTGCTGTGGCCTGGCTACGTTGACCGTGGGGAAAAAGACACAAGACTCTTGTCAAGTAAGTAGTAACTGACTGAGAACTCCCTCTTACCAGGACTGCAGAATGTTCCTTAACTTGGAAAGAAAATGAAAAGTAGATGGTCAAGCAGATGTCAAGAGACATATGCTGAGACTTTGATGTTTGAACATACATACAAACACAAAGGTGACTTGATGTCTAAATCTGAAACCGGAACGCTGAACCAGAAAAGCTCATATGAAAATGAAAACATTTTGCATATATGTGGTAAATGGAGCAATGGGTATAAATAGTATTAGTTAGGAAGGGAGTAAAATTGAGGAGATGTTAAGCTCTAGGACAGGGTCTTAAGGAAATGCACCCATTTAAAAGGTGCATCCAGAGGGAGGCTGACCCCGCAGCAAACAGGAACTGGCCAGAGAGTTTTGAAAACCAAGATGCTCTTGGGTCACTGAAATTAAGGGAAGACTGTTGCAGAAAGCAGGGAGTGACCATTATCATTGAAAGCTGAAGTCGAGTGACGTTGAAAAATTGTGAGGCATTTCCAACCTGAAGGGCAATGGTGACTCGATCAGATTAGTCTCAATGGGGTGACAAAGCCAGAAACTGGGCTGGAGTTAAGCTGAGTTTGAGTGAGAAGTGAGGGATTGTAGACAGCTGTCACTAGTAACAACTGTTTTAGAGAAAGATGTGGAAAGAGAGGACAGGGCAGCACCTGGAAGGAACGATATTTGTTTTGTTTTAGTTGAAAGCTGGCTATGTTTAAAATCGAAAGGCAAGACAGAATATAAACAGGAAATGAATAATACATAGTATACCCTCACAGAGAAGTGAGGCCGCCGTAAAAGTCTCAGCACAGGTGGCAAGCTTGGCCTTGGCTCCGAGTGCACAGCCCTGCTCTCAGAAAAGGAAGTGAGACTGAGTGCAGAAATATGCAAGTGTTTTGTATTTGAAACAGAAAAGCTGAGGGTGCTAGTGCTCTGTCCAGGAAGGCGAGCATATGGTAAGTATGAAGAGCCTGGGGGAGGGGTGTTAGGACCTTGGCATGCTGACATCTTTCACTGGACAGTTCCGTATTGCATGGGGCTATCCTGACCTTTACCCACTAGATACCAGGTCTCTAGCTGTCTTTTGACATTATCAACTGTCCGCCGGGTGTTGGGACATAATTGTAACCAGCGCACTAGAACCCAGAGTAGAGGAGAATGGAGAAGCACCGACGGCACTTTGCAGAGTAGAAACATGACTGGACCACATAACCACAGGAGGGATGATCGGAACTGATTTTGTTTCGTTTTTAGCATGTGTGTGCACACAGGTATGTGGGGGGGGGGGTACATGGGTGCATGGAACCAAAGGGCAACCTTAAGTGTCAACCTCAGGAACACCACACTCCTCCTTTGATAAGGCCTCTCATTGACCCAGAGCTCACCAGTTCAGCTAGACTAGCTGGCCAGCAGTCTTCAGGGACTTGCCTATCTATCCCCAGGTCCCCAGTACTGTGATTTCAAACAGGAACTACCATGCCAGCATTTATACATGAGTTCTGGGGAGGCTTCCGAGGTAAGCATGTTCCTGACTGCGATGTCTTCCCAGCCCCCACTGAGGTTGACTTGAGGTTGTAGGGGAATCATCCTTTGTCACTAAGGCCGGGCACCCAGGTTGAAGATAACGAAAAAGTAAATGCTTGGGTTCCCTAGGAATGGAGATTTTGCCACATAAATGTGATGAAAAGGCAAAGGAACAAAAATGTGTGGCAGTGGAAATATGCTTATTGAAATTGGCAAGGTGTTTATTGAAATTATGAACTACAGAATCTAAAAAGGTTGGAGGACAGGGGTTAAAAAAAAAAACTTTTCCTCAAAATAGGATCTGAGATAACTTTGAGAGCTTGAAATGAAGCTGTCATCCAGACATCTTTGAGACACTCAGACATAAACAGACAAAAACACTTTTTCCCAAGACAGTTTATAACATTCCTTTTTTTCTTTTGCACTGAATGAAGATGATAATAGAAAACAATGTGCTCTATTTATTTTGTGGACTAATTCAGACTTATTGGTTCCATAGTATGTAGTTTCTCACTCAGCTCTCCACTTCCCTTCCTGACTGCAGGTGATACACGAACAGTGAGGTATTGACTTTGGTTTTACTAAAACGTAGGTCAACTTAAATGTTCTATAAGACTCCTGGAAGGCAGTGTCTAGAAGAAGCCAGTACTGAGTCTTCTTTTGTCTTGAGACAGGGTCTCATGTAGTCCAAGCTGCCTTGAAACTTGTCTCATAGTTAAGGATGACCTTGAACTCATATTCCTTCCTACCTCCACCTCCAAACTGGTGGGATTATAGGCATGCCACACCATGCCCAAATTATAGGGGTGTTAGGGATCAAACCTCATGCTTCTGTGCATGCTGGGTAAACACTCTGGTGAGCTCTATCCCCAGTCGCAATCATTATCTTTTAGGAAAAGCAGTGACTGAGGGGAGAAATTAACAACAAGAAATTTATTTTTGAGAGATGGAAAGAATTAATGATCCAGTGTTTCCTATCTGGATATAGTATGTGGAGGGTAAGACAAAACAAAATGAGAAAGCAACCGAACATTCTTAATTGAATTGAAACTGCCAGGCAAAGGGAAGAACAAACCAAAAAAAGAAAAAAGAAAACTCATCTACATCATTTTGGTCTCCCAAAGCTTGTAAAATTTAAATCTGCTGAGGAGAGCAGAATAGGCAAGGAGAAAGAAAGCGGAGCCGAGGGGAAGAAGTCCCCTACACCAGCTCTGATGATTAGTGTGTCACTGTCCTGTGGTTTGAGAAAGAATTAAAGAATTATACCTGGATATTTAACAACTTTATACTTGGCATGTTTCAGTATTTTGAATGACAAGGAAAATACAAAAAGATAGTCTGTTTATTTCTATGAGGCAAGAATAGATAAAGGCTTATTTTCTCTATCCTTAAAGTTTGTATTCATCCCAATTTTTTTGCAACGACTGTACTCAGTAGAAAAGAGTGACTCCCTTTCTATGACCTGGCATCGAGGGGAAGTAGAGAGATGGTTAAAATAAACAGAAGCATATTTGGTTAGAAAAAGGAGATCTGGGCAAGAAAGTCTCCTTCCCCACTGGTGATCACTTCGTAAAAATGAGAACATTACTTTTAGCAAAAGCATTACACATCCCATCTGCCTTCAAGGTCAGGGAGGGAAAAGAGCTATTACTCATTACAAATACTTTTTTTTTCTTTAAGAATCAGGGAACCAGGAGGAGGATTCCAGAAAAAAAAATGCTCCTTTGAACACACTGAAAGCATAACTATACTGCTTTGAAAGGCATGTACAAACAATATTCTAAGAATTCTAAGCAGTTTCCTTCTTAAAGGCCTATGTATTTTGAATTTTCTGTGATAAATATAGATGGTACATTTATGATAAGAATATAAAATAATAAAGAGGCAAAAGGTACCCAAACACCAATTTAAGGAAAAAGAAATGGTGTGAGTACTGTACACACGCAGAATCAAAACACAGGATACTCTAGTATTGATATTACTGAAGGATCACAAGACAGCGTTTTCTGTTTTGATAGAGTCAGTGAACAAAGAAGACTCAGATACAGAGGTTCTGCTACAAATGTGATATTAGGTCCTATGAAATATTCATATTCCTCTTAGAAATAGACCAGTAAATTTTAAAAATATTTTCACTTTTTGATCTAAGGATATTGAAGACACATACACATTTTATCCACTTGGCCTATTACTACTGCCCTGGGATTTTGATGGTAGATTTCTCCACATGTTTAATAATAATAATAATATTATAACATATAATATTAAATGGTTCTTATTGTGATTAAAAACAACTATTCATTGTGATGCTTCACTGCCATACAGTCCTCAAGTATACATAGATATTTATTTTGATTTTCATAATTGTTTCAGTTGAAAGAAATCCCAAGTAATTCCAGAAAAAAACCATTGTCTTTCTGATTGCTAATTCAACTCCTGTCTCTGCATCATTTTGCTTACAAGCTGCAGACCACAATCAAGTTCTCCTGGAAACATCTTGCTCCCCACAGTGTGGGGCGGTACAGTTAACAGTAAGTCTTCGTGCATCAAAAATGTGAATAGTATTGCTTGTCTATGTTTTATTTAATAAGGATAAGTGTGCAGCATGAAAGTGACTCATACCTTTTAAAGCAGTCCCTTGGTTTGGCTATTCCAAAAAGATAGATATTTCTCAAGCTGAGAAACTGGTGATTTCTTCTGCTTGAGGAAATGTTTCTTTACTTATTAGTTCTTGGACTGTAATATATAGTGTTGCTATTTAGTATGTCAACTTCATCTCATTACGAGATATGTGATGATTCTAAAGATTCTTATAAGGCAGTTCTAAAAGGAAAACATTTTGAATATTCGCTGAACTATAATTCACGTATTTTTAAAAAATCCTAAAATTGAATAGATATTTTAATATATTCACTGTCGGGCAGGCATCACTGTCCACAAACCCTTCCTTCCTTCAATGCTGACTCTCCATCTTTCTATCCCCTCTGCCCCAGACAAGCGGTCATCAACTCCCCATGCCCACGTATGTCCCTATTCTAGACATTTCCTGTGGTCTTTGTAATAGCATCTGAGGGTAGTATGGCCAAAGGACATCCTTGTGACAGCAGTCCTTTCTTTTGCTGAATACTTTTTCTTGTATGGATTTACATTTGTTTATCCATTCATCAGTTAGTGGACATTTGTGCTGTTTCCACATTTTGCCTATAATGGATAAGGTTGCCATGAGCTTTCATACACAGACTTTTGTGTGCACATATATTTTCAGTTCTTTTGGCTGTATACCTAGGAGTAGAGTTGCCAGATCATATGGTAACTCTATATTTATCCGTTTGAGGTGCTGCCAGACTGTTTTCCAAAGCAGCTGGGCCATTTTACATTCCTAAAACATTTTAAAAAGAAATGAAAATGATGAAACCACATACAGTTAATAAAATCCACTTAATGACACACTATATGTAACCTTGTAGTAACTGAAAGTCTTTACAAATTTTCCTTGCTTTTACCATACTTTATTCTACTCTATAATACCTATGCAATAAATGAAATTAGTGTTATGTTTAGTAAATTCTTTATAATGCCTACTTTATATATATTAAATTAATTTCTTGCTAGGCATATACACAGATTTTAATATTAACAATGTAAAATTAATGGCATTTAGGGGCACTTGATTATTTTCATTTCTTGTTGATTACTATTGAGGTCATCATAGTATTATAATAATAGACTGTATTATATCTATTTAATATTTGGAGTAAATTTGAGTGCCTAATGAATGAGGTAATGAGTTGCATTTATACTCCAGTGACTTTTATTAACTATATGAACCCCTGTCATTTCCAGTCCGTTAAGTCTATGAGACATATGGGTCAGTGACTTGGACTTCTTTCCTTTGGTTTTCCTATGGTAATTTTCATAAATATATTATCATCGCCATAGTCCAGAACAGTCTTCATTCTACCAAATGAATAGTCCACCAGTCACAAATTCAGAAGGTACAATTTGCTCAGGTTCAGCCTGCAACACAGATGCACTATGACTTCATCTCTAAGTGAATCTAATCTATATGTTGCAGAAGACATGAATGAACCAGAGGAACTTGAAAAAAAAATAAGGTATATAGGCAAAGAACCACAAGTGAATTCTTAGTCAAGATTCTATCTTCAAGGACAATAAGACTGAACACACTTTACAAACAGCATGTTTATTTTGCAAAAAAAGGGGGAAGCCAAGTGATCTCGGGCCATGCTTGTAGATAGTTTCTCCAAAATAGGAATGGGCACATGTGGTTCATTTCACTTTATTTCATGAAAAATATTTCAATTGGACAGAATAATATCTCAAAAATACTTCATTTCTGAGTTTGTTTTCTTTTTTTCTGGAAGAACATGTAAACTTTTCTGTAACAGAGAATGAAATAAATGTTATTTTTAAAGGAAAAATATTTTAAACTCTATCTAATGTATTAAAAACTAAGAGAGGAAAAATTGTCTTTCTCTAGTCTTGGAGGGTTGTTCTTTGTTTCACTCTGTTGAAATAGTATCTTCTCAAGTCATAAAATGCAAACATTTTATATACAGAGGCCACAATGGTTGTTGTTAACATCCCCACATGAAGATGTTCTGCCCTGAGTCCCTGGCTTCAGAGTCTTCAAGCATTGCCGTGAATGCCATTCTGCTCATTTTGGACTTCACCATCACTCACATTTTCTCAGGGTTTGGGGAGCTTTAGAACTGGTCCTACAAAGAATGGGAAAATATCATATAATGCTTTCCTAGGCACAACTGAGTAGAAGTGCCCATGTATCCCTTCTTCTCTGGTGGAAGTTATTCAGAGGACAGGAGTTGAAAAAAAAAACAAAAACAAAACGACCCATCCATACTATCTTTTCTGCCCTCTTATGATCCTCCTTGTGAGAATCCTACAGACATCATTCCTTCACCACTCCTAATATTTAATTCCTTTGCGAGGGAAAGGGAGAAATTTACTTAAACTCCTTGAATGCCTACTGGGCCAGACATTACTTCAAACATTTTGCTTAAGCTCCACCACATTGCTGTAGATAAAGTACGAGAGTCACAGAACATAGGTAAGTCATGTGCCGTGGTCACACAACCAAGGGCATACCATGTCTTCAATACATATGTCCTCATTCAAACTTTACAGGTTTATTTCCTTGAGACCCTTTGTTAATCTCATGAAAACAACATCTGAGAATTTCAATACATCATTCTTACCCTGAAAGTTGGTTTAGAACTTCTCTGAGACTATTATTACATCTCTTCTTTCAGGTAAACTTCAGCTTAAAGCACTCATATTCAAAATCAATGAAAACTTCCAATTTAATGTTACATTGATCATTGGCAATGCAATAGCATTTTGCTCCAACACTTCAGATTTGTGTAGGACCCTACATCTTCATAGAGGAGACTGGCAAGACGAAGCACCATTTACAACTTCCTTTCCATGGAGTGTTCCATGGAAAGTTCCTCAAAAACAATTGGCAAATATTTGTGGTATACAATGTCTTAAAACTAGGGACTGCTGATATCTATACGTAAGTGTTCAAAACAAAATCAGATGTCTCAACATGGCCTTGCATTTTCAAGATGAGCATGAGGATTCAACCCTGCATAGATAGCTACTTCTTCCCTTCTTGTTTCCAATGGGGACAGGATTTCTATGAAAATATTCTACTACTCTAGCCATCACAAAGCAAATTTAGGGGAGGAAAAAAAAAGCAAAATAAATAGACTATAGACTCCAATTTAAATACCAATATTACTGATCATTCCTTTTAAGCCTTTAATTAATTCCCTTGTTATAGTTAATGTAATTTTCAGTTGTCCACGGAAGTATTAAAATGTCAAGATTAAGCCAGGCGGTGGTGGCGCACGCCTTTAATCCCAGCACTCGGGAGGCAGAGGCAGGTGGATCTCTGTGAGTTCGAGGCCAGCCTGATCTACAAAGCGAGTTCCAGGAAAGGCGCAAAGCTACACAGAGAAACCCTGTCTCGAAAAAACAAAAAAACAACAAAAAAAGTCAAGATTAATATTCTCAATAAAGTATTTTCTTCATATTACATTTTATTTTTAAAATAAAAGCCAAGACCCATTCTGACCTGGATTTGAAGTGAATTAGAAACTTGATTAATCGGGGGTTCATGTTAACTTGCTAGAAATACTCAGTAATTGTTATCTAGATCAAATTTATTTACTTCATTGAGTTGTATTTTATATCTTAACCCAGAACAAACATTAGTGTCTTTAAAAGAATTATTTCATAGAATTCTAACTTGAAGAGTGTAGAAAATGTACGAGAAAGATTTTTGTGATTTAATTTGTAAGAACCCACCGATTTTTACAAAATTATTAACTTATCAGTTATTAAAATATTGCCACTTTGGCCTCTGTAGACATGCTCATAACTAACATACTGTGAATGTTAAATCTACCTTTTGTTAATTTACTTTTGAAAAAAATTGAAATTCAAGCAGCCAAATTAATCAGAGATTGCTTTGGGTTTGTCTCTGACTACATCCAAGTTTTTTAAAAAATGATATTATTCTAAAGTGTGTTTAAAATCTCAAAACACAAATATCTACAACTTGCTAAAGAAAGACACTGAGACAAAAGTACTCAAAGAGAGGGGCAAAGTGAGAGTTACATTTATAGGTAAGTGGCAAACAGTACATGGGAGCTTTGCCTCAGAAGGATTAGCTGATCAAATTTGAGAGAGGGAGGGAGAGAGAGAGAGAGAGAGAGAGAGAGAGAGAGAGAGAGAGAGAGAGAGAGAGAGAAGGAGGAGGAGGAGGAGGAAGACAATCCCACAAAATGTTAAGGTCACCAAGTTTATGCTAGCCCATTGACAAGGAGGAAACAGCAGTCCTGTCAAAAACACTGCATTCACCAAGACCAAGACATTGCTTCAGGTAGGTAAGTTAGAGTCTGCATTCACAAAGACCAAGGCATTCCTTCAGGTAGGTGAGCTAGAGTCTGCATTCACCAAGACCAAGGCACTCATTCAGGTAGGTAAGCCAGAGTCTGCATTCACCAAGACCAAGGCACTCATTCAGGTAGGTAAGCCAGAGTCTGTATTCACCAAGACCAAGGCATTCCTTCAGGTAGGTAAGCTAGAGTCTGCATTCACCAAGACCAAGGCATTCCTTCAGGTAGGTAAGCCAGAGTCTACATTCACCAAGACCAAGGCACTCATTCAGGTAGGTAAGCTGGAGTCTGCATTCGCAAAGACAAAAGCATTCATTTGGGTAGGCAAGCTACAATCTGCACTGAAGGGACAGAATCAAGATTCATGGCTTGAGAAACCAGAACTGGTCACATTCATTTTCCATTTGCACACTTTTCTGAAGCAGACTGTGACGAGGTTTAAGCACCGTGATCAAGGCACAGTGCCAGCCTGCTTCCATACCATGCTAGTTCCTACCTGCTGTCTGTGCTCTGCTTCCATACATACATGGGGTCTGGGGTGGCTATTTAAAGAGGTTTGCAAGGAAGATTTGATTAGCATGTGTCTTAAAATAACTTCTCTGTGAGTCTGTTTCAGGCTTGCTCTAGCCCCAAGTATGGGCATTCTCATCACATTCTCAACCTGCCTCACACACGGGCATCCTTGAATGTAAACTTATATTCAACCACACAAATTAACTTTTCATTTAGTAAATTACCAAAACCAAGCTTTGATTACAATAAACTGGTGTCTAATGATAAACCAGGAAAAAAAAACCTTAAAGTAAGCTTCATAAAAGTGAACCAAAATAAAAAGAGCAGTCACCTTAAAAATTTAGGAAAAAAAATGTATTTTATATATATATATATATATATATATATATATATATATATATATATATATATATATATAACTTAAATTTCTAAAAAGGAAATTGACTTTAAGTCTGTGTACAAAAATATTTAATGCTTCCACTACAGACACTATCCTAAATGCCCAAATTGGTTTGGCATCAAGACTAAGGAATTTAGAAACAGCATTAGGTATGATATCTCTGTCATATCCTAGTACATGTACTTATAGGTGGATTTTATTCTTTTTTGGAATACATACTTATATCAACTTAAAATGAACGTTCACAGGTATTTCTGTGTCTGTAAAAATAATCCCATTCTTAAAACATAGTTGGAAAGCTAATGATCCCTCCCCCCAAATGACCAGGAAGCAAGCAGTTGGCTTCCTCAAGAGTTTGTCCCAGTTTCTAGGGATCTGCTTTCTCTTCTGTGAAGCAGCTCAGTTTCAAGGGTCTTGCTAAGAATAAACACTATTATTTCACAGTGATTAAGTTTTCAGCCTACCCACAACCTACAAATATAATTTGAAACAAATTTACCTTTCCATCATTAAAAGAAAACATTGTTGCTTTCATTTTTATAGCTAAATCTATTACCCTGCTTGGATATGCTGCACTCTTCTGGGCATAGAATTTCATAGCAAGTATCAGAATAATCAAGCCACAAAGTCGGATTCATCAAGCCATAATTTCTTATTAACCAGAACTTTTGAACGTGTGCCTGGCACATTTTGCACAAAACCAATACATAACAAATAATGATGGCTAATATTAATAATTAATATTTAAACGAAAACTGCCGTATGATTTCTGACTTGGTTTTCTATTTTTTCATACAGCCCAACACCTGGAAACAACTGTACTGTGGGCACTCTCCTGGAACCTGCCAGGTATTTTTGCTCTGGTCTAAGACAGCAAGTAAAGGGCAAATCAAAATCACTTTTCCGGAGAAGGTTGATGGTGAACAGCGCTGCCACCAAGCAGCTTCCAGGTGTAGGAAGTCAGTCAAATTTTCCTCTCTGGTGACTGTTTCTTGTTGGAGCAACAGGGGATTCATAACACAGTTTGGAAAACGTTCTCTTGTCCCTTCACGCGGAGGTTTCCGACCAAGTCAAAAACGTAGATCTATGCAATATCAGCAGGGCATTCCAAGCGATGTCATGGGAGGTGGAGCCAGTCTCCATGACATTCCATGAGACTGAATACTGCAAGGCTGTCTTGAAAACAATCTCTATTGGACCAAGTCTTTCCTTCGCTGGGAGTTGTCGCATCCAAGACTTAATTTCAACAGGGTTCAATTTATTGCTTGGAGCTCTGGCAGCATAAAACTGTCTTCTTTGAATGGAAAATTTGACCAACAGCGATGAGGTAAATGAATTTCGAAAGTGGGGGAGTGTGGGGGAGGCATACAACTTTTTTTTTTTTTTTTGGAAGGGGAAGAGGGTGCATATTTAAAGCCCTAAGCAATCCCCAAACCCCAAGTCTCCATGGATTTTTGTGTTAGTGAGGCCGAGCCGAGAGCTCAAAAGCTCTGCGGGGAGCCTAGGGACTTTGGGTTTGAGAGTTACTGGGCGCCAGGGAATCCCTGTCTTGGGTAACAAGAGGTGACTGGAGAAAAGACGCGCTTCAAAACCACCCATTGCTCCGCAATCCCCGGTGTTCTCCTCGGGATCGCCAATTGGCGAGTGCAGGAGCATGCAGGCGCTACCGCGTTAGTGTAACACGGTCACTCGCGAGGATCCACCACCTTTGGGGCTCCGGGCCGAGTGGGCTTGGGGCTGGGTAAGCTCGGACCAGCTCCGGCTCTGCTTCTCTGGACGGGTCTGATCCGGCTCCGGGGCGCAGCTCCCGCCCTCCAGCGCCCTGGGGAGCTGCGACCTCCCCGCCTCTGCCGGGCCCCCGCGAGGCTGCGCTTCCCGTAAACTCCCCGCCCTGCGCGGCCCCCTCCCCGCCTCGGCTCCACCCCCGCGGGACCCTGGGAGGCGTGAGATTGGCCCGGACGCGCTGTCACTCTCCGGACGCGTCACCGCCCTCGTTTCCGACCGCCGGGAGACCGGCAGTGCTATTAGTGCACGGCGGGGCCGCGGAGGAGGGCGGCACGGTGCCTGGTTCGCTCGCACTCGCCGGCAGGTCGGCGCGCTCGCTTACCTGAGCCGTGTCCCGGGGCCGCAGGGCCACCGGGCTGAACGCGCGCCCCCACCCGCCCGGACACGCACCGAGATGGGCAGCGGGAGAAGTTGACGAGCCCCCCCACGCACCCGGTGCTCTTGCTGCCCAGAGGTGCGCCGCCCCTGGCACCGAGGTGTCCTCGGCCCTGCCCCAGATGTGCGCGGGACACCCTTGCCTCCGCGACTGGAAAACTTCAACCCCAAGTCCAAAGTGGGCTCCGAGGGCGGTGTCCGCAGCTGGACCGCAGGGTTGCCTGCTGGGGAACTGTCCTGCGGCTCCCGGGGCGAGGGGAGGGCGGGGACCCGCTGGAAACTTTCTCACCATCTTCCTAACCACTGCGTTTTACTGTCTCCTCTCCCCCACAGGGGCTGCAGCCAGCGGTCTGTCGCGCGTGCCTGTTTGCCAAAGGAGCCACCCCGGCGAGGAGAGCCGGAGGGGAGCCGCTTCCAGCGGGGAGACCCGCAGCTCAGACACGCGCTCTGGGCGGCCTGGATGCGCAAGAACCGGCCCCGCAGCTGCTGACGGCCGGCGGCAGCGAAGTTTGGCTGCTGAGCGGCTCGGCGCCCGGCCCCTGGACAGACTGCCAACCGGCGGCTGCAACAACCGGAGCGATGCCCGTGGGGGGCCTGTTGCCGCTCTTTAGTAGCCCTGGGGGCGGCGGCCTGGGCGGCGGCTTGGGCGGGGGGCTTAGCGGCAGTAGGAAGGGGTCTGGCCCCGCCGCCTTCCGCCTCACCGAGAAGTTCGTGCTGCTGCTGGTGTTCAGCGCCTTCATCACGCTCTGCTTCGGGGCAATCTTCTTCCTGCCTGACTCCTCCAAGCTGCTGAGCGGGGTCCTGTTCCACTCCAACCCCGCCTTGCAGCCCGCGGCAGAGCACAAGCCCGGGCCCGGGGCGCGCGCCGAGGATGTCGCCGAGGGGCGAGTCCGGCACCGCGAGGAAGGCGTGCCAGGGGACCCCGGGGCTGTGCTGGAGGACAACTTAGCCAGGATCCGTGAAAACCACGAGCGGGCTCTCAGGGAAGCCAAGGAGACCTTGCAGAAGCTACCCGAGGAGATCCAAAGAGACATTCTGCTGGAGAAGGAGAAGGTGGCCCAGGACCAGCTGCGTGACAAGGAGCTGTTTGGGGGCTTGCCCAAGGTGGACTTCATACCTCCCATCGGGATAGAGAACCGGGAACCAGCTGATGCCACCATCCGCGAGAAGAGAGCAAAGATCAAAGAGGTGAGTGAGTAAACCCTGCCAGAAATCCCACTCACGCTGCTGTGTTTTTCAGGGAGGTATGATAAACGGTTGGAACTTATGGCTTCAACGTTATCACACAGAGGCAAGGGAGGTCTGCGCTTCCACCGTTTGCCAAAGGCCGCACGTTTTGTTTTTTTTTTTTTTTTTTTACTACCTTAGGAGATGTGTGGCCAGTTAGGATGTGAGGCTGAATGCGGTTAAAGTTCCATGCTGTGGTGAGCTTAAGCTGTAAGAGGCAGGTGTAAGTGAACACATGTGCAGGTGATACACTGCCTCCTCTCCAGCTGCGCTTAGTTCACCCTGAGGTCAGTCACCGTGCTGGTCTTCGACAGCCCCCCTCACGAAGGCTTGCAGGCGGTTTTAAATTGAAGCTGACTATAAACGCAGGGCATCAATCACGCATGATACAAAGGTTATAACAGTGAGCCAATGCGCCCAGGGTTCAGTCATGTGGTCTTCTCTTGGCCAGGTGGCATTCTGTGTGGATGTAACAGGCTGTAAACATGAAACTTGAGACTTCCTGTCATGGGCCACTTACTATCTATTACTGATTTAAAACACGAGAAACACACACACAGACACACAGACACACAGACACACACACACACACACACACACACACACACACACACACACACACACAATCTACTGCTTCCTGTATTACTAGAACATTTCCAGAAAAGGGGTATTTTCTCTATGATGCAACAGGTCTGCCTCCACCGTAGCTCAGTAACAAACCCAG
Source organism: Peromyscus californicus insignis (assembly GCF_007827085.1). Lineage (NCBI taxonomy): Eukaryota > Metazoa > Chordata > Mammalia > Rodentia > Cricetidae > Peromyscus > Peromyscus californicus. Next base: position 43,917,812 of record NW_026294525.1, read on the forward strand.
TCTAGAGCAAACATGGACTTTGGTAAGTCCTGTGGAATTTCTTCCTGGTTATTTTCACTTGTAGCCTGTGATTGGTTTCTCACAAGCTTAAGGGTGAAGGGACCCTAGGGAATTCTTTCAGGCTGTCATTTCAATGGTGAAAGCTGAGGACTTATAGCTCAGGAAGCATTTAATGACCATGTTGAGACCTGAATGAGGAAGCAGAGGCTTCCACTCACTAGGCTCCGTGAACATGTCTTCTTCCAGGCTGCTTCTGTGTTTTCCTGGGAATCCAGACCTGCAGAACTATGCTAGAAGCATGGCATCGCAACTTTGACCATCCTCTAAAATGCATTATAAAAAGATGTAATACTTTTGTGAAATTTTTGTTTTGATATTGGCTCTGTTATCAGGAAAGGGTCATGATCGCATTTTCAGGGAATGAATAGAATTTGGAGGGCTGTAAAGAAATTTAAAGTGACTGCAGCCTGGAGACCGGTTGATGGCCTTATGATGTGTCTAAGGCCAGATGGCACTGGATAAGGGTGTCATTGAGCAAGTTCAAGCGGACTGGGGTCCCTTTTAGATTTCTCTGAGGCTAGGCCCATGGCTTTGTTTGATTATCCTTCAAGCTTTCTGCTTTGCCGAGAGCCCTCCTCAGGCATGGGGGAGTGGGTTCTGTTCTGAGCAACTTTCCCCCACAGTTTTCCTTCGCTGTGAAATCCTGACAGAACTCTCCTTCCCGGAGAACGGGACACACACTTCTGCCTCTTCCGAAACATCTTCTCACCCTTACCTCTTAGGCTCCTTAACCAATGCAGACCATTAGAAAATCGACCCTCAAATGATCAGCGTCTACTGCTGCTGCTGCTGTTTGAAGAGAATAATTTGCGCCTGGCATGCTTCTGCATTCATGTGAGCGACCAGTTAATGTGGGCTGTCGTTGTGGGAACCAGAGGTTTTAAACACTAAGGCGTTAAGAAGCTGACCACTAATGATGGAAAGTGGGTTTAGAACAGACACAGTGCCTAGCAGCAGTCCAGGGAGGGCAGCATTTTAGCAGTATGTATATCCAGTGGCTATTAGACCTCTCTGATCTGTGGCTCTAAATCAAAGGAATTTAATTTACCATGTCAAGGAAAGTTAGGAGGCCTCTGTCATGTGGTGCCAACATCTTAGAACCTAGTTCAAACTGCCCAGTTTTACATAAAATGTGAGAACCAAACGTGTCCTTTAAAATCCCATGCTGTTTTGAAAACCCCAAGCAGTCAGCATGATTTGCGTCAGTATTTAGTCAAAGGCCAGCAGGATGAGAGGAGAAACGATTTATGATTTTCCATTAGAATAGTTCAAGCAAACATAGTCCTTTGTAAACCAAAACCAGTAACTTAACGCTTGTTTCTTTTTGTATTATTATTATTACTCTTTGATAGTTTCACACATGTATGTAATTAATTTTAGGGTACCACCCACACCCCCTTACCCTCAACTCAAGCTATTCCAAAGGACCCAGTGTTTGGTCCTGGAGAGGAAAAAGTGATTGTCAGTTAAGGATGACACATTAAACTTCAGTTTTATACAATTAGGTTCTGTTTCCTGCACTACAGGCTACTTACCTCAGCGCAGGAGCTCTTTGCCTTGGTTCTGCACTTGTCTCTATCTGTTCAAGTTGTCTTTATGGACTTAAGGTCCATATTGTACTTGAATGCACTAAAACTTTTATAGTTACAATTTAGAAGCTACAAGCTTGAATTTTAGTCAGGCTCTTGTTTTGGAAGTTTGGTTCAAAGGCAATTCACACTATTTTTATATCACTGACATAATTGTGTTGTTGGTACCACATCGGGTTTTTAATACGTTTGTGTCTTAGGGGAGGTAGGCTGTTAATTTGAAATAGGACATTGCCTCGACAAAAAGGTATTGAGTGAATTCTACTAATTCCAATAATAAGGGATTTGATGTAAAATTTCCTCTTCCCACCCATGTGAAAACCTTGTAAAACCACTTACCCTGGAATTTCTCTGGTTTCTGATATATACCAAATATCTATTTGTTGTCATGAATTTGATCTCCATAAAGTTTTACTCACATTATCCTGTACTTTAAAACGAAAGTTTTAAAAGTGAAATAGCTTCATGGAATTATTAAGAATGTATTCTATTTTCCTTTCTACTCCATCTTTTTTTTAAATTTTAAATTGGCAAGGTGTTTAAAGCTTTGTTGAGGGGGGTGCAAAACAGTGAACCTACCCTGTACCTTAGACTGGAGGCCCTAATCAACTTGGAACAATGAACATTTTATTTTTCGTTTTCCGGAGTTATGGGGCATTCTGAGTGATAGAAGAAGACAAGTAACCCTTCTCAGACTGGAGTCCCCCACAGCATAAGAGGGGCATGGAGTTCTGCCGGCTGGCATTCTTGGGTCTGTCACTTGAGGCTTTGGGACCTGTCAGTGACAGTCACAGCTGTCTTCTCCAATTCTTCAGAGAAGGACTTTTCATTCCAGACCTGTTTGTATACTCAGACACATAAAGAAAGATGCATGTTGGGGGCTAATGATTAAAACACATTTTATTACATCTTATACTAGCACTAGTGGGGTGTGTGTGTGTGTGTGTGTGTGTGTGTGTGTGTGTGTGTGTGTGTGTGTGTCTGTGTCTGTGTCTGTGTTTGTGTGTCCGTCTGTCTGTCTGTCTATGTGCACATATGCCTGCATGCGCTTGAGCACAGTTTACAGTTCCTGTTAAATATTAACTACTGCTCTTTGGCTAAAGATCACATGTGAGACTACGTTACCTTGACAAACTGAAACAAAAATACTTTTATTTTGAAACTAAACTTCCCAGGTGACTTTTATGGGTTTTATTGTGGAAAAGAACATTTACAACATAATGAAGCTGTCCTTTGAAACCCCAGCCCAAGGGGCTAGGACACTTTGGGTTTGTTTGCCTGTCCACAGCACACACACACCCCTTGACACTCCTTATTAAATAGATACTAGTGCAAGCCTGTCGCACCCGGGATCCCAAAGCAAGGGAGCTATTGAGATTTGTAAAGCATTCTGTCTTCAACAAGACGATGAATAAGTCACAAATTCAGCAGGGTAAACACTAGAGTAGGTGCTAACGGTTGAAGTTATATAAGCAAGATTGTGAGTAGAGGGAATTGTCTTCGTTTTAATTTTCCGAAAGCTATTCCTTAAGTTCTATAAAGGGAATACTTTGACTTCATCCTATCAGGCAGCTAAGATTCACATAAAGGAGCTGTGTGTAGGACTTAGAACCTGGTAAAAGTGGTGAAAGCAGTTTAAAAATAGGCACCCTGTGTTGAAACCCTTGCAGCAGTCCTCAGGTGAGCTAATCAGCTAAAACCATCTTGAAAACATTGATCCTGCCGGGCGGTGGTGGCACACCCCTTTAATCCCAGCACTCGGGAGGCAGAGACAGGCGGATCTCTGTGAGTTTGAGGCCAGCCTGGTCTACAGAGCGAGATCCAGGAACGGCGCAAAGCTACACAGAGAAACCCTGTCTCGAAAAAACAAAAAAAAAAAAGAAAGAAAGAAAGAAAGAAAAAGAAAAATTGATCCTAATGCTTCATGTGAGTAAAAATGCCTTTCTTTCCAAAGATCTTACTTTCTTGGAATTTACTGCAGAACTTACATACTTGAAGTGTAATGTTTTTAAAGCCTTGATATATGACGTCTATACTAACTGGGGCTCTCAGGATGTGTGTCAAGGTCACAAGGAAAGAATATGTACAGATGCCTATGAAGGATGAAGGCTAAAATGTAGAGGGGATGTGAAGTGTCCAGGACCTAATTTACATTCCCTAGCCAAATAGGCTTTTAATTTATTTTATACCATATTGGAAACCATGAACATAATATGTTCTGACTAACCAAAATAAGATCCCAGAGGTAACGGAAATGTTTGGCAAAATGACCTAAATAGATTTAAAAAAAAAAAAAAAAAGGAAAAGAAGAATACGTTTAGTAATTTAAGGAGGATTAACTTTTCCCTATCTTGATAGCCTGCTGCCTTACCTGATGGTCAGTATCGGAGCTCCCTCCCTGCCCATGTTCTCTTACAGAGCCCTTATAGAAATGCTACAAGTTATTTTTGGGTTATCAACAATCTCCTAGGAAAATGCTAACCTTAGGTTATTATTATTTTTTTTAATTTTAAAAACTAAACGTATGTATTAGATCATAAAATAGACCCGAGTGGTACCTTGGCTCATGTACTCTCTGGCAGAATATCCAAAACCTCAAGATTTTTCTGGAAATCACCAGTCAGTGGCAGAGTTGAATTGAGAACAGAAGTCCTGATTCTTGGTGAGCGCTGTTCACTGCCCTCCTCATACTTAACTTCCAAAATGAAACTCCCAAGGCGAGTATTAGCAGGCTGGAAGGCTGGTCACATTTGTTCCCTTCGACCCTGATATAGAACGAGCATAAAACACATGAGACCCAACTCTGCCCTATTGTAAAGTTGACTTGATTGGTTTTCAGTAAACTATAGTAAGTTTTAAAAAATGTTACTACGGACGTGACTCACAGGACTGTTTTTAAAGTTACACAGCTCCGTGTGATGTGCTGTGTTTTTCTCTGTTCATAAAGTTTGTTTATTTGTTTCTTCTTTAACAAGAGTAGAAGCATTTGTAACCATTACACACATTTGTGTGGAGAAGTGGTGAAGAAGAAAGGGAGAAACAGAGGGTTACAATATATAAAAAGATGCGGGTACCCAGAGACAAGGAGTGCAATGATTGGAGAGAGCTCTTCAGACTATAAATGTATGTGCTCTCCACCCATTGCTTTATAGACAGCAGAAGAATTCTAGTTAACCTGAGGACTCTATAGGTTTTTGGAGGTATATAGACATTTAAAAAATACAACAATCTGTGGGCCTTTCTGTCTCCTTGAGGAGGCCTGGAAAGTCTGCTTGAGTGTGTTGTGCGTCCCCTTCTTCTGTCTGGTCCCCATGCAGCAAGGTGAGAGTTAGAACAATGGGTACTGGACCCAGATCATCTGGATCTGAGTTAGTCCTCATCATGCGCTAGCTCTGTGACCTTCATCAAGTTGGTTAATCTCTCAGAACGTCGTTTCTCTCCTTTGTAGCGTGAGGACTATATTAGTAGTACCTACTTGGATGGACCTTGAGGTTTAAAAGTGATCTTGCGCATAAAGCTTAACATGGTACCAGGCATGTAATTGGTATACAGTAAATGCTCCTTGTTCTTATTTCGTTGCTGTTACTTCCAAGAGGACATTATTTCCTATGCTGATTAATAAGCCAGGGATATAGTGATGGAATTTCAAAAGACAGTTATAGTAGTTAAAATTAGGTTTTGATGATTAAGAAGATACATGTATAGTTCATCCAAATGATTTTTCCAGATAGGTGTGGTTTTTAATTGTGCTATGACCAATTCTAATTCTCTTAGATTGCTAAATTCCAACAAACCTTCAGTATCTTTAAACTTATATACTCACTGCACATATTTCTGTTTCTGTACTTCAGAGCATGTGTGAAAGACAACTCATTTCTACAGTCAGATATGCTTGCTCTGAAGTACCGTCCTCAGGGCTGTCACAGTCAAGCTGCCTGCTTAAGTATTGACATCAGTCCTCAAACTAAACCGAGCAAAGTGAGTTTTAACTTGTTTTGTCCTCAGAGGGATGTTGTAAAGAAGTAAGAAGAAAATTATATTTTAGATTTGGCAAAAATTGCGTAACTATGATAAACCCTGTAATGAGAACTAAGCACCTGATACTCAGAGTTTGGGCAAATTGGTTATATTTTGTAGCTCTTGGCTTTTTTTTTTTTTTTTTTAAGAATTTCATATTGCTGTAGCAGGTTTCAGATCCAAAAGGCCCTCAGACATCTTAAGGCTTCGTACTCACCTTACCTATTAGCCACAGGGCTCCATTGAACTTCATGAAATGTCCTTAGTGTCCAAAGGATGGGGTGTAGCAGTGCAGCTCACTGCCTGAGTAGGCCAGTGCACAGGGTGATACCCGGACTCTAATGGGAACCTGCCCTCCGGGGAGACTGGCTGGTCCTGCTGTGGCTCTCTTGCCTCCTCAGTCCTGACTGGCAGGCCAGCAGCCAGCAGCCCTGCTGAGAACATCTTGGAGGGTGATGGAGCGGCTTCAGATATTCTGTGAAAAAGCAATGCTGGCTGATATTTGCTCTTAAGATGACAGAGGCCACCCGACTCCACCTCCACAGGGTCCTGATAAAGATTCCTGTGATCATTAGGAACCTGAAAGAAAACCAAATGAGATTAGGGCTTAAGAGCATTGAGGAGTCAGTGCTCGTCTCTCATGAATCCTCCAGCAGTTGCGTAAGGTAAATCAGAGCCCAGCAGTCCTGCATGTAACTCAGATAGATAAAATAAAAGAAGCCCAATAGCCTTTGCGTTTCTTTGGCATTTGTTAGGAGACTGGCTCGAGCGTTCTCTCTGTCTCTGTCTCTCTGTCTGTCTCTGTCTCTCTGTCTGTCTGTGTCTCTCCCTCTCTTCCTCCTTCTCTCCCCCGTCTTTCTTTTCAGTCTGTCATCCCAGATCATAATTTAGCAAATCCCCAGCCCCCATGTTGCTGCACGCTTCTCTGATGTCAGGTATTATGATAGAAACTTTTATTGGCATTTTTAATGTATTTCTGTGTGGGTTTTTTTTTTTTTCATCAGATTGTGTAGTGTCCAGGCCCTCTTGTGAATGTTTATCATGAGAGCTTGATGTGAAGGTAGGTTTGAAAATGAGATGGAAACCAAATGAATAACACCCGGTTATGAAAGAATAGAGTTTAATAATACAGTACAACATACTCTAAAACATTTTTTACTGCCACATGCCTGGGGAAGCCTGTTTGCATACGCCAAGAGTTTATGGGAAAGGGTGTGGCAGTAATTGATACACAGGTCTATGAATGACTGTGGTTGAGACACAAACTCATGGCATGCAAGCACCATAGCTGTTATTAGAGCCCCTGTCTCTGTCAGATCCTTCTTAATTGAATGGTCTTTTCGGGATCTCTCGAAGGACAATATCACCTCAGGGACAAGAGATAAACATCGAGCATGCCTGGCCCTTTCTGAGGCTGACAGTCTAGATTCCTGAGCTGAACTTTAGGCCGTGATGGTCTGAACTTAGTTTTCCTTTCAGGGGAATATATATGCCCAAGCTGCTAAAAGCCTGTGCTTATTCATCTTATCTTTGTCAGGGCGTAAGTGAAGAAGACAGAGTTGTGGATGCCTGAAGTAGCACCTGGCTGTGCACCCTGTCTCAGACTCTCATTTCCAGCTGTGGAAACTTTACCCTTCTTGGATGTAGAGCATATCGAAGGCCACATCATTGAATGTGCTCGGTAGAAACTGTTGTTCTTGGAGATTTGTTTAGCGAGGGGGAAAGTAAGTTGCAGAAGCAGCTAGTGCCTTTCCTGTGCTCTATTCATTGTGAGTTAAGGCCCATTTTTACAGAGACCGTTGAAGTGTAGGTGAAGGTGGTAAGTAGATTCAGTACCCCATGTCTGCCTGATGTGTTTACTTATTCACAGTTTTGACCATCCTATAGATACATGCTTTTATTGTTTAAATTTTATTCTGTTGCTTTCTGAAAGCATATTTGGTCGCGAAAAAACATCATGATTTACTGTTTCTTTGAACCTGAGCATTAATTTTTTTTTTCATATAAAAATACTAAGATAAACCTTTGTCTGGTAACATTACCTCATTTTTCCTGTAAGTAAGTTGAACTGAAAGATCATAATACATTCTAGCTGTAGTGCCTCTCAGAGCATCTCTATTTTCACCAATGGTAGTCTATTGAATCTTTATATATCTTGTAGGCGATGAGACAGTGTTTTGAGTTGGATTGTTCCACTTTCCATAAGCTGAGCCCCAGTTTACCAGTTGGTCTTCATTTTCAAATTGAAGTTGGTTATTTTCTTCATTAGTTCCCAGGTGATGGTCTTTGTGTCTCTGCCTGTCTGTGGGTGGTGGGAGAGATCTTCCTTGGTTTAGATTCATTTGACATGTTAATATTTAAAATAATAGGTGAAGGTTAAAAATAGTCCAAACACCCTTCAGAATGACTTTTTTTGATGCCAAAAATGGAAGGCCTTACAGAGTTGAATTCTTAAGAAAACTTACCCGAAGGACACCATTTATACCTTGTACCTTCTTATGTTTGAAAGAGCAGGCTAATCTTTTGTGAGTTAGAGATCTTTGGTGGTGTAAACAAGCATGCTTTTTATCTAAGTTATTTCTAAATACAAGGAAAGCCTGGTGTTAATGGAGTTAGGGATCTGTCTCTTTGTTTTGATTTCTGGCTGATCCCTTCAAATCAAATGTTTGTAGTTGCAGGATGGTTAAGAGCTGCATATTTGAGAATGTGTCTGTGTTCATTCAGACCTTGAATAGTTCATACAATCCCGCTAGACACCGGAACTACTTAAATTTGGCTTTGAGACTGTGTTAACATGAAGAATAATGATTGACATGAATGTAGTATATTATTTTCATAAACAGCAGTTTGAGATGATGGTAATTTTACAATCTTTAAGATGCTGATCTCGGAAGCGTGTTATTTTTGTAGTCAACTGGCAGGTGTTGAATGTTGTATCTTGTTAACTATAGATTTTCAGTTCATAATTAGAATGCCTGAGTAGTCCATATTCTGATTTAAGGAGTAATTAGCACAAGTCAGCAACTTTATAAGGGATTCTTATTAAGAATGTAAGGGGACCCTTATGTAGTATCAAGGATGCTTTCTTTGATGGTTGCCTGAGAGTTAATAAACTGTACACATTCACTCATATTAAGCACTTTGGCTAGTCTTCATTATGTAATCCTCCTGGGGTTACTCAACATAGAATGTGTTTAGAAGAACTGAGTAGCTTTAAATGGGAAGGTCAGTGGATTTGAGGAGCATAAGAGATGAAGATGATTTATTAACTGCAATTGAAAACTGCATTAGCAGATAGAGTGAACACAATTATGATTTATTAGGTATTGTATGAGTAATAAGATTAAAGTCATTACAGGTTAGAATTCCTTGTCTTTGGCTTACTTTAAGGATACAGAATTTCTGTCACATAGGCTCTTTATGGTCATTAATAGATTCTAGAACTCATGCCGGGAGAAGGAGAAAATCTGTTACTTATTCTACCAAATGACAGCCATGTCGCCAACTCTGGACCTTGCCCTGAATAGCACCCATCAGATATTTATTAAATGAATGCGTTTTTAAACAGATGCAGCAGCAGGAATAACTCCGATTAATCGACCTCCTTTTAAATAATCACGAGAGTCCTCCTGGGCTGCCAGCCACTGTGCCTTGAAGAGGACCTGAGTTTTGTTTTGTTTTTTCCCCAGCCCAAAGTCATAAGAATCATATCTAGTAGATGAAGAGAATAATGAATATAGAAAATGACCTTTTCCAGTTTTAAAGCTTTTTCTCAGAATGATTTATACAATGAAAACTGTATTTGTTTTATTATGTGACTTGTAAACTGGCTATGAAAGTGGTTCAAAAAAAAATCCTTTGAGCAAATGTAGCATCACTAGAATAAATGATGTAAATGACTGAGATTCTGTTAAAGGTCAAGACTGTTTTAGAGTAAAGAAGTTATAGACTCTGAAAAAGTCACTTTGCCTTCTGTTTTACGTTCAGCATTTTGTTTTTCAGGTGTGTGGGTTTTAAAGAGTCCTCAGTCATTTCTTTTCATTATTTTCTTGGGTCGTGACTATATTTAGTAAGAGCTGTCATTTTCCTTGTATTTTGATTTTATACATGGTACATCTAATTAAATTTTTCTTTTCCATGCCTAAGAAAGTTTTTGAGACAAAGATATTTTAATAAGCAGTGCTTACAGTACCACAGTGGTACTATAAAAATCTTGGATTTTCTATTCCCACTTTAAAAAGATGAAAAGTTATAGGTGAGGTGTTTTTTTTTTTCCAACAGAGAAATCAGAATTTTATCAGTGTGTTCTTCCTGTAAGAAAAGTATGAGAGACACTTAGTGTTTTCCTTCCCAGATTAATGTTGTACCTCCTTGAAAATGCTGTCTCCTTTTAACAATTGCATGACAGAGCTCTGTGAAGTGTATGGATTGGCAAATGTCTCTTTCTAATCCATTCTGCAAGTTCATCTTCTTAAAATATCATTTCTCTCCTGTTGCCTCACTAAGGGCTCTGATAGTTCTGTTTCTCTTAAAGAAGTGATTTAAGCTGATATACATCAGAATTCTCTGAAGAATGCGTGAAGGCAAGGATGGATGGCTGGCCTCTGACTCCTGAGTTTCTTATTCAATGGGACTGGGTGGGTATTTTTAGCATGATCCCAGGTAATGCTGAAGCTTCTGGTGGAGAGACTGGAGTCTGAAGAACAATGTTCTAGAATATTGCTCTCTTTGCCTGGGTATCACTGTGACATTTGCTTCATTTCACCTTTTCGGTCACTGGGAAGGACGCTACTTTCACTGAACCTGTATAGTACTGTTTCTGAAACACACGTAATTTAGGATTTTGCTTTATTTCATTCCTCTTGAGAAAAGAGCATCCTCTTGCTTGCTCAGACTCTGCGTTCTTCGGAAGCTCTTGCTCCATTGTCTTTAATAAGCTGTCTTGTCTCTAAATTGCCACATCATTTATTATTTCTTTCCTTGAACCTGCTCAATATCAGTATTCTATCGATCACCTTCCTATGGACTTCAGAACCCTTACAGGTAGAGACACCTTTTTTCCTGGCCCAAAAGTGGATAACAGAAAATACTTCGTCATAAATATAACCAAAATGAGGATAAATTTAAGCACAGGGCCAAAAATCTTTCTGACCTAGTGAGGCTGTATGCCAGAGTGGAATCCTTACATTACCTTCCTTCCCACACCTGTGAAATGAGGCCAGTAATTCTCTTTTACAGGATGGTTACAAGCATTGAAATAGAAAAGGTATATGAATCGCTCAGCATGATATAATGTAATAAACAGCATTTGTTTGTTAGCGAGTAGGAATTGGTGAGAATAATAAGTGTGGACTTTCATTAAGAAAAACATTTGGAACCCAGGATCATGGCTCACGTCTGTAATCCCAGCATGCCATGAGGCTAAGATAGGCCAACTGTTGGGAGTTTGAGGGGACTCTGGGATGCAAAGTGATACCTTCTCAACACACACACATCCACACACATAAACACACAAACACACACATGCACATAATCACAGATAGACACAGGCGAATACACACACCATATACACAGTCACATACACATACAGGCACATAGACACACTCACACACTCAAATACACACACTACACGCAGAGGCACATACACTTACGCACATACATACATGCACACAGACCCCCCCCCACACAGACACACACACACAGACACACACAGACACACACACACACACACACACACACACACACACACACACACGCACATCTATGTAGTAAGTAAATTGAGTATAGGAAGTTATTTACAGGCTATAAATCCAAGATTTTGCTACAGTGAATTGACCAAAATCTTGAATTTTCTGTTCTCACTTTCATTTTAGTTACCCTTGCCCAAACACTTGCTTCCCATGGCAGGGAAAAAAAAAAAAGCATGGTTTGCCCTGATTCCGCTGTTATTTTATAGAAACAGTACTTATCCTCAGGAAGACCACTCATGGTGCTGGATCAAACAGTTTTCATCAATCCCTCCATGTCCAGTCACCTCTGGCTCCTTAGCCTGATGTTGACATCTGGAGACAGAGGAGAAGGCCAGGAGAAGGGTGAATCTAGAAGACACTGAATGGACGTCGGAAGAAATATTCTGTGAACTGAAAAGCTGAGGGTATTTTAGCTTTGTGCATAAATCTAGCTCAATAATTAGGTCTGTGTGCTTTCAGTTTAGAGTGTATCTACGGCCTTTGTGATAATACATGTTCATTATTAGTGTTGCTGCAGCTCTAACCACATTGGCAGCAGTCGGCTCTAGTGCATTTAAAACAGGAATTAAAGAGTGAAATGGAAAACTGCATTCATAATTTGGTTAGCTTTAATCTGCTCATGATGAACCTTGTAGTTTGTGCCTAAAAGACTAGGTTTGAAAACAGAGCATCAACAAATAGCCTCAAAGTTTACTTCCTCTTAGTGAACGTCACAGTCTTGAAGAACACTTGACTCCTTTGGGTCTTAACAAAAGACGGGACATATACGTTCTTCAGATTCAAGCTAAAACAGTAGAGAGCTTTTAATCTGTAGCATTACTGTTTGTTTAAATTGTTTGCTATGAAAATTCAAAGCATGTTTTTAAAAAAAAAAAAAAATGAAAAGTGACACGGAAAAGCAAAACGTGTTCTTTACGGGTGATGACTGTACTTGGTCTCTTTTTCCTCACTGGACTTGACCCCTCCACCCTGAGTGTGTATTTTGCAGGCTTAGAATTTTGAATGTTTGTCCTCAGTAGTAGGGGAAAGAGTAACAGCTGAAATATGAAGTCTCTCTCTAGTTCCCTGTCCTGTAGGAGTGCTGAATTTCATAAACAGAAAACAGTTTAGATTGTAAGACTCCGCTTAGTAAAAGGAAGTCAGATTAGGTGGCTTAGAGAGATCTGCATGGGGGAGGGAGAGCAGTGCTGTCCCTGTCTTTCTCGAGGCTTCTCTAAAGGCAGTCCACAAGGGGCCTTGCCTCCAGGTCTGGAAATCTGTGACTTCGCTTCTACGGTTGTAGCTCTCCACCCACCTGTGAGCTGCAGAATTACACTCCAGGTTTCCTAAGGAAAGCAGTAGAGTCAGGGGTTCACAGAGGATCCCCTTGAGGACTAGCAGCAAGCTTTGCACACTGGCATGCCGGGTGTTGGTTTGAGTTTAACCAGCTGTAGAGTCTTCGTTAGGCCAGCCACGCTGGATGGATGTGCTCCTTAGAAATTTTCACTGAATCCCCTGCTTTTCACAGATGTAAAGAGATTAAAGATTTTTGTAGCCCAGTATGCCACAAGTGATCAGGTACTAGTTTTCATTTCCAAAATGCTGTTTTGATTTCGTACTGGCTGCCTTGTTCTGTCATACTTTACCCATGCTGTTCGTCGAATCCCAGCCTCTGCATTCTCTCTCCGAGAGAGGAGATGCAATGGCTTGAAAATGCATGGCAGGAATAGCACGCGTGGGGTTGTGCGCTTTACCCCTGTCAGATACCTAGTCACCTTAATACTAAAGGCCTGGCTGCAGTTCTCAGCAGGGACTGGGCCGTGCTTCCCGTTCTGGAAGCCAGAGAGGGGAATTCCAGGCATGCGATTTGTACAAAGATAGATCACCATTCCCTTGACCTGCAGGGCCTCACTGTGCTTTAGAATTCCAGAGGGAGAAAGCTGTCAAGGTGCATGATTGGTTAGCATATCCGTGGCCTTTTCTTTGCCATGGAGTTGCTTAAAGGCCGTTTCAGGAAGCAGTGCCTCTGATTGATGTGAGATCTTGTGCATCACCGTAGTGTGCTTGGTGTTTCCCAAAACACTCGGGGATTTTGGCAGTTGGAATGTTCAAGGGCTGGCAGAAAGGAGGCAGTCAAAACTGGCAGGTTGGGAAGGGTTTTTTCTCTACCCTCAGGAAGCCTATGTCCTATACTCCACTGTGGAGTATTTCACAAACCCCAGGGGCCACCGAGTACATTAGTGGCTGTGAAAGAAGAGCATCTGTATGTTTCCTGCATTCTAAAATTTTCTCATCGTTATAGAACAGGAATCCAAGTTAGATTTATTTGTGTTGGGATAAGGTTTCATGGAGTCCAGGCTGGCCTCACAGTTGGTATGTAGACAAGGATGACCCTAAATTTCTGGTCCTCCTGCCTCCGTCTCCCAAGGGTTACCATTCCAGGTGTGTGGTACCATACCTGCTTTATTAGATGCTTGGGGTTTTAACGCAAGGTTTTGCTCGTGAGAGGCACTCACTCTACCAACTGAGCCTCATCCCTAGCACTGTGTCTCTTTTTAAAAGTATGTCTTTTAATTGAAACAGAATTGCCTCCCTTTCCCTCCTCCCTTTCCTCCCTCTATCCCCTTCCCCTACCTTCTTTTAAACCCCTGCCATATCCCCCCACAAGTTGATAGCCTCTTCTTCGTTATGATTGTTCCATACCTAAAGATGTGTATGTGTATGTATATGTGTATGTATATGTACACAAACATATAATTTCAGCTTGCTGGGTTCATTTTCGTTGTTTGTGTGTATCTGGTTTCAAGGCTGACAGTTCTGCACTAGGCAGCCAAGGAAGGGGTCATATCCCTGGGAGAGGCTAATTCTCCCTCTCTCGGCTGCCATTAGTGGCCTGCAGGTTTTGGTCTACAGGTGGGGCCCTGAGAAATGATCAATTTTTGCCTTACTGTTGTAAAAGTATTTCTTAGTTGACTCCGAAGTGTCAGCTTTTATTTTTCAGGCATGTTTGGTTTAAGATCACAACAATGGCATTGCCCGACGATGTCGTCTCTGTGCCTGGATTTAAAAGCCAGGTGGCTGTTGGTGCCACACGCCTAATAAAATGGCTTTTCCGTCCTGCTCCCCAGCAAGCTCCATTCTTCTAATGGAATGAGTGTGCTGCTGTTTTCTTAACTCGTGTCTTGTGTAATGTGGTCTCTATGAAATTAAAGCAGACAGTGTGTCTGTTTTAAATTGCATTGGATAGATTTGTTTCCTTTGTATCTGTCTGAAGAGGGAGAAAGGGAAGTCAGACATGAAGAGATGCCACTGTGTCTATCCCATACTTTAATTATAAAAGGAAAACCTGTGATCAGTTTGTTCCAAAAGGCCTCTCTTGACAGTAATAGCTTGCTCAACATCAAGTATTTTTTATTAGTGTGAATATATATATGCATATTATACCTCAATTATATGTATATGCATAGTAAATACATGGGGTATGTATTTGCATAGTAAATACATGGGGGATGGCTATGCATAGTAAACACATGGGGTATGTATATGCATAGTAAATACATGAGACATGTATGTGCATAGTAAATATATGGAATATGTATATGCATAGTAAATACATGCAATTTTAACTCTGGACTGGTGAGGAATTATCAGCTAACAGCTGTGTCCCGTTGGTTGAGGATTTATGGAGGCACTATGCTAACTTTTTACATTTCCTGCTTAATTCTTGGAAAGCTGTGTGAGTTTTGTATTATGTTCCCCTTTTTCCGGTTAGGAAGTTAAAGTTAAGAAAAGTCATGCAAATTGCCCATGGTTACGTAACTCCTGTGTGCCTCACTATATCTTTGTCTGGCCCCAACACCCTTTCTTCTCTCCTAAGCCCTGTGTCTGCTGACTCCCCTCAGCACTAGGGCTTGGGTCTCTCCAGGGTCTTGTTTACCTTGAGTAAAGAATTAGGTCTTGTGTCACAGTCACCACTCTGCCTGAGAAGGGAGAAGGGGAAATCAGACAGGAGGGATGGCATTGTCTCTGTCCCATACTTTAATTACAAAAGGAAAACCTATGTTCAGTTTGTCTGGAAAAGCCTCTCTTGAGAAGAATAGCTTGCTCAACATCAAGCATGTTTATTAGTGTGAATACTTATGTATGTATGCATATATATATACCTTAATGACATGTATATGCACACCTTAATGATATATATATATATACATATCCATTAATGATATGTATACATAGGGCCCAGAAGCTTGAAGAGACCAAATTTAAGGGATAGTATATGCATGTTTAAAGCATTACTTTAAATAATTATATGTATACATTATATCTAAATATATTTAAGTAAAATTATTTAAAGTAATAAATAAGTATGCATGTATTTAATTATTTAAAGTAATGCTTTAAACATTAATGAAAGTAATTGGGTGCTCTGGATAGTTGTAACAATACAAAGAGAAAGATGATAGACACCTGAAGAAACAAAGTGGGACAACTGTGATTCTTGAACTTTAAAACAAGAGAATCAGCCTAGAAAGTATGATTATATTATCACAAAGTTCAAACTTTAAATTCATGATGAGGTATGTTACCCCCACCAAAAAAAAAAAAATCTACAAATTCCAGTGATAATGCTCCTGGCTTGGGGTTGAAGTTTTTGATACTGAAGGTGGGCTGGAGCTTAGTGGTAGAGCACTTGTCTGGTGTGTGTGCTGCTTCGGGTCCCTCCCTGGCACTTGCATAGAAGTGACAGCAAAGACCATGTTCTGTTCCTCTTAAGAGATGCATCCAGACATTATAGCGCTTTTCAAAAATGTGTAGAGTAAGCAATATAGTAATCATTACACGCAATTCTCTTTGTTTAATAAATCATATTAGGAATCACTGCCAATACTCATATAAACATGGAAATTACCACTCCATGGCACTGGAAAGTCTGTAGTAAGCAAGAGAGATGCAGTACTGCCACCATGGGATGCAGAGGTTAGAAGGCACAGAGGCAGTGTAGAGGCAGTGTAGGAAGTGCTGTGGTAGGGCAGATAGATTGCCAGGGTCATTACCAGGTGTTCAGACCCTACCCTGAGATCACTGGGAGCCCTGAGATGGTTTTAAGTTGAGAATATCATGTCACATTTTCATTTTTCCACAAGACCTAGAGTCAAGAACATGTCCAAAGACTTGGCAGTGATACAGATGAATGTGGTGATATATAACTGGGTGGTGGAGATTAAGAAAGTAATGTACCCTTCAAATATTTTAAAAACAAAATGTGTAGAACTTGGTGAGTGCTAAAATGAGAAAATGAGGAGAGACAGGGGAGTGGAAAATGGTAGGTTTTTTTTTTTTTGAGCAAATGATGGTCAAGATCACAGGTGAAGGAAGGGTATGTATGGTGTGTGTGTGGAGACATATGGTCACTGTAGTTTGGGGGATGCTTCAGACATGCGAAAGTTACCAAACGGGGACTATCTCGAAAGTGGAATGTACAGTACTGGAAAGGTTCAGCCCAGAGATGTAAATGTTGAGGCCACTAAATCTTGAAAACCAACAGTATCAGTACATTTTCCTATTAGAAGAGGCACAGGCCAGGCGGTGGTGGCACATGCCTTTAATCCCAGCACTTGGGAGGCAGAGGCAGGCAGATCTTTGTGAGTTCAAGGCCAGCCTGGTCTACAGAGTGAGATCAAGGAAAGGCACAAAGCTACCCAGAGAAACCCTGTCTCGAAAAACCAAAAAAAAAAAAAAAAAAAAAAGAAGAAGAAGAAGAAGAAGAAGAAGAGGCACAGGCCCAGAAGGCTGAATAACATCTCATGTTAAGGGATGTGCAAAGAAAGAAAAAGAGATGCAGAAAGAAAACTTTTAGGGTGTGGCACCCTGGACCACTTTTCCACACTTAATATTTTAAAGGAGTGAGTTGCAGCTTCGTCCAGTGCTTCTGAGAGCTAAGGAGCTGGACTTTTCCTTTGGATTTGATCATAGGTGGAATGAACATGACTCCGACCGGGGCGGATTCAGTGGCGTGTTTGGGTAGAGGCCATATTGCAGTAGAGTTAATGACGTTCACAGTAACTCTCAGGGTTACTGTGGAGGGTGTGGAGAGGTGAGGTAGGCGGTGGCTGCAGTGTGATGTGTGGCTACAGGAAGGCTGAGGAGAGAAACAGGCGAGGTGGAGATTGTCAAGCACATTGTCGAATTGGCAGGCAGAGGTCTCTTCTCTCACTGAATGGATTTTTTTTTTTATTAGTATCATTCAGTGACTTTTTTAGTCACTTTTCTATTGCTGTGATTAACACCATGACCAAAAGCAACTGGGAGGCGGCATTATTTCATTTCACAGTGCGCAGTCCTTCACAAAGGGGTGTCAAAGGCAAGAACCCAGGGCAGGAACTTAGAGATGGGAAAGGAAGTGGAGGGCATGGAACAATTACATACTTCCAACATAGAACAGTAGTGTAGATTCTGTGCCATTAGATATTTGGAAGTATGCAATTTTCTTTTGGATTTTACAAAGGACTTCGATTAAGAGATTGCCCTGAGTCTCAGAAGAGACTTTGGACTTTTAAATAGTGCTTTAACTGTGAAAGACTATGGGGACTTTTGAAGTTGGACTAAATGCATTTTCAATTGTTTTATGAGCTTGTGGGGTGCAGTGGGATGTTCAGTATGCTGTGAATGTGTTGTTCTGATTGGTTGATAAATAAAACACCGATTTGCCAGTAGCCAGGCAGGAAGTATAGGTGAGGTAAGCGGACAAGGAGAATTCTAGGAATGGAAGGCTGAGTCAGGAGAGTCAAACCCCTCACCCCCCCACTCCACCCCCCACCCCCACCCACTCCCCCACCATCCAGGGAGCAGCATGTAATGGCATACATGTAAAGCCACGGAAAACATGGCAACATATAGATTAACAGAAATGGGCTGAGTTTAAGTGTAAGAGCTAGTCAGTGGTAGGCCTGAGCTAATGGCCGAGCAGTTTTAATTAATATAAGCCTCTGTGTGTTTACTTGGGGAACAGGAGTGGGAAAGATTTGTCCAGTCCCTGGGCCAGGTGGGACACAGAAAAATTTTAGCTACAGTGGGGGTCGGGGTGGAATGTGGTGGTTTGAATGAGAAAGTCCCCGATTACCTTGGGCATTTGAACACTTAGTCCTCATTTGGTGGCACTGCTTGGGGAAGTTCAAGAGGTACAGCCTTGCTGGAGGAAGTATGTCACTTGGGGTGGACTTTGAGAGTAAAGAGCCTCACCTACTTCCAGTTTGCTCTCTCTGCTTTGTGGTGGTGATTGAGACGTGAGAGCTCAGCTCCCTGTCCTCCACCCATGCCTGCTTCTTGCTGCCTGCTTCCCTGTCTTCATCGACTCTTATCCCTCTGGAACCGGAAGTGGAAATACACCCTTACACTCTCCCTTAAGTTAACTTTTGCCTGTGGTGTTTTATTATAGCAATATCAAAATAACTGATACAGCCACTCTTCCCGCTGTGAAGAGGGCAGGCAAGCAGACCAAGGTAGCCTGGGGGTTCTCCCAGGTATCTGAAACCGAAGGAAGGCACGTGGTCCCCAGAGACTTTTAGATAACCTAATGTAAGGGGTTTTTTGTTTGTAAGAACATGCATCCATTCAGCATAGGTAAAGAAGAGGAATGGTGATGTATGATATAAAGGAAAGAAAGTCTATCTCATGAGTCCAAGTCAAGAGGAACACAAAGACATCACAGGGCCTGGCTGAATCTACAGATCTGGAATGCATCAGGACTTAAGGTCACCTTTTTCTTATCTGGAGGATGTGGTCTTTTGTGATTGGACACCACTGCTTTAGTCCTCTCTGTACAAGCAAGCTGGCTATGAACACATCACGAAGTTTGTATGACCAATGAGTTCAAGCTCTGTGCTTCTCCAATACATATCTCTAAGATTCAATTAAAAATTTCTGAATGGAGCATTCAGGCCCAGGCTTCCTTAGCTGTCTAATCAGGTATGACTGGGGGTAGAGCAATGATTCATAGTACTGGTGGGTAACCACGGTACAGTCTCCTGAGTAATGATGAGCAGAGTGTTGTGTGGCTGCACAGAGGCTTCCAAACACCCTTGCTGTATCTAGATACCTGCTTTGTTGCATGTATTGTACTGGGAATGTTTCTGGTATAGACCTACTTGTCAGAATCACCTAGGCCGGGGTTCTGCAATGTATGTACTATAGAATATCCTGAAACTGACGATTGATCAGCATTAACATCTTTACATTATCCCATTAGTGCTAATACAAAGAAGTCTGGTTAAATACCAGTTCGTGAAGCAAAGTTATGTCATACTTTGCTTTCTGTTGCTGTGCTAAATACCATGACCAAAAGCAACTTGGGGAGGAACAGGTTTATTTTAGCTTATACCTTGTAGCCCATTGTTAAAGGGAGTGAGACAGGAACTTAAGGCAAGCATAGAGACCGGAACTATGGAGGAATGCTGTTTACTGTCTTTGCTCCTAGCCTCATGCTCAGTTTTCTCTCTTATGGAACCCAGGTCCACTTCCCTAGGGATAATACAACCCACAGTGGCATGGAGCCTTCCATATTAATGAACAATCCAGAAATCCCTCCCACAATACATGCCCACAAGCCATTCTGATGGAGGCGGTTCCTCATGTGAAGTTCCCTCTTCGTAGTGTGTCAAGTTGACAACCGAGATGCTGGACATCACCCATGGTCACCATTTAACCCCTTATCCTCTTACTGTTTCAGAATGTGATGGACAGTCTGAACTTTAGTGGTGGCCAAGTGATGAGAACGCCCACAGCCCCATTTATTCCAACTTTACCAAATAATCATGCCTGTTGGGCCTCTTTTGAAACCCTACCTGTCTGCCAGGATTACATTTCAGTCTTATCAATTCCATGCGTTTTCACCTGTGCTCTATCCCAGCCAGCAGGAATCTTTTCTACTTTTTCTTAAAAAAAAAATCTTTCTATTTTTTAATGAAATGCCTCTCTCTATATATATATATTTGGCATTCTTACTGTTCCAGGTGGCACATGCACAGGCTGTGAGATGCAAAGCTCGTGCTTGGCTTTGTCACTTATTAGCGGACCAACCCTGTGCACCTCATGATGCCTTTGAACCCGAGCGTCTCATCTGTGACGTCATACTAATAACTGTTTCAGGAAATGTAGTAAGGGTTTGAAAGACCAAGTATCTAAACCCCGGTCTGCTGTGTTGACCACATACATGACGAGCCTACTAGTGTCTTCCTTGTCTGGAACATGTTGTGTGGTGTGAGTATTCTGTCACTGTGGTAACCAACGATCCAAAAAAAAAAAAAATGCTAGCTTTCAGTGGTGTCAGTTACCACTCAAGGTTCTATGGAGTGGGTGTGGCTTGTTTGATTTCTCTACAATGGTTGTCATAAGGCTCAAAGCAAGAGGTCAGCTGATCTGGCTTCTCAGCTGGAGGCTAGAGGAGAGAATCTACTTTAAAGCACATTTGGGCATGTTCTATTGGGTTTTTTTTTTGCGTTGGGAGCAATGAAAATGTGTTTTAGAAGTTTGTATGGACATGATACTTATTATCTGTACTATAAATCCCTTAAAAAGATGGGATGCTTCACACATTTCTGTGTCTTCTGTGTGCAGGGCCTTTGTGTCGCACCTCCATGCATTATTCCAGTCCTGTGTAGGAGGTGCCATGGTGGGCGTGTCCCTCTGTCTTCAAACGTCAGCGTCCCATGAAGCCCTTGCTCAGCTCATTGTTGACTTTCCCTTCTGCAACATCTCTTGCCTCCACCTGACGCCTGCCGTCTATTCTGAAGGGCTCATGTGATTAGTTTGGGCTCACCAGCATACTCCAGGATAATCTTTATGTTCAGGTCAGCTTGATTAACCACAAAGAAGTTTGCTGTACTTGCTAATGTCCTTCTGCCATGTAAAGTAGAAGGCAAGTCTAAGGATTGCAGTGTCATCAAGGGCCACTCATGGTGGTTCCCTTTTCTAAGCACTTACAAGTGTATGCTATATGAAGTCAGGCATAGTCCCCGGCATACACAGAACTACTCAACAGCCATCGCTGACTGACTGTGCAGCCTATACCTGCAATTTGTACTCGCCCCAAATAAGCTATTACCCAAGAGCTGTTTTGTGGCTCTAGTTATCGGTAGGAGTGACCTGAATCAAAATAAGTTCCCTTCCAAGTAGTGTCTTTCTATTGCCAATGGCCACTGCTGTGTATGCGGCTAACCAGAAAGGAAAACAAAGATGTTAGATGTTGTCCACACATAAAGAAGCTGGGAAGACTATGCCCTGACTTCCTTGGCCTCTTAGTGAAGCCTTCCCAGGTGCCCTTGATAAAGTATCTTGTTTTAATCATGTTTTTCACATGCTACAAATAGGTGTTCTGAACTCAGCAGGGCTACTGAAGTTTGTCAAAATTGAACCATAACTCTGCCTAGCAGGCAATGGTAATGTAGAAGTTAGGAAGGTAAATTCCGGAGCCAGACTCCCTGAATTTGGTTACCCCTCTGCCACAGGTATATCTGATAACCTGTGTTCTCATCTGTAAAACAAAATGTAGGCCGTATTTAATGCAGCTGCTGTTAAGGATGAATTACGTGTGTGTGCAAACACAGCTTAGGAGGGCTGAGAACTGTGACTAGTGCTGTATATTAGGGTTATTATTAGGGTGAACAATTTGCTTTGTCTCTCAACAAGTGCCATTTTGACCCCCAGATTACATTTGGCAATGACGGTACGTCGCAGTTGTCCACATGACAGGATGGGGTACAGGCATCTATCGTGTAGAGGTCGGGGAAGCTGCTAATCAAATCATCTGTCATTACATAAGGTTCCTGCTCAGCCCCGCCACTGAATACACATCCAAACAACAAAACAAAGAATTATTCACTTCAAGTCAAATGTCAGTAATGGTGAGATTGAGAAAGCCTGTTTAAATTAGCAGATTATTATACTTTCAGTTATTAAAAGTATTTCATATGCAAATATGATGTTTAGGTGTCCTGAGTGATTTTGAATAGTACGGATATTCAAACCTAAAATCACAAGTCACTGAGTCCTATGATAAAATAAAAAAAAAAAAGTGGAAGAACTTTTTTGGTGATTAAAAGAATAATTTCCTCCCTGTAGCTAATTTTATATGTAACACAGAAAGCATAGGACAAGAGTTTATTTCATCTCTTGAATATACATATAAGGATTAGAATACTCTGCTCCTGATAAATATTGAATGTGTGTGTGGGGGGGTCTAATTTCTTAATCTGGTGAGCTTTCTTCTGAGGATCATAAGGAAAGAAATTACTTGGATTTGGGAACTTGCTGTTATTCTGTGGTTTGTGCTATAGTCAAGGTAACTATCGTAGCTAGCACCGTAGGAACTCAGAGTACATGAGTTACAAGGCCTGAAGCATTTTGCCAAGTTCACTCTTTTTATAAAATATTGCATAAGGCTTGTGTTTACTGTCTTCATGCCCTCTCCAACCGCCGGCTTATCTAATGAGTTAGAGCCATCCTCAGCTCTGTCTCCGTGCACTACCTCTCACCCTGTCCTCCCTACCTACCGCTCTCATCTAATCACCTCTACCTCAGGTTTCACTATTTGTGTGACTTGACAATCTGCAGACTATTCATCCATAGCTTTGTCCTCTAGATGACTGGTCACTTAGTCATCAGCACCTGCCATGCCATAGAGTACAGAGAACTGGTCCAGGCCTGTCCATCCTGCCGTCTGTGATTGCATACCTTTTTGTTGTTGGTGGTGGTGGTGTTGTGAAGTTCCGGAGTGTAGTCAGTGTGTTGTTGTGTCCCAATGCCAAAAGCCCAATGTGAGAGAAAAAAGAAATCTAGCACGTTTCATCATCTTTCATTCTGCACTCTACTCGAGGAAACTAAGAGCCACATGGCACATACACAACAGTAACCTGCACTTCAGTGTGGGTCCAAAAGAACCCTGATGTGCTGGGCATCAGATAGATGCCCAGACATGCCCGGTGACTGACTCTGTGATAGCTGTGAACTATTGATATATAAGTTTGTGGTTATAAAATAATAGAGGGACTTTCGTACTGCAGTATTTAGAAAAATTCTTGGCTTACATAAATATCCTCAGAAGGAAAGTGTTGTGACATTTGAGATCGACATGCGGTGCTTTGTGGAACATTATTCACAATTTTGAACTTAGAGGCATAAGGGGTAATTGTCCATCTACTTAACTTAGAATAATAAAACACTTTTATTTAAATGATTTTCTACTATATTTCAACATCATGGTTAACTGAGGAAAACACTTCTAGTTTCATTTTGTGACCTGATCCTTGTTAAATGACTCTAACTTGGTTTTGTGACACTCTAAAATGAGAATCGATAACTACTTCCTTATAGACTGTGTGATTAAGAAGGTTCAGGTATAAATGTGTTGAGCATCTTCCAAGGATTTGTGCCAAGTCTTGCTTGTTTCCGTGATCTCGGACTATTAGGAGGGAGAACTTCTCCTGGCAGCTGCCACCTTGATACAGACTCAGCTGGATGCTTGAGCTGTACATCAAAGATCTGGAGATCCTGAAGCTGTGATCCAGTCTTATTTCAGTATGCCATCATTCAGCACCTTGTGAAAAGATCCGAGCTTCAACAGCGAACTTACAGGACTATTCTTAAGTGCCACCATGAAGAATTAGTTGATTTGGGTGGAGGAGGACCTTATATTGCAGTGAGTCAGCATTAAGTATGCTCTGCTAGAGTAGTGACTTTTATAAACGGGAAGGACCTGGTGGCCAGGATTATAAGCCTGGGGAACTTACCTCCTCTAAGTATATATTATAGCGACAGTCTGGGCCATTGGCTAGAGTGGCCTACAAAATCAAGACTTGGGGGTCAAAAAACAGCCCTATTAGAAGAGGTCGCTGGATACCAAGTCGTCATGGGATGAGACTTGAGATATGAGTTTCTGTGATGACCATTCAGATGTAGCACATAATCATGTCTATGCGGAGCAAAGCCTGAGACCAGATGCTTTCCGGTTGGGAGCAGAAGCAAAGCCTGCCCTGTTGCCCCTGGCAGTGCTGAGAGCTCTCAGATACACAGCTGTGCACCGCAGGCCCTTAGGACAGGAGCAAATGCCCGATGCCTCTAGGGAGGTATTTTGAAGACATGGCAGAGTGAACAGGGCATCCTGGTAGAGGTGAGATTTGGCCTGGAAAGCCCAATATTAAGGCAGGTTCACTCTGCTACAACTCGGTCTCACTGGGGATTTACTTTTTGCTGGGCTGATAAATGGGTGGTCTGTTTCTCTTTGTAAGAACATGCCCGGCCAGCCTCTGCAGTGGAGGGCAGAGGGCCCTGGAACCAAACAGCATCATGACTCATCGTAATCATCTGTGGGTCATGTGTTTAATCCACTGGACTTGAGGACTTAGGTGACTTGTCAGTAAAGTTCACAGGGGAGGAGTTCGTTCCTGGGAAAGTGACCTCAGATAGACCTAGGAAGTAGGTAGGATGGACAGGGCCCTCAGAGATTCTGACAGTCTCCTGGGAGAAGGAAAAATGCTCAACTGCTTCGAAGGAACATTTTACACAAAGGTATTTTAAGTCCAAGTTGGATTCCTAAACCAAGGACAATGTTTTATATTCCGTGCTGGGAAGGGAAAGTCTGTCAGTGGTAGAAGGTCATATTTCTGTTTAGAACAACAGTATTGCTTCCAGAAAAGAAGGATATGGAATTCAAATATCATTCAAACAATGAAAACACAAAGTCTGAGAGTGTCGGTTTATATGGAAATCAACAGTGTGATATCCAAAAATCTACTGACTGGTTTTGAATAAGACGTGGTGTGTGTGTGTGTGTGTGTGTGTGTGTGTGTGTGTGTGTGTGTGTGTGTGTATACATACATACATACAAGTTAGGGAGAAAGTTTTCAACTTTTTTCCTTTCACATATGCATGAGGGAGAGAAGTTTTACATCTATGAAAAAGAGAAATTGTAATTCTGCTGTGACATTCCATAAAAGTGGATAAAATTAAATATTTCATCTAGTGCTATCAGGTTTACAAGTCAGAAGCACAACATTTATAAAAGTACTTGGTTTGTTCATGTATATTTGTGTGGTGTGCTTATATGAACATATGTGTGTTTACGTGTGTGGGTACATGTGTATGTGCAGGTGTGTACGCATGGTGTGGAGGCCTGAGGTTGCCTCCAAGTGCCCTCAAATGCTCCTTCCTCTTATATATTAAGATGGGGTCTCCCTGACCCTGTGGCTCCCAGTTTTAACTAGTCTGGCTAGCCAGCTTCCTCTGGGGATTCTCCATCTCTTCCTCCCCTACTGAAGGCACAAGTAGGTCCCCATGTCCACCCACCTTTTTATGTGAGTTCTGGGGTTCTGAGCTTTCGTCCTGACACAGCCACAGCAAGCGCTTTATGCACCTAGCTATCTCCTCAGTTCTAGGAATACTACTTCAAAAATTCACTTGTCTTCTTCCCAGGAAGCCAAAGCTGTTTAACAAAACAGGATGCAATTGAGGGGTACTTCCGTTGTTACTGACAGTGTCGAGTGGATGATAGTATAGAAGATAATTTAGTTAACATTTGAGGTTGTCATCCCCAAAATACAAATACTCTGTAGATGTATCCAACCTTCTTATTAAATAAGAAACAGAACCAATGCAAAGAAGAAAGCCAAGAGGTCAGAGCTAAGAGCTAAAACCTTACCCTTCCTCCTGCGGTGGTCCTACCTCTCCGAACCAGAGCTACCCCTGTGTTAAAGTCTTTATATAGAGTTCCTGTCCTGCCTTCTCATTGGTTGTAAACCCAACCACATGACCGCCTCCTCACAGCCTGTCTGTATAGGCCTCCAGGTTTTCCATGATTGGTATTAAGATTAAAGGCATGTGTATCCAATAATGGCTGTATCCCTGAACACACAGAGACTTACCCAGCTCTGCCTACCAAGTGCTGGAATTACAAGCGTACGCTACCACTGCCCTGCTTTCCTATGGCTTGCTAATAGCTCTGACCCCCCGGGCAACTTTATTTATTAACATACAAATAACATTTTAATACAAATAAAATATCACCATAATACTCTGCATCTTTGATAACAGGATTTTCTTTAGCAATGTATTCCATTCTGAATATGTGTTTTCCTTTTATCCAACAAAGTAGAGGAAAATTGCTGAAGTCATTCCATGATGTTTACTGAGTGAATCCAACTTCATAGCCCTTCATTTAATCATATACCTTCCCCAACCCCCACACAGAAGTCATTTAAAACTCGATCAGCTACCACAATTTCTTTGGCAAATCAGACGTTTTATTGTTACACAAGTGAAACCTTAAAAGTAATTTCAGTCAACACATAACATTTCCAGAAAAAAAAAAGGCAGAGGAAAATTTCCTCTCTCCAAATGTGTATGTGGTATAAAGTCCCATTTTGACCTGGCCACTCAACTTTTACAGATATCCGAAGGATCGCTACCTAAACTCCATAGTAACAGACGAGTCTTCATTTGACCTTTTGATATTGCCACTGCAATGCCTCTGGCTTTGTGCACCCCTTTAGAGAAGCTGAGCCGTCAGTGTGATGGCATATCTCATCTACATCAGTTTGGTTCAAGGCCAAAGGGAAATAAAACACCTGCATACGTTGGCAAAGGGCCCATGTCTAGAACCTCAAGCCCTACGGAGGCTGAGAAGGGAAACTTTAGCTTTGACAGTTTCTGTTCCACTCAAGGGACAAGCCAAGTGACGGGAGCCTTGGGTGTGGGGTGACTCAATCCATACTATCTGCAGCGGGGTGTATACTTTCCCCACCTTGCTATTGGTTTACATGTTTGCAGAGTCTACTTGAACAGTAAAATAATTTGGCCTCTCCTGACAAACTTGGCATATTTTCTTCTCCTTAAATTTATGGGATCTTTGTCTGGTTTTAAAGCAGAGCAAATTTGGAAGCTGCCACACTCAGAGCTAATATGAAGCAAGGCAGTCTATTTTAACAGGTCGCTGAATCCAGCATATATTTAATGCTGGGTACATGCCATCGAACAAAAGTGAAATGAAGGATGATTTTCTCTTAAATAGGCTTTATCAGATTTTAAAGCTCTAACAGAATGTTTAGAGTAATGCATTTTCAGGCTTAGGAAATCTGTACACTCACTCAGAGAATATCTCCCATGAACTTTAATCCCAAGAAAATGCCATTTACAAGGTAATAGCAACACAAGTGGATTAGTTGTTACTGCTTGCCTTAAAAATGATGTCATCCGAAATAATTTGCCATTTTCAGTAATCTAAGTAACAGTATAAGTCTTAAAAATAGGTTTTGAAAAGTAACATACGTGTGTGTGTGTGTGTGTGTGTGTGTGTGTGTGTGTGTGTGTGTGTGTATTAAACATGGGTTTAACAAGAAATGTGATGTTGCCAATTTGGGATCAATTTTTAGTGTTATTAACATGTAGACTCGTGTATCAGGCAATCTCTGTCTCTCTGTTTCTCTGTCTCTGTCTGTGTCTCTCTCTCTCTGGGGGAGGGTAACAAAATGAATATATTAAGCTGTTATGTTGGTGATAAAATGTCACCTGTAAGTAATGAAGAATAAAGATTATGAAATAACCAGGCAGAGTGTCCACATCCAGATGAACAAACACCTTTCAAGGGAGAAGAGTTTTCACTGTTAAAGTCTGCGTAATGTCTTTTTCAGTGTATGTGAGAGGACTTACTCTGGCTTTCTTTTCCTTAATCCATCCTTGAGCTTAATGTTTCTGTGTCTACAATGTATTAAAAAAAAATCAAAAGTTGGCTCTCCATGCTGTGCCTCTCAAAGTATCACTATCAAATGTTACATTTTCCTCCAGAATTACTAGGGAACAAAAACACATATCTGTGTGTATCCACATCATGCCATCACTTCACTTGAGTGTTTCTTTGGAAGGCACAAGGGTAGTTTGGCTCAGGACAGTGAACAAATTTGCAAGCTTAGGGGTCAGGCAGAATTCGGAGCCAACCTCCAATACATGCTAGAGGTGTGGCCTTGATGGATGACTCAACCTGTTGATTTCCTCCTTGATGTGTTGTGAGTGATTGAAGGGAGAATGCTTCACATGCTTTCTGCCATGTGATGTTCAATAAACACTGGTCATGTTTATTGTGACATTATAAGGAAGCCACTTTGGGGTGGACCAGTTTAGTATGTTAAGTTTTATAGTGCCGTTCTTTGCTCCCCCAGATCATACTTTGGAATCAGGGTTTCTAGTTATAATGCATTAATACTACATTTGGTAAGTAATTTTAGAATACTTGCTTTTAATGCATTTTATTTCATATTCAAGACATTTCTAAAACTGTTATCTATAGTATATAAATTACTGTCAGACTCTTACGTGATATGGGTCCTGGGAAAAGAATAGGTATTTTACTAATAATAAAGAATTTGGAGAGTAATTATTTTGTAAACTAAAATAACCAAGTTTTCTAGAGTGTGTGACATTTTATAACCAATCTATTTTAATATATTAGTTATAATTCTTTGTTTCAGAGAACACCGATTTCTGGTATCAATTTGAAAAAGAAATGCTTGTGCTCTGTGACTGTACTCTTCATAACAACTTCCTTTTTTTGTCTAACAAAACCAGGAAGCAACTAGGATATTGTTCAGTAGGTATCTGGGGTAAAACATGACCGATACAAACAGTGAGACATTAGTCAATACTAAAAAGAGACCCAGGTATTAAGAGCGATGGCGGAATCAAACGTGTATCACCAGTGAAGGAAGCCAATCACTGCTGCTGCTGATTCCAAGGATGTCGTATTCTGAACAGAGCAGCAGTGAGGCAGTAAGGGCAATGGTGCTTTGAGGGCTTGGGGGGAGGAAGAGCTAACAGGCACAGCGGAGAGGATCTTGGGGTCCATGGAAAGACTTATCTATAGTGGTAAATGTACACGCGCTATTGTACATTTGTCAGAAGCCATGGGATATTCTGAGAGGGCACCCTAAGGTAAACCACAGACTTTGGGTGCTAGTGGTGTGTCACTGTAGGCTCGTCACTTGGAATGAACGTGTCTCTCTTCATGGGGTGGAGCTAGCAGAGCTTGTAGGGCTTGTTGGTCAGGAGGACATATGGGAGCTCTGTGCTTTTCTGTTTAGTATTTCTATGGCCATAAAACTGCTAAAAAAAACCTCCGTTTAAATAAAACATAAAAGAAATAAAGAAACACATGTACCCCTTTCTTCTTGATAGCCAAAGAACAGAGTTCTCTGGGGCTGGTTGGGTTGTGTTTTTTTAAAAATCAAGTTAATCATAGACTTTTTTGAAAATAAAATTCAAGTTATATTTTATTCATGACTGTTTTCATAACTAGCAACTTTACTGTGAGTAACTATTCTCAATAGTACTGATGGCTTTATAGTATTTGTGGAGTTTAAAAAGGAATCTAAATGAACAAAAGTTTAGTCTCTATGAACTCAACAAATCCATAAACAAATTCCTTTAAAAAAAAATCACATATTTCAGTGTGCACATGCGCTCACAGGAATTTGAGAGTGTATGTCTTAGGTATCTCGGGTACTCAGAACCAAACCAGGGCTTTGTACATGCCAAACAAGAGCTCTACCATTGAGCAACATCCCTGGCCTAAATATTTCAATCTTGCAAATAATCATGTGCCATTACTAGGAAAAAATATTAATATCTTGATGGTTGCATGTTAAAAATGGCTGAGCCTATATTTCTGTGTGTATGTCTCCGTATGGATGCATATGTGAGTGATGGTGTCTATGCACATTCTTGGGTAGGACAGGGGGTCCACATTGGGTGTGTCTCCACATGGATGCATATGTGACTGATGGTGTCTATGCACATTCATGGGGAGGACAGGGGTCCACATTGGGTGTCTTCCTAGATCATGCTCTACTTCATCTTTTCAAACGGTTTTCTCAGTTAAACCTGGTGCTCACGAGTTGGTTGGACCAGCTGGCAAGCAAGCTCCTGGGATGCCCCTGTCTCCCCAAAGTCCAGCCTCCAACCCCCAAGCTAGGGTTACAAACACTCATGATCTGAACCCAGGTCTTCATCCTTGTTCGGCTGGCACTCTAGTGACGGGCCCATCTCCCCAACCCTAGACTTACATCTGTATTACAAATTCAAGAACTCAAAAATAAGTCATCTTTTGCTATGATAATAGTGCATACAAAGTAGGTTTTTAGATTTTAGAGTTAAAAACGAGCACCATGGGATGCCAGCGGAGGATACCAATTTCTATGGATTGATAAAAGAAAGATCTTCAGGTGCCAATGCTTTCCACATCCTTGGTCTTGGTTTAAGAAACAGATAATGGAGACCAGTTGGTATCATGGCCCACAAAAGGCCCCCTTTCTGGCTTTACATTGACTACAGAGGTTCTAGCTTGGCTAGTCTAATGAGCATGGTTTTAGTGTTAATTAAAAATCAGCTAGATAAAAAGGCCCAAAGCCCTGAGGGTGAACCTTTAAACTGAAGTGGCAACCTTTGTATAAAGAGAGCAAGGTCATTAACCAGTAGGCAGGTGTTTTGATAGGAAATAGCATGAGTGACAGCTCCTCCTCAGCTGATGCAAGATTATCTCATATAAAGAAACTGTTCTCGGCAGCAGAGCTTTGCTCCAGAAAGAATTGACCAGACATACGTACGCGAACAAGATGGTTACTGATCTCTAACTTTGAAGGAGCCAAATTATTACCCTTTGAATATTTTTGAAAATTGCACTTGAATCTTACTCAGGTTCTTCGTTTTTGTTCGTGTGTTTGTGTGTGTGTGTGTGTGTGTGTGTGTGTGTGTGTGTGTGTGTGTGTGGTTTTGCTATTGTTTTTCTTTTTCTTTTTCTTTTTTTTTGAGACAGGGTTTCTCTGTGTAGCTTTGCGCCTTTCCTGGAACTCACTTGGTAGTCCAAGCTGGCCTCGAACTCACAGAGATCCACCTGGCTCTGCCTCCCGAGTGCTGGGATTAAAGGCGTATGCCACCACCGCCCAGCTTGCTATTGTTTTTCTTTGCTTGTTTGTTTGTTTATTTTGTTTTGTTTATGCCTTGAACTCTCTTAAACATTTTGTGAAATAGCATTAGAAATTTTTTATCATAAAGAGAACCCTTAAATGTACATGACTTTTTTTCCTTTTTTGCTAGAACTATAAATGTTGGCTTTTTCTTAGGAGATGGAGATATTGCTTAGAAACCACCAGTCAATTTGTCCTTCATAAGTAGTGATTACTAGAATTCTCTCTCTTTTTTTTTTTTTACTGGCTTTATCAGTATTTTCTTCCTAAAGAAATTGCCATTGCTAACCACTCTCATTTCCTAGGGTAATTCATGGCAACCCATTAAGATTCATGCAGTAGCATTAAATAATTACTTCTTTTTTTTTTTTTTTTTTTTTTTTTTTTTTTTTTTTTTTTGGTTTTTCGAGACAGGGTTTCTCTGTGTAGCTTTGCGCCTTTCCTGGATCTCGCGCTGTAGACCAGGCTGGCCTCGAACTCACAGAGATCCGCCTGGCTCTGCCTCCCGAGTGCTGGGATTAAAGGCGTGCGCCACCACCGCCCGGCTAAATAATTACTTCTTTATATATCTCCTGCTGCCTTTTTTTTTTTATAAAGTATATTAAAGTTGGCTGGGAATATAGTCAAGATAGAGAAATCTGAAAAAAATTCACAGGCACACAAGTCAACTTCTGCAGAGGCAGCCCCAGGATCCAGTGATAAACAAATTGTGCCCATAGCAACCGAAAGAGGAAGCCTAGTTCTGTAGAAAAAGTAAAGAAAAACTAGTGTAGATGTTGCCTGAGGGTGGTGATAAACCTCAGGAAATACCATAGCTGAAAGGAACTGTCCCACAGTGGGCAGTCAGCAGCTTGGCATGGAGGAGACGGATTCCCGTTTTTCTTTAAATCCATGACCAGGCCTGCTAGTGTAGAATGAAGCCATTTTGTGGGGCTCAGTGCACAAAGCCAGGCCAAGAGGATTTTTAGTGTAGACCAGAACCAAGAGCTAAAATGGAGGGAAGGGAGCATCCTGAGACTTGAAAGCGTTCGAGACAGGACAGGGAAGGCTGTAGTATGAGGCTCTTTCCTCTCTTTCCTCCAGCCTCGGCTTGCAAGCTCATAAGGTATGGTGTACTATGTTTCCAGTCTTGACAACAGTTTCCCTACTCCAGCAAGGGCCTCCTCCTATGTGGGGAGCAGCTAGAGAGCTCAGCAGCTGCAGAGGTTCGGAAGCGGCTTTGGAAGGGTGCGAGGGTTCGCAGCTTCGCCCTTCCTCTGTGCCATGCTGGGCCTCCGCTTCTGCAGCTGTAAGATGTAAGATCCCACAGGGTGTGGTGAGACTTCCATGTGCCAAATTCAGTCAAGTGCCTCTCACAGTTCAATGTGGTAGGTGTGTGACAAAGCTTACTCACTTCCTCCTCTTCAGCTCTAAAACCCACAGCGATGACGGCTTGCATGGTTTTATTTGTAGAACAGACTGTTTAAAACCCTAAATGCTATCTAAACTGTGAAAGTGCTACTCATCCACAGAAAAGAGAATTGCCCAGAAGTCTGGGCACACATGCCGGATCTTAAGGACTTTACTAATTTATAGCAAAAGGAGCCCACGGTGGGACCAGAGCAGTCTGAGATTCTGGCTCTCTGGAGGACAGCCTGGGCTAGGAGCAGATGAAAGTTACCTCCTGAGCTGTGGACATTTGTATACCCAGAGACTCACCAACAGACCCGATGCCTATAAACCCGAGGATGCAGTGTAAACAGCTAGTGCTGATGGGGGTGTCCGTACGGGTGTATGGGAAGGCACATGTATGTGCAGGTGCACACAGGTGCACGTGTATTATAGGTGCACATGTATGTGGCAGTGTGTGTGTTGGGGTAAGCATGCACTTGTGGAGGCCAGATCTCACCCACTGTGCTGCCCTCTAGGAACACTTAGCCTTGCTTTGTGTTTTGAGATGGAATGTCTCATTGGTCTAGAGCTCACCCATGTGGTTAGTCTGGCCAGTCAGCAAGCTCCAGGGATCCCTCCATCTCTTGAGATTACAAGTGTGCACTGCATGCCTGACTTTTTATGTGGATGCAGGAATTAAACTTGCACCCTCGTGCTTTTATGGCAAGCACTTTACTGAGCCCTCTTTCCAGCCCCAGTATAGTATGTTTAAGTGGCTGAAGCCAGGGCCTTTGCTCTAGTTTTATGCATCCCCATCATGTCTGGTTGCTCTGGACCAGGCCATTGTATTTTACCCAGTCCTTTGATTTTAGCCTCTTTCTCGATCCAAAGCCAGGCAAGGGTAACAAGCGTGGGATCTTGTAGAAGAAACCAAGGTGGGTTTTTATCTATCCTCTCCCTGCGACCTCTGTGAAATGCAGCACTCTCAGTTAAATTGAATTCTGATAAACAAAAAATGTATTTTTTTAGTGTGATATGTGTAGATTTGCCTGATGAAGTTTACTCTGTGTCCTCACTCTGGCAAACCTCCTCTGTCTCCATTTACAATTCTTGGCTTGGCAGTACAGGGTACTCCATAAGTTGAATTGTCATTGTAATATTGGGCAAGAGAACCTTGGAAATAGAAGATTTTAGTAGCCTTAGGGAAAGAGAGAGACAGCTAATGGATTTCAGTAATTCAAAGAGAAATTGAACACAGCATATGAATAAGTGTTTTAACTTAATGCAGGGTAAAATTGGAAACTACTCTGGCCAGGAGGGGGTTTCCCTCTGTACAGCAGGATGATTGCTAGAAGGTGACGAGGGTGGGGGCCTCCCTCGTGAAGAGCTTTCTCCAGACTCCCAGGTGGCATCTTGGTACCTGTTAAATGAGGGTGCTAAATGTTTCTGTATGTAACCATGATGGACTCCAGGCCTGCAGTCACAGAATGCAGAGTCATACCCCGGTCTGCATTCTGTCACCTCTAAGCGACTTTGGCCTCTTTTCTTTTCTGTCCCATTAATTTACTTCTCCTTCAATTGCCCTGACGGCCCTGGCTCTGAGTTTCCTCAGTGCCTGCTTGTTTTTCCCAGAGTGTTCTTTCTTATCTCTGCCCAGCTCCAGAAGCCTGGGAGGAGAGTGAGAAGCTGGCCTGAGTGAATAAAGGTTGAGCATGCCCCGGGGGGAATGGGCTCCTAGCCCGCTCATTTCTACTTCTGACTCTTGACTGTAGTGTCAAGGAGATTCCTGCCACTCCCACCCGCCCGGTATGTGAATAGAAGTTTTAGGTCCACAGCTAAACTGAGCAGAAAGTATTGAAAAGTGCTCACTTTGACCTCTCCTACAGTCAACACCTTATACCACAACCCATCATTTGTTGTAACTGATTCTTCATTGTTCCTTTCTTTCCAGATAGAGTTTCTGAATGTAGCCAAGCTGGCCCCAACTTGTAATCCTCCTGCCTCAACCTCCCAAGCCTTATCATTTCAAGCGTGTACCACCACCCCAAGGCAGGATTACTCTTTTTGAATGAGAAAGCTGAAAGGTTAGCCTCTTAGACAGCAGGGCGCATGCTCACTGCTCAGCGGCTCTGGCTTTATCTGTGCCTCCGCACCTGGGCTCCTGCTTCCCAGGGCCCCTTCTGGGTGCTAAGTCTTGGCTGGGAGATACTGGGTGAAGGGATAAGCAAAAAGAGGGCTGCCTAGATTGCTGCCCCTCGCTTCCTTCTCTGGAAATTCCGTTTGTGGGATAAGGAAGTTGAGAGGCGCTATGCACTTTCACTTTTCTCGTCTCCTTTTCACCGAAGACAGAGAAGACGTTGACAAGATGACTTAAAGATGTTTTCTGTTGACGTTGTATCTGAACATTCGGTAAGTTATTTTTTTTATATGGCAGTCAGGTCATTTCTGACAACATTTGGAAGGAGGAGCCGCAGCCTGATTTTATCTTATTCTTTTTTTATTTCTCTATCGGCAAGATTTTAAGTTATGTGCTTTTCAGAGAATGGATCCCAAGCATAATTGAAAATAGCTCAGTCCATGAAGGCTTGCTGTGCAATTGTGAGGACCTGAGTCCTGTCTTCAGAAGGCTCGCTATAAAAGGCATGATGTGATAGTGTGCATTTATAACCCCCACATTGGGAGTTGGAGACAGCAGGATCCCCGGGGCTCCCTGGCCAGCCAGCCTGACCTGCTCAGTGAACTCCAGGTCCCAGAGAGGGACCCTGTCTCATAAAACAAAAAAACAAAACACCAAAAAAAAAAAAATGGTTATCATCGGGTTTCCACATGCATGTGCATGTGATTACCCACATATGCTCATACCCACCTCGTCCACCAGCACACACTGGCACATAGTTTTAGCTGTACCACCACCTGGTAAGTTAAATAGATCTCTTCCCTTAGACCTCCCCTAAACCACAGCCCTATGTAGCTTCTAGAACAACAGGAACAGGAAAGTTACCAGACTACAAAACATCTCTTTAGTGCCACACAGCCTTACAAGTCAGCAAGGATGGCTTTGGGTTTCCGCCCCCATGCTGCTCTTCATTCACTGTATGCTGATGCCCATTAGCCCAAGAGCCCACTGGCATGAAACTCAAAGTTTTACACATCTAATTGTTTTTAAATAGACTAAGCAAATTTAGCCACTGGAGCCTGCTTGCTTTACATAGTCTGTGAAACTTTACCCAACATC
Source organism: Peromyscus californicus insignis (assembly GCF_007827085.1). Lineage (NCBI taxonomy): Eukaryota > Metazoa > Chordata > Mammalia > Rodentia > Cricetidae > Peromyscus > Peromyscus californicus. Next base: position 43,953,813 of record NW_026294525.1, read on the forward strand.
TGTAGACTGTTGATAGGTAGCAGCTACTGCCTTTTTAAGTTTTCTAGCTCAGAGATCCCTGCCCTTCTAATGGGCTCCCTTCATCCCCAGCCCCAGACCTAGCCTTCCCTCAGACCCCTTCTCCTCAAGGAGTTCCTTTACACTCTCCTCCTGTATGATGGCCTCTTGCCCTGAGCCTCTGGGTGACCTCATGCTATACGAATTGTTCTCTCCAGAAACTCTAAGTACCTGTAGTCCCTTACCCATCTCGAGTTCACATCTTCTTCCTGGATCAGCGGCCAAAAAACCTCTTAGAACACATGCCCTTCACAGGCTTATCCATGGAAACAAGTAGATGGGACTTCAAAACTAAAGACTGGCTCATTGCCCTACTGTAGAAAGGACCATTTCCATTCTTCGTCATTCCTTCTGTCTCTCTTTGGATAGCAAATTTTTGTGTGCACTTTTAAATGTGTATATTTATAGAAAACTCAGGTACAGTACATATTTGTCTGGTTTGTGTGTATATTTGTCCTTTCTGTTTGTGTACTAGGAAAAATTGTGATGACACTTTGAGATTACAAAGATCAATGACATATTTCTCTTTTTCAATACAAATGACTATAATGCTTAAAATGCATTGAGCGCTCACAGTGTGTTGGGCTGTATGTTCTTTACATGCATAATTTTATTTAACCATCTCAACCAATGAAGCTATACTTTTGTTCTTTCACATCTGATGGATGCAGAAAGTGGGGTCAGAGAGATTAATTGCCCCACTAGGAGTACATCAATGTTGTCGAAGCTGGCATAAGAATCTAGTTTGTAAGGTGCCTATGACCTGCCCTTGTGTATCACTCCTAAAAACAAGAACATGATTTTCTGTAAGGACACATAGAGAAGTAAGCAAACAGCCTCAGTCAGACAAAAAGCCACACCGCAGAGAAGAGAGGAAGATATTTTGTCAACATTCAGGAATCAACAGCATCCTTTGTAATTCTGCAATTGCTCTGCTCACAGGTCCACCACGTAGGACTGAGCACTCACTTCATTTCTGCCTTTCAGCCTCCTCTTCCTTTTCTCTCCAGACCCTCTATTTTCCTCGTGGCCTTGAATGCTTTGTGACCCCATTTTATGGCCTTTGTTTGTGGATACGTACATCACTCCTTCTCAAACAGTCCCTGGCCTCAAGATTCTCTCAGAATGTCTCCCTAAGTATCCCAGGTAGAGATGGTCGGCTCAGCCTGGCTCCACCCATGAGTAGTAGTGTGACTTACAAGAATACCTCACTTCAGAGGCTTATGGCTTCCCCCACCTTTCTCTCTTGAAATCAAGTACCAGGCCCCGGATCACTTGGTATGCCAGGATCAACCCCCAATTTACAAAGCGTTGCCAGGTGTGACGGCACCGAACAGAGGCAGGTGGATCTCTATGAGTTAGATGTCAGCCTGGTCTATGTGGAGAGTTCCAAACCAGCCAAGGCAACATAATTATATGCTGTCTGACTCAAAGCAAACAACAAAAGTCAAAGTACAAACTGGAAGGGACTTTAAATGAGACTGAAGTCACAAGTGTTCTAAAGAAAGAAGTGACACCCCAAAGTCTGTATAAACCTGACTGGCAAAAATGGGGAGATTTTTGAAAAGGATGCTTTTAATTGTCTATCCTGAAAATCTTAAGATTATATAAATAACAGAATTATTTCCTAAGGTAGTGCCACTAAAAAAAAAAAAAAACAAAAAAACACAGCTATGTAATCTACCTAGAGCTCAGGGGAAATACAAGCATATTTATTGTCTTTCCACTGTCCTTGGAAAGACACAGCCTTTAAGACAAATTATTGAACACAACTATAGAGCTGTACACGGTATTTTATTAGTCTTATTGTTCTATGTTTATAAGCTTTTATTGAGGCTGTATATGGGACTGCTAAGTTTCCACACAGTATCTGTTAGATTTTAGAAGAGATAGGCTTGTCTGCTTTCTTTTGAATCCTTTAGCATCTTATTATTCATAGAGTAACAGACACTCAATAAATGACATTGCCTAATTACTCAGCCCTGATGTCAACTGTAAAGAATAGTACAAACGGAGAAATCCTTTCTATGAGCCCAGAGTCAAGGAGAAGGAAATGCCTTTTTGCATTTCTTATGCTTCAGTTCCTTCCTTTCTGGGTCAGGACAATGGATTGCTGTTGTGAATTTTTGTGTCCTTCCTTTATTTCTATCTATACTCTGTGCTAGCTCTGCTCTACACCAATGCAAATTCAAGTCCCGTTTGCCTTCCATTCCTCTTGTGAGAGTTTCAGCACTGCATTTGAAGACCTCATCAACCCCCGGTTTAGCCCGATTTTAATCCTTCCTCTTAGAATGGCAAGCTATAGAACCCTAATTAAGTATATAAAAGGCTACAAAGCAAAATAAGAGGCCTGTGAAGAGTGGGGGGATCAATCCTATTCACGGACTTCTCTGGTGACAGTTATAGAAGTGACCTTCTTGTCTTCTCAGCATGCTGTAACACAGAGTCTGGAGAGATTGAATGTCTTTGTCCCCATGGTCCTGCAGCTGGCTGTGGCAATACTGTGGAATGACAAGTGTTTCTGTGTTTTCAAAGAGCTGTATAAGTCATAAATCTGAAATAACAAATTGATTTTATGTAGCATGGTTATGCTATGCATGCACACACCTTGTCCCATATATATATGCCCATATATACATACATGCCTATGTATGTATGTGTACACACACACACATATAATCTTACAGCTTGATATACTATGGCAGATCCTTTCAACCTAAGGTGATCGGCACTGGAACCCATCAACAATATGGTTGTTTCCCTTCGTTGTCCAGAACACTGAAAAGAGCACCCGTGATGTTCCATTCAGGATATTTGGTCACATTAGTATCTTCTTTTCTAACCTGAACTCATAGAAGAGACGAGAACTCATCAAGAGATGAAAAAAACATGTTGGGAAAGATGCAGCAACTTATGACATATCAGCAGCTAAGCAATTAACGTCTTTCCTTATGGGGAAAAGGATAAGAAAAGCTAATAGATAGGTTGATAGGTGGGTGGGTGCATGGATGGATGGATGGATGGATGCATGGATGGATAGACAGATAACACTTATGGGGATTATGTGATACTATACATTGTGTAAATGATAGTCTTATGTAGCCAACAGGCCTCAAACTTATGTAACCAGGCATAGCTTTGAACTTCTAACCCTCCTACCTGCGCCTTTTGAGTGCTGGGATTTCAGGTGTGTATCACCATGCCTGGTTTTGATGATTTTTGACAGGGTAACACTTTGTCTGTAGTAAAGTTATATGCTGTTTCTAAGCCATTAATAGCACTAGTTTCCATTCAGATTCAAAGCCGAAACAATAACTATAATGTGTTTTTGTTTTGTATGAGGAGTATATGCCAAAGCTCTTGAAATTTTAAAGCATATTTGGAAATTGTCAGGAGTGAAGAGTTTAGGAGAGTGCTGTGATGATATATTGTGCACCTTAATAAAATTTGCCTGAGGATCAGAGGACAGAACAAGCCACTAGATTATACCTAGAGGCCAGGCAGTGGTGGCACAGGCCTTTAATCCAAGCATTCAGGAGGCAGAGATCCATCTGGATCTCTGTGAGTTCAAAGCCACCCTGGACTACATGAGATTGACTCAGTCTAGGAGAGAAACAGAGCCAGGCAGTGGTGACACACACCTTTAATCCCAGTATGTGGAAAGTCACATGCCCTCAATCCCAGCAATAGAAAGTAAGTAATATGGTGGGCAGAGAAACATGTATAAGGTGTGAGGAGACTGGAACTAAAGCCTTTTTGGCAGAGGAAGCTCATTCAGCTAGAGGCCTATCGGCTGAGTTCTTTCAGGCTGAGGAGCTGGTGAGGTAAGAGGTGGTGGCTGTGACTTAAATCTGCTTCTTTGATCTTTCAGCTTTCACCCTCGATATCAGGCTCCGGGTGTTTTATTAAAAGAACTTTTAACATTTGAGTTACAAAGTGCAGTGCATTTTGATGGAGGGCAGGCATCAAAACAAGTAAAACTGGGATACAGTCTCAAGGGGTTTTGTGGATTTCATACACCTGTTCTTTCCGAAGCTCATTGGTTTCTATTTTCTGTGATATGAACACAATTGGCTTTCAATATAGGCTTAACATTTATAAACACATAGCTACATGTCATTCATCAGGCACTGTGCTATATGCAAAGACACAGGCCATGCTTCTAGCATCCTGCCATGAACCCTGTGAAAAATTGTCATCCTGAATTTTTGGATAAGTAAAGGTGGTCTCAACAGAAGCCGACCCATTCAGGCATGTATGACCAATCAGTTGGCATCATAGGCAAGAGAAGTCGGGTTACCTGACCTCAAGTCTGTTGCATCTCCCAGTAAAGCTAATCTATGCAAGAAAAACCTTGAGAACATTACCTTATACACATTTTCCGATCACTGGAAGATCTAGTCTGGTACTTGAAAGGGAGCTATTCTGTTACAGACTCATTAGAGTAAAGTGATGAAATGTGCAGGTTCCTGCCCTCAGGCTTTGGAGCCAGGCCAGTGTGGGTAGGCAAGCTGGATCCTTGGCTGTAATGTCATGACTCTGAGTCAAGCTTTATTTTGGTTTTAAGTTCTGAACATCAGTTGCCTCATCTATGGTTTGAAGATAAATTATAAAGGGTTCTGGAAAAATTGGAGCACCATACAGAAGGGAAACAGTTAGCCAGAATCCCCAGGAGATAGTATAGATTCTTGGTGGCTATGGGTGAGAATGGGCAATGAAATAGGAGATAGCTAAATGAAGGTTCTCATTATTGTGTTCAGGCACATGTATAGACGCTGTTTTGAGTCAGGTTGATCTTATTGAAGACCTTCTGTGATAACTAGACCTTGATTAGTATCAACAGTTTTACATGATATTTTGCAGGAGCATGTTTAAATTTATTTATTTTTTGTGTGTATTGTGTATATGTATGTGCATCATGTTCATATCTAGTGCCCAAGAAGGTCGGAAGAGGGCATCAGATCCCCTAGAAGTAGAGTTGTGCATAGTTGTGATCCACTGTGTTGTCGCTAGGAGCCGAGCCTGGGTTCTCCGCAAAAATAATAAGTGCTCTTAACTGATAAGCTTCTCTCTAGCCCTGTATGTGATGTTTTTAATGGTCCTAAAAAATACAGAACAAAGCTGGGAGGTGGTGGCACACGCCTTTAATCCCAGCACTTGGGAGGCAGAGCCAGGCGAATCTCTGTGAGTTCGAGGCCAGCCTGGTCTACAAAGCAAGTTCCAGGAAAGGCGCAAAGCTACACAGAGAAACCCTGTCTCGAAAAACCAAAAAAAAAAAAAAAAAAAAAAATACAGAACAAGATGAGAACATTTTCATATCATTTCCATATTTTGGTTACCATTACTATAAAATAGTGGCATGAATAAGTATGAATTGAGCAGTCCTGAACTCTTTAAAAACGCTATATAAAAATAATTATAGTCCTGGCCTGGTAGCACAGGACTATAATTCTAACAATTTTGGAGGCTGAGTCAAGAATATTGTGAGCTCAGACTGGGCTACATTGTGAGCTCAAGTTCAGTCCGGGCAGTTTAATGAGATCCTGTCTCAAAATAAAATCTAAGAGGCCTAAGGAAATGGATCAGTGAAGGAGTGCTTGTCTGATGTGTAAGAGGCCTTGTGTTCAATTTTCAGTCCTTAAAATAGTAATTATTACACACAGTTTTTGAGTCATACAACTTTTTTATTCAACTAATTGATGGGACAACTGGTTATATTTAAAAATATTATTGGTCTCTAATTTGTGAATAGACTCTATCTCCAGTTAACATATGTGTACACAAATACATATTTTTATTAATGACTGACTATAATATCCAAAAGGTTTTCAATCTCCTGGCATAACTGTAGGATTTCTTTTTCTTTCCTGTATTTATTTCAAAATACTCTTTCGTATTTCTTGGTCAAAAAGCACTGAATTATTTAAAGTGATAACCTTGAATATTTGTCTATGTAAACAAAATAGGAAGGACCTTACACAAAAATATGAATTCAAAGTTTCTAGATCTAATATTTTATGAAAATGAAATAGATAAATTTGGTAATGATTCATCATTTTAGGATAAACTAAATTTCTGTTGTTGGGGACTGACTTTTGAAGATGATCAATATATCAATAATCCTATCAATAAATAGGATTGAGTAGGTTCCAAGAAGGAAAATTTGTATTTGTAAGCATAAAGAAATAATGCATGTGTTCTGTTCATGTCATGTCTGTCCTAATTTACACAGCTATCACTCTCTTAATTAATCATCAGCCTTTTAGACTAAGCACTGAATTTTAATTCTGTAACCTTCAAATCCAAAGACTATGATCTATCTTGTAACAAAAACATCCCAGTTCAAATTGTAATCTCATTTTTATCTCTGCTCAGATGATGAACCATGCTTGGAATAATTATAAACGCTATGCCTGGGGCTTAAACGAACTGAAACCTATATCAAAAGAAGGCCATTCAAGCAGCTTATTTGGTGAGTATGATGTGCTTTGATTTGAGGAGTTTTTTGTTTTTGTTTTTTGAGACAAGTTCTCACTCTCTTAGCCCTGGCTGGCTTGGAGTTGAGCACATAGCCCTAGCTGTCCTTGAATTTACAGCAATGCTCCTGAGTTAGCCTTCTGTCAGAGTTACTTTTCTGTTGCTGTGAAGAGATACCATGACCAAGCCAATGTATAGAAGAAAGGATTTAATGGGGCTTGCAGCTTCAGAAGGTGGTTCATGATCATCATGGTGGGGATCATGGCAGCGGGAGGCAGACATGGCACTGGAGCAGTAGCTGAGAGCTTATATTCTTATATACAAGCAGAAGACAGAGAAAGTCTAACTAGTAATGGCATGGGTTTGGAAACCTCAAAGCCCACCCCAAGGGACAGGCACACCTCATAATCCCTCCCACACAGTTCTACCAACAAAGGTCCATGTATTAAAATATGTGAGTCAGTGCGGGGGCGGGGGGGGGGGGGATTGTCATTCAAACTACCACATCTTCCTAGAAGTTATAATTGTGAACCGACATTCCTGGCTTTTTATTGATAGTCTTTTCTCTGAGTTCCCTGATCTCACTGATGGTCAAAAAGCTCGTGGGGTTCTGTGATTCTCCAGGCCCTCTGTGTTGCTAGGAAACTTGAACCCCTGCTGGAACTGTGGAAAGATTGCACATAATGTATCTTTTAGAGAGAACATCAGCTTTGTGTCAGAGGGACCTGTGTAACTGTAAAACATATCGATGCCCAGGGCTGACTTCCAGGGATGGCGTACACAGCAGGGTTTTAAGGTCTGGGGGTGATTCCTGTAGAAGAGTATTTAGTTATCTGCATTAAGGGCTTCCTGATGCATGAAACCTCTGTCTTTGTACAGAAGCTGGCTGAGGCAATGGGCCGCGGTGATCCCTTCTGTAACTCGGTTGTGGCTATAGCTTTCTGCTTTTTTTTCTGTGGAAGACAAGGCAAGCAGGTTAGGCCAGCTCTTTGAACTCCCAGCTATCTGCTTTTTTTGCTGCCCTTACACTTGGTCCTCACAGAACATTCTGATTGGTACTGTTTGTATTAATAATGTTCTTATTGTGGGAAGAAGGAAACCACTAGAAACGTTTGATGGATTCCTTTGAACAAAGACCTCCTCAGGGCCCACCTTCTGGGCTTGATTTCTTTCCAGCTCTCAAAACTTTTAACTGTAAGTAATGGGGTAAAGGGAAAAAAAAAAAAAGAACTCTGTGGCTGCTGAACTACTCACCAGCATGACTTTCCATATTTTACCAGAATACCTTAAATGGTACGAGTTCATATAACAAGTAGCAATTTCTGGTGACACTTATGGAGCAATTATTGTATAGTGCCGCTCTGCCACATATCATTTGATCTTATTTCTATGTACCTTTTTTTGGTGAGAAAAAAAAAATAAAGCACAGAGAAGAACTTTCTCAGAGATAACCACCTATGCAGTGACAAGCGGGACAGGAACTCCAGTGGGACCAACTCCATGTTCCTAATCCTGGTACCCTGCTTTTCTGTTTCTTAAGGGTTTTATACATTTAGCTCCACTTCTGTCACTGGTGTTGAAGGAGACACTCCAAGTCGTTGCAAGAGTTGATGGTGTAGTGCAGCCAACATGCATGTAAACAGTGAGGTGTCAAAGCATGAGGTGGTTCAGTAGACACATCAGGGAGTTCCAGGAGCCTTTGGGATCTCATGTAGAGGGGAGGGCATTGCAGGGAAGAGTGGACAAAGATACTGCTCTGTCATGAGAATGATTCAGTTCAGAGTCAGGGAACTTAAGCTGGGAGTGTCTGCCGCAGAAATGGCTTCAGATGGAGCTAGTCTCAGGACGGTGACCAGGTCCCATGAAAGAGGAGAGGTTCCAATTTAAGACAGAAACTGAAATTTCATGGTAAAGTCAGAGGGCCTTCCCTTCTCAGTATTTGCTATTATAACTTTTTATTTTATTTTTTTAACCTGACTCTGAGCTGGGTAGGTGGCTCAGCAGTTGAGTACACTGACTGCTCTTGGAAAGGGCCTGAGTTTGATTTCCAGCACCCACCTGACAGCTCACAATTGTCTCCTAACTCTAGTTCCAGAAGATCTGATATACCCCTGCTGGCCCCCACAGCTACTGCACATATGTGGTTCACAAACACACATGAAGGCAAAACACTGTAAACATAAAATAGACGATAAATAAAATTTTAAAAGTTAATTACCCTATTTTTACTGTCCTCTTAGTGAAGCTTGATCAGAGAACTCAGTTATGTGTTAACTTGCCATAATCATCATTGAACAGATCACTTGGTTTTCTGTTAGTAGACCGATGGTCTTCACAATAAACTTTAAAACATTTCAAGTCTTTTTGTTTTTACAGTTTTCACTGGATTTATCAGTACAAACCAGATAAGTACTTACTCTTTGCAAAAGGCCCCAAATATTCATAGGGCAAAATGAACTGTTAATCAAATGGTATCTGTTTCCATTTTCAAACTAGAATAGGCTAGGGAAGATTTTCTGGTATAATAAAATCAACACCTGGGACTTACTGCAATAATTGAAAGTCCTTATTATTGAAAGTGAGGAAAATTTTTAATTGCCTTCCTTAGATGTATCTGAGCCAAATTCTTTGTCTGCAAGTAGTATGGCAACCTGTGTATTCTTTCAGCAAACCCTTGAAGAAAGGAATATGTCTTTCCCTTTCCCCCTGGTTTTGGGGGATGGTTATTCATTTGCAGTGGCTTATTCAGAATGTGGTCCCTCAGAGCAGCCTGTTTTTTTCAGGAGACATCTGCTCTGTGAACCTCATTTTTGCCAGTCCCTAGCATCCAGGAAGCGCTTCAACACTGGTCCTTCTTTCTCTGGCTATTTTTTTCCAGTTACTTCAAACTCACCTGTTTGCCAGGGAAAGGAAAACTGGATCCTTCCTTGACTTCAAAACAATGCTAATGAACGTGAGAAGTGACCTGGAGGAGTGGCCACCTCCCAGTTTCTCTGTATAAAAGAAAGCAGAGCTAGGGTTTGACAGAATCACTCCTCAAAGAGAACCGTTCATGTTTGATCAGTTATATTCAGTGTAAAGTACAACAACAAACAGCTCTTAACAACTGGGGAATTAGAAATCAGTGATCATATGAATCTGGTGTCGTGTTTCAAAATGTGACCTGAGAACATTCCCGTTAATGTTTCCCTTGATTCCATAGTTTTGTTTCCCAAAAAACCCTGTATTTTTGAGAACAGTGGATTAGAATAAAGTGTGACACGAGAAGTTTTCTAACTTTCATGTCTTTATCATTATGTAAGATTCAAATTTAGTCTGTTTTAGAAAGTTGCATATTTTAATATTCTGTTACTTCTAGTTTCCTAGTGATAGTTTCCCAACTTGTTACTTAAACAGTGTGTGCATTGAAGTCTGTTCCATTTTTATTTATGGAGCTGCACTGAATAAGTGTAGTACTCAGTCTTTCAATGGCCATTCATGGAACATCACTACTACAGTCATAAAGGGCATCATGGAGAATGTGGAATGAACAAAATGTAATCTCTGTCTTCGGAGAAGGTTTGTAGACTAAAGGATGACAGACAGAACATGATGTGTGCCTGAGAAGTGTAAAATCTACATACAGTGGAAGCTCAGAGCAAATAAACAGAACCTGAGCCTGGCTAGACAAGAGACGGACATTGGAATCAGTCACGATGTTATCGACAGTGGAGATTACATATTAGAGAACAGAATGTCTCCTACTTACCCATGCTTTTGTTTTTGGGATTTTAATAACCCGTGACCAACCGCAGTCTGAAAACATTGAGGAAGATTCTAAAAATAAGAATCCTTATGCTTTAAATGGTCATACCCTGAAATTGTGACCACCTCCAGCTCTATCCTGGCCTGGATGGGACTCACCCCAGTATCCACTCTATGTGTTAACCGACTGTCCATCATTTGGTAGCCACTGTGTTTCATCTCTCTTGGCATTTTATTCTTTGTATCCAAGTCACCCTGTTTCACTAATGGTACAAAGGTACAGGAGCACCATGCTGACAATTTGGGTGTGCCAACGAGAAGCCCCAAAGTATTTCCTTTAACAATGATTGTACCTGATATTCAGCTTAATATGGAAAGGGAATGGGAAAATCATATGCTGAGGTTGCTAAGAGCTACAGTCAAGATGAGCCTTCTGTCCGTGGAACGGGGAAAAAGAAAACGAAATCTGAGCTACTTTTATTGTCCCACATCAAACTGCAAAAGTTATGGCCACAGTGCTTAGGTGTTAAAATGGAAAAGGCATTAAATGTATTTATGCTTAGGAAAAATGTGGTATATATGAGGTTCAGTACTATCTGCTATTGCAGGCATCTCCCTGGATTCTTGGAACATACTGTCTGCAGATAAAGGGTGATGCCTGCAATGATTTAAAAGAGCTAGCATGGTGATAATTCTACATCTAGCAAACTTCACACAGGTGCACTCTAGGGCCACTACACAAAAATAATGGCAACTGCCCCTTAGCTTCAGGCTCATTCTTTCTTTCCTCGTTAGAGAATGCAGTCACAAAGGAAGTTTCCAAGAATAAGTTTAGCTTTTACAACTCGGAGCAAATGTTAAAGATTAGTGTTCTGTGCCGATAGCCTATGGAAAAATTTAGTTTGGTACGCTGTATTTTTTACATTTTATTTTTCTGAAAGAAACTAATACTCTTTTCAGTATGACTGTTAATGAGCTGAGGATTACTCTCAGCTTATTCTAGGGGTGGTCAGTTTGCATCTATCTCAAAAATGTTGAAAAGGTATTTTTGGTATTTTTTTCAGGCAGCATCAAAGGAGCAACGATAGTAGATGCCCTGGATACACTTTTCATCATGGGCATGAAGACTGAATTTCAAGAAGCTAAATCATGGATTAAAAAATATTTAGATTTTAATGTGGTAAGTTCAATTGAAGTTGCTCATGGAGCCCTTAAGTTTTAGCTTATCCATACCCTGTATGGGACACATTATTTACTACAATCTGTGCCAGTAAAAAAAAATTCAACTTTTTTATGCATGCGTGTGTGTGTGTGTGTGTGTGTGTGTGTGTGTGTGTGTGTGTGTGCATGTTGATCGTATGCAGGTGTATGTGTACATGTGGGAATTAATTGACTGTAATTTTTCTGGGTCATCCATCTTCTTTTCTTCCTTTAGTTTCTGAGACAGGGTCTCTTACTACCTAGAACTTGCCACCTAGCCTAAGCTGGCTAACCAGAAAACCCGAGGGTCTGCCTGTTCCCATCCCTGCAGCACTGGAATTACACATACATGCCACCACACCCGACTTTTTGACATGGGTCCTGGGGCTCAAACTCAGGTCCTCCTGCTTAAGAGGCATGCACTTTGCTGAGTGAGCTCTACTACTCCAAACAATGTAACTTTAAATAGTAAAGACACTCTCACGCTCTATGCTTCTCAGTTATTGTACATGCAGATGTCCTCTTTGTCAAATTAAGGGTAAATCAGAAGAAGTAAATATTTACAGTAGCCTACATTATCTAATCTTCCTGTTTAAAATACCACAGCAACCCTATGAGATGGATGCTGAAGCCTCTACGACTTATTCCAGAGCATATGGCTGGCTGCATGTTGGAGCCATGACTCTGTCACAGGACCTTGTCCCTAATACTTAATCTTGACATTGTACAAGGCACACAGCATCAGCAGCCACTGTCACTTAACTAAGGCTTCCAACTTTGTTGCTCTTGTACTCCTGTTCATAAAAGAAAATGGTGGTGGGGGGGGGGGGAAATCACCTACCTCTAGATCTATGTGCAAAAATAACATAGTCCTCAGCTTTTGGTATATGTGCATGTTTGGCAAATAACCTGAGACCCAGTGTGCTTTGAGGAAACAGTGCAATAGAGTGAGACAGGTCCAGTGTTTGATGACCATGGCTGGGGAGGACTGTGTCTCCTTGGATCTAACTGGACAGTCATTGTTTTACTCCATAAGAATGTGGGCAACGTATGGTTGCACTAGTGGTATTATTTTAAATCAGAGGTTACTTTGCAGAAATCGTTGTGAGCCTCTTGTGTAAGGTAGGAAGTATTCAGTAGTGTCTGGGCATCCTCATAGCCAAGGTGGAAGAAGCATACTGCGTGTTGACAGGGGATGAAGGAAGAGGGTGCTCCTGCCCACCCCGCTGAACTGTCACTCCTCCGTCCCTGTGAAGAGTGGACACCAGAGTTAGCCAGAGCACTCAAGATTACTAAAGCAAGTCCTTGTCCATCACTTTGACTTTAAAACACATATAAATGATGAGTTTTGATATTTTGTTGCTCCTTCTTTGATTAGTTGTGAGCTATGGTACACTTAGAAGGTCTTATAGACAGAGTGAAGTTTATGCTTGATCTTCCTGCTAACTGACTTTAGAACATGAGAGAGACAATATTCCAACTACGGAACTTCACAGATCAGGACTAAGCTTTTATTTTATTTTTAATTTTTTAGATTTATTCATCTTCATGTGTGTGAATGTCTTACTGACACGTATATGTTTATGTGCCACGCATGTGCCTGCTGCCCAGGGATGATGAGAAAAAGGAGTTGTCTCCCTTGGAACTAGAGTTGCAGATGGTTGTGACCCACCATACGGGTGTGAGGAACTAATCCTGAGGCCTCTGCAAAAACAAGTACTCTTGACTGCTGACCAGTCTCCAGCCCCAGGCTCTTTCATTTTAAATGTAAAGAGAAATGACTGTAAAGAGCTGGTGGGTCAAATTTACAGAGCCATTGGAAGGAATGTTACATGGCAGTTCTGATAATACTAATCAAACTAAACAAGAAAAATTAGACTAGAAAACTTTCTCCTAGTAAATTTATTCCCTTAGGAATACTTAGTAAAAGTAAGTCTTTGTGTGTTCGCTTGCTGACTTTTATGGTGCTGGAGATCAAATCCAGGGCCTTGCATGTGCTCGGCAAGCACATTGAGCTGTAGTCCAGTTGTCTTAACAATGCTTATTAGTAGGAATGAATCTGGTTACCTACCCCATGTGCTCATCTTTCAGCTACAGGGGATGGCTCTTCCGCACCTAGAAATTTTAATAACACTAGACCTATGAGTAGTCCCAGGCCCCTCTTCTGATTCTTGGTTCAGTCAATCTGATACATTGTTGTCCAAAACTTCCCAAGAGCGGTATTCTGAGCTCTGAACTTGAGGGAGAAGAGACTTGGAGGGTTGCACTGTTTTATTTTTCGAAACTCAGTACAGAAGCCTCTCAAGGTAATAGACAAAATGTCACCGTAGTAGAAGCTGATTGGCTAGCCTCTGGCCACTAAGTAGGTGAAAAGAATATTTCTGTGGGTGGAGAAGGCAAAACAAATCTAAGTAGGAAATATAAACCAAAGTAGAAGCCAAGAAAAATATGTCACTTGGCCTCCTTGCTGATGGGGTAAAGGAGTTAAGCTATCATTAAATGTCTCTTAAGATGTTGGCTTATAAAACATGCATTTTAGCACTATTGATAATCTGGCTATGCTTTTTAAAATATACTCTAAAAATTGTAGCCATGCGTCTCAGATTTCTGTTTATTATGTTACCTCTTGCTCTTTCTTTTTCTGTGTGTGTGTGTGTGTGTGTGTGTGTGTGTGTGTGTGTGTGTGTGTGTATGTGTGTGTGGTATTGTGGTAGGGGTTGTATATGTGTGGAAAGACACACAACGTACATGAGAAGCTACAGCAGAACATTGTGTGTCTTCCTCTACCACTTCTCACCTATTACCTTGAGACAGGGTCTCTCGTTGAACCGGAAGCTTGCCCTTTTGGCTAGGCCACCTGACCGCAAACTCCTGTGATCGTGCCCCCACCCTAACCCACCCACCTCCACACACCAAGTACTCTGGTCACAGATTTGTGCTTCCATGCTCTGCTTTTTAAGTGGGTGCTTGGGATTTGAACTCAGGTCCTCATGCTTGCAGTCATCTGACCCAGCCAGTCATCTCCCTAGCCTTATTATACTGTTCATAGCATGAGAAGACTTGACATATTTACTGTGCCTCTTTCTATCAACATTACCATATTTCCCCATTACAAAAATATGTTATCAGGAGGAAAGTATAGCTTAGTTGGTAGAGTGCTTGCATAGCATTCACAAAATCATAGGTTATTGGTTAAAATATTAAGGGAACTCCACGTAGTTAAAAGGGAGCTTTATTTTGTGAGGTAACTTACAAGTGAAGGGATAGGTTACAGGGTCTGGGAAAGACGTAGAGCAGTCCAGCGATGTTCTCTAGAGAACTCTGCTCGGTCTACCTCCAGCATCCAGGGTCCAGGAACCAAGAGAGCCAGCCCATCCAGATGGGGTCTTCAGGGTCCTCTCTCGGCCCCGCCTTGTAGGCGTGACAGTTACCGAAGCCTCAATAGGGGTTGGAACTTCTAGATCAAAGCTGGAATGGCTACCCACTACACTAGGTTCAATCCCCAGCACAATATAAATACTGGGCACATGCCTGCTAATTCTAGCACTCGGGAGGTAGAGGCCTCAGCTATATACAATGTTCAAGCTAGCTTGGGCTATGAGGCCTTTTTGTTTTAACGCAAGTACCAATAATACAGACTTAGAGTTTCTCATATTAAAAAGAGTAATGTATAAGTTCAAGAATGGTGTGTGTGTGTGTGTGTGTGTGTGGTTTTTTTTCTTCTTTTCACTGCATGATAACAGGTCTTCAGCTCAGTGTTCTCTAGTTAGTTTTCTAAACCACATCTGCAAATTTATCCTCCATCTTCACACTCAACCCAGAGCTTCAAGTGATTCTTTCAATGACTGCTTCATTCTCCTTGAAAAAAACACGGAGGATTTATTTTTGCATTTGTGTTAAGGGAGAACAATAAGCCTTACCTAAAAAAAATGTATTTATTTTTAGGGATATCATGTAATAGTGTAGCCTAGAGGACACACCATTGCCTGCTGATTGGTGTTTTGCATAGGCTATTTCAATTTCTGCAGAAGAGTAGTGCTATTTTCTTTACTTTTACAGATGAACGTAATTAATTCATCTTCCCAAGGTTATGCAGCAAACAGGAGTCATGGTGAACAAGGTCTTCCGAATTCTTTCACCTTGTTTTGTAGTGGCGAAGATACAAACGAGTTGAGAAATACATACACATCCTAAGCATCTGAGACTGTGGCTTAGGCATGTAATCTTCCTATCACTGTGCTTATTAGATTCTGCCACTCAGTAAGAATTCAACCAGTGCCTGTAGAACAAAGGAGCTGTCTGTCTTGTCCTACTTCCTGACTGAATAGGGGAGACTGAGTTGGAAGGCATGCCCATGGAATACGACCGGTGGCTGTGCTGTCATTTTTATATAGTTGGAATGCAAGTGCAGGTGCTCTACACGACATTAAGCTACCCCCTCCATAGGTGTGTGGTGTCTCCTGCTATAGGAATATGCTCAAATAAGGAAAACGGCACAATTCCAGTGTGAGTGCCACTCAGTTCACTTTGGAGCGTCTCATATTGCCACTTTGAAAAAAAATACTGTATTAACTAGAGGTACTGAAAATTATCTTTAGTAACAAAACTCATTGAACGTGTAGAAATTTTCTCCAGGTAGCAATCCCTTACACGAAGTGTCTGAATACGAAAGCTTGATAGAAGCTGCCCTTACAATGTCTTTCAGAGCTGCAGGAAGTAGTACTTGGTGTGGGAGCTGGGGCTTTCTTTGGTAAAGACAAGAACAGA
Source organism: Peromyscus californicus insignis (assembly GCF_007827085.1). Lineage (NCBI taxonomy): Eukaryota > Metazoa > Chordata > Mammalia > Rodentia > Cricetidae > Peromyscus > Peromyscus californicus. Next base: position 43,970,058 of record NW_026294525.1, read on the forward strand.
GTAGATTAGCTTGGTCCAGACACTGACACTGATGCAGGAGATGCTCAGCAAAGCGCCAGGGTTCGGCCTGTGATGCAATGATTCCCATACATTTTACATGATAGAGGTGTTGGTGGCGAGGTGACTCTTTGTTTTCTTAACTTAAAGGTCTACACTTTAAGCATGTTCCTAGGTTTCACTTTAAATATGTGCGCCAAACAAGCTGTGGGGGTCCTCTGGGAAAGATATGGACGTTAGCCTCAATGCTGTGTCTTCTTACATGCCTGGATGAGTATTTGACTACCGACCTCACAGTTGCATGCCACGAAGCATGAAAGACATGACATTTTTCTTAACTTTGCTCCTAGGAAAGGTTTGTTTTTATACAAAATTATATCCTGATTGGTGCAGATCTCTAAGTTAATTTTCCTGCTGAACGGAATCATGAGGTGTTTACCATTTGATGCTGAGGGATACCTGGCCAGGAGTAATTCTTTAGGTCATGGCCCTAAAAGGAACTTGTCTCTCTAGTAGTGATTACTGATAGATTTGTGCCACTACTTGGATCCTTCCTGGACCTTCGTGGTAAAACTGGCCTATTAACATAGACAGCATAGTTATTTGCCTGTCTTCTTGGATTTAAGAGTTTAAACACTGTTACCAATCTTAAGACATGTATTCTGCAATTTATGAAACTAGGAGCTGCAAGGACACACAGCGAGGAACAGTAGACACTACACTTTAAGTTTCACACGTACTCTTAATCCATGAAGTGCGAAGCAATAGACATTCTGAAGTAGCATTCTTTAAGGATGCATAACTACTGGTAAACATGGGCCAGGTGTATAGGCAATTCTTTTTTTTTTTTTTTTTTTTTTGCGGGCGGGGTGGGGGGTTTCGAGACAGGGTTTCTCTGTAGCTTTGGAGCCTGTCCTGGACTAGCTCTATAGACCAGGCTGGCCTTGAACTCACAGAGATCCACCTGCCTCTGCCTCCCGAGTGCTGGGATTACAGGTGTGCGCCACCATCGCCCGGCTCAATTCTTTTAACTAGAGGCCTTGCAAGGTTTTCTATACAAGCAGTGTTCTCACAAGTGTGGGTGCAGTAGCGTTGCTCCTGGGCATAACTGCTACAGTGGATTGTAGTGGCGAAGTTGTTATTAATCAGAGGCATTGCACTGGTATGCCGTGGAGCAGCTATGACTGAATCTTATTTGTCTGTTGTGTGTTATACTAGCACAGGAACCCCATGCTTGCAGATCTCTGAGTGGAAAGCTGACAGAGTTTGGTTGAATCGTTGGTAAAAAGAAGAGTTTCTGAATTTAGGGATCAAATGTTCTCTTCCAAATAATCTTTTCAACTCAACGAAAATGTTGCACTGTGTAGAATCCTAATAGTTAAAATCTGAACAAGGTTTATTATAAATAACTATCTTATGGCCTGGAGACTCAAGGAAATAAATTACCTTCTCGACGGAAGCTGATGGTTTTGTAGTTTCTCGGGCAAATGGGAGCTGGGGCTGACTTTGCTCTAGAACCATCGTATCTTTTTATTCTCCTGGCCAAGCCTGTGATTTTGCTTACTGGGCTCTATTAAATATCACACTGTGGATAATTTTGATGGATAAGTTGCTCATAAAAGTGAAACCTAACTGGAATTTCTTGTGCTCTTTAAAATGATGTCTTGCCTAGTGAAAGTCTCTCAGGCAGTCATTTTAAAGGTGGTTCTGAAGAGGTCACTTAATTTGTCACCAAATTAGTATTAGAGTCTTCACATCCACGGGTTCATGATATGTTGACTAAGATGAAGCTTTTCCCAGCACAGCTAAGGGGCAAGATTTTAATTTAAGGATTAGGAGAGGAGAACATGTATCCCCCCCCCATTTTAGCAATCTTTGTCAATTTATCTCATAATTTTAGATGTCTTATAAATTGAAGATAAAAAATTAAGAGAATTTGTGAACTTGAAGTTGAACTTAATGGTCTAAGGGACCCAAGTTATAGGTACTTTCTTGGTCAGGGTTACTATTACTGTGATGAAACACCATGACTAAAAGCAACTTGGGGAGGTAAGGCTTACATATCTTGAGTCACAGTCCCTTAAGGGAAGCCGTAGCAGGAACTCAAACAGGGCAGGAACCTGAAGGCAGGAGCTGATGCAGAGGCCATGGAGGGGTACTGCTTACTGGCTTGGTTCTCCTGGCCTGCTCAATCTGTTTTCTTATAGAACCCAGCACCATACCTTCAGGCTGTGCGGCACAACCCACAATGGACTGGATCCTCCCCAGTTAATCACTAATTAAGAAAATTCCTATAGGCTTGTCTACAGCTTGATCTTATGGAGGCATTTTATCAACTGAGGTTCCCTCCTCTTGAATTATTCTATCCTGTGTCCAGTTGACATAAAACTAGCTCTTGTCAACTTGACACACAAACATATTATTGTTAAGCCAAAACCTTTCTTTCTTATTCATCCTCAAGATCACATATTAATATCAACATTACAATATAACATTCAAAGTTTTAAAAGACCCACAGTCTAAAAATTTAAACACTCAAAAATTAAGTCTTTCTAAAAATATCCAGCATCTTCTAAAAACCAAAGTGTAAAACTCCAAAATCTCTTTAAAAGTCCAAAGTCTTCCAAATGTTGGCTCTGGTAAAATCAAAAATAAATTAAATACTTTCTTACTTCAAGAGGGCACAGTCACAATCTAAATAAAACAAAACCAAACTCTAACAATGTAAATAATTCAATGTCCAATGCCCAGGATCCACTGATGACCTTCTGGTCTCCTCCAAAGGGCTGGGATCACTTCTCTGGCTCCAATCTCTATAGCACACATAGATTGTCACCTAATATCAGGATTGGCTCCACCCCAAGGCTGCTGCTTTTCTTGGTGGCCATCCCATAGTACTATCATCTCCAAAATGCTGGGGTCTCTTGCTGCAGCTGGGCTGGACTTTCACTCAATAGCCATTCCTGGGCTATCTTAAGGTACCCCAACTCTGCCACATAGTGCCACACCTCAGCTGCTCTCCTTGACCCCTCATGCCTTCAAAACCAGTACCACCTGGGTGACCTTTACACTACCAAGTATGGCTGCCAGCACAAGGTACAATCCTGGCTGCCTTTGGAACACAGCATCTTTGTGATAACTCTGAGGAAACACTTCCCAGAAGATTTCACCCCTACAGTGCTGGTCTCTTCTTAATTGTAGCTAACTTCTCAGCTCCAGCTGACCAGAATCAATTATCTTAACAAAGCAAAGATTTCATGTTAGTGGTACTGGTATCTTATTTATCATAGCCAGTTCTTCAACCCCAGCTAACCAGAACCACAGATTCTTAGTTCAAAATATTGAGCAGTCTCAAGAGAGTTTTTACGTGACTCTCAAAATTCCCTCTGGAATTTAACAAGCCAGGCCTCCATCATCTGCATTTCTCTCAACACTTGTCTTCCAACCTTTGAGTACTCAATGGCTTTTCTAGCCTCAAAGTTCCAAAGTCCTTTCATAGAGTCCTCCAAAAAACAAAAACGAAACAAAACAAAACAAACAATCAAAAAACAGGGTCAGATCTGTCACAGCAATACTCTACTATCTTGGTACCAATCTCTTTCTTAGTTAGGGTTACTATTGCTGTGATGAAACACCATGACTAAAAGCAACTTGGTGAGGAAAAGGTTTATTTGGCTTAATGTGATATATTGTGTACCCTAATAAACTTGCCTGAGGATCAGAGGACAGAGCCAGCCACTAGATTAGACATAGAGATCAAGTAGTGATAGCACATACCTTTAATCCCAGCACATGAGATCTCATGCCTTTGCTTAGGAAGCACACGTGCCTTTAATCCCAGGAGGTAATATGGCAGGGCAGAGAAAGGTACATAAGGCATGAAGAAACAGGAATTCACTTTCTTTAGGCTGAGGATTTCGTAGAGGTAAGAACTAGTGGCTGACTGTTCTGCTTCTCTGATCTTTCAGCTTTCACCCTGATATCTGACTCTGGATTTTTTTTTTAATTAAAAGACCATCTAAGATTCAAACAACAGCTTAGATATTATGGGTCCCAGTCCATTGAAGGAAGCCCAAGCAGGAACTCACAAAAAGAGCTGCTTACTGGCTTGCTTCCCGTGGCTTACTCAGTTTGCTTTCTTATAGACTCCAGGACTACCATTCCAGGCTGGGTAGGCACTACCCACAAAGGGCTGGACCCTCCTCCATCAATCAAGTGATTAAGAAAATGTGCTACAGACCTGTTTACAACCTGATCTTATGGAGGCATTTTCTCAGCTGAGCTTCCCTCCTTTCAAATGACTCTGGCGTGTGTCAAGTTGACATAAAACTAATCGGCACAAGTACCAAGAGAGGCTCATAACCAAAGCATACTTTCTCAATGACCTACAGTACTAGCCTCCTGATATTTTCATGTAAATTTAATTATACCAACTATTTTATTAAACTTATGCATGAATCTGTTGGAGTGTGTTCTATGATTGTATAGCCAGGGCTAGAAGAAAAACAAAGAACAGTCTCAAATCAAGATTTGTTTAAAAGTATATCATATCTTCAGATATTTTCAACCTATAGTTGCTAATCAGTATGACATTAACAGGTTCATGCAATTTAAACAAAGGGCTGAATATACTTCTCAAACTGGGAGTCCTATAAGACTATACATTAGATACTATGGAATATATGGGGTAGAATATAACAATGCAATCTTAAATGGAATATTTAAAGGGACAGTTAATTTAATTTTACATGTAAGTAGTTGGCAAAATCTTATCCTTTATATGTTAGGAGATTTTAGTGTTATAGGTTGCTTCTTCTACAATCTTTCCCATGCCCCGTCCACACTTCTGTCCTTAGGGTAAGTGAGCGGAAAACTTGTTTAGAACATCTTAATGCGTGGAATGTTGAGAGGAGAAATGTGAGATTCAAGAAGACTCCTAACAATAAAATAGTATTGGAATAATAGATTTTCCAGGAAGCCCATGGAAGGCAGGCCTTTGTTGAGACTACGATGACACAGGATGCTAATGGCAACAGCTGACTACTGCATGTATCATTCTTTCCAGGGGCTGTGTACTGACTGCCTGGCATTCATGGGCTCAGAGTATCTTGTTGGGAATTCATTCCTGTCTTTTACCTGTAACAACACTGGTGTTCAGAGAGAGCAAACCAGTTCTCCAGGATCTCACACTCAAAAAAAAAAAAAAATCAGCCTTCAACCTAATCTTCCTAATTCACACCAGAATTTTTAGTTAATTAATTAACTAATCAATTTATCAATGTATGTGTGTACATGGCATGGGGTGTGTGTGTGTGTGTGTGTGTGTGTGTGTGTGTGTGTGTGTGTGTGTGTGTATGTTGCATGTACAGAAGTATGTGGCTGTCTTCTATGACCCTTTACCTTATTCCCTTGAGAGGTCTCATTAAATTGGAAACCAGCTGTTCTGGTTAGGCTGGCTGGCTAGGGACAGGGAGCTCCCAGGCCCTGCCTTTCTCTGGCCCCCAATGCTGCACTTACAGTCACACATAGCCATGCCCATCCTTTTGTGTGGGTGCTGAGATTCAAACTCAGGCCCAGATACTTGTATACAGGAATACAAGCCCTCTTACCCACTGAGGCATCTCCCTAGCCCCAGGCCAGCATTTTCATAGCTGCTAACCATTTTGTTATAGTATGAAATTTTATCATACATGCCCTCCCCCCCTTTTTTTTTTCCACCTAAGGTTCTATAAGGAATGACCCAAAGTGTCTAAATGTCAATCTTCTGGCCTAAAAGATAATATAGCCTAGAATATTATAAGAGCTCAAACTAAGGTTTGTAAATCATGTAACTTTGGAAAAAATGAGGCAGAAGGAATGGTAATGGGTGTGTGTGTTCAGATGTAGTTCTAGTTTCCAAGCACAGGAAGATGATGACAGTTTGGAATTGTGATGCTGTGATATTCTTGAGCAAGAGTTTCAAAGACAAGGACTTTCTAATCACTGGGAACCTGCATGGCTTCAACAAACAGTCCAGACTTTGCCTGGGGCTCCCTAGATGATTCAGTCCCTGCAACTCAAATGTCCTAGCCGCTGACCTTGAGCACAGCACTTTGCAAGGTTATCTTTCAGTATCTTATAGCAAAGCAAGATAAATAGAATGCAGGTTCTGAAATACACACAGAGCTGGATCAATAGCTGCTTGAGGAACGGCATCCAATAAGTGATGGATGTCTAGATTGAGATATATTTCTGATTTCAATTGACATAGCTCAGTTCCCTACCTTGCAATAATTTTTATCAGATGTCTATATAGAAAGGTCTTGACTGTCCAAAGTTTTCATAGGAGGAACAGGGAAAGCATATGTAATGAGCCCAAAGCCTGAATAAGGAAATAAAACCATCTCAATAAGCTTCAGTAAGTGAAAATATGAGGACCTGATTTCTGGTTTAAAAACTAAAATATACAAGTACAAACTGAGGCAAATATGATACTTAAATCATTAGATTTTATTAAACATTATTTCCCTTAGATATGAGAGATAAGTTGTATGAGCCAAACTAAATTAATAAATTTTCCCTTTTCCTTATCAGAGGTTGTGTGGACTAACAGCAGTGTTTAAATGATCCCCATTCACTGATACACTTTAGTGATAAGTGGCCCAATACAGAGGGTGTTTAATCAAAATAGATAAGTTGCAATTCACAAATTATTCAGTACAATTAACAAACTCACAGCATGGTTTTATCCAACTTTATCTAACAGTCCTCTCTAACTTCTTTTCATAAGCTTTCTTTCACAGGAAGTTTTCTTAACTTATGTAGGAGTTTCAATGATTAGATCCCTATCCTTTGAGGGAGCCCATGTAGAAATTAAAAAAAATATATACCTCTTCTTTGTTTCTGAAAACATTTCCTAAAATGTAGACTCAGTGAGTTTAAGGAGCATGTTAATTTTCATTGCTGTGTTCATAGAACCTAGGACTGGGCCTGGCATATAGTAGTTGCTTGATAAATGATCCCTGAAGGTGATACCATCTCAAATGATTTTTCCGAGTTCATCTGCCAGATGCTGGCTCCATACATTCTGTTTTGCTCCTAGCCCTTGTCTTTGTCTGTGAGTGGTTTGGTGTTGAACAGAAGTGACAGTTACTTAGTAGGCCCAATAAAGTACGCCTTATAGCTACTGGAGATCAGCTGTGCTAATAACCTAATTACAAACTACAAGACAGATGCACTTAGCAGTCAAATATTATAGAATCATAAAACTATTGGCAGTAATGACTACTTATGCATCACAATTATTCGACCATCAATAATAAGACATGGTACCATAGTCTGTGAGGTATCTGTAGAGGTCAGAATAGACAAGTTTTAAACCATGAATAAACACACTTCCATTCAAATCCTAATTCTACTACTGTTGTGGGAACTTCAAAAGGTCATATTAATCACTATAAGCCTGGCTTATTTCTCCATCCGTAGACTGGACAGAGGAATAGTAATTAATTCCTAAGATCTGTATGAAGATTAAAAGTCATAAAGAGATGGCCAAGCCTCTGCCATACTGTAAATAATAAAAGCGAGCTACTATTGATATAAATAAGAACCACGCCAGCAATGACAGCTCACATGATTATCACCTTCATGCCAAGACAGAATGTCGTCTCAGAGCTGGGACTGTGGGAAGGTAAAGGCAGAAAGCAGTACTGGAACTCAAGTCCGCGGCTTTACGTCCATTAGCATTCTGTCTATGCCGCTTTAACATAATGGGAAAAGATTGCCAGCCTGGTGTGGAGCTAGCAGCCACACTACAGTCTGATTGGCCTTTCAGGACGAAGAAGCAGGCAAATGAGTGAAGTCGCAAGAACACAGAATAGGAAAAAAAAATAATAATAAAAGCCCTGATCCCATTGCATTTGTACAGATACGGAATATCAATTATTCGGTCTGCTTCTGCCCACGAGAAAGGAAGAATTCCACTTTATAGTACTTTTATAATTTTGCTTTGAGTCAAAATCATTTTTTTTTTTTTTTGGTCTGCTTAACCATATTTTGACACCATTTCCAGGGACTCGCTCTCTTGTGTATAGGTGCCCCTGGACAAGCACACAGGTCTGAACAGACTTTAAATTAGTGCAGCTTCTCATACCATGTACTTTGACTGTGTGTGCTATCATTATGTTTAAACCTCCTTCATTTTGTTTTCCATAGAATGCTGAAGTTTCTGTTTTTGAAGTAAACATACGCTTTGTCGGAGGACTGCTGTCAGCTTACTACTTGTCTGGGGAAGAGGTAAGTTCCAAAATGGTATAGAAAAGCGAATTATGAAATGTCTCCAAATGACACTTTTTGTTAAATATTTGTGGCATGGATTTAGGGAAAATCGACTAAATTTTCATGTTCTGATGCTCAGTTTTATTTCTCAAAATATGTGCTAATTAAATGAACAAGCTGGGAAGTTTGACAGTTCATATTGCCAGGTTAAGGTAAGCCTTTAAAAAGGCATGGCTCCATTATGCTGTGATTGGTATGATTAGGAGTACAAATTCCACATGTCTGCAGGCATATTAAAGGTGTTTAGTGTAATGGCAGGCTAGTGGGTGAATTTTTGTCTTGAAATTTATTTTAATGTCAGTATGTAAACTTAGTAAAAACTTTTTTAAGTGAAGACAGCATGACAAATAAGATATGAAAATTATAGTACTTGTGAAATTGAGGGGCTGAGGCTTGGAGCTTGCCAGCACACAGTCCTGCAGGCCAGTGTCCCTGTGAGAAATGCTTTGTTCTCTTCCTGAGTCAAGGCTTAATGAATTATCTGCTGCTTGGGGCAAAGCAGGGAGTTTTAATTTCCTTTTTTTTTTTTTTTTTTTTGGTAGATTAAAGACTTTTGTACCATGCTCATAAAGGACACTGATCCTATTTTCTTGGAAGCGTTTGGATAACTCTGTGAATTATGGGAAGTGTCCACTAAGAGTTTTGGGAATGGACTCACCTATGATACTGACAATGTTAAAAGCTGACATCAAGGAAAAACAGTCCCATATTTCAACTGCATGCCAATCAGATTTACGTTAGCCCCAGCATTCTGGCTGGGGGAAGAGCAGATCTTAGCCTGTGTAGTATTTCATGTATTTCTGTGCTTCAAACAGATTTAAGCAGGGTAATAAATGTTTAATGAGACAGGCTGCTTGACTTTGCTCGTGTCTCCAAGGTGCTTTTCTAATCATAGCGACCACACTCTTCTGTTGCCTCTCTCTCTCTCTCTCTCTTTGGATTTTATTCTACCATATCTCTTTTTTCTTTTTAAGTATATAGATGGCCCCCGAATTCCCCTGTGCCATCCTGTCTTAAGCATCTTTCCAGCCTGGGAAACAAAGCCCTCTGCTGTTATGTTTCTCCTTCCTCACTTTCCCCAGATTTTCCTGCTCTGTTATCTATCATCTGTCCAGTCTAGTTTAGCATCCCCAAGCTGGAGCGACGCTATTTTTAAGAAGCAGTGCTCAAATGAATGTTGTCCTAATACACAGGTCTCGGAGCATCCCAAATTATTTTTGGGATTTGTTTTTGGCATGGTGTGCTAGGATGACCTTGCTTTTATGTTCCTTTATAATTTACATGTAGATGTCATAATTTGGAACAAACAAGGACTGCACCCTTCTGACTGTAAGTTTGATGGAGTTATGGGGAATACAGAAAGAAATGAATGTGTATTTTTCTTCCAAAGATGCATCCTTTTTCTTTAGGTTTTTTTTTTAAATTTTTACTTATTGTTTTAAGATGCTATATGTATGAGTATTTCTATTTCCATGAATATTTTATATGTGTGTGTGTGTGTGTGTGTGTGTACTTATCTAAAAGAAATGTCCACAGATAATGCCATTTGTCTATAATTAGAATAGTTAGCTTAAGGCCTTATAAGAAATTTTATTTAATTATTTCTATTTTTTGAAGTTATAAAATAACTGCATCATCTCCCCTTCCTTTTTCTCACTCTGAACTCTTCCTTATACCCCTGCTTCTTTAAAATTCATGCCCTCTGTCTTCAATAATTGTCATTATAGACATATATGCATATATACGTATATTTGTGTGTGTATATATAATTACTAAATACACACCTATACGTAAATACAACCTGTTCGGACTGTACAATGTTACTTGTCTGTATATATTTTTTAGGCCCACCATTTGTAGCCATCAGATAACCAACTGGTGTATTCATTTCTGTGGAAGACCATTTCTTCTATTCTCAGCATTTCTTAGCTGCCTGGATAGGGTTGAGGCCTCCTGCACTTCCGCTTTGTAAACATATTACAATGTTTATTAGTGTGGTCCTTGTTCAACTCATGTTTAAGCATTCAGATTGATTAGACATTGTGGGTGTAGCTTCTGTCATTTCTAAGAGACATAATCTCAGAGCAAAACCTGTTCTTCTGGCTCTTTTACCATCTTTCTGCCCCCATGCCTGGGATACTTTCTGAGCCTTAGGTCCAGGTGTTGTTTTGTAGATGTATCAGTTGGGACTGGGCTCTACAACTCTGTATTTTGATGGGTTATGGCTTTCTGGAATGGTCTCTGTCTGCTGTGAAGAGAAGTTCCTTTGATGAGGGGTGAGGATTACATTAATTTATCTGTAGGTATGAGAACACATATTTGGAAGTTAGGGATTATTCTACTTTAGTAGAGTGGCAATTGTAAGTTCTTCTCCAAGATCCATGACTTCACTAGCTCTAGGTAGTTGACTAGGATTCCAGTATTAGGCATGATTTCCCTCTTGTTGAGCAGGTCTTTAAGTCCAATTAGAGAGCTGTGGTTACCGCCAAGGTATGTGTACCACCACTGAACCCTTGGGGGCTTTGTGCCATGCTGGTCATTGTTATTGGTTCATAGGTGTAGTAGCTGGGTAGGACTCTAGGCTGCTTCCCTCATTTGGAAGCTTGCTTGGAGCCTTCTGGTACCATGAAAACTAATCCTCAGAAGCTTGAGGCTTTCAGGTCAATTCCAGCTCTGGGGCCTCTGGGGCCTCTGGGGCCTCTGGGGCCTCTGGGGCCTGTGTCTGAAATGCATGGTATCTGCAGCAGTAGAGATTTGCCCTCTACTTCTGGGAGAATATTTGTTGTTCATGTTAGAAAAGGCATTGATTTGTGTAGGGCAATTCTATATCCTGACAAATGGTTGAATTTGCTTATTGTTTTTAGAAATTTTCTGTTGAGTTTTTTTTTTGGGGGGAGGGGGTGAGGATAATCTCTAATATGTAATATCATGTGATCTGCAAATAGGGATAGCATGACTGTTCCGTCCCTTTCATTTCCCTCTCTTGCCTTATTGATCCAGGTAGTTCTTCAAGGACAGTATTGAAAAGGAGTGTCCTAGTGGACATCCCTGCCTTATTCCTGACTTTAGTGTGGTTGTTTCATGTTTTCCTCCATTTAAGATGATCTTGGCTATTGGTTTCTCCTATATAGCTTTTTTTTTTTATTATGGTTGAGGTTTGTTCTCTCTACCCCTAATTCTCTGGGATTTTTATCATGAAGGCACGTTGGACCTATCAAAGGCTTTTTTCTAAATCTATTGAAATGATCATGTAGTTTTTGTTATAAAGTCCGCTTATGTAGTTTATTACGTTTATTACCTTGCTTTTGTTGAACCATACCTGCATTTCAGGGATAAAACCAACGTAGTAGTGGTGTACAATCCTTTCAATGGGTGTCTGTATTCTGTTTGCAAGTATTTTATTAAGTAGCTATTAATCTATGGTCATCAGGGATATTGGATTGACCTATAGTTTTCTTTTTTGTTGTGTCCTTACATGGTTTTAGTACCAGAATGATACCGGTTTCACAGAAGGAACTTGTAATTGTTCTTTCTCTTTCTTTTTTGGGTGGTTTAAGAATGACTGGCTATTGCTTTGTTTTGCTTTGCTTTGCTTTTTTTTAAGTATGGTAGACATGTGATGTGACTCCAGCTAGCCCTGGGCTTTTTTTCAGTTGGGAGGAACTCTGTTACTATTTCAGACCCCTCATTTGTTTTGGGTTTGTTTAGGTGGTTGATATCTTCTTGGATTAATTATGGTTGTTTGGCTGGATCTAGAAATTCATCCATTTCTTTTGTTTTCCAATTTAATAAAGTACAGGTTTTTTTTTCTTTTTTCTTTCTTTTCTTTTCTTTGTTATTCCCTTGTAATATTCTGAATTTCTTTGGTGTCTATTTCCCTGTTCATTTCTGATTCTGTTCATTTGGGCATTCTCTTTCTTTCTTTTGGTTAGTTGTGTCAAGGGTCTATTCATGTTGTTTATCTTCTCAAAGAACCAGCTCTTTGATTGATTTTTGGTATTGTTTTCACGTTTTTTTCATTAATTTCTGCTCTGATTTTTATTATGTCTTGCTATCAGCTGGGCTTGACCTTGATTTGTTCTTGTTTTTCCAAACTTTTGAGTTACATCAAGTCATTTATTTGTAATCTTTCTGATTTTTTAATATAGGTACTTAGACCTATAAAATGTCCCTTGTAAACCTGCTTTCAGTGTGTCTCAAGAGGGGTTGTGTTGTGTTTCATTTTCAATTACTTCCAGGAATCTTTTTCTTTCTTTCTTGATTTCTTCTTTGACCAATTCAGCATTCAGTAATGAGTTGTTTAATCTCTGTGAGTTTGGGTGTTTGCTAGAAATTTATTTGGTGTCAATTTAAAATTTTATTGAATTGTGGCCAGATAGGATACATGAAGTTATTTCAGTCCTTTTTAATTTATCCATATTTGTTTTGTGTCCCAGAATGCAATCTGTTTTATAGGAACTCTCAGTATGCTGCTGAGTAGAATGTGTAGTCTTTGATGTTTGGGTCAAATGTTCTGTAGTAAAGATATCTGTTAAGTTCCTTGGATGTATGATGTCAATTAATTCTGATGGTTTATCCAGATGACTTATTTCATAAAATATAGATGATTATCTATTAATGGACTAATGTTAATCTGTGTCTTTAAATATAGTAGACATTTTTTTTTTAAATGAAATTGTGCATACCAGAGTTTGGTGCATTTGTGCTTAGGATAGCAGTGTCTTTTCGGATAGCAATTCCTTTGACTAGAATGAAGTGTTGCTCTTTATCTTGCTGGTCTAGTTTGAAGTCTATTTTGTCAGCTATTAGAATAGGCATGCCTTTTTGTTTCCTGGTCCCAGTTAGTGGGAATACTTCTCTGCATTCTTTCACTTTAAGACAGTTCTTATCTTTAAAGCTAAGGTGTGTTTCTTGTAGAAAACAAGTAGATGGATTTTGTTTTTTGTGATCCCTTTAGCCAGCCTGTGTCCTTTGATTAGAAGAACAAATGCCATTAATATTTAAAGATATTGTTGAAATGTGTGTATTAATTATTGTCATCATGTTGTTCATTTTTGCTATTATTTTGTGTTTTAGTAATTGTGGATTCATATTTCTTTCCACAGCCTCTTGACTATGCTCATTTCACTCTTCAGCCCAAAATATTGATTCCTGTATCTACTTTAGATTTGATTTGTTGGGCACACACACACACACACACACACACACACACACACACACACACAATTCATGTCTGTAAAGATTTTCTCTTCCCTTCAACTACAGCAGGTAGTTTTGCTGGGTATGTTGGTCTAGGTTGGTCCTCTTGGTTTCTAGTACTTATAAAGCATTCTAGGATCCTCTAGCTTTCAGAGTTTCCATTGAGAAATCTACTGTTATTCTGATGGTGTTCCTTTACATGTGACTTGTGTTTGGTTTTCTTGTTTGTGTGGTTGGTTCGTTTGTTGGTTGGTTGGCTTGCAGAAGCTTTCAATACTCTTTGTTCATTCAGTATAGCGTTTTAACTATAATACCCAGTAGGGACATTCTTTTCTAGTCTTGCTGTTTTCAGTTCTGTGTGCGTCTTGTATCTGTATGTTTTTCCTTAGTTTGGGGAAGTTTTCTTCTATGATAATGTGCAAGACTTATCTGTTCTTGGGGTTATTCTCCCTCATCTAGTCTATAACTTGAAGGTTTGCTCTTTTAATGGTATCCCACATTTCTTGTGTATTTTTTTCCTATATTTTAATTTGGTTTTTTTTTTTTGGTTTTTTAAAAATATTCCTTGCTTATTTGATCTAGATCCTCTTTTTCTTCTGCTTGATTCGACCCACTTGTAAGGCTTTCCTTGGAGTTTTCTAGTTGAATTTTTTGGATTTTTCAATTCCAACTTCATTTCAGCTTCAGTCCTCTTCGGTGTTTCTCTTTATAGAATTCTGTTTTCAAGTACTGGATTGTCTTTTTTATTTCCATCAACCTTATGTTTATATTTCCTTGGGTATCACTCAGGTACACATTCTCCTTAAGTTCTTTCTCCTTCATTTCACTGAGCTGTTTCTTTGCGTCTTCTTTAAACTCCTTGAATTCTTTGATGAAGTTTATAATTCCTCTTTTACATTCTATGTCCTGGGTTCATCTACATGGTCCTCATTTGGCAAACATTTCTACAGGACTGCTGGATTTCATAGGGGAGATACTGCTTTTATCTTTCACGTTATTTGTATTTTTGAAATGCAGTTTGTTCATGTGGGTTTATTTTATTAGTTCTGGGTCTGATATGGACAGAGTAGGTTGAGGCAGAAGAAAAGATGTGCAGTTTGAGTTTGGCCTAGATGTTGGGTGTGGCTTAGATGGAAAGAAGTCAGGTGGACACAGGGGACTGGACTGGTGTGCAGTATGTACATCCTCGTTCAAGCCTTGAGTGTGGAGGTATGTTTGGGGTTTGGGGAGGGTTTGTGGAAAACAGGATCAGGCAGATTCACAGAGTTAGACCCTGGATGAATGTATACAGTTTCTGGGTTGGAGAGGTTTGATATGGTGTGGCAGGAGCCTGTGGGTCAGGAGGAGGCATTGTGATCCTGGGGGAAGCCACGCAGCACAGGCAGGGGTGGCCAGACCAGGCTGAGGCACTGGATATGGGACCCAAGCTACATATGGATGTGGCATGGGAGGAGCCCATAGGTCAAGGGTATAAGGATGGTTTTGAGGCTGTATTTGGCTACCTTTAACAGAGAGAAGACAATGAACACATTTGTTGTAAATAACTATCATGTCTCCGTGTTTGCTTGTCAGTTTTACTGTGTGAAAATTAATTTGTTACAGAATTTTTTACATTTTGTTTTTTTTAAGATTTCTTATATACTCTTCTGTTTTTATAGAATTTTTAAATGTTGGTTCTTACCATAGTTTTTGAGTGTTCTATAAACACTAAGATTTCGGTTGTTTCCAGTATTTCTGTTTTGATTAATATCATAATAATCTATCAGTACATAATTACTCTCCAGCGTGCGGTTGCCATCTGAGGAGTAATTGGTACTAAGTTGGTTGAACAAATCCACCCCCACCCCCCGCGCCCG
Organism: Peromyscus californicus insignis; assembly: GCF_007827085.1. Lineage (NCBI taxonomy): Eukaryota > Metazoa > Chordata > Mammalia > Rodentia > Cricetidae > Peromyscus > Peromyscus californicus. The sequence continues at coordinate 43,985,426 of NW_026294525.1, forward strand.
TTCCTCTTCCTCCTAACTACCTTGTCACCTGATAATTGCTTTTTGTTTCTTCAATGCACTCAGGAGAATTGCCTACCAAGAATGTGACCGGGAAACCTCCTTCTACCCTAAGCCAGTTATTCGACTTTGTTTCAAAGTGAAAACATAGTTGTTTCATAGAAATATCACCAACATGGCTAAATTATTCATAACTTAGTTTCATATACCTATAAAGTTCTGTCCATGCACATGTAGATCAAAGAATTCCCTAGAATTGTCTAGAAAAAGTCATCTTTATAAATTAGGTCATTGAGTTTCTGAGTAGCCGTAGTTTAGGATTCTGATTTCATCACTGAGGGTTGGGATTATTTTGAAATTTATAGATCATCATCAGATAGATATATGTAGCCCTACACAGACATCAACTAAAAAATAATTCTGAGACTTATGCTATGAAATTAGGGAAGCAGCACCTCTGGTTTGGGCTGCACTCCATGGAAGTGGTATCATGAAAATCAAGAAACAGGAAGTACGGGTGTAGGGGAGCTCTAGTCTATGCTGTGTGAGCGGGACAGGAAGCACCTGCAAGAAGCTGGTTATAGACACATTCAGAAATGTAAAGTGTCTTAGCTCAGTCAAGATAGTGCATAGTAACATTAAGTCAGTCCACGTTTTTTACAGTCTGTATAAGGAATTCAAACAACCGCAATAATTATACACAGATAAGTAGCGATAATATAAAGACTAACTAGGAGAATGGTCTTTATTAAGAATAAAAGCTGCTGTGCATTGCTCTCAAGCACACTCCAGGAAAACGAAAGCCACACTGGTGACAGTAAATATACAAACATTTAGAATGTGCTCACCAGAATCTTTGAGGTGGCAGGATAAATCTGTAATTTTGTGTGTACTAAAAGCTACATTCTATATATTTCTTGAAATCTCAGTGTACAGAAATAACCTAATTTTCCCTTGGCCTTGTATTTTATACATTTAATTAACTCTAAACTTCCATTTTTTAATATGTAACTTCTGCTAACACTGAGGTAGAACTATCTCCGGGAACCATTTTTGGGAACTGATGCTGTCGAATAAGATTAATCAAAGCAAAAAAAATGGTACTGAAAATTTACAAATACAGATGAATAAAATAAACTAAAGAAAGGCATATCAAAATAAGTGTCTACATGTAGAAAAGAGAGAATGTGAATATTACATGTTATGGCAGGAGAGATGACTCAGTGTGTCAAGAAGCTTACCACACAAGCCTGTTGACCTTAGTTCAATCCCTAGATCCCGCATAAAGGCAGAAGGAGAAACTGACTCCACAAAGTTGTCCTCTGACCTTCACTTACGTCATGGCATGCTCACGTACACAATTACACAGTAATAATGTATTTTTATATGTATGTTTACCTACATGCATGTATGTGTACCGTATGTATGTCTGGTACCCACAGAGGCTAGAGGAGCGCATCCTTTTCTCTGGTCCTGGAGTTATAGATGGTTGTGAACCACCATGTGGTTGTTGGGAACCAAACCCAGATCCCCTGCTAGAACAGCAAGTGCTCCTAACTCTTGAGCCATCTCTCCAGTCCCAGGCTTTTTAAATATACCATCTCATATTTGATCGGTAGATAGAAAGTACCAATAACTATATTGAACTAGAAGTGAATTTAATAGGACAAGTTGGAACTGGTGCTTTCTCAGAGAGAAAGCTGAAGAGAATCTGGACAAAACGTCTCTTGGTTGCCTCAAAACAGTGATTCTCAACCTGTGGATCGTGCCCTCTTTGGGGTGAAATGACCCTTTCACCGAAATCACCTAAGACCACCAGAAGACACAGATATTTACATAATTATTTCTAACACTAGCAACATTGCAGTTATGAAATAGCGAGGAACATAATTTTATGGTTGGGGGTCACTACAACATGAGGAACTGTGTTAAAAGGCTGCAGCATTAGGAAGTTTGAGAACCACTGCCATAGAGGATTTCTTGACTACCTTCTGAGACATCGCAAATTAGGAAACACACAGTTTCTTCTATTCTTGTCTTACCTTGTTCAACATACATAGTCCCTGGAGGAATAAAAAGCCAGAAAAATGAAAGAATTGAGATGATAAAAGGATTGTGGTAGAGACCTTCACTGGGTTTGGCAGAACCCTGCCAGGACAGACTATAACAAAGTGTAGATAATTGCTGAACAGAAATGAGGTGGCTGTTAGAAGAGAAACACATTTAAATAAGATTTAAACCCACTAAGGTGATTAAAACTGAGAAAGGACAGAGCCCGGCAAACTATTAACTTAACAAAACACCTACCTGATTTGAAAGCCTACATTATTCTTTAAGGAGTCACATTTAGAGGCATTTAATCCTGAAGGAAACAGTCTGGTAATGAATCTAAACTAGAAAATCATAACAAATCTCCTGAATACCGAACTGACGGAGGACTATCCTTCCATGATAGGAAAGCTTTTCTTCCATGATGGGAGGGAGGACGCTCCTTCCATGAGAAGAGGTAGAGGGTATTTGGTCCAGGACTGAAGAAGCGGAGGGTGATCTTTATTTTGATGGCAGCAAAAGTCCCCTACACCTCATCCACCATGCTAAAACACCAGTATAAAACGTTGCTGAAGACTCGTTGAGTAAGGAATGATTTGTGTCTCCGAGTCTTAAGGGCACCAAGGAAACTGGCAAACATGGAGGAGGGTGAGATTGAGAAGCTGAGCAGAAAGAAAGACTGAGATGGTGCTCTTCATTGCAGAGGGCCGTCTGGCGTGATGAGATTCAGACATTTGGAATGTTTCAAGGGTTAGAGATTGTTTTTGGAATGTACTTTCGTGGTGGATAATCACACAATTATTTAGAAATCCCTCAGAAAATTAGGATATATTGATGTTGTTTTATTTCACACTCAGCCTGTCGCAATCTGCTTGCAGGAGATGACTCCCAGACCATCCGTCTGTCTCCTGCATCATTCTGCAAAAAATGAAAATGACTTACAGAAAATGTGCATGATCAAGCAGAGCTGTGGAAAGTCAGGGCATATGATAGCTACAGATAAGATTAGCACAGATTCTGCCAACTTGTTAATCATCTAAGCATTGGACAGAAAATGTATCTGCAGGTTTCCTAGCGACCAGAGCAAAAAAAAAAAAAAGAGATTTAACAGCAATTTGGTTGTTGTGTTTCTGAAACTAAAATTTGATAACATAACCCGTGTATAATTTTAAGCAATATAAATACTAAACTTTCCATAAAGCAAAGAACAATCATGTAAGCAAACAAAAATCTAATAATACAGTTGGATCCACTTTAGCCACACTCACAAGATATGGCTTGTACTATTCAAGTTTGGGCTCAAATTTATCCTTCTCTCTCAAATATATGAAAGGTATTTTAATTATGGTCTCTAAAAATGTAATTTCGATTCAGAAATACCAACAGAGGGGCTGGTGAGATGGCTCAGTAGTTAAGAGCACTTGTTCTTGCAGAGGACCCAAGATCAGTTCCTGGCACCTACATGCTGGATCCTAGCCATCTGTAACTTCAGTTCCAGGGGATTCCGTGCCCTCTTCTGACTTCCATGCATACCAGGTACATGTCTGGTGCACATACATGCATACATGCAGTACAAACACTCATATAAATAAAAATAAAGCTAAAAAATATCAGCAAGAGGCATAATTATAAAAGAACTGAAAAAAAAAAGAAAACCTGATTTATAACATCCTGAGATGAAAATGTAATTCAGTTTATGTAATACAATTAAAGGTAAGGATTAGCATGGTGTTATGATATATAAAAATATTAGTTCATCAAATTTTTACAGTATCCATCATACAGTAAAAATATTTCAATAATGTAAACATTATGCTGCCAGTCCTAAAATTAGTAATCTGCACACTGTAGCTAGAGTTCTCCTGCCTGGCCCACAGTCAGGACAAATCTCTCTCACCTGCCAGTCCCACAGCCCTCAGACCCAACCAAGTAAACACAGAGACTTATATTGGTTACAAACTGTATGGCCCTGGCAGGCTTCTTGCTAACTGTTCTTACAGCTTAAATTAATCCATTTCCATTAATCTATACCTTGCCACGTGGCTTGTGGCTTACCGGCATCTTCACATGCTGTTTGTCATCGTGGCGGCTGGCAGCGTCTCTCTGCCTCAGCCTTCCACTTCCCAGCTTTATTCTCCTCCTTGTCCCGCCTACACTACCTGCCTAGCCAATGGCCAATCAGTGTTTTATTTATTGACTAATCAGCAACACATTTGCCATACAGAACATCCCACAGCAGCACACTTTTAAGATGAGAAAACAATTTGAAATTTTTTAAATCAGCTTTAATAACAAATAAATCAGGGCATGAATCTATAATACAAAAATTAAGTACCACATTAAATTTTGTAGTCAGTTTTATAGACAGATAGAGCTTTAAATATCTATACTAAGAAAAAAAATATGTAATTCTTTAAGTATTTCAGAAATAGAAAAAAAACAACAGGAAAAAAAGCAACATCATTAAAAATAAGAGCATAGATTGTAAAATGAAATGCTGGAAGTTCCTTCTCCATCTATCTCTTCCATGCACATTCTTACTGAGATAATTGTCTGGAAAGAGCTACAGAGCAGTAAGAACCAAATATGCACCTACTAGGAGACTGGAAGTTCAAGAGGAAGGTCTCACAGGTATATTTTTAGGGCATCTCTACCCGAGCTCACCATGGTGATGCTATTTGAGCAGGACAGTGATTGGATGAAGCAGTGAGAGATGCGCTCAAGGACCAGTCATGATGTGGGTGCTGTGTAACAACACTTTTCTTTGGGAGACACAAAACACATGTTTATTCACCCCAGATAGGGAGGAAACCCATGACAGACCAAGGTGCTGGCACCAGCAAAGTCCGGCTTGGTGAACCACGGAGTTTTACTAGAGTTACTTACAGGAAAATGGGTGAAGGATTATTTACAGCAGCCAGAATGACTCAAAGATGGTTGACTCACCATAGCCCACCCCAGAACGGGTGACAGCTCCCAAAGCTGGGAACCTGGAGCACACTGCACAGCCTGCAGGCAGCTCAACAGGTTGGAAAGTGTCCTTTCCAGGTGCCTCCGTTAATCTAAATCTTTTCCAGGCAGCTCAGCTGGCTTTTGCTGCTTCCAGGCAGCTGGTCTAGCCTCAGAATCTTCCTTTCAGCAGGGCTTGTCTGAGAGTCTTCTTTGCAACTTGATGGCTTACTCTGGAAGGGAGGGGGAGGGGCTTAGTGAATCTCATCAGTTTTAGGGACTTCCTGAAGCCATTTTGAATGTTAGGAGTTTCCCTGCAGGATGGAATGTTTCCATGTCAGGTGAAACTGTTACACAACAGTGGGAGAAATCACCCATCTCTCCAGCAGACTGTGTCTTTTGAGTGCCAAGCCATGTCAGACTCTGCTCCGAGTCCAAAAGGGCCCCTGTGGACCTTCTTTCTTTTTTTTTGAGAAAATATAACTTTAGAATTCCAAGCTAGAAAACTTGAACAGACATACAAATAAACAGGTTTGCTTGAGTTTGGGTATGATGCAACAACAAGCCAACATCTAACTGAAGGGGTCCTGAACTGAGGGGCCTGAACACTTCCAGCATCTTTTCAGACAGTTTCTGGCTTTGACACTAAAACAATGATGTGCTTATTTATGCCTGTCTTACATCAATTAGCAAACAAGCACATATCCTACAGACATGTTCATAGGCCCCTCTGATGGAAGCAGTACCTCACCTTCTCCCCAGGTGTGTCTGGATTTATGCCCAGCTCAGAGAAGCTAACCAACACACTACACTTCCCCAATACCATGAATATCATTCCAAAATAAAGATTAAGTTTCTGCTGCTTTTGTATTGCTTTACTTAGTACCTTGGGCCTGGTACTGGAAAGCATCTAGTAAGTGGTCATTTTCTGAACTCCTCATTAGATTTTCTATGACCTTTGCATGTTAAAATGCCAACAGAAATTATTTTCAATGACTTTTATAGTAGAATTCGTATATTGATAAGATGAACAAGCAGCTAGCCTAGAAGTCTTGGATAGGAGAGTGGGGAACAATGTAATAAGGTGATTGGAAATATGCGTGACCACTACTTCCTTTACAACAGTGGTTCTCAACCTTCCTAATGCTGAGACACATTGATACAGTTCCTCACGTTGTGGTAACCCCAACCATAAAATTATTTTGTTGCTACTTCATAGCTGTGATTTTGCTACTGTTATGAATTATAATGTAAATAGCTGTGTTTTCCCATGGTCTTAGGCAACCCCTGTGAAAGTGTCATTCAACAACTCCCCAAAGGGGTCATGAACCCGAGGTTCAGAACCACCTTCTTAGAAGATTCTGTGGCTCCACCCACCTCTACCCCAGTCAAGCTCCCCCTCTCATCCCTCCAGCTCCAGCCTACACCTCCTTTTTTTTTATCTGTTGTATGCATGCTGGCTCTCTGAAAGAGATGAGTTTTGAAAACCAGTGAGCTAGAGAGTCTATCTAAATTAAATCATTATTAAATATACTAGGTCACTTATTGTGGACCTTTTAAATTGAATGACATTGTTGGGGCGTTTTCTGAAATTACAAGCCTAGGAGAAAATGATAGAGTAAATGTGAAAGGGATTCCACACGTTGTCTTCAATCTAAGGGAAATATCCGATCCAGACAAAATTTTCTAAACCATTTAATTCCACATTTATGTTAATTTCCTGGAAAGGAACAATTTTAATCCCGTTTATCAAATGAAGCTCTTTCTTTGTTATTTTGTACTAATGTGTTTAGCCTTACAATTTGGTAGGCATTTAGATTGGTCTCTGCACAAACTTTATTAGCTTAGTATTTGACATTCATTACTGAAATGTTTGTAAAAATAGCTAATATTTTCATATAGACAGGTTTAGTTTAGCAAACCATATTAGAGAATAGTCACTTTGCTTATATTTATAATTAAATTTTCATGGCTGATGAGTTATAGCTGTCACACATAGACTATCCCATTATAATTGGTAAGTTTAATTTGTACTTTAAAAGAGATATGCCAGTATATAGAATTGACTCTGAAATTACATGCATTTTAGTCAAAATGAAATTACTACCTTTTCTTGCCCTAAATTCCAGAAGTCATACCTATTTGTTACTTCAGTTTTGTTGTATTTCAGAGTGTATAAACCTCACTCATGTGTTTATGATCGTTTTTTGAAAAGCTTAGAAGTTTTATCAATGTGAGCATTTTGCCTCAGCTATTTGTGAAGCATTCTGCATCCAGCTCGTTAGTAATTCCACCTATGGAATGTATTTATACTAATCTGTAAAGCAGAGAAGTTGGCCCAGCCTTTGATGTGGTTGCCAAGTGCGAACTTGACACCTTCAGGAACGGGAGTCAGCGTGTGCCTTGATGAACTCTTTCTGCACTTGTAGTCAGCACAGTCCCTTGCACATGGAACTTCAGAGTTGTACTCGTGTAAGTGACACCCTCATTACGGTTCAGTATCTGCCTCACAATCAACCTGGGTTGTGACAGTCTGCTTGGAAAATATCCCATTGGCTTTTAATCCTTCCTTCAGAAAGACAGGTTGTCTGAGTGAGGGTTTTTATTGCTGGGAAGAGACACCATGACCAGGACAGCCCTTCGAAATGAAAATATTTAATTGGGGGTGGCTCCCTTACAGTTTCAGAGGTTCCATCCATTATCATCATGATGAGGAGCACGGTGATGTGCAGGCAGAGGTGGTGCTGGAGCTGAGAGAGATGCATCTTGCAGGCAACAGGAAGTCAACTGACTGTCACACTGAGGGAAACTTGAGCAAAAGAGATCTCAAAACCTGCCCCCACAACAACATACTTCCTAATAGTGCCACTCCCTTTGGGGGCCATTTTCTTTCAAACGGTTATTACAGATCTTAAGCTCATTAGCCAGAGCAAGTACGTCACATGGTCAGTATAATTGAGAGGGTTCAAGACATTCAGTTATTTCTAGCAAATCCTCGGTGAAGCATTGAGCAGCGTTCACAAGGTTAGAGCAGGAGGAAGGATTGCTGTTGTTTCAGAGAAACAATGTCACTTACTCCCAGACTGGAGTCAGTGAGGGAGAGGAGGCATTGGTACAGGAGCACCAGACAAGGAAGAGTGGAAAGTCATGGTTTGGCATGGGATGCCATGCTCATAAACTGCCAAGTGAAAGGCTGCTCCTCTCGCCTGTGTTTACAAAATTCTGCTTCTGCAAGGAGGACCTTCTGCTCTGTGGCTTCTCCACCAGCCTTTCAGATTTTAAATAGTAAAGCTGACCATGTTTTTCTCTGATGTACCCTGTAGAAAAGGAATTTCAGTACCACTGTGGTCAGATTTTACATTTCAGTTCTGTTTGAGTGACTGTATAGTTCATAATGACTATTGAAACCAGTATTTCAAATCACTTTCATTTATATTCTTTTTACCTAAATCATATTGATATGCGTTCCTGGAAGTGGGTTATTGTTCCTATGAGTATATTTTTAACAGAAGTTGTTTTCCAGAAATATCTTGTATATTCTTCATCTTTGACATTGTATCCACTAGATGGATGCTGTGACATGGCAGTATAAAAGCATTCAAAATTTAACAGGGCTAGGCGAAAATGGCTGAGGATTGCAGTAATTGCTCACTCTTCTGCAGTGACCCCTGTGCCTTGGAAGGAGGGGATTTGATATAGATGACTGGAGAAGAACCTACTACTGTATTCTGGGGGTCTTTTTGAGGGAGCAGTAGGATAGAATCCAATCTGATTCAAATAAAGAGAAGGTGGAAGGTCTTTAGTTCAAGGTCTTTAAGCAGATAGAGAATGTGGGCTCCAGAAGACAGATGGCCTGGGAAAAGGGCCCTTCTTCCTCTGCAGAATAAGAAAGTGGAGGAGAAAACAGACTTTAAAGCCAGTGTAGATTTAATGGTAAAATTATTATGAAATTATCTCCTTGAGGACCCTGTTAACCAATCAGAATTGCATGGCAAAGAGACCATCTGAGACTCATGGGGAGAAGAGGGACATTTGAGATGAACATATGTGAGTTGACATTGTTCTTCTAGAGAAGGGTGACCCAGGCTAAGAAGTGTTTCTGGGTGCTAGCTAGAGTAGTAACCATGAATTCTCTCTCAGGCACTGTTCAGCACTTCAGACACAAGCATGGAGAAGGCAATTTCAGTTGAGTTTTGGATGGATTTGAAGGTATTGAAAAAGGTTATCACAATCACAGACTATGAGAGACAAGATGAGCAGAGAGTAGTGGGGATAAGGCAAGCTGAGTAGTTGTAGAAAATGGACTACTTAGCCTGAAGTAGTATAGGAGGATTGGAGTCATTTCAGGTGACTTGAGGTGTAGATGGCTAGGTTATAAGGTAGGATGTATGGATTGGAAGAAATTTAAAAATCAGGACAGTTTGAGTAGTTCAAAATCCATGACAGAATCATGAGACCATTGATCAGAGGGAGAGTTCTATCAGAATCTGCCTGAGTGGCTGATTATGAAATATATTTAATTGAAAAAATTTTATATATAATATATTATTACCAACTATATATATATATATATATATATATATATATATATATATATAACTACTAAACACCTGTAGATTGAAATTTTCTCAGCTATAAATGCTATTTACCTAAAATTCATGAATCTGCTAGAAATTTTTACTGGTCAAAGTTACCACTGAAACAAAAGCAGAGAAAATATTCAGGCAGAATAAAACTTAAGTAAATGCTTGTTGGACAAGCATTCATGACTCGGGGCTTTAAAAAGTTAGTCCATGTGATTAGAGTTGGCAGAAGAAGGTAGACAAAAAGCTTATCTGCTAATGATAATACATTATAACATGCTGGATCTAACACAAGCATGCTAACCTAGGATTCTTTCTCTCAAATTGTTCTCCTGGAATTTTACCTACATGGATGATTCTATAAAATGTGGTAGTGATGCCAATTTGTTTTGATTATTTTCTGCAAATTAAAGCTTACCTAATTTATAAAAGTATCTACAAAATTTTGTTTGGGTTAAAATTTTCATGATTTGGGAATTTGGTTCCTTCTAAAGTAAGTCTTCTAAATGTTTTGTTCGCAAAATTTCTTTAAAAATTATGTCACAAACCTAGTTTATATGTTTCTAATTAGTTTTAAAAACATTTTAGAATATGGATCATCGACAGACCTTAGGGTTAATCATCTTATTTACTGAATCCATGTCTGCTGCATTGTGATATGTTTCTCCGAGAGGTTCGCTGCTATATCAGAGTAAGCCAAACAGTTCTGGTCTTACAATTCAGCTGAAAATTAATTTGCATTGATACTGAAGTAAACATAAATGTGGAGAGGAATGTTTCATTTGAAACATAAGAAGTTGTGTTTATCTTTCCTTGAAGTACCCCATCCTTTTGAAATAGCACTGTTAGACTAACTCTAGGGTCCCGGCAAGAGCTCTAATGGACAAGCAAGCGTAGGGGAGAGTGTGAGTTTTCTACAACTCCTCACTCCCAATGCATTTGTGTTTCATTCTTGCTATTCACTGGAAAGAAAGGACAAGCAGAAGAGACTGTCTGTCTCATTGGTGGCCTGAGCATTATTTAGGTTGACGGATTTGCTTGCTTAACCTAATCTGCCAGATTGGTGAATGCCCTTGTTAGAGCCGTGGCTGAAATTTCCTTCTCATTTATAATCTGCTGCCCACTTCCAAGTTTTAATATTTGGTTGCTACTTGGCATTACAGTTATTAAATAGTGATCTCGTTAAGTACTACTGAAGTGTAGCCCAGGAGTATCGTGTGTACTCAGGTATATGAGGCCCTGGATTCAATCTGTAGGTAGCAAAAATAAAAAATAAACAATTTCATCTCTATAGTTTTCTCTCATACATTTCATCCATAAGGTAGAAAGCACACTACCTTAGTCAGTTCAGTGTTACCTCTCACTTTACACAGCCACTCCAATGCTTGTGCTGGGTTTTTCCTGTTTCAGATTCTGACCAGACATTAAAAAAACAAAAACAAAAACAAAAAAACCCTCAAAGTTGAAGCTTGAAGAATTCATTGTGATTGGCTTTCCCCTCTTATCTGATCAGACCCTGTGATTAGCCTGATTATGCCTTTTTCACTCATTATTTAGCAAACATGTGTTGAACATTGTTTGCCAGTCTATGTCCTAGACTGGAGGATTCAGCAATGAACAAATTAGACAGAGCCCTTACTTTCATGACATTTTTATGATAATATATATATATATATATATACTATTTATATATAATATTAAATATATTCACATGATAATGTCAGACACTGGTATGTCTGAAAGACTGTAGAATTATGTGGTGAACAGTGATGAGCGGTCAATCAGCGAGCTAAAGAATCTTCAACTTTAGATGAAATTGGAGTCACAGTCTGAATGGCCTGGAGCCAGCCTTGGGAGATTTGGAGGAAATCGCTTTCTAAACAGAGGCACACAAAAAGTTCTGAGTTCAGAGTTGACTTTTTTAAATGTGGGATTAAGAACCAGAGAAAGGAAGGAAGTCATAATAGTGGAAGACCATGTATTATGAGGTAGCTGTGTGTGTATGGGTGGGTGTGTGTGTCTGTGTGTCAGTGTGTCAGTGTCTCTCTCTGTGTGTGTGTTTGTGTATCTGTGTGTCAGTGTCTGTGTGTGTGTCTCTCTGTATGTATGTATGTATGTATGTATGTATGTACTATCTGCACATATACTTGGTTTACAGTATCAGCACTGGAGAGTTATATAACCTCTGTATGCTGTAGTTGCACTGAAACTCTTTTTAAAGCCATGTTAACAAGTCAATAACCTGGGACTAGATCTTGATCTAAAACTCATGGCCCTGAGCACATATTATGACCAAAACCAGTATTAACTGTGGTTGGTGCCATGAATTTTCTTTCCTTGCCCATTGTTCATTACTCAACATCTAAACCTTATAAAATAAGATAGCAGAAATCTAAAGCCAATAAAATCCACTTCCTCATCAACAAAGAATAATTTAAGAAAACTAATCATCATATAGTCAAAGCACTTAAGAGTTAGTAACATACTTTTTATCTAAGTTGCATCTGAAATTATTTATGATACTTAAGCCTGTTTCAAAACGCAGAGACAGAGGGCTCCTTGAATTTTTCAGCAATCTGTGAACATTCTCATTTTCTTTCAGTGTCTTTATCCTTCACCCCCACCTTCGTCAATAGGGTAAAGTGCTTTCATTGTCCAATAAGTACAAGTAGCAAAAGCTTACACTATGTAATTGTGATTTCAATATGTGAATGTGGTTTCAGTATGTAAATGTGATTTTAATATGTAAATGTGGTTTCAGTATGCAAATGTGATTTCAGCTTTGCAGCTGCCTTTCTACTTGGAATTAGGATCAAGTACAATTCAAAATGTCAATAAAATGTATATCTTCACTGTGAAAATTAAAGTATACATTCAACCTTTTCTTTGTAAGTCGGGCATATTGAGAATGAAGGTAATTGTGAGTATAAATGATATGGACATTTACACGTTAGAATTACCTCAATGTTTGGGCTGTATTTTCTGAGAAAAGAATATGAAGGGGAAAAGTAGTACCTTTGCATTTCAAATGAAAATAAAATAGTTTGCCTTTATCAATAGTCATAAATACAATACAGGTGCTATGCTTTTATGTAATTAGAGAAATTCAGAAAGCATTTAGAAATAGCTTATAAATCTACCATATGTTGACAGCACTTCAATAAATATCTCCAGACTGTGAATAGAAATTTGGAGTCCAGTCACCTATTTGGTTTTTATGTTATTTTCACTTACAAAAAGTGAGAAAGGAAAACTCATTTATTATCATTTTATGAAAATAACTGCCAAAAAATGACCAAATGTCTACTCATCTTAAAGATTAACAATAGACATTTAATGCAGTGGTTTCTTTGGATGCTGTTATTGTCCTCAAAAGAGAAGTTTCAAGCCGGTATCCCTGTGGTTAAACTAATTAGATGCCAGGGTTTGGAACTGCTGAAGTTTTTCACAGAGGTGCATCCCAGACTACATTTCTCAAATGACAGAGCTTAGTTAGCATTGGAATGAGTGTGTAGTCCCACAATTTCAGGCTCTGTCCACTTCTCTTGTTATACTTCTGTTTTAATTTATCTGTCCATTGCTGCCCTCTCAGACAGATTCAACCTCCTCAATTACCTGCCCACTTTACAGATATTTAAAATAAAATCTCAGTACTTAAGACTGCCATCCCTCCTAGCCTTCATTCTTACCAAATTAACAAAAAAATAAAACTTTGCACTTTCAAACCATAAAAATATCATTTTGAATAATAAATTAAAAAATAAACTATGGTAATCACCATGTTTGGCAAGAGGAAAGCAAAGACTTACTCTCGGTCATGTCTGGTAGAAATAGAATTTGCTACATTATTCTAAACCAGTGGTTCTCAACCTCTGGGTGACAGCCTTTGGGGTCAAATGACCCTTTTGCAGAAGTCACCTAAGATTATGGGAAAACACAGATAGTTACATTATGATTCATAACAGTAGCAACATTACAGTTATGAAGTATCAATGAACATAATTTTATGCTTGGGGGGGTCACCACAACATGAGGAACTGTATGAAAGGATCACAGCATTAGGAAGGTTGAAAACCACTGTTGTAAACTATTGAGGACATAAGGACATCCTTGGTAAAAGTATGTACTTAGGTTTAGTTTTTCAACATTGAGGGGTATATCCAAAGGAAATACTCAAGATGTCAAGCAGTTAATGAGTGTGTGCTCTCATTAAATAGAAAAGCATCCAAAATATTCCATAGAAAAGGAATGGAGAAGTAAGCAAATCGTGGACTACTGAGCATCCCTTAAAATGTATGCTTGTCAGTTTACTTAATGGCATAGGCTGGTATCCGTGTAATAAATAAAGCAAGCTACAAAACTGCATGTATAGTATGAGTTTAGTTGTGGAAGACAGAGAAATGCATAGGAAACACTACTGGTCACTGTGCTACAATGATCTCCCCTGATATCTTTATTTTCTATATCTGAATTTCATAGTGTAGCCATAATGGACACAAAAATAGTAGAAATCACAACAGGCTTGGAGGGGGAAAACTTGTAAACTTTGACTTCAGTCTTAGCATTCTATTGTCCTTACCTTTTCTAAGATTTCACTTTTTCAAACTTACCTTACTAGGGTATAAAGCATAAAGTCTTGAAAGTCACCTTCCACTACCCAGAAAAGGGGGGGCCCTTTCTGAGAAAATGACTTTACTTAATGATAATTGAATTCCCTTCTTTATAGACAGTTTATAGGTTTCTGTTTCAGAAGGCTATTCATCTATAGCAGTATGGAATGACTGTTGATAGTATCCTCACTTCACATGAAAATGGATAAGAAGATTAAGTAAACAGATTGGTCTTGAATTCTTGACCTATCTCAGACCCAACCACTTAGGCTTCGAGTTTAGCAAAAGCAACTTGAAAAGACAAAGAAGGCTTATAATCATGTGACTCTCATTACACGTGCTTGCACATATGCACACGTGCCAACACCAGATATGATGTAATATACACTGTAGCTAGAGTTTTCCTGCCTGGCCCACAGTCAGGACAAATCTCTCTCACCCGCCAATCCCACAGCCGCTCAGACCCAACCAAGTAAACACACAGAGATTTATATTGCTTACAAACTGTATGGCCGTGGCAGGCTTCTTGCTCACTGTTCATATATCTTAAATTAACCCATTTCTATTAATCTATAAGTTGCCATGTGCCTTGTGGCTTACCAGTACCTTACATCTCGCTTGTCATGGTGGCGGCTGGCAGCATCTCTCTCACTCAGCCTTCCACTTCCCAGAATTCTCCTCTCTCCTTATCCCGCCTATACTTCCTGCCTGGCTACTGGCCAATCAGTGTTTTGTTTATGCAGAGCGATATCCACAGCAATACACAGTACATATAATATTCTTAGTGTGGCATTGAAGTCTCTCTGCATTTTCCTTTATTTAAAGATGAAAGGAGTAGAGTTATTTTCAAAAGGTGTTTAGGCTCCAATAATGGCAAAGTTAGTATTCACTGCTACTGTGGAAGGGTTTGGGGGATACTGAGGCATCTGGCACCATCTGTGACTTTGTCTTTCCCTGCAGGATATAATTGAAAGGGAAGTGTTAGGGAAGACATAATGGTGAGCTTTTTTCCTTTTGCTTCAAGCAGGAAGTGTTCCTTTAAGAAACTTCAAAAGTAATGCATGCTTGCTTGAGGAGGAAGGCAATGGGAGAAAAGCTGTTCAGTAATAAGCCAGGGAGAAAAGGAAGCCTGGCCTGAGAGATAAAGGAGGTGCCCGTAACAGGGGAGGACACAGGCTACCAGAAACTGGTGAGGCTTCGCCCATCAAAACCTGGGCTGGCTTCACAATGGAAATTCAACGTAATTAGAAAGTGTATTTTTTTTTTTGTCAAGCCTGTAAGATTTTATTTTGTAAATGCAAAGCAAATTTACAACTATAAGACTGCAGTGTGAATTGGTAGAGCCAGACTACAGGTATAAAGACTTTGGAATTTTGGGGTTTTTATTGAAATATTTAAATGTGTTTTAGGGAATCTATCAATGTGACTTTAAAAAAAGTCAGTTGTCTCCTCTCTCACTGTGTTTCCCCCACCCTGAGTGTTACGGGATGTTAACCACTGGAGAATTTGTACGTGAAATAGACTTTTAAGTAATGATCTAAAGCTCTTTCAACTTCTAATTGTATTTCCAAAGGAAATTGCCCAAGTTTTGCCTATAGATAAACCATTTGTAATTAGAGGGCTTCTTAAAGTGTCATTATAAGGGACAAGTCACCTAATGAGCTGAAGAAAATCTCATATGAGTGAGATGGGCATGGCCTCTACGTCCTGAAGCCTCATCTCTCGGGCCCTGCTTGATTACTGACTCGCTGTGTTACCCAAAATAAACCCTTAATTCATACAAAGATCTTTTTCACTGATTTAAAGTAATGGAAATCATTGTTTTTTTAAATATCATCATAAATCTGGTTTTCTGGAATTGTGATACACCGATTTTCAAGTTCATACAATGTTATAAAGGATATGGTGGAAGAAATATTCTTCCTACACCTAGAAGTTCATAACTTATCTTGTTGCTGTTAAAATAATGACTCTTTCTGGATAAACTGTGCTTCTCATTCTGTAATGCCTAGGTAATACAAATATGACTATACTTAGAAATGAAAAAGACATTGAAAAGTTGGCCATTCAGCAATACAACTTGTGTTCTATGGACTAGGACTAGAACCTGGCTAGTTAACAGAATGGTGATGCTGAAGAAAATAAGCACCCATAGGAGAAAAATGGTGAACTGTTTTAGCTACAGCAGTAGTCAGGGACATGTGCCGAATGTTTACTGGTGAAATGGCCACAGCTTTGACTCTTTTCTTACCATAATTATCAGTGCAGATTGCATTCCGTTACAGATGCATTCCCATTGTAATGACCAACTCAAAGAGAATTCTAGCAGCTGTGAAGAGGATGAGAAAGCATGAATTTTATACCCAGTGAAACTGACTTTCTGGAAGAGAGGGCACAGACAAACTATTATAAACATGTAGAAAGTCTTCTTTCTAGGAGCCTTTCAGCTGTCTCTACCAGAGAATATGCTTCAAATAGCCAATGTGTGTGGAGTGGGGGGTGGAGGGGTGCATGTGCGTGTCTATGTGTATGTGTATTTGAATTTCTTTATGAGTCAGTCATAGGGTCCTAAACTGGGTCCGTTGATAGTGACAGTCTGTAGATTAATGATTGTTTAGGCTGGGAGGGATGAGTGTAAATAAGAAGTGAGTGCTCATAAATACAGTGATTCTTCTCTTAAATTGATCTTGGTGGATTAATCTAGTGTGAATATCCTAAATCTACCAAGATACACACTTTTAATGGCTGAATTATATGGCAAAGGTATTAATATTTTTAACATAATTCTGAATTTTAGTGACATTTTTGTTATTAATATATGAGGTATTCTATCTAAAGTTGTGCAAATATGTATACATGCATGTGTGTGTCTTTCAAAAAAAGATGTAGGGGTAAAAAAGGTGAACTGAGGATATAAGAATTTTCTAACATGCAGGTCTTAGCTTGACTTTGCTTGTAATACTAACCAGCACTTTGTTGAGTAATGACTGAAACTGGAAATATAGAAGATTGGTGTAAAACAGCTCAACAAGCCAGGTCACCAAGCAGCCACCAAAGCTGAACTGCAGTAGTGTCACAAGACTCAAGAGTCAACTGAAAAAGACCAAAGATAAGGATTTTGAATTTCCTTAAAATCTAGACATGTAGCAGATAAAACTCATTAAGTCTGTTTGAATTGCAATAATATTGAAAAGTGAAGGGAAATGATCACTTTCAAAGGATTACTAAGAAGTAACTTGTTACCTTGAAAACAGGTCAATAAGAGTAATGAATCTTTTTTCCCCCTCTATCAACTCTGCCCCCAGGAACCAACAGTAAACAGCAAACTGTCTCTCAATTATCCCTATTCATTAGTGAAAGTGAACCATGAAAGTAACTTACTCATTTTTATAACCCAAGATGAATAGCTACTGATGTCTCAAGACAATCAACCACCAAGATCAGCCTTTGGTCTGTCAGATTCCAGTATGTATGTGCAGCCAGGAAAACACAGGTTGTGTCTCCTGTAGTTCAAATGACCTTTGTGCAGACAAATTGTAAGGAAAAGAAGAGGATAAACAAGGAGCCAATGAGCTAAAAGAGACTGAAGCCAAGGTTTTTTGTTTTTGTTTTTGTTTTGGGGTGTGTGTGTGTGTGTGTGTGTGTGTGTGTGTGTGTGTGTGTGTGTGTGAACATCTAATAATCTGTATACTAAAATAGAATTAGTTGGTCACACTCTAAGGAAATAAAGACAGTAAATGCCAGAATGTGAATTTTATGTGGAGAACAAGAAGGAACTGTGATTGGGGCAGGGCTATTGGCAGCTCCTAGAACTTATTTTGTATCTATGTCTGTCTGTCTGAGAATGTTTAATTAATGTTTTATATATATATATATATATATATATATATATATATATATATATAAACACATATGATTTATAGGTGTTTAACTAATTTGATATATATAAATCAGATTATACTTCAGATATAAATCTTCAAACATGATGTGTAAATACTCTGTATGTCATAAAAATACATCTATAAATGTGTGTGTGTGTAGGGATTTGGGTGGGTATAAATTTTCAGCTCTTGTAGGTAAATGCCAAAGAGGATGACAGCCAAGATTGTATGCTAAAATTGTGTTCAGTTTTATAAGACACTATCAAACCACTTCCCAAAGTAGCCATACCAATATCAAAAAATACCAGTTGATAGCTAGACCGTCAGTGTGGCCAGTGCTGTAGGTTCAGGAGATTCTAATCAGTATGCTTTGGTATCTCAGGTGTTGATTCCATCTTTCTAATAATTTGGAGAGCCATCTTTTCATTTGCTTATTTACTGTTCCTCTTTCTTCTCTACAGACATTGTCACCTAAGGTCTCTGTCCCACTTGTGAAATTGGAATTTTTTGTTCTATTATTATAGAGTAAATTGATCACATAAAGTAACATGAAGGTCACTAGAGATTACTAGTGGGAGACAGAGAGGTGCTATTGAGAGAGGAGTAGTGGGTACCAAAATACAGTTCAAGGGAGGAGAATTTTTTTTCTAGAATTGTACAGAACCATAGGACAATGAGAGATGAGTGAACTGTACATCTCAGAATGCCAGAAAGGGAAGACTTGAAAGGTCCCCAGCATGGGACGTAATATTTAAGGAGATGCTCATCACCTTGGTTTTGTTATTATACATTGTATACTTGTATTGAAATATATTATCAATGGAAGTTATGTCTCTTTTTATAAATGTTTTCTAATTACATTGCTCTGAATCTACAGTATTACCATAGCTCTTGTGGAAATAGTTTTATTTAAAAAATATTTTAAGCTTGTATGACTAGTACTATGCTAAAATAGAATTCTTTTTACCTATGAACTGTCACAAATAGATAAAATAGCTACTTTACATGCAAATGGCCTTTTAAAACCAGAGACTATTAGATGCTGATTTGCAGCATAGTCTGCCTGAAGTGAGGGGGGAAAAAAAAACCTAATAAATGCTGTGTTGCGAACCAATAATTAGATTCTCTTTGTGGGACAAAGTACTCACTGGGTTTTCCTTCTTGGCCTCATAAATCTGACCATATCTTTTCATTCTAATGCTATTAAGTGATTTAGAGACATAACTTAACAGTAAAATAAATGCCTGAACCTCAATGGCCAGCACATAAAACCTGAGATTTCAGGGTGATGATGTGCCATTCGCTTAGGAAGTGGCTGTGCCATTTGCTCTTAAATGTAACAGCCTGTGGTGAAGTGACAAATTCAGCATCGCGTGGCTCCATCTTCTCTGCTGTTTGCTAAACTTGAAGATTGTTGGTTTTGTTTTTTTTTTGTTTTTTTTGTTTTTTTTTTTTGGTTTTTCGAGACAGGGTTTCTCTGTGTAGCTTTGCGCCTTTCCTGGATCTCGCTCTGTAGACCAGGCTGGCCTCGAACTCACAAAGATCCGCCTGCCTCTGCCTCCCGAGTGCTGGGATTAAAGGCGTGCGCCACCACCGCCCGGCCTAAACTTGAAGATTGTTAATACCATTGCTCTGTCACTACAGAGGCAGCATGGTACAGTGTGCTAGACAAATCCTATTCAAGTATGGTTTCTAGCCAGTGTATTTCCCATCCTTAGGTTGTAAACCTAAATCTGCTATGTTGTGTGGATCACCATCTGTGGTCTGTGTCTCAGTCCAAAGGGAGAGGTAGAGGAGATGTTGAGAAAGAAGTAATGGTTCCAAAATACAGTTCAGTGAAGAAATTTTTTCTCTAGCGTTGTACAGCACCGTAGGGCAATGAGAGATACAAGTGAATCGTACATCTCAGAATGACTGAAAAGGGAGGATATGGAGGTTTGGCATCACCTGGCTTGTTAAAACAGAGATGTCTTCCTTCTCACAACTTCTAGATCTGTTGATCTGAGTAGAACCTTGAAGTGTTCTTCATATTTTCCAAGTTCCCAGGTAATGCCAATGCCAATGCTGCCTTTCTGAGGACCACACATTGAAAACCACTGACTTGGTATCATAAAATGCCCTGTCTTCAACTACTGTATGCTTTTCTCAAAAAAGAGCTAAAAAAAAAAAATCACTATCAGAATTTAGCTGGTGCCATTGTGGAGGAAACCATGTACTAATTTACCAGGCCAATAATTAAAAAGAGCATTTCTTGTCTAGGATATTATAATAAAGATCTTATGCTAAAATCTAGGAACAATGTATCTATTAATAGGATATTAAACTATAAGAGGTTTTATTTACATTTGAGAAAATACCAGTTAAGCAAATAAATCAGATAACAGACATCTTCTCAAAAACCCTGAATAGTTTATGACACAAGTTTCTATCATCATTAATGTGTAATGAACAGCTTATTTTTCTCAGGGTTTTTACTCACTTTTTTTTCCCCAAGAATGCTGGCTTAGAGTAACTAAATTTAATGCCTGAATGACGGTGCCCTGATTTTATTCTGTTTTACAGTAGATGGAATTTCCAGCATCCATACTGAGTCTTTCACTAGTATATCCATAGTTGTTTAATATGGAAATCACTGACCCCTGTGAATGTATTTGCACTTTATCCAATGGAGTTGACATGATGTTTCTGTACTGTAAATTTTTAAAAATTAATTTTCTTCCTATCTAACTTCCTTTCTCTGCCACTCCCATCCCTCTCTCCCCCTTCCTTCTTGTCTTTCATTTGAGCTGGAGATCACTCCCAGGGTCTTCCTGATTTTTGCCCTTTAAGCCATGAAGGATGATTGTCAGATGGAGGATGCTGACCAGTTCAGCAACGATGAATGTATTTTATGCATTAGTCATATTGGTAGGAGTCTGCTTGATCTAAAAACTGAATTTAAGATCCTCAGATACACATAAATGATAACTTCCTCTGTAGCTTTTAATAGAGTTGTCATTCTGTAAGTCTGTGATCTATTTGGCAGCTTTCTGTAATAAAACCAAGGATGAGGATTTGCCTGATTACTGCAGGATGTACTCAGTGTTGGTCTTCATTTGCTTTTGAAGAAGAAATGGAAGTTGTTTCCTGGTCCCTTTCTGTGTATCATATAGTTCCACTCCTTGGGCTCGTTTCTGTATTACCATGAGTCACTGACCACAGCTGTCCTGTTTACTTCTATATTCCACATATCTCATGCAGCCTGCACAGCAGCATATCAGCACTCAATAAATATTTGCTAAGTAAATGAATTGACATTTTTAAAAGGTCACAGTTGTAAAAGAGGCTCCTCTTTGAAAGTTTACAATTTAGGAAATATAAATTATGTTGAAATGGTGCATGCGATGGGTTTAAAGAGCATTCCAGAAAAACAAAACAAAATTGTCAGTGGGTGCATGAGCAGCTGCAGTAGACAAGGAATTGTGATTTCTTTGGTTGTTATTCACTTTCGTTTGTTGAAGAGGAAAGCTCTTCTTAAATACTTCAATTTGATATTTTTGAAATTTTCCTACCAAGAAATCCATTGAATTAGAGGTTATTTTGATCCTGGGGATAGCTGCTGTTAGTTCAGGGCACTGTGTCGCTGAGCCTTGTAGGATATTCTTAGAACATATATCAAGCACATATGCAGGGTTGTCATGAAATAAGATATGTGAAAATATCATAAACCCTTTTAATCTAAATGAGAAAATTTAAGATGCTGTCAAGGAAGCTGACTTCATTCAGGGTCTGGCAAAATTCAGACACACTCGTTTATTTCACTTTTTGCCTGTGCACTTTGACCTTGCATATACACTTTGACCTTGCAAATAGTTAGTAAATGAGTGACTGAAGGTCCTCTAACCAGAAACTCCACATTCAGACAGTCCTCAGGGAATAGTTATGTTGGTAAAGTGCATGTATGTAAGGATCTGTGGAGACTTTCATTCCTGAGTCATTTTTATAATCAAAACAGTCAAAACCTAACTATGAATTCATGATGCATAAGCTACCTAATTTCTGTTGTAAAAGTTCTTTTACTGGAGTGCCATACAGGAATTGTGAACGGCTATTACAGACTTGGAGGTATAGCTCCATGATACAGCTCTTGCCTGGCGTGCACAAGACCTGGGCTTGATCCGCAGCACTAGCAGTGGAGGGTGGGGGAGTACAGAAATGTATCTGTGGACTTAAAACAGCAGGCTGTCAACACAGGCAGCCTCGGGCTTGTTTTTGAAAGAACTAAGAATGGTTCGTACATTTTAAAGAATTATAAAAGAAAACAAACATGGGACAGTGAGAACATGTGGTCACCAAAGCCCAGAAAACCTCCCATGTAAGTCTTTACAGAAAATGTTTGAAGACTCTTAATATGGAGTGCTATGTAGGGGGTAAATTAAGTTGATGAGAGTAGATTTAAAGCATAGAGCATAGTATATGTGAAATGATGCCATTTCAAATTGTATTCAGTACTATTCAGGGTAGATACCTAAGGTATTAAAATGTTTGTGTTAGGAAAACAAGATTAATAGCATCCTATATTTGAGGGCCTCCTTAATTTTCTGATTTTTCAATAATGAAAGTGTATTCATTTTGTAATGGAAAAATCAAAATTTTAATTTGATAGAGGAAAAAAGAACTTATCTAAGTTGTATTTATCTAAGATGCATTTCTCCATTTCTGAAATGAGGAAGTGAGGCTCTGAAAGGTAAGCTAAATTGCATGAAAGGACACAAACTAAGACAAAAATAACGTCACTGCCAAATTTTCTTTGTAGTGGCATCACCAGCTGATAAATTAAAATATCCATCCATCTTCTGCATGAAATTATAAACTTCATGCCCCAAATCAATCTAGGTATGGTGTATGATGAATGAAATCAAAACCACAAGACCATTGTGATGACCCGCAAACAGACAGATGTGTATCCGCTTAGGTAGACTAGAAAATGAGTAGTTTAATACTGTGCATTTAAAAAAGTAATTGTAGCTGGAGAAGGTGGTTCATTAGGTAAAGCACAGAGGGAATGAGCCTGAGGACGTGAGCTGGAGTCCTCAGAACCCATGTCAGAAGCTGGGCATGGCAGCACATGTCATTCGTCTCAGTGCTGGTGAGGGAGCTTGCTGTCTAGCCAGCCTAGCCAAACTGGTGAGCTCCGGGTTCAGCAAGAGACTCTATCACAAAAAAAATAAGGTAGAAAGCAAATGAAGAGGACACCAGCCTTGACCACTGACCCATATACACACCCCGTTACACGTGTGACCTCCATTCGCATGGACACATACAAACGTACATGTACACACAAATGCAAACCAAGCAAAAATCTATGTGTGTATAGGCGTTTCACTTATAAATTTTCAAACTGTCACTGCAAATAAGTTTAGCAATTCATTACATTTCATACCTGCAGAGTTAATAGTTCAAAGTGTGGCACAAGCTCAGAAGGTCACGTGTTCTGAAGCTCGTGCCCTTCCGTGTAAAAGGAGACACAAAAGAAACAAGGGACTTATCCCCAGGCCCTCGTGCAGACAACTGTTCACATAAGAAATCTGCAACTCAGAGGAGAGCAAATAAATATGCTACCACATGAGAAGTCTTTATTGTAATGAACTGATAGCTAATAGCAGAAAGAATAAGCAGGGCCATAGAAAACAGGCATAAAAGCTCAGCAGTTTTTGGACCATTTAGTGTGTGTACGAAAAGCCTAATACCGTCTATTATTCCTGAGGGAGCCACTATCGTACAGCAAAGAAAGATGATGGTAACTATTATTGCCCTTTAAAAAGCTCTCGTGCATTTAATCACAGCCATCTTCTGATTTGGGAAAATGATTCCCCATCCACGTACTTAGAAACTGAGGCACCAAGGGGTTTCGATGAGCATTAAGGATCATACAGACCGTTCAGGTGAGGAAACCACATCACCTGGTCCCTATTTAGTATCTAAAGAGGACGGGAATGCTGAGTCACCAAGTCGGGATAGCTGTGTGTCTCATTAAATCAAGAAGAGCAGATAGACTGGCTTTTAAAACTGATATAAATAAAAAGGTGAGGTGAGGTTCACTGGAAAAATTCACTGGCGTGGAATGCCTCATAACTCAAAAGTGTCGGGGAACTACAGGGATGAGGCTCTTGGCTTTCTATCTCATTTTATCAAATAAGTATTTACAAGCCCAGATATGTATCTATATTTCAAATAGCTTGTGATGCCTACTGTCAAAAGCACTGGCAAGTAGACCAGTTGGTAGGTCCACGCTAATGCATCAGGAATAATTGCTATAGGGTAGATTCCATAGAAATCTTTTAGAAGTTATCACTAAATAAGATATGAAGTTTCATAGTTCTCTGTTGCTGTAGCAGGCATTATATATTTTTTGAAACAAAGATATTGTCTCTTGATGTAAAATGTATGATTGGAAACTATTTGGCATACTTAATATTAAGTGCATTTCCTTGTATGCCGTGTGTTTTTCCAAACACCGTGTTGATGATTTGCCCTTCTTTGAAACATCAGTTGTGATGGAATGAGCAATTTGACAGCCCATCTTTAGATGCGGCAATGGCATTGCTTCTCACGCCAGCGTTCATTTTTCTTCTTATTGTTTATTACTTATTACTCTCAGAAAGTTTTTTTGGAAGTTGAAAGTCTAATATGGAAATAATGCAATATGAAGTCTCAGAGTAATGCTAAAACCTGCATAGTTCCTTTGCCTTTTCTGTGTATTTGTAACTTTCATATTGAATACAGATTTGAAAGACAGATAACATTCATCACACGGCTTCCTTCCAGGCCCCATCTTGAGTAAATGCTTTAAAGGATCCTAACTGGGGCCAGTGAGATGACTCGGAGGGTAAAGACACTTGCCACACATTCTTCAAACCTGAGGAACCCACATAAAGATGGATGGAGAAAGTCCCAACATACACACCCATATACACACATCACACACACACACACACACACACACACATACACACACACACACACACACACACACACACACACACACACACACACACACACACTAAATAAACTAAATTAAAAAAAGGACCTGAATTGCTTGTCAAGATTTCACATCTATCAGATAGCCCAGAATTTTCTTGGTATTTCCATCCATGTGTGTTTGACTTTTATAACTCATAGCCAATGAGAACAGCAAACTTGCTTTCTCCTGGAGCCTGATGATCCAGACATCTACTTGCTGTAACTGGGAGGCAGTGAGGTAGGAAATGGACTTCCAAGACACCCAACATCCTCTTTTACCCACTCGTTGACTTCCCTCCCTGTTAAGGACATTGACTGGTTTTACCTGATCCTTTCCTTTCTGGACGTTTTCTGACCTGTCACTCATATTCATGATGTGCTCCACAGCACAATGAGCTGTGTGTGCCTTCTTTTCCACTTCTGCTTTATCTCGGGTCCTCCACATTGAACCTAAAGATGTGTGCAAACAAGTGTATGTCCACCCTGAGGAATGATGCAGCTGCCCATGCAGTAAGTTCCATGTCTCCAATCCCCGCCCCCTCTCTCCACCAGTCCTCTTTCATTTCCACAATAAAGTTTGTACCATTTAATTTTATTTTTATCCTATATTTGGGTTTACTTTATATCTTATGCTGTATATTGATGCTTCCGTGATTTTGTGTAAATCATCAGACTTAACTTCCTGCTTATGAGTACCCTTGAATGACGAATCTTGTTTTGCTTTTATTCTCTCTCACAGTCTTCATCACACCAGTAATCAGGGCTATAATGAGTCTTTCCCTGTCCCACCAGCCAGCTCCTAAATAATGACACAGAGACTCTTTATTAATTATGAAAGCTCAGCCTATAGCTTAGGCTTGTTCCTAACTAGCTCTTATAACTTAATTAAACCATTTATATTAATCTATGTTCTATCACGTGGCGTTTCCTCTCTTCCATCTTGCCCCTCCTGTTTCCTCTCTGTGTCTCCTGGTATCTCCCGAGCGCTTATATTCCTCCTCCTCTTCCTTTCTGTCCCTGGAAATCCCACCTATACCTCCTGCGTAGCTATTGGCCATTCAGCTTTTTATTACACCAATCACAGCAATCCACCTTCACACGGTGTACAAACATCCCACCACACAGGTGTGTGTGTGCTTACTGTGTCTCAAAACCATGTCCTATACAACAGAAAAATAACTCACAAGTTCTGCTCTGCTGTCCTCATTTGACAAAAAGAGAAAAGCAGCAATCGGACCCCTCTTGTCATATTGAGTTAGTGACTAGCAAATGCTGAACTACAGCCCAGAGTGTCTGATTCCCAGTTACCAGGCAACCTTGGCATGGTGCACTCAGGGAACCCACAGGACTTGTTTCAGGAGGAGGCAGCAGGGGGCACTGCCTAGGTGATGTAGTGGGAGCTTGCCTGCCCTTGAACAGAAGATGGAATTCTCACCAATATTTCTCTCCTTTTCCTTCTTGCCCCCTGACTTTAAATCCTCTCCTCTTAAGTGCTAGGCAATGAAATCATCCTCTTTCAGGAAAAAAAAAATCAATATCCATGCAATTTTATTCATTTATCAACATTTATTCATTTTGACTACAGGAAAGCATAAAAGCAACATGGTTTTAAAACTTCACTAGCTATTAAATTTTTTATGAAAAAAAGAATATCTTTTCTAGATTAGGTTAAGGAAATAGCTCACTGGTAAAGAGCTTGCCTAGCATGTACAATACCTTGGACTAGACCCCCAGTTCTGAAGAAATCTAAAATGCCTACTCACTAGAGTATCTGCATTTGTATTTTTATATTAAAATCTGAAGTTTCTTATTTCACTTAAAACTTTGTACTTTGAGAAATACTGCATCTAAGGGATTCTAAAGGATTCTCTGTGGCTGTGACTCATGCTTATGGGCCAAAAACCATACACATCATTTCTACGGAAAGTTAAAGAGACATTAATGGTTTAAATTTTCAGGAAAATGAACAACGCTCTCTTCACCTAATTACTCAAAGGCTAAAAATTGAATTGTTGCATAGGAAAATTACAGGAAAGCTTAACAGAACAGTTGACAAACCCCGTTATATGGTTTTAAAATGAAATCATAGTACAGGTCAATAAGTAAAGTAAAGCTTTTAGTTTAAAAAATTCTCCAGCTTTGGGTTTTGATCAACTAAAGGAAAGACACGGAAAGAGGAACACATAGGTGGGACACACACGGGATAGTCCCTGTGGGTCAAAAGAATTGCAAGAGAGCCAGGGAGGTGGCTCAGTAGATAAGCCGTTTGCCAGGCAAGTATATACCATGCAAGTGTAAGACAAGTTCAGCTCCCCAGCATCCACATGCAAGCTAGGCAGGTGTAGTGGCCTGCCTGTTATCTCAGGGCCCATGAGGCAAATACGGGATTCCCAGGCAAGATGACAAGCTGGACTAACTGAATTGGTCAGACTTAGCCATGTAAATAGAGAGCAGTGTCAGCTAGATCATCAGATAAGGGCATTTGCCATAAGGCCTGATCTCTGGAACCTACCTCCACGGTAGAAGATGAGAACTCACTCCCACAAGTTGTCCTCTGATCTCCACACTCACACACGCCATGGCACGTGTGTCCAGGCACCTGCACACACACACATGCACACTTAAAAAAAATGTTGAAAACAGAGTTAAACGGAGAATGATAAAGGTACCGACGTCATCCTCTGGCCTGCATATGCACACCCACACACACCCATGTGTACACAGACACACATGTGAACATGCACACACACATGCACACCGTATTAAAAATGAATGACATGAATCAGAGATGGCTGTGCACTGAGAGAGTTGTGAGCAAACCATAGAAACATTTAAGCTGAATAGAAGGTCTTTACCTATAGGAGTATGGAGACCAATGACTTCTGATGACATTGAGTTTTAAGTTATGCTGAATTAGCTCGCCTATGTGTCTTTATTATAATAGTTAAATCTTTTGAAGTTTAACCCTAAATAAGAAAATCCAGAGAGCATCTTCTGAGTACAAATTGGTTGAATGGCTGAACTTGGCTCATTTTTATGTGCAACTTAATCACCACACTTAATGATGTATCAGTTCACTTATTTTCTGCAAGGTGATATTTGTCATAGGTGTGATGACACCTTTTCATTGAAGGCTGTATGAAGTAAAAATGAATAATAGGTAAACTCTGTGTTAATGGAGAATTAGTGTTTGATCTTTTGACAGGGAAGTTTTCAGCAAGAGCATTTTAAGAAAGGCTTTGATATCATGTGTACATTCCAAACTGGAGCATGCTGGGGTGAAAGTGTTCCCCTCTGCAGCCATCTGTTCTTATTCATCTCTTCTTCCCTTACTCTTTGCTCTGGAGTGTATATTGCTGTCCTACAGTTCTTCGGGGAACTGTAGACTTAGAAAGACAAGGAAAGCAATACATCTTGTTTATAGCCTTGTCTGATCCTGTCTATAAGGGTAGCGTAAAGAGATTAATGTTTCACTTGATGGAGTTTAACTTTTCAAGTTTTTAGAACATTGAACCAAAACTCAAAGAGACTATGGTGATGTTTCTTAAATGTAATGAAAAGATGCGGTTTTAATGTGTTTGTTCGGAAATTCTTAGCTCTGGGCCATTAATGTTCTTATTTAAAGATATTTGTTAGTTACATGCCTGAAAGGTTACTTGAGAAGCTGTTTCATCGTATCGCTGTCCTTCTCTCAGCAGATTATATTGGTTTTGACTTTTGCTATGAATGCAATCAGAATCACTGTAACACAAAATGTTTTTGAAAACTCTTGTTGGATCATGAGATGTCTGCCTGTCTCAAACTGCTGGGTGGTTATTAAAAACTGTTCTCTTTTAGTGGTCTTTAGGAAAGGAAGGATGAGGGAATAGAAGTCCTCGGTTGTAAGCAGGGTTGTATTTTATGAGCTGTCATCTTGCCTTCTCCATTTGAATCTTCCCTCATAAATTTAGTGCCAACAAACCTTGGAAACCAAGATTGACTCAGAAGTTGGTGATACATTAGCAGAACTTTTCAAAAAGTTGACGTTCATTTTGCTTCTTATTTACACAC